>NC_088205.1:52158366-52814699 GCF_037126465.1 Ornithodoros turicata | reverse complement strand
AAATATTTTCTCGACTTCAACTTGCTTTAGAGCAAAATAAGTTCTAGCACCTTATTTCCCTTTGTCTCCTGATATGCAGAGCTAAATTTGGCTTCAATCGCACTCATATTTACTCCTCTGTCAAGATGTTGCAAGCCCCTAGTCCTCTCCGATACCCGTTCGGTGCATTTTGCCAAATATTTTCTCGACTTCAACTTGCTTTAGAGCAAAATAAGTTCTAGCACCTTATTTCCCTTTGTCTCCTGATATGCAGAGCTAAATTTGGCTTCAATCGCACTCATATTTACTCCTCTGTCAAGATGTTGCAAGCCCCTAGTCCTCTCCGATACCCGTTCGGTGCATTTTGCCAAATATTTTCTCGACTTCAACTTGCTTTAGAGCAAAATAAGTTCTAGCACCTTATTTCCCTTTGTCTCCTGATATGCAGAGCTAAATTTGGCTTCAATCGCACTCATATTTACTCCTCTGTCAAGATGTTGCAAGCCCCTAGTCCTCTCCGATACCCGTTCGGTGCATTTTGCCAAATATTTTCTCGACTTCAACTTGCTTTAGAGCAAAATAAGTTCTAGCACCTTATTTCCCTTTGTCTCCTGATATGCAGAGCTAAATTTGGCTTCAATCGCACTCATATTTACTCCTCTGTCAAGATGTTGCAAGCCCCTAGTCCTCTCCGATACCCGTTCGGTGCATTTTGCCAAATATTTTCTCGACTTCAACTTGCTTTAGAGCAAAATAAGTTCTAGCACCTTATTTCCCTTTGTCTCCTGATATGCAGAGCTAAATTTGGCTTCAATCGCACTCATATTTACTCCTCTGTCAAGATGTTGCAAGCCCCTAGTCCTCTCCGATACCCGTTCGGTGCATTTTGCCAAATATTTTCTCGACTTCAACTTGCTTTAGAGCAAAATAAGTTCTAGCACCTTATTTCCCTTTGTCTCCTGATATGCAGAGCTAAATTTGGCTTCAATCGCACTCATATTTACTCCTCTGTCAAGCACTTGTCGAGCACAGAAACTACATGACATCCGGCTTATCTGACCCGAGAAACGGTCTAACTGATCAGCGGATAAGCGTTTATTTCAATGAACTTGATCGCTACAAAATGTGTGAGCCGCGGACGCGAACGTAATTTTTCTCATTTTGCGGTTGATAAGTACGTGGTTTCAGTTTCGGCTCATTGGCATCGCAATTTTAGCGATTTATATCTTAAGTATGTACGGATTTAAATAACGGCCAGCTTGAATTCCGTTGTCTCGCATTTTCCTCAAGACATCCAATTAATAAGTCAATGAATTAATTATAGGTTAGTCGTTGTTCAGTAGTCACACAGGCTTTCCCAGAGGATATCCGCTTGGCTGTATAACCCACGTACAAAAACCGCACATGCGTAGCTCTACCGTTTTACATTAAAAAAAACTTGTGAAGGATAAAAAGACGGCCTGTATAGATTCTCCTTCAACGAAGTTCCAGTAGGACACCTTACATACCACATAAGCAGTGAAGTAGAAAAATGTGACACGAGAGAAGTACCAGATATATGAACATGGCGCCGCTGAATCCGACGCGCACTACACAGAGGCACAAAACAGCCGCGAGGGTTGAAGTATACCCTTATAAACTTCACCGCACCGCACGCTTCTAGCCAACCGTCATCCCGAATGACTTCATTCTCTCCCCTGACTTCTCGAAAAGGGTAGGCGCATGCCTTTTTTGTACCGTTTGTAAAGACGCTGGTAACTACAAACACACCCTGGAAATGCGAGAATACCAAAACATGCTAGTTTTGACACATTTGATCAGTGGCATGACGCATCGGGTCATTCTCTTGGAAGAACCCCTCTCACCGTGTCAACGTCTAACGATACCAACGACAACTGATTATGTTCACCTGCATCCAGTGGTGAATCCAGTGGGGAGCGGCGATCATCCACCCAAAATGTCAGTTTATACATTGGATTTCCCTGTCTCCCCTCATCCACTACGCGATCCGACAAAGAACCCCCCCCCCTCCCCCCCAACCGGGCGTCTGGATCGTTCGCGAAGAAAAATGTGTCTACGATCTTATTTGTTATTGGTAATACAGCTTGTTTTTGAGCGGCGGTGCACCTGCATGGTGCCGAGTTGGTGTTAATGCAACACTGTAGCTCGAGTTCCTCAAACGGCTTCCAGTGTCCCCAAAAGTAAAGCCCAGTGGAGGTAAACTGATCGGACGACAGCGTTTCTGACGCCACGTTTGACAAACACGTTCCTGGAAGCGTGTGAGCACCATAGCATCGTAACGCCGCTCATTGCACAAGCACGGGCGGCTCTACCATGCTGCGGTTGGAGAGGCGCAACCGCATGGCCGCGCATCGCCGAGCTTATGGAGGCGTCCTGCTCGTTGCTGGTCGTGCTGAAGACTGGGAGGTGGTGCCTTTGAATCCTAAGACCAGCCTTACTGTCTGACGGGTTACAAATCCTTTCTAAACGAATGCCGGCACAGTTTCCCCTATGAAGTCGGTTCAAGATGCATACTAAGCCCCTCCCCGCCTCCTTCCAGCTTTGCTCGCTCCATCTGTCCACATCTGCACGCCGCGCATAGGCACGGCTGCTTAGCAGGGCTAAGACAGAATAAAAAGAAGCAGTCAAGAAGTCATTTGGGCGGGGTTATCTCTTATATTATCAACCTGCCTTTCAAATCGGGTATCTGACGCACCGCACAGAAGCTATCAAAACTCACTCCTGTGTACAAGACAGAGGATCCCGAAGGTTCTTGAATTCACCGCCCTATCTCTTTGATATCATTCTCTAGTAAAATAGTTAAACATTTGAAAGTATTGAATGTATGTCTGCTACATTGAGTTTACAATGAACACAGTAAAAAAATAATAATAATAATAAACGGCGTTGAGACAAAAACGAAAGAAGAAGAAAAAGGACACGTGAAACGTGAAAGCATTCCGTAGTATTGAACGTGTTCGGCTTCGTTTTCATGCTGAACAGGCTGTAAAGTTTGGCTTTTTTCATCATATTTATGGTGCCAAACACCGGGAAAATATATTCTGAATTCAGTTGCAACGCTGAAGAAAGCAGCGATGACACTGGAGTTTTGGAAATTAAGCAGCAGCATTGAGTTCAATGGCCAATGTTCGACGGAAGAGGAAAATACCATGGTACGGTCTTCAGCGACGACAATTATGAACGATCTTGCGAACTTGCTAGACAAGGAGATCACACAAGTCGATGAGCTGGAAGACAAGCTTGAACATTTGTTGCTGAAGGAAAGAACACTTCAGAAGTTCGATTGGGACATTGATAATATGATTGAAGTTGATGAGCTGGAGACAAAGCTAGGGTCCTCTCAAGCGTATGAAGAGCGAATCAGCATAACGAATACAAGGGAAATGCGAAAGTTGCGGCCTACGTAATCATCAGTCAGAAGTACAGCGATGCGCGAGCGCGAGGACGTGTCACTACTTCATGACATCGCTATCGAAGTGAAGCTCCCGAAGCTAGAGATTTCTAAATTGAATGGCGAAGTCAGTTCATGGCAAACCTTCTGGAATCAGTCTGATTCTGCGATAAATAGTTATCTGGGTCTGTTGAACATTGACAAGTTTAAATACTTGAAGAGCTACCTCATGGGTAAGGCTGAAGTGGACATAGAGGGGCCTCAAGTGACTAAGAAGAATAACTGCATTGCCATAGATATTCTCAAGCAGAGATTTGGCAATAACGATCTCATCACTGATGACCACATGCCCCAACTGCTTCACCTGAAACCTGTCCATGACTTCAGGGGGGGGGGGGATATATTTAATAGAGTGAAAAAAAAAAGAAAACGACTTCAGCAACGTAGAAAGGCTACGAGCTTTGTGCGATGAGGTTCAGAGAGGAGTACGAAATCTGGAAGACTTTGGAGTTACTTGTAAGACGTATGGGGTTTTGCTGATCAGTGTACTCAAGAGTGCCGTTCCAGCAGACTTGAACTTGGAGTACAATTGGAAGCGTGCTACCGAGGCACATGTTGCAGATGAGCTATTCGAGAAGTTTTGTGGACTTCGTGAAGGAAGAAGTCGGAAGTCGAGAGAAGGGGCAGCAGCACAAGAGAGGAAACGGGCACGGTTGCCAATCTGCGCGACAGGCTGACACTAGGCAGCATCGTTCGCAAGCGTTGGTCGAAGTCATGGCAACTGGAATACAAGGTTCTCCTGCAGACGACCCGAAGTGTGTATTTTGTCTAAAGAGAGACATCCTGAAAACAGCGCATCGATGGTTTCGCTGCACTAAGAGGAATCATACTTCTCGCTTCTGCGGGAAGTACAAGTTGATGAGATGCGGAAATTGCGACGGCAAACATGTTACGTCCATGTGTGACTCGAATTAGACTGTTCGCAGAGAAGTTGCAGGTAAGCATAACGAGCGGAGTAACGTTACACTCTTCGCTCAAAGTAACAGCCAACGACGTATGTAGCCAACACGTTCTTCTACCGACGGCACAGGAATGGGCAGAAGGAGAGCGAGACAGGATGCTGCTTCGAATGATTATAGATTGAGCAGGCTAGCGTACGTTCATACGTTGGGACATTTCGAAAAAGCTGCGTTTGAAAGTGCTTCGACAGGAAGGCATTAGCATCTTCACATTTGGTGACGAATCCGCGAAGGGCCAACAGAAGTATCAAAGAATGGAAGTGCGGCTCAGAAGTCAACATGACCGAAGGGAGGTGCGTGCCCTTGTAGCACGCATTGTTGCTGCGACGTTGAAGCAACTGCTCATCTAGGCACCTGAACGTGCCCTGGAGTCGCACAATATTTTCCAAGTCGTTGTGGAAATGTCACCTCAAACATTGCGCGAATGTGGTTAATGTCCCCTTGATTTTTTTTTTTTTTAGCAACGATGCTGGAGAACATTTCCGCACTTTCGGCTGATATAGAGAACGCACTTCTACAGATGTCACTCCATACAGATGACATGGTACCAGTACATTTATTTGGTACGAGTCGACATTTCATCCTGGCAAGGATCTCCCAAAGCTAGTGATATGGAGGATGACAATGGTTCCCTTTGGAGCGACATCGACCCCCTTTCTGTTGGCAGCAACCATTCGACATCATCTCGGGAATATAATGGAGTACGCACTAACAAGAGCAATACTGAGTGAGAGTTTCTACCTTGACGGCTTTGCCACAGGCGCTGAAGGGGATTTGCAAGGAGGCATTAGAAATTATGCGTCGGGTAGGAATGCAACCCAAAAATGGAAGTTCAACGACGAAGACCTAAATGCTTTCATGTACGAGGGATGGGACGGAGTCTAATACGTATCCATAGGCAACGTGGGGACACGAAGGTACTAGGAGTCAGATGGGAACCCTGAGAAAGATCAATTCATATTCAAACTTGGAAAGCTTATTGGCTTCATGTGCACTCGGAAAGACAGCAAGCGATTCATCTTGCAAACAGCGGTGCGCATATTTGACCCATTCGGATTTCTTACACCAGTTACAGCTACGGTCAAGGTGCTGTTTTAGAGGATGTGGCAGCTTGGAACACGTTGGGACGAGTGTATTCCCAAGGATTTGGACGAATAATGGGACAGGTGCTGCAGTGATTTGATTTGATTTGACTTTACTGGCGCAAGGATAACCGCGCCGAATAATTTTGTTGAGTTACGCTACAGGTCCAACTCCGTTGCGACGTCACGACGAGTCGCGACACCGCGTTTTTCTTTTTTTAGTCGTGTGTCGTCCCTCTGTGTGCCCACACTCAGGTTTTTACATTATCGAGATCATCCACCATGCAGCCTGCATCTACGCCGTTTCGCATTAACACTGTAATGAATTCTACACGTTAACAGATAAATAATTCGGCTTTCGAAAAGGTTACTCCACAGAAACAGCGGTAGTCACGTTCACAGAAAATATAAAAGCAATCCACAGACCGACCGCTGTGGCGTCGCTCATGATCTCAGTCATCTCGCGACGTAAACCCTCAATTATTATTAAAAAAATATAAAACTTAGCATCGATTCTGGCAGAATTACTTCTGCTCTGCTCATCGGCTTATCCAAGGCATTTGACTCTGTTAATCGTGATACCTTACCTGATAAATTAGATACAGAATCTGCGGCTCTCCTCTTGCCATTATTTCTAGTTACCTATGTAACAGACAACAAAGAGTACCATTCCTAGTTATATCCCCAGGTGTAGCAGCCACTGACCAGGCCCCTATCCTTGGTCCCCTGTTATTTCTCATATACCTAGCTGTCTTTAATACTCTATCTGCATTCTATCTGCCGATGACACCACTATCTACTCAGATACTATCTACAGGTACTAAGAGTTCTTCGTTGCATAATAAGCTAACGTATGATTTCGCTCGGCTGGAACATTAGAGTGAGTGTAATCATTGAAACATTCATGTCTTCGAAACCAGTCCCATTGTGTTCCATGCACCACACAGAGCCCTCCACCAAATATCGCCTCTTTATATACAGGATGGCGAAGGCAGGTGGGGTGCATGCGGTAGGGGCGACGTGAGCCCTAGTCACGAGTGTGTTCAGGGGTTGCCGAGCTGACGCGTCGTCAGGGCGAGTGACCAGCGGGTTGGCGATGCGGGAAGGGAGAGCGTTGCTCGACCAGGTGCCGCTGGAAGATCCGTGGAGTACCATCACGATGTACGTGGAGGCCCGGCGAAGTGTGAGGGACAACGGCGTACCGCAACCGGTACTGCGCGTCGAAGCCGAAGGGCGCCGGGTCAGAGCGAGAAGTTGGTGGTCTCCTATTACGAGCCCCCGGTACGAAGTGCTAGAGGACTCACAAGTTGTGCTGTAGCGCCATCGACTGCTGTCTGCCTTGGGTTTGGTGGTAGTGATGAGGTGGGATGAACTGAAGCCTGATGGTGCTTGTCGCTCTCGAAATCTGGGATGGTAAGAGGCCGAATTAAGCCGAACATGGTGTTCTTCGTCCGGGACACCAAATGTAGAGGAGATGGTCTTCCTTTACACGAGTCCTGACCGGCGATGATGGAATGTCTCAGCGGGCAGACGTGCGTGGCCTCATCCTAGGACGGTGCCGCTAGAACTGACGAATCAGCGCAGTAGCGCCTGGCAGCAGGGGCCATCGTCGTCGTGCATCGGTGGGCACCACACCCTAAAAAGTGGTTCCTCTCCCATATCTCATCCTACTAGAAATGGCTCTACTGTTTTTTAAGATGCGGCTAGCTACGATTTTTTTGTCCTCCGAACACATTTCTTCTATTGCGGCATTATATACCAGGTTCTCAGCACATAACGACATTTATCTCCCAGAGGTCTACAATAGGTATGGCAAGTAGGCATTCGTTTACAACGCAATGAGCCATTTGTATGAGAATGCAGAGCGCATGCGCGGCTCTCGTTCTGACTAAAAACAGCCGGAACCATTACTACGCTGACGCTACTGTATACCATTTTCCTGTTCCTGGAATGCTTCCGTCAATTAGTGAAGCTACGCTTCCCAGGTTTTAAGCACCAAAAATGTAGGGAAAGGACCCAGGAACGATAGAGAACAGCTTCAATGCAGAATGATTGCACTGCTCAACAAGCGCAAGAGTCTTCCTCTTCCTCAAAACAGTAGTGCGCAGCTTATTAGTCTGGCATAGAATGGCACGGCGGGCTCCAGGGTCATGTTGTATACATCAAACGGAAACTCAAACACCGTCCAGAGAGAAACAGTGAAATAGGGTTGTCAAAACTTAAGATGGATACTCAAAAAGTGAACAGACACAGTACGCTGGAACGAAAGGGATGAAAACTGACGAAGCCGTGGCACCTCCTCACGTACATTTGTTTTCAGCCAGTAGCAGTCGACGTTCGAGAGGGCGCCATATCTCATGCAAATGGCCCACTACCACATGGAACTCGCTAGATGACATTACAAAAACCTCACAATCAATAGCACAATTTAAACGGTAGGTTCCGATTAAGAACATTCGTTTAATACCTCTCTTTTATCCATATCATTGACCCTCGCGTTATTATGTTCTATTATTTCTTTCGTACATGTGCCTTTCATTTTCATGTAACTCATGCTGTCTTTCTTTTCATGTAACTCATATGCAGTACACGCGACACATTTATTATCGATAATGTTTACTAGTAGATACATTTAGTATTTTGTACCTTATTGTGCTTCAATTTTGTTGTATTCTGCGTATTATTTAATAATGTTTACACCTATGAATAACTTTAGTCTGACCTAACAATAGTCTTGTAAACATTATTACCAGACGATATATGTGTAAAAATGCAATAAACTGAATTGAATTGGAAAAGAAATGCTAAAATAGGGAATGTGAGTATTTATGGTGGATCATGCCAGTAATTGATTCCATCATTCAATGAATGATGTGTTTCGGGATGCACGTAAACAAGGATCCTCATACTTGATCGTATAATCCTCTTTCTACGCCGACCAATGGGCAAGCTTTGAATTCAATATGCACAGTGGTTGTGTACTGACGAAGACCAGCTAACAATCATTCCATTAAGTTGTTACTCGTCTGTGGCGACTAAAAGTATAAGTTTGCAGTGAGCAGTATTACAATACGAAATTGTATAACTGAACTAGCCGCACGTATCAGTGTCAGTGAGCACGCAGCTGTATTCCTATACTTACTGTTAATTTGCGGACTTATTTTGCAGGTTGCGGATCGTTTAGAAAAGGCGGCAGAGGTAATCACATTTCTGAATCATCAGCTGCAGCGAGATGGGATACTTTGATGGAAATTACTTTCTAGTTTCTGTATACAGGACCTATGAAGAGTTGTGTCTGGTGTCATGCATAGTAAGCAGATGAAAGCTGTGTGGGGTTTTTAAGTGATAAACTCTATACCTTTTGTATACAGTATGCAGGAAGTAGAATGTGTAGACTTTCTGTACACTATGTGTAGAACATATACTAGGCACGGAAGTTCCTATTTATGGACATGTTGTGGTACTGGTTATTTGCTGCACATTTGACGAACAACTAATACATGATGTGCCCATGAATGAACATGGATATAATTGTTAATTGTATTATTGTGACTTACCACTTCAGACAACGCGAATGCTTATTGTTACTGTTTATATTTATTGAAACATTTACTGTTAACTTTTTATTATTGCACTTGACACTGCTGCTTCTACACTGTTATATGGGAAAAGGTATAAGGAATAAATCAGAAAAACAAATAAATAAGGAAAAAAGGTTAAAATGGAACAAATCAGGACTGAAGTAACATTTCTGTAGTTGATTCTAACCATCTATACTCCGTCTAAACCGCGTGTATGGCACAAATCGTGGTAGCTGATGGTATGACACGTGCGGTACAACATTACTTTGGTGTGGAGATGGTACTGTTTTAGTTACAGAGCAATATATTAACCAGCCGGGGGAAGATTTATAGTGCCTGTTCTTTGTTCCTTAAGTAAAAATCTATGCGTCCTTTCATCGGCCGTGAAGTCGCATCTCATGCGAAGACTCCTGCACATATTGCCATGCCGTTGCGCTGTGGGGAAACCTCAGACTTTAAGACTAACTTCGCAAACAATACTTGCGGTTACCATGGTAGAGGTAGCATTCCAATGAAGACTGCTTGGGAATGCTCGCATGTTTTCTGTGGTGGGTAATCCATTTGCGCTACCCAGATCCCAGGTCAATAGGGTTAGCACCAACAACACCTAGATAGAGGAAGCCTGGTCACTCGTCGAAGTGACGGAATAACTAAGAGTCAGCCAATCAGGATAGTCTTTTCAACAGCAGTATAGCTAATCACGAACATGCTTACAGCAGTCGTAACCATTGAGACGAGCCACCGTCTGCTTTATGGGCAGCCACAGTCGTCTGCGAGTACTAAACGTGCCCGCGTACTAAATGGGGGAAAAAAAAGAGCGCAAAAATGTCCCATATTTTTCTCAATCTTACGCAACGATTTTCTGGCAAACGTGTTGCACTTCTAGTAGACAGGTTTAAATTTGCAAAGCTAGCTTCAGTCATCTACAAGTTCTTGAATAAAGTTCGCAAAACTAGCAGACGAATTCTGATTTAATGTGCCGAGGTAGCGAAGGGGGGGTGAGGAGGCATTATGCAAGTGTTCTGTATCTACTTTGCTGTAATAGTTTCTATAGGAATAGGTCTCCAAATATTCATTGGAAACGCCTTAGGATTAGAGAGACTGTAGATATTCCTATTGCTTTCATACCTGTAGTGTCCAGGCGTTTGTATGCAACTCCTATATAATTTAGAAACCTTTTTATCTATGGATGCCTACTTAGACGAATGCAGACTAGTAAGCACGGCTATCATTCACGAATATACAAGGAAATTATTATAGATAAACAGCAGCAGGTTATGAACCTAGTGTGCTAGGGTCGTCGCGAAGTTCACAAGCGAAGAAATTTCATGCCATGCGGATGAGCATGACGATATAGGACGCTCTCCGTGCCCACGTGACGGCGCTTACTGTGAATCAAACCTAGTTCAAAGCGATAGAAAATGTGCGTATAGAATGGTAGCCAGAAATGGTAGCCAGCCTTATAGAAACGCGTGCAGAGCAAGGTGTGCCCACGAAACTTCCAGCAACTCACTGTATCGCACATCAAGAGGCACTGTGCTGCCGCGTAGTTAAGCTTAAGCACGTCATGTACGTTATCGTCACCACCGTTAACACTATTCGGTCGAGGGGCTTGAATCATCATCTGTTTGCCGATTTGCTTCAAAACTTGGATGTCACGTACAAAGTCCTGCCTTATCATGCAGAGGTCAGATGGCTCAGCAGGGGGAAAATACTTCCACGTTTCTTCGACTTTCAAGATGAAATTAAGGAATCTCTTGACAACAAGAGAAAAGAATGCCAGGCTGAAATAAATGGCCGACCCTGAATGGTCGCGTGACGTAGCGTTTCCCGTTGACGTAACTAACCACCTGAGCATTATGAATATGGGCCTGCAGGGGAAAGCTCGCTTGATCACAGCGATGTACGACAGCGTCAAAGCTTTTGTGAGAAAATTGGAACATTGGGAGAAACAGCCAGTGTCGAAGAACCCCTTCAACTTTCCTTGTCTACAAGCAGTTGACTGCAAGAATGATGAAACGCTTCGCACATACTCGTCGTCAGCAGGTCGACGGTCGGTGCGGTCAGCGGTCGGTGCTGCGGCGTGAGTTCATGTCAAGGTTTCATGACTTTGAGATCCTCGAGGCGATGTTTAAACTGTTCGCCGACCCTTCTCAGTTATTCCAGAAGACGTTGAGCCCGGGCTCCAAATGGAACTAATAGATCTCCAGTGTAATTCCAGATTGCGACAAAAGATTGACGAAATTGCACTCCCGATTTCTACAAATATGTAGACAGGATATCGTTTCCCTGCCTGATGTCTAATGTCAGCCGTGTGTTGTCGATGTTTGGAGGCACACACGTATGGGAGCAGTTCTTTGCAATGATGAATATGAACAAGTCTAAGCTGAGGTCCCAACTGTCTCATGACTATCTTTGAGCCCATATGAGAATTGCCACTGCAAATAAAATGGTACCGTGATAATACACGTAAGGTTTGTTTGCGCAGTGTGGCGACATGTTGCATGCGCCGCAGGGTAGGACTGCGGATAATTTGGACCACCTGAGGTTCTTTTGACGTGCGCTGGAAATCTCCGAGCACATTCAAACTACAAGTGAACCTCAGGAATCTGGTGAGGAAGAAGAGGCCTTAAGTGTCGTCAGCGCATCGTAGGAGCACGTCTTCCTGTAACCTTGTTGCGTTTAGTTTATTCCGAGATGCATAGCCTCCTGCCGTTGGCTATAATGAAGTCGATATTGTCTGTTCTACTTGGTATTTCCCTCACGCTTCTCTTCTTGACGATAAGATCGTAGCCAACGACATCCATGTATCGTCTGAAGAACGATATCTGCGTCATATTAAAGACAGCAGAGAAAGTTGCCGCTACGCCACTCGGCCTCGGTCACGCGGTCCCCCAAATCAGAGGCAGTTTTTGTGTACGTTCACTGTCTGCGGCATGGAGTGGTGTATGCCAGGCCAATGCGGCCCTCGACTTAGTTAGTGTTCGAGATACCTGGCGTAGTGATACTGCGAATGCTCGCGATGGTCTCTAGGCTTTGCGCGTGTACAGAACCACCAACGCTGTCCCTTACATACGCAAAGGCGATAGCGTACGATGCGCTGGCACTCACTAACACCTCCGCCCTCTCATCAACGGGTTCAGTACTCGCTATCGCTATCGATGTCACGACAGAGAACAGCGGAACTGAATGTGCATGACATCGCATATTCAATGACATTATGAACCCCTTACTTAGAAAGTCAGTACATTAGCTTATAGGCTTGCTCTTGGAGCGAGTGATATGTATGTAAATGTACGTAAATTTGATTTACCTTTTGTCCTGGGGAAATCGAAGGAAGGAATTATAGCCTTGATGTGTTTCCGCACCCTTTAGCCGTACAGTAGTTCCTTTTCGCATCGCTCTGTTGTTCCCTGGGGTTGCAATCAGAATCCTTAATCGAGCCCTACAACTTTTGATGGAGCCTACAAACGCGAATACATCAGCCTGCGCCTCAGCAAACCGCATGACAACACAACGGGCGGACGAGACGCAGGTGCCACGCTGCCAGCTGCCAGAGCAGAAACGACCAGATTATTCACTTGAAACGAGTGTCAGCCAAACGAGAAGTGCGACATTACGGCTAAGTGCGAATGAGAAGGTGCCATCGCTTGGAGAGGAGTAACCGCATCCCAAACCGTTGTACTAAAGCTGATCAAGCGCGCTCTTGCTGTGAAGGGGTAGAGACACGCAAGGGTAGAGGGAGGTACCCACATATACCAACTGAATAGAAACTCGCGCGAGAGCGGTAGAAAAGCTGCCGTTCTAAACTTAGTGCATAGCATTACACCTTTTTTCCTAGAGTGTACGTGCACTACGTGCAGCCAAAGAGCATCTGCTACTTTCTTTAAATAAGGAAACACAGAATGTCTTGAATTTCTGGTCTCTAGTTTAATCGAGCTTGTAAGATATGACGTCTTGGGAGGTGCACCCTTGTTTCACATAGCATCCTCATTTGAGACTAAGTGTTACCAATAATAGCAATAAGGAGATTTAAGCCACCTACATGTGATTGACGTCTTGGTTCTGTCTGGTGTCAGCACAATGAAAACGCAAATATATAGATAAGGCGAAATGACATGATTATTTACGGCAAAATGCAGAACACCATTATGTCAGACCAGCTGATGCGAAGCGTTGTTACTACGTTTTCATGCGCGAACTTCTATTTTCAGGGTGTCAATGAAGACTTTCACAAAGCGGAAAACTTTGTAACAAAGGTGAGTATACAGACGGTCAGTTTACAATAAGTGCAGTGGAGTAGCCAAAAAATGTTTCGGGTGGGCTTCTACGGGGACTTTACATGGTGGGAGAAGGATCGATCAATGAATCGTTTATTTCCTTTTTATGGGCGGAAGAGAAAGCAAAAAGCATCAGACCTTTGACAAGGCTCCTCTCCCCATTTACGTACAGTACAACAGCTGTTTATACAAAAAGTACCGTACTGTACAAACAAGATAGAGTGTAATACACGAAATACTATCTTACGAACGATTGTAATCAACATGATACAACTCAAGCAGCACACAATATTGGGCCCATATTGGTTGGTCATTGGTGATACGTGTCCAACATGGTGCCCGTTTGCAACTCAAACTGCAAGCAGTTTGAGTAGCTCTGGCGTGTGTCCGTCACCGTCACGAAAGTGTTTCGCTCCTTTGTACTCTCGGAGCGGGTTGGAAATTTTTGGTTCATAGAATGTTGCGATCCCAATGGAGGCTTCTGAGGGATGTTTGGCATTGGCAGTCCTGTGGGACTGCCTGCCTAGCACTAGTTGATCCTGCTCTTCGTTCTTAGGGTGAGGGCAGTACTATTTTTGAAGTGTGATGTGGGCAAGCTTTCGCTTGTCCCATCCTACAGTTGGCAATACAACTGCCTGTGTCCTTCAGCAAGACGGGCGTAGCACCTGTTCTTCGTTTTTGGGGCGAAGCAGTGTTGTGTTTGTAATTGTATGCAACGTGGATCAATGAGATCTGCAGAAATGAAAAACCAAAAACAAGATAGAAGTAATATCAGTAGCGGGTATTAAACCGGATAATGCTTTAGTGTTACACGTACTCCCCATTGGCGTTATCACAGATATTGGCAATATTGGCGCAAAATGGGCTTGCCAATATGGACAGTCCATACTGGTATGGAGGCTGGTTGAATTCCCCATATTGGTCCAATATTGGACGACTATTGACGTACTGCTTGGGTGTTTATCACATAAAAAAATTGAAAGTTCACATTTGTTTACTGAAAGGGATCAACATTGTTTAAATTGTTGTTTAATTGTTGTCGTCAATTATTTAAACTGTAAATTGTTTAAATACTAGTGGCACTATATATTTCAAAGATTGTCTACCGTAATTCCTCCTACATAGAGGCGATTATAACTGCTCCCATCAGATATGGTAACTGTGTGACTCGTCTGCGTAAATTACAGATTTCAAGAAAAACAGCATTGTTTCTCCGAGTGCAAGTTCAAAATGTCAAGCCTAGTTTGAAGTTATAAAACTTCGAAACTAGAATAATTATGTATCTGCCAAATAGGCATTACACACAGCTGTTTGTTTTTTACATTGCATTACATTTTTTTAATTACACCCAGATGGTTCATACTTGCAGCCATGACAGTGCACCAAACTAAGGAAACAAAACAATCGTTGTACCGCGAGTAAAATAATGCATTATCTCTAACCGCGCCGTTTCAGACAATAAATGGTAATGTTTGCTCAATGTCCCATTTACTAGTGCTGTCGTCAATTGTTTAAACTGTAAATTGTTTAAATACTAGTGGCACTATATATTTCAAAGATCGTCTACAGTAATTCCTCCTACATAGAGGCAATTATAACTGCTCCCTTCAGATATGGTAACTGTGTGACTCGTCTGCGTAAATTACAGATTTCAAGAAAAAGTTAAGAAACGTGCAGGACTGCAAGTTTCTTAACAATACAGTTTGCATGAATATTCCAAGTTAAGCTTTCAGTAAATGTTACTCCTAATGTTTTAAACATGGACACCTTTTTAATTTGTCTACGCGCATAGGCAGTATTGACGCCTTCCCTTAATACTTTGTTATTGGGTCTAAAGAGCATGAGAATATTCAGTCCATACTTTTAAACGTTCTAGGGTACTGTTTACTGCTGTTTCTATTCCCGTGACTGAAGAGATTCCGTAGAGATGAGGATTCCCCTCGGTTCCCTCTCCCAAATACGCTACAAAGAGTACGATACCAGGGCGTGGGGGAATATGTTTAATTAAAAAAACGAAAAGAGAGGGAGGAAGGGAGGATTGTGGTTGAATCCTCCGGCTAGATCACTGAATTAGTGTAACTTATCGAACCGTCTAATGCGTTTTGGGTGTGAAATTAGCCGTCACTAAATTCAGAGCGACATTACATTCAAGCCTGCTCGCAAGTTGAAACATGACATGACCTATCTGTGGCAAGTACAATATGGTATGTGCGTCATTCCTGCTCAATAATGCACTTGCAAAGAAGATTGAGCACATTTGGCATTGATTGAGCATTGGCGGGTAGCCAAGTGAAGAGTGTTCCATGCTTGAACGCTGGACGTGATGTTTGCTGTTTTGGACGTTAGCCCCAGCTGAGTGAAGTCCAGCTTAGTAATGCAGAAATTACTTCTAGAGCACTAGCGTCATAATTGATTGAAGATTTTCGACTGCATAACAATTGCTAAACACTTCAAGCTGGTGACGCAACAATGATAGACGGTACGGTTCGGCTCTGCAAGGGCAAAAACGTGCAATGTCTCCATGATGCTCAACTACACGCGTTTTGCCTGAAGCAACGGTAGGCCTCTTCATGTTTCCATAAACAATCGGTAGTTCTCTTTATTCTTCACAGTCGCTTTGCATGATACTCCGTGCACTACATAATGCGAAATTTCATTTCATTTATCTCACTCAAAGGTGTTTCTTGGAACACATTACATGAGGAAAGCACGATCACATCATAAACAAATAAATATGTGAGACACACGAAAAAAGGTGAAGTTACAACAAGTTATAACAATCTTTAGGTAATTCCGCATATAAGGTAACACAAAATAACATGTATAGCACAGCGCCTTGAATCTTTTGGGGGGCGGGGTTCGTTGGCGATGGCCTGAGGAAGGGCATTCCAGTCTGGAATGCATGACAAAACGGGGATAACGTAGAGTGGTTAGTGTGAGCGAAAACAGTGATCGTTCCTGGACAAAAACGTTCGTGGTTTGCAAAACATTGAACAAAAGAAGCTTAGTCTTTCAACATTAGTCTTTTCCCTGTAAACATCTATGGTTTGGTGTGAGAGGCGCTCCTTCATGAACGTAACACTTGCATCCCACCCGTATTCCGAAAGGATGAAACGCACTGCCCTATTCTGAACTGACTCTATGCTGTTGATGATATATAATTGGTGAGGGTTCCATTTGAAACTGGCGTACTCGAGCTGAGAGCGTACAAGTATTTTGTGAACTCAGGTCCTGACTTCAGTGGAACCCTTGTTTAGTTTTCGCCGGATTACACCTAACGACCCGCAAGATTTAGAGACTGTATTATTGATATGAGTATTCCATGTTAGGTTATGAGTGAAAGTGGCACCTAGGTAGCGATAATGAGCCACACTTTCCAGGGCTGTAGAGCCGAGCGAATATGTATAGTGGATTTTGGTCTTCCCCGTTGCAAACGATATGGTTTTTGTTTTCTTGACGTTGGTTCATTTGCCATGTGCTGCACCCGTGCATTATTTGGGAGAGGTCATCCTGAAGCAAATTACAGTCGGCAGTAGACGTTACTTGTCGGTAAATCACGCAGTCGTCAGCGTATAATCTGACAGTCGACGTCAAGGAATCCAGGAGGTCATGTATAATAAGAATAGCATGGGGCCCAAGGCTGAACCTTGGGGTGCCCACGACATCACTGGCTCATCTAGGGAGCGTGTACCGTTTATGAGAACGCCCTCTTGTCTGTCAGTCACGATCCAGCTAATTGAGGTTGGGTGTATCTGGTAGTATGAGAGCTTATAGAGCAATTTTCTGTGGGGTACTGTGTCAAACGCCTTTGCAAAATCGATAAAGACGGCATCCGTCTGGTAGCCTTTATGCAATACTTGGTGAATGTCGGTAGAAAACTCTAACATTACTAGCTTTTGCGAAGAACATGTGGGTTTTGAAACAGTTGGTCAGTGCTAGAGAGAAAGTTCATTACCTCTGAGTAGATTACATGTTCCATTATCTTGCAAGTGACACTGGTTAACGATATACGTCGGAAGTTGGACGGGTCGCTTTGCCCGCCGCACTTGCGAATCGGGACAATGGTACCATATCTCCAGTCTGACGGCACGGAAGCACAGCACATGCTTTTTTGAAAGAATGCTGTTAGGATATGGCTAATGGTATCAGGAACCAGTTTTAATAGTTCGGCGTGTACACCGTCACGACCGGGGGCCGAAGATACTCACACGGAGTTTAGGATACTAAGTATCCCCTTCGAATTGGAGGTCATTGGCTGCATATGTGGCACTGCTATAGCCCGCTCGGGGGGTTGGGTTGGGATATTCTTCGATGGTGAATACTGAGCCAAAAAACTCATTTATTACGGAAGCAGCCTGGAAATTAGAGTGATGTGATTCGTCAATGGAGAGAAGCACACTTTGTCGTGACCTTCGCCAATGATATTCTAGAGTCGTTTCGGATTGTACTTTAAGATGTCCAAGAGACCACGACGAAAGAAATTTGACTTTGCATTCTTGATTGGAGACGCCTATTCTTTGGCTGTGTCCAAACACGAGTGTTATTTGTTGTCTTTGGTAACGCATAGAAGCGCTTCTTACGGTATGTGAGCGATGAAGCGACCACTTCACAGATATAACGCTGGCGAATAAACTTCGTTGTGCAAGAAGGAGATTCACACGAAACAAGTCCACAGTGTGCATTGAATTGTTGCCCTCGCTATTGGCAGCATGAACTGATCCCTGCGCAGCGCCCGCAGCACCAGGTGCAGGGCAACAGCCGTTACCTTGAACAATACCCTGCCTGTAAACTAACCTACCCTAACCAAATTCAAACTAATTCAGCTGATCTCATTTTGCCGCTATGCTAGGCCTAGCGGTAACCGAAAACTTCGCTGTTTTTCATGGCAGTAACTTCTACTGACGTCATGATCATACAACATTGCGAGATTTGTCAGTCGTATTATTCAAAACTATCATTCCGTCATTCTTCATACCAAAACTTTAATTTAGAAACCTGGGATTTTGAACGATGGATTCTTGACGGCGGGATATCGTGGCATCCCTTTGAAGTGTATGACGCAGAACGCAGAGGTGACACAAACCCGGCATTTTTGTAACTACCCTCAAGCGGGTGCTTGTCTGCCATCTTGTCCTGGTCGCACGTCATGGAAAACGTCATTTTGAGGTCATGTGACCTTGTTTACATGTCGCTCCGCTTGCCGACATATTTTCGTCGTCAGAGCATCAAGAGGTGAACGTATTTCGCAAGCGTAAACTATGCGATGCTTCTTCCGCAACACGGTAACCCATTTCGCCTTAGTTTAAGTACATCGCATCCACTCAGCGACTCTTAACGCGCGGTCATCATCACATCTTTGGAAGTTGTCAACAGTACGAGGCTTTATGCGCAAAACTGCGCGTTTTACTGTGAGATTATCGGATAAAAATAATTACCGTGATCGAAAGCCATCTAAAACGTCGTGCAGGAACAACAATCACATTGTTTACAAACGGTTTGGCCGCCGATCACGGGCGCCGCCGTATTGAAGGTCACGTGTGCCTCGACGTTTGCTGTGACGTACGACCAGGACCTGTCCAGGACGCATTGCGTTTGCCCAGCACGCTTTCGTCTACGTAGCAATACATTGGATGCCACCCCTGTGACGCAGAAGCTCGGCCGCATGCGCTGTGGCCCATGCTGATTCTCACGTGACCGACAGCACCAGGACAGCAACACTGAGGTCCGTGAGCATCCACGGGGTACTGGGAGCCCGTGATGTGGTTGTGAACATGTGAACCTGTGACACTTGATCATCCTGGTTCTTTGGTTTTGGTTAAGTGTTCGTCTACCGTGCTCTTGTTTTCAACGACTACAGACTTAAAACAAGGGTGTACTTTAACTCATTTTTTGCCACATATATAACACCCTTTTGGAGAGTACAATTACGCTCAAAAGGGTGTCTCCTCACTCCCTCAAGGGAGTAGCATAGCACCTTTCTCCCTATACTGGAGAGTAATATTACTCCCCGGCAGGGACAAGGTGTTATGCTACTCCCTTGAGGGAGTGAGGAGACACCCTTTTGAACGTAATTGTACTCTCCAAAAGGGTGTTATATATGTGGCAAGGAAAGGAGTTAGAGTACACCCTTTTTTTAAGAGTGTAGGAAGAGTATGACTTTTGTGAATACATAGCACTTTCACTATTCTAGATTAGGAACTTTTGTATATTCTTAATTGATCTGTGCCATTTGTAATACCGGAGCTCCCTGACGTCATAATTGGATGCGCCATTTTTGTGGGAGAACGGCCAAGCAGAACGCAACGTGACATTGCTCGCTGTTCTGCTCGTTGTTCGCTGTTTTTCGTAATTCATAAGTGCGATGTGATCATATATACAAGTACACACAGAGAAGAGAGAAAAACAATTCTCAACGGAATTGTTAGAACAGGAATTGTTCATATCTCTTATATGTGTATTTGTATTCTTGTAGGCTGCTAGGATGCTTAACTTAATTATTCCACTCTCCCATTCCTTCGCAAACCTGCCGTTGAATTTACGATAAATGTTGTTAATTCTGTGTTCTCATGTATGTCATTGACGCTATTTTTCAGAAAGTACTGAAATACGCTAATACGGCAGTAAAGGTGTGTATATTAAAGTTTCGTTCATCGTTTGAAGTATGTCGTGAAACTGATGAGGTTCTATAAGTGAAGTCGATGCAGGCGAGCTTAAAGGGTCTGTTGTACGCATTTAGAAACGTGGGTACGAAACCGTTACCAGAATGCGTGTAATCGTTTGACAGTCTGTTAAAGCTCAGCTCCGCCGATTTTCGACTGCGACAGAATGGAGCCATGCTTGGGCTGTGTGTTCGTTTCCGCACAGGGAGCATACATGTGAAAAATTTTCACCCATTTGTTTGTAGTTTTTAAGAAAACATTTTTTAAATTTCCCTGGCACGGCGATTCTGTGGTCCGCAAACCCTGACCAATCCCGGCTTCGTCCTGGCTTAGCCGCGCTCGTGGCTTGGCTAACGCCAAATCGTCGATGCGATGGCGGAGATCTATGGGCGAAGGCGAATGTTTTGGGTGTGTTCCGTGATAATTGCTGTCGTTAATAGCCTCAAAGATAGTTTTTCCGGTCTTCTTTAACAAGCCCTACAGGATGGCCTCGTTGTGCAACGACGGCCGTCGTGAGCGGACATTCTGTGCCCGCACTGTGCTTCATGCTACCAACAAGACCTAACACCTAACGTGTGATGTACACTTACGCATTCTCAATAGCTTTGGCTGCGCGTGCAGAAAGCACCACCAAAGCTATTGAGAACGAGAACGTGCTCGAAGACGAAGTATTCCTTATAAGAAACATGATAAAACGGTGCGGGGGTCCCCGATAGCTCGTGACAGCTATTTCAGCACGATACAGCGGCCATGACGGAGTGTAAACACAAACTGGTTGTCAGGCAGAGCTGGCTAGGTGTGGCTATCCAATCTGCGCAGTTCCAAGTATGACGTCACAAGTGGAACCGCCTCCCGGTAGTTTTTCTCAAATTTCTGACGAAGGAGCATGGAAATTTGGAAAGCAATGTGCGTTGATGAATGAAGTTGGGACCACGGTTCTGAATATCACAACGTCTTCATACTTTCGGAACAGCAGCGGAGCTGCACTCTCCCCATCATCTTTCTCTCCCCAGCAGAACTCAAATATACAAACAGCGCAACACACGTAGAATCACCTTAACGCACCAGTTAACCGGCGAACACATTTCTACAAACAGTACTGTCAACTCGCAGACCAGGTGAACACAGTGATATTTCGAAACTATGAGGCCGGAGTCACACTGGTTATACACGTGCTCCAAACATGTATGACAACATGTCTTCAAACATGTATGGAGCATGTATAATGCTCGGTCACACTGGTTATACAATTCTTGTTTGACAACATCGTGTGGTCCAAACGCGTGTATGATTATACATAGTCTCGAACATATGTTGTTCAAACATCGGTCACACTGGTTATACAACTTGACTGGAGTAACAGCGGGAGTGGCTTAAACCGTGATGTATGGCACACGTCAGTGTCACAGTAACCAACCGAGGAGTGTATATAGCTTCCATTCGCGGACATCGCTATTCAAAATGTACGAAGACGACGAAGACGGGGCTGTACTTGCTGATTTTCGATTGCTTCATGCTCCATGTGCGCAGGCAAAGTGGTCGCCATTTTGAACGTACGTGCAACACAATGTCGCGAACACTGACTTACAACTTACTCAAGTGTAAAATAACTCACGCGCATCACGATGTTGTTGACACTGACTCGTGCGAACGAAAACTGCCGTGGCGAATACGCCCGTTTATCCAACTTGTCCATCACTGTTTTTCGGCAGTGCCCAAATACATCGTCGTGTGTTTGACAACATGTTGTCAAACATAGTCAGAGCGCTTGCTTGTATGACGGCACGATCACACTGGTTATATACACGTGTTTTAAAACATGTTTTGCCGGTGTATAAGCAGTGTGACCAGCACTGTATGATCATATATGTTTAAGGCATGTTTGTTATAAACGTTCGTCATACATGTACGACGGGATGTTCGTGTATAATGTATAACCAGTGTGACTCCGGCCTTAGCCGAGACCAGGACCCCGCAGCTCCACATACAGCCAATAGTTCCAGCTAACTCAGGCAACGCTGGGCATGCAACCAAGGGAAATCAACTATGATGCCTATAAATCGCTCAATCAGAAGTCTGTCAGTTTTGCTCACCTTTCGGCTGGTGTTGGCTACCATCGGCATTTACTGCATTTCATGCCTGACGTGGTGTCTGGACGCAGTGGTAGAATTCTTACTGCCTACTCGCGCCGGAGAGCTGAGGAGTATGTGACCGCGAAAGCCCCAGCAACAACGAGACGACATCAACGTAACGTGAACCGAATCAAGCGTGACAGATGAACCAGAGGCAAGCGCACGCTTGAGTTGCTTTGCCAACGATTGTCTCAAGAACATTTGCTTCAACTTCGTGTCGTCAACACTAGTAGCTTATTATTATGACATGTCAAGGGGTTTAGGGGGTTCGGTGTTAATGTCCCCGGCTGCACGAAATCGTCCAGGACTGACACACATTGAATGTTCCAAAGGCCGCGGGACAAGAACACGAGACGAAATATTGAAGCAACAATAGCCAGTAGATATCTTGGTGCGAAGAAATATCGTTATGTCTGGCACATCTGTTCCTCACATTTTGTGAAGGACACCTATTTGGAGACGGACATTCTGCAATTCCGCCTTGAGTTAGCTCAAAAAGGGATGCTGCTAGAGGCTCGCCAGCACGGTGATGCCAATCCACGCCAAGACTGGGAGGTGACCCGGGTACGAATCCGGTCGCCGGATATGCTGTTTGCACTGTTAGAAGGAAAGGTATAATAGAGGTATAATGAGGTATACATCAGGCCTATATAAAGTACAATATTTATACCTCATCACCCCAGTGTGTATCCTGTGTTGCGAAAAGTAAATTGGCGAAGTGCAGGTTGGACGTCCACGTGCATTCAACTGCGCATGAGCTTTCTTACCATTCCATGTTCATCGCTTCCCGAGTAAACCTGTCTTCATCACCAGTCTGCGAGTCAGTGTGTGTTAGTAGGTATAAAATACAAAGCAGGGCTAAAGTACCATATTTATGCCTCATCACCTCAGTGTATACCCTCTTTAATCCATGTGTAAGGTGTAGATGGCTCAGGCTATACCTTTCACTGCAGCTAAGGGTATAACAAGATGTACAACTCTAGGTATAATTCTTTGACTTTTATACCTTCAGAGATTTCTATTCATTTAACTGCACAGCGTTTGGTACAACATTAATTTGTGGTGGAAAGGTATTATATCAGTTAAACAGTAATTTATTTAAGAAACACAGTCAGTAATACAGTGATCTTTTAATCAATCGGTATCATTTTTATAACATTCAGGTATGTTGTCACTAACTGATGCACAAAACATGACAGAACATTGATTTCGCTAGGCTAGTCAGTATAAGTTCACGATGAAAAGAGCCCAGCACGGAGGAGGACTGAGAATGAACCACGCCACACAAGCGCTCACTCGCAGATACAGAAAGTTTATTGAAAACAACAGATCTTATAACGACTACCAAAGGAACTGCAATCGAGATTGTAATAATGCACCCACATCTGTCAACGCTACCCCTTATGTCGTCTGTGTGCGTCTGCTTCGGAGTAGCTTGAAATCGCACGTTATGAAGACAAGAAACTCACAGGAAAACACGGTTTTTGGTTCGGCGGCGTGTCGACACGCGTGCAGGTGGCTCCCCTTATACTTCTTCCATTTCAGGTTTGCAATCCATCTTGCTAAGGTAATAAGTATATAGCACACAGACAAGTATAGAATATCATAATTTAAATATACCATAAATACTTGGCGGCTTTTCGAGTTGTAAAACATATGCTCCCACTTGAGGTAAGCAGATCGGCGCGCATGCGCAATCAAAGTCTAACTTCTGCAAACGTTTTCGAATTTTCCGAAGAAGAGCTCGAACGTCACGAACTTTTGCCAATTCGAATGTCGAAAGGTTCGCTACATGTGTAGCTGTATCCATACAAAACACGAGAGGTCAAATGAAGCAGCGCCGGGCAAATATATGCTGGATGATGTCAGCAGTGTGCAGGGTGCCTCAATACCAGCTCCCTCTGCATGGGGTGAAGGTGCGTTAAAGGATATGGCCAGGAACAGTTCAAGCGCCTTCTTGCTCAGGCTGTGTGTTTGCTCAGTTTACAGATTCTTGAAGTCGGAGAACGATCGCTCCAGTTCTGCAGAGATGAGAGGCAAAAATCTATATGCTTGTTTTGCATCTAACGTTTAGAGTTCTTAGTGAACGCACCCACCATATGTCAGGTTTTTTATCCAGGGACTTACGGAGCTCAACGCGCACTCAGCGAGCTGGCGACGAAGTTTTGGCACCCCGGCGAGGGTGCGGCACGCGCTTTCAGTGCAGCAGTTGCCAGCACTTGCGCCCGAAAATCCGACGCTGTAGGAGAGATGGCGAAAAAATGCAGCTCTCGCTCCATCCCCATGCAGCAGTATTATCGACTGGTAAAAATCACGTTCTCTATAGGCGTGGCTGATAAATAACGGGCCATTTCAGAGAAAATCTTCCCAACCGGGACAGTCTGTCCGAGACACTGAGCACAGACTCGGGACAATCCGAGACAACGGAGTTGACGAAAACCAGATGCAAACCACCTGGTATATGTATTCCCTTAGGTGACACTATTATCGGGACATTTTTCAATATCGGGACAAGCCCCGAAAATCCCACTTTTAAAAATAACAAATTTGGGAGCAATTTCCTGGAGAATAATAGGCTACGACTTCACAAATTCTGAGATACTCTTCGTCTGACTTAAGGGACTTTGCAAGTGAGGGTTCGGAGCTTCCTCATTGTAGTAATGGACAAGTGACAACATTTCGGGTTGAAATTCAACCGTGTTCCTGACTGTGTTTTCTACCTAAATTACTCCTCAATTACGATAATTCTGTTTCTTCCAGAAATTATCGTTGCGGCATGGCATCTAACAAACTTGTCTACCCTTGGTGATAAATTGAGCTGGGTTACCATCCTGCGTATGTTGTCGGCCGAAAGATGGCACCCCAATCGAGGAGCGAAACAGTCCCGTTGTACCCGTCTGCAAGTGGTCGCTGCAGCCGTGGTGAACGGGTTACCATCTTTCCAAACTTTTTTTTTTTTAAGAGTGCAGTTGAACAGTCGCAAAAACTTAACGTAAACACTCATTTCCTTTTTAGCAACGTTAGTTAGTAATGTGATGAATGTTTCCATGACAATAATAGTCAATTGGGAAGTAGAGTTCACGGTTACATTCAAATTGAGGGACCACCGATTTCGATTCTAACATTAATTGGGGTTGGTGAAACCGGGTCAAAGCTGCGTATCAATAGCCCGCACACATTTTTGGGACACTAACCACCCTAAATTTGCTTCCACATTTAACGATATCTGGAACGAATGAGCACATATTCCGTAGAATATATGATCATCCAACACATTCCAACAAACTCCAGACAACCACCAACATCACAGGAATATCCTGTGGACATCCGCTTTGAGACAAGATATTCTGGTGATGTCCACGAAGCACCATATGACGCCACGCGGACGTAAAATATATTGCCAAAGTTGCATTCATGTGTGTCCCTGGTGCGCCCACTGGATGTCCTCACTGGCGTTTCAAGGATGTTGTACGGTCATGCTAGCCCCTCACAAATATGATTCACAGTGCCCATAAAGCTATGTATGTAGCCGAATTACATGCTGGCTTCACTGAACTACATCTAGGTTTTTCGAGGAAGCATGCTCTCTATTGTATAGGGAAGCATGTCGCTATACAGGGTGTCTCAGAAAACTATGCCACCTAGGATCTTGAGGTTAACGGCATTTGTTCTTAGTAGGTTTTTGCCACCGCCTGATGTGCATGTCATGTAAGCTAAGTTAAATTATGTAAATTTTTGCGAAGTGAACTCGGAAATTTGCCAAGTAAAGGTCACTTTTTTACCCCACCAACATGAAGAGCGTGCCGAATTTACTCAAATTCATGATAATTGACAACCAATGACATTCAGGATTTATCCTATCGCGAAAAATAGCCGAACATCATTCTTTTCGAGGCACTTGAGTATGACGCGCGAGGGCTTTTTGAGCGCAATTGCCCACAGAGTGATCGTAGCAAAAGTGACAGTTCCTGAAATTGGGAGAGAGAAGGTATGATCCCAGCAGAAGCCCGACGCGATAAGCTCCGTCTGTGTTTTCTCCTTCTACCATTCCTGTGTGGGCTGGGTTTCCAACCGCCTTTCATCGGACTGACAATGATTTCGCTGAAAAATTCATCGCGCGCTATCCTCTGCTCCTCTGCTAATACAAAACACACTAGAACTCTTTAACGAATGTAATCAATTTATTGAGCAAACATAACACTGGTGTGCACCTGAGATCACATTCATAGGAATGTCACTATAGCCTTGTGGCATACTTCTATAAACTTTGTGGAAGTGACTAAATATCACAGCTTGTGCTTACATGAAGAAAAATAAATAAATAAAGTAAAATAAAATGCTTAGAGATTGTCATCATTGGGAGCACTTCAATAAAACAACTGTAAAATATTGCAGAATTAACTGTAGCTTGTTTATCACAGCTCACTTGAAACCAATAAAAAAGTTTAAATATATGTTAGTGAGCATACAAGAACACATTCAGAGATATAGGAAAGCCATCACCCCATGATGGTACCCTACGACAATGGCTTCTCTAAAAGTCTACAGCCAAAGATAGCATTACCTCTCAATGTTACCTGTAAGAATACACCAAATAAAAAATTTCACAAAAGAGCACAGTAGAAGGAAAACAAGTTTGGCATTGTTGAGTTTCATTTTGTGTTTGCTACGTCTTGGTAGTTTTATTCCCTACTGGGTCAGTACTTGCGCCTGAAACGAATTTGCTCAGATCAGACTCATTTTGTAAAACATGCTCAGCAAATGGTATCTGATTTCGAAAAAAGAAATTACCCATTTGAACTCATCCATGACTCGTCTGCCAAATCATCTAGCCTATCCAGGGAGTCCGTATTCACCCCGAAACGCAAAGAAGACTTAAGTAATGTAGTTTTATCCACCACATATCATAAATCACTTGTCAATACCAATTCCATTCTTAGACGCCACCTCAATATATTACATGCTGACGAGCAATTAAAGGAAATTTTTCTGACTCCCCCACTAGGAGCATTCCGTAGAGCCAAAAATTTGCGCGACATCCTCACGTCATCATGCATGATGAAGCGCTCGCCGGGCTGTTATCCCTGTGGTAGTACACGGTGCCAGACCTGTAAATTTATCGCGCCGTCCACCATTGCCTGTAGCACTTTGGGTGACTTCTGTTTGAAAATTCGTCATTCACTCCACTGTAATTCACCCAATATTTGTTACTAGATATTGTGCTGCAAGTGCAATTCACAATACATCGGTGAAACCTCCAACACAATGAGGAAAATATTTTATGGCCACCAATTTGATATCCTAAATGCCTGCCGAACTCCTGTCGCCATTCATTTCAATCAACCTAATCACGATTTTGAATCTGATTTGAAAATTATATTGCTAGAATCTGGGTTCCGCACCGACATTAAACGTAAGAATAGAGAGTCCTACTTAATTTCGCAATTCAAGTGTCTCACACCAAATGGTCTGAATCTTAGTCCTGGCTCGTTATATCCGCTTATGTAAATTTAATAGTTATATATCTATATTTATTTGTGCACAATTCTTGAATCTTCGCTTTCAGTCATCGTCTGGCTCTCAGTCAGATATTCCGTAACCTTCCCTTTTGTCCATTCTGGGTCACTCGTTTCCCATGCTCCTGACCCCCCTTCCGCGAAACTGGGTTGGCGAGCCTTTTTGTTCACAATAACACCTTTTACTGTTCTTAAACGGTTAGAGGTCACTTATCCGTCTGCCCAGCTATTCATTGTACACAGACATGTGGCACCATATCTCCTTTCCCCTTCCCTTTCTTCGTACAGTAGTGTGTTTAGTCGTGTATATGTATACTTTTGTGTGTCACCACTTCACTTTGTACCTGAGGAAGCGTGGACCTCTGAGGAAGCGTGGCTGAGGAAGCGTGAAGCGTGAAAGCTTGTACAAATTAAACTTAAACAAAAATCTTCAGTGTCGGCTTCTGTATTTTGTTTATGTGATCTACAGGACTTGACTCCCCTTTTCGTATACGCTTCCCTCCTGCACTCTAAAAACAGACCTTCACCGAATAGCACGCTCGGCGCCAACCATTGTCATGAAGGATAGGGTTGTCGCTTCTGATTCGAAGACAGAGAGGCGTGTACGCCTTTTTGCGTCAATCTGGATACATGATATAAAAAGGCGTACGCCCAACTCTCTCTTCGAATCAGAAGCTTAACCCTATCGTTTGTGGTCATGGTTGGAGCAGAGCTTGTTAGCTGGTGAAGTTCAGTCTTTAGAGTGTAAGCAAACGTATGCAGCTTTGCACAAAGAAAGTTTTGTAATCAACTTTTATGGTGCACCCTTATAAACAAATTCACTTGATAGCACGCTCCACGGCTTCTGAGACAGGCTCCAACCGAATTTTGTAAAAAAATGTCAATCTATTATTCACAGAATATCGGTTCAAAATATGATTGTGATATTATATTAACAATAATTTGTCTTGAGGAGACTGCAGTAGATATGACACAGGATTCCTCCTAGCACACTCTTAAAAACTAACTTTACCTCATAGCCTGTTCCTAGCCAACCATAATCCCAAATGACATCGTTCTCGCCCCTAATTTGTTGAAAACCAGATGCGTGGCATTTTTTGTATCAATTCTGCAATTCATAGGTGGTACAAAAAAGGCGTACGCCTCCCGTTTTCACCAAATCCCGGGCGAGAACGGTGTCGTTCGGGATGATGGCACTGATAGCATATGCGTTACATACACTCAACGGCCCACTTCCTCAGAGAAGGCAAATCGCTATACTTGATTTACATTTGGCGTGAACGTACATGACTATGGCGTACATGGTCCGGTGTGACTATGTACGGCCGGGCTCGATTCTCGCCTTACTTGGAAATTACATTGAGCACCTTTTGTTTCAAGCAACATTTCTTGCTCTTTGATCCTGGGGAATAGCGCGTATTGCCGTTTGATACTGTCGCAGTTATATGCACATTAATTTGTGGAGGTATTGAGTAAATGAAACTGGTGTAGTATTTCTCACAGGACGCCATCGAAACAATAAACATTGCTGGTAAGATTCTGCGACAAAAAAGTTACGTTATGTAATTTTATGCATGTAGTTAATATTAGCTACGACCGGAATTCACCACACCCTCAAACTGTTAGCCTCACTGGCTGTTTCACGATACATCTAAAATATATATCGACAGAGTATCCTGGGCACGTCCGGCTTGCAACGTCACCCCTGGATTAATGTAGGAGAATTATGGATATTTTAGATATCCAGGAGGTGTCCGCTGGACATCCATCATGGATCTGGGCGTTAGGACTAAATTTGGATGTTCTCGTGACGTTGATGGTTGTCTGGGATGCTTCCCTGCAAACCATTAGTATCCCTGCGATATCCCTGCATGGTCGCGAACGTCCTGAACTTCGGAACATCCATGAGATATGCATAGGATATCCCAGGCGATATTTACGTTGTCAGTTTACCCACTAAACAAAAGATCTCCCATCTACCCACTAAAAACGTCTACAGAATATCGCACTCTGGATATCTGAATTCCCGTGTATAAAGCCGTTTGCACGTCCCGCTTGCAGCGTTTGTAGAGTATCCAAGACCATTAGAATGTGAGCACTCATGGAACGTCTCAGAGACGTAACTACGATGTAGTCTAGAGACATACGGATGTGTGGGACGTTTATGAAATCTTGTTCTGTCAATTTAGTAGCAATGTTTCGATAGTACTGGGAGCAAGCAAACTGTGAGCATGAGACTATAGAGTGAACAAACAAGATCGCTCGCGTGCTGCTGCCTGTGCAACGTATTTATGTAGCGTTCTTCAAGCGACAGAGTGAGCATACTTGCTTTACAGCTCTACTGAGCAGGTAATCACATTTGAGACGATAACTTGAATTTAAAACACGGTATTTGACAGTCAAGGATTGCAGGAATGTTGTTCGGTATACTTTGACTCGATGCAGGTGCACAGGAGTTGCAAGAACACATATTCGTCACCGTTACCAATGTTTTACACGCCATCATGCTTAACGAACGTGCCCCCAGAAAATTCTATTTCAGTATATGCAGTTCCTTAATAGATGCTACTGTAGGATTCCAAGGGTTCTCCCCTGCCGCCCAAGTGAGGCGGCCTGGTGGCGTACGCCATTTATATACTGGTTACACAGTGTTGCTGCACTGTAATAGATTTTGCAATGGATCTTGTACTGCCGCATGCCGCAAACCTAGTAGTAATACAGAATGAAAAATAATGCGTCTTGACATATCTCATGATAAGCGAATGTACACTAAAGTGTTAGGGTGCTAATATATCCAGCAGATATCAAGATATCCGTGAAATTCGTTAACTAGACCACCAGGAGACCAAACAAAAGGGTGAAAGAGCTACTCCTCTGGATATCTACTGGATGTAACTTGGTTCCACACGAAACTCCAGTGTGTACTCAAATAACCATGGCGATATATCTTCTGGACATTTGTAGGACATTGGTAGGTGGCTGGGTCGTGATTGACGAATAGGGCAACATTGGTGCGCGTCATTCCATCTGTACGTGTCGCGTACGTTTTGGATGGTTCGCTGCGCGTGTAAGGCCACGACATGCACACGACGCTTTGACGCCGAGAAGCTGTCTCGTGCGTTTCACATATAAGTGGTGTCACTAGATACCTCCGCTGTATGTTTTGTTATTAAGTACAGTAATTGATGTGTGTGAGGCAAGACAGACCAAGGGAAAGGGTTGAAGAAAGGTGTTAACGCTGGTGATGGACCCGATGTCCCTGGCTATCGGCCAAACTCAAAATAAGATTCAGGAATACGGCATTTGGATAACACACACACAGTTTACTAGCACTCTGGTATGATACATACAATGAATAAATGACTTGAAAGATATACCTAGCAATTTGGGTGATAAAGGGCCGAATGAGCTAAAGCGAGGATCCAACAGACTAACGACGTATGATGATGAACGTCGTACGATGAAAGAACTGACAACGGTACGTGGCGCGCGCTTATAAGCATGTAGCGGCGCCACTGCCGGCTCATGACAATGACGGCGAGGCCGAATTGAACAAATTGGCTTTCACATGTGTGTTTTTATACTGTTTCTAACAGACAGCTACTGGACACTCGATACATGAGATAACACAGGTAAGTAAATTGTAAATATATTGTCAATAACGTGATGAAAGATGGAGTAAGCGGTGTTTAGTACGAACCCAAAAGAGGCACAGGTCAAACGGGAAAAGCGTTTACTATAGGAACTGGTCCCTTGAGAAACAACGTAGAAAGGCAGCGAACTGGTAGGGAACATGAAGGGAAGTGCTTCAGTAGGAGAGTTGCCGGTATTTCGAACAGCTCAGAAGAACAGTCCCTGTTCGATGTATCGGCGGCTCTCGTCCTGAGGCTTTACCTTCACAGAGAAATAACGGTCGTTGAGAGCACGCAGGTGAGCACAACAATGGGACTTAAAGTCGTTGTGCAGCAGTGGTCGCATTTGACCTGCATGTGTGAAGAAGGCCATCTCATGGTAGCCCTCAGTGATTTTGTTCCCTCTTCTCTGCGAACTAATTTTCTCTGTTAGATTTCCGTTCGCCGGATAATATTTGGAAAATTTTACACTTCCGTAAAGCTAGTTGGACTTCTTCTGCAGTGGCAATCCCGTGCGCTTCCTAGCAGCACTGTGCAGGGGGTTGTCCTACATACTCGATACATTCGAAAAATAGTTTTTACTTCCTCCTAAAAACACAATTTTTCCCTGTGAGAGCCGCAGAATGTACATGTGGCGGTCCGAACCAGCCTGTGGAAAGCCGGTAAACGAGGGGAAATTGTGTAAGTGTGGCGTCGGTTGCGCCCTCGCCATCGATTCGGAAGTTGTTGGGCAAGTAGGCGATTCTTGTTGTTAAAGGGTTTGCTGTGTTCGAGAACATGTCGTGTCGTCCCTCCCCTGTCCCTTTCTCGGGTTCCGTTTTTCACTATGTACCAGCTGGACTGCACCCTTGCCCTTTTGCCATTACTGTGCAAAGCCGGCCTGCGAAAGTTGTCGCCTCATTTCGTTGATCTTGAGGACCCGAATCTGATTTGTGAGGCCACGACAAGACGGCAATGAACGAGAAACCAATTTACCACCACAGTAATTGGCCAGCATCTAACTCCTGTCCAGACCACCTCGTGTGTTGCCGGCAACCAGCAGTCATAAAACGGAAAGAAATAGATAGTAATAGCGTGGAGAGGGACAATTTATTTGAAAATCAACTATGCTGTGACAAAGTAATCGCTCTGGAACGGCCGAGTGACCAGCAGCCGTCATGTCGCTTGTTGATGGCTGTCAGTTGCATAGATCGACGACAGGGGATTACCGAGGTGCAAGGCACCAAATGGCTACACCATTTCCCTCATGGCGATATGCGTGAAAGAAAAGAAAACAACAAAATACTAGCAGCGGGTAAAAATTGCACCAAGCAAGACAGTGCTAAATAAGTCTAAACATGCGAGAGCGCGTAGAAAACATCGGTGAAAGGGCCTAACCTCTACGGCAAATGTTAAACATGTGGCAGTACAGGGTCGGCCGCACTTAAGAGTATCACGGGGGCGCATGACCTGCAAGTACGCCAGCGCCGCGTAGCGGATGCTCCTGGGTTTGAGACCTCGCGCCTAGCGAATGTTTGCCACCTGTCGGTTGGGTTCGTCATTGCTCTCGTGGCGCTGGCGGGCGGGGAGACCCACCTGTGTCGCTATTCAATCTCTGCTGGCAGACATGCGACGAAAAGGCCTAACCGCTAAACATGCGACAGCACAGAGAAAACACTATACATCGGGAGAAGGGGCTCGAGGCGAGCGATTATGCGTAACCGCAGCATCACTGAACAACGCTACGAAATTCAACAGCTAAAAGGAAATGACAACCACAAAATGCTAGGCGCAGAGTGAAAATGAACACCATTAAACATGCCACAGCATGAAGAAAATGCTTAAAACGTACAATGGTACGAAACTCAACGGCGTGGAAGTCACTGCTAAAAAAGTCCAGTCATACGGGAAAAAAGCTTAACACGAGCAAGATAAAAATTTACCAAGGTCGGGAAAAAGGCCAAACCGCTATGACAAATCACTCACATTTCCCCTCGCACCGACGGAGCGTCTGCTCCCGTTGACAACCAGGCCAGGCTCCAACAGCTCCCCATAGAGCCCATAGTTTGAGATAATTCACACAACACTGGGCACACGACCAATGAGAGTGCAACGTTGTAGAAATTATGCAATGCCTGTCGGCCAATCAGGAGCCATAACTTTGGCTGACCTTTCGACCGGTTCTGGCTACCATGGACTTCTACCGGATTTCACGCCTACCGCCGTTACCCGATATTCAAAGTAACTGAAGCTTCTTTTGGCTAAAAGAAATATTTATTTGACACAAAGCACTGATTCAAAGATCTGATACATGAGTGCACTCTGAATACAAAGTCCACTGCGTCGCACTGTAACGAAGTTCGAACTTGAAGCAAAACGAACACAGCTCTCGAAATCCGACGGGGTCCGCGCTTGTTCTTCACTCTCCAACCGCTCCAACTCACCAAGCATTCCAGGATTCCAGTTCCGGAGTTGAAAGACTGTTCGTGGGATAATAGTCGTGTCCAGGAACAGCACAACACACGTTGAATCACATCGACGCATGAATAAACCAGCGAACACTTCTACAAACTGTTCTGCCGATTGACATCACCTAAACATGGAACACAAGGGGACGCCTTGCCGGCCGATTTTATGATGAGCATCTTCTTTCGTTGTTTGCAGAGCGGAAAAGGCGCTTGTGTGGCACGTAATCGTAATCCTGTCTTTGTTGTCAGGCCTCGAAATCCGACGGCGCCCGAACGCGTTCTTCACGCTCCAACCGCACCAGCCCACGAAGCATTCCAGTTCCGTAGTTGATAGACTGTACGTGGGATAATAGTCGTGTCCAGGAACAGCACAACACGCGTACAATCACAAACTGTTCTGCCGATTGACATCACCGAAACACGAAACGCAAGAGGACGGACGCCGTGCCGAGTGATGCGAGCTATTTCGAAACTATGCTAAAACCACTGAAACTGCTGAAACGGCTACCGGGACGCTGCACACACATGCGTGTGTACAAAATGCGATTTCAAAACGTTGTCGACCAATCGGAGCGCTCACACAGTCTGAGTCAATAAGCTTGCAACGTTGTAGATTGGCGCAGTGGTACATACTCTACAGCCGCATCCACGGTTACCTGAGGAGGACTGACCAGGCCTCAGCTGACACGGCGCGACTATGGCGGAACGACCGTCCGCGCAGCCTCGCTCAACGACAGCCTGCGCTCGACTGACAAAAGCGCCTCTCCGCGGGCACCACGCTTGCGCGTGCGTGCGCTCCTAGAGCCTCCTGCGCCGACGCCCATTAATATTCCTCAATCCCATTCATTTCCAGTGCTGCCGTTGAACTAGCGATAAATGTTGTTAATTCTGTGTTTACATGTATGCAACTGACGCTATATTTTCAGACAGCCATGAAATACGCAGATAAGGCAGTAAAGGTGTGTATGTCAACGTTTCGTTCGTTGTTTGAAATATGCCGTAGAAATTGATGGAAGTGAACCTGACCTCGGGGATGTCGATGCTGCGAGGTTAAAGGTACTGTTGTACGCATCTATAAACGTGGGTACAAAACAAATACCTTAATGCTGGAAATCGTTCGACAGTCTGTTAAGTCAACTTTCTCTCCCCAGGAGAGCTGAAATATACAATAAACAGGTTTTTAGCTAGAGTTTTCCCAGGTCGATATTTCTCGACCCGAATCCGGCCTGTTCCCTCCCCACTACCTGTTTTCAGGTTCGGGTTTTCGTTTTGAAGTGAGATGTGTTTACATTTAATGCTCAACGCGCGTCCGGCTCTCTAGACCCACTCCCGTATCAAGAGTGACAAGCGCGCATGACCCGCACGAAGCCGAAAATTGATTCGAAACCCGCATTCATGTGCCTGTCATGCGCGGATTCCCGCGTGTCCTACAAGACTCTAAGCATAGTCTGTGAGGTTTCAATAGATCCCTATAGATGGTATAGTTTGAGATAAGTCACACAACACTGGGTGTACAACCAATGAAATTGCGACATTTGACACAATATGCATAAGTATCAGCCGATCAGGAGCCTTCCTGTTGGGCTCACCGTTCGGCTGGTCCTGGCTATCATCGACTTCTAGTGGTTTCCACGGCTACCGCTGTTATTCGGAATTTTAAATACCTAAAGCAACTTTAGCAGTAACACAGAGCACACAGCCGCTTGTGGACACACTGTAACGAAGTTCGAACGAACACATTGTTGAGCTCCTACTGGTTAGTTTCATGAGTGCATACCATTTTAGGGCAAGCATCTTCTTCGTTGTTTGCAGAGTACCATATATTACCACGAAAGGGAACTGGCTTCTGTCGCACGTAATCCCGTTTTTGTTGTCATTTGTCGAAATACGATAGCGCTTGAACGTATTCTTCACGCCCGGATTCATGACAGAAGTTCAGTTCCGCACTTGATGGACTCTTCGTAGTTTAATAGTTCGGTCGAGAAACAGCACAACACACGTGGAATCACCTTAACGCACGTGTAAGCCCACGAACACATTTCTACAAACAGCACTGTCAACTCGCAGAAGAGGTGGACACAATGTTATTTCAAAACTATAACGAAATAGCGAGACCAGACCCACTCAGCTCCCCGTACAGCCCATAGTTCGAGATAAGCCACGCAACACTGGGCATGTAACCAATCAAAATGAACTTATGAACTATCATTCGGTCGATCTGTAGTCTTTCAGTTTGGCTCGCCTTTCGGCAAGTCCTGGCTACCATCGGGTTCTGCTGGATTTCATGCCTGACGTTCGCTATTCTATATTCCAGAACAACTCAGGCAAATTTGGACAAAATACACATTTATTTGGTGCATCGTACGAGCTCGAAATTCCGACACAAATATTCACGGCGCGCACAGAGCTCAAAGCGTTGCGTTCGTTGACAAACTTCAACCAAACCAAGTTCGAACTCGCAAAACACGCATACAGTCTACTCCTAAAAGCGAGCGACGCTCACATGAGTTCATGCGATTTCACGGTGGGCGTCTTCTTTCATTGCTTGTAGTGCATCAAAGGTTACAACGAAATGGGAAATGCTTGTGTTGCACTGACCTCGCATCCTGTCTTCGTGGTCATGGCATTCGAAAATGCGACGGCGCTTAAAAGTGTTCCTCAGGCGTCATCTCACCACCATATTCCAGTTCTAAACTGAACAGACTGGTCGTACGATGACACCTGTGTCAGGTAACATGCAACACGCGCAGAGTCACTTGAACACACGAAAAAATCCGCAAACACAAACTTTGAACACAGTCTTTGAACACAACACAATACAGTGCTGCTGACTGACATCGTCGAGACGCTGCGCCTCTGCTCGTAGCTGCCCGCCAGACCGGCTGCCCACGAAATAGTGTCATTACAAAGCTTTGATAACCAATCGGCGAGCGCGCGATGTCCTTCGGCCTATGGGCATCTACTTAGATGCCTGACACAGCAATACCACGTGGTTATGACGTAGAAACATTTTTGTGATTGGGACATTTTTGAGATTGTGACATGTCAAGGAGTTCAGGAATTCGGAGTTAATATCCCCGGCTGCACGAAATCATTCAGGACTGACCCAGATTGGATGTTCCACGGGCTGAGGGACACAAGCAGAAGAAGAAAAATTGAAGCAACAACAACCAGTAGATATCCTCGTGCGAAGAAATAGTGTCCCGCCCATCTGTTCCTCACACTTTCTAAAGGTCACCTATTTGGAGACGGACATTCTGTAATTTCGCTTTGAGGCAGCTCAAAAAGGAATTCTGCATGAGGCTCACCAGCACGGTGATGCTAATTCACGGCAAGACTGGGAGATGACCCGGGTACGAATCCGGTCGCCGCATATGCTGTTTGCACTGTTAGAATGAAAGGTATAATAAAGGTATAATGAGGTATACATGAGGCCTATATAAAGTACAATATTTATACCTTGTGGAGAGAGCGAGGCAAAGTCTAGTAACGACGGAATCAAACCCAAAACTGATTCCGATTTATTGATGGGCACGAGGCTCGCGCTCATCTTCGTTGTTGTCGCCACATGTAGCCCCACCCACTAGAAAAGACGAAGTCTCCTCCAAACAGGGTATTGGCGGAGTGGTAATCGGTTGAAGGACCAGTGGTCGGAACAGGGGCTTCAGTGAAAGCAGGCTTGAGACGCTCAACGGAGACTGTTTCCGGTCTGCCGTTGTAGTCTATGACGAAGTATTTAGTCGCGCGTTCCAAAACAGTGTAGGGGCTAGTGTAAGGGGCCTGGAGGGACCTGCGTAAGGCATCCGTTCGTAAGAAAACCTGGGATGCGGTACTCAGGTGGGAGGAAACGAAGGACGTTGCCGGCTGCCGAGCCCTGGTGGCAGTTGGTCGGATGCGGGAAAAGTGCTCTCGGAGGCGATGCAGGTAGTCCGACGGATCCGTGGCGATCGGGGTAGGGTTGTCGAAAAAGTGCCCGGGAAGGCGAAGAGTAGTGCCATAAACGAGCTCTGACGGCGTGCAGCCCAGATCCTCTTTCCAAGCTGCTCGACAGACAAGAGGATGAGCGGAAGAAACTCGTGCCACTTAGAGCCGTTTTCGTATGCCATGATGGCAGCTTTGAGATGACGATGGAATCGTTCTGCGAGGCCGTTAGCTGCGGGGTGATACGCTGTTGTGCGACAGCGGTGAGGTCCAAGGAGATTGGTGAGCGCAGCAAACAGGCGGGACTCAAACTGTTTCCCTCTGTCCGTAATGATCTTGGAAGGGGCTCCAAACCGGGAGACCCAAGTCGAAATGAACGTGCGTGCGACTTTTTCTGCTGTAGAGTCCGGCATAGGGGCGGCTTCTGGCCACCTTGTGTACCGGTCGACGCACGTCAAGAGAAAACGATGGTTGTTCGAAGGGGGCAGGGGACCCACTATGTCGATGTGGACTTCGTCGAAACGACTGCTGGGCAGTGGGTATGTTGACAATGGAGGAACGGTGTGCCTGTGGACTTTGGCTCGTTGGCATGGCGCGCAGGACCTCGTCCATGCGCGAATGTCAGTGTTCATAGATGGCCACACATAACGAGCACTGACGAGTCGCTGTGTGGCCTTGATTCCAGGGTGGGATAGTCCGTGGAGCGCCGCGAAGATTTGACGACTGAGACCTTGGGGAACGAAAGGCCGCTGCATGCCTGTAGAAATGTCGCAGACGACGGGAGACCAGGGAGACCAGGCCAGGGCCGTAGAATCCTTGCGGGCGGAGTGTAGAAGCTCTTCGGGCGGCCGTAATACGTTCGCGCAATGGGGAATAAAGCGTCTGTAGAAGTTCACCACCCCGAGAAAACGACGTAGCTGTGTGCATGATGTGGGGAGGGGAAACTCTTGCACCTTCTTGACTTTGCTTTCGAGGGGTGTTATTCCTTGGGCATCGACCTGGTGGCCCAGGCATTCGAGCGAAGGGACGCCGAATTCGCACTTGCCGATGTTAATGAGTAATCCATGCTCGGAGAGGCGGTGGAATAAAGCACGCAGGTGCTGCAAGTGCTCTTCCTGGGAAGCGATGGCCACAAGCAGGTCGTCGAGGTATGCAAAAACGAAAGGTAGGCCCCGTGTGACGTTGTCGATAAAGCGCTGGAAAGATTGTGCAGCGTTGCGGAGTCCGAAAGGCATTCGGAGGAATTCGAAGAGGCCGAAAGGGGTTACAATGGCGGTCTTGGGAACGTCCTCCTCTGCCATGGGAATCTGGTGGTATGCTTTTGTTAAGTCGATTTTTGAGAAAAGTTTCGCTCCGGCTAAACTCGCGGTGAAGTCTGATATGTTGGGCAATGGGTAACGGTCGGGAATCGTTGCTAGATTTAGTGCGCGGTAATCGCCACATGGTCTCCAATCACCAGTCTTCTTAGGGCCCAAGTGCAAAGGCGATGACCAATTGCTGGACGATGGTCTTACTATGCCGACCGCCAGCATGTGATCAAATTCTTGGCGCGCGATGGCAAGCTTCTCGGGGCTCGGCCGGCGAGCCTTAGCAAAAACTGGTTGGCCTTTGGTGCATATACGGTGGACCACAGGATGCTTGACCGGCTTCGTCCAGTCGCACTGCGATGTCAATGATGGAAAATCATTTAGTATCGCGGCATAGGTCGCGTCACGTGGTAGCGGAGTAGCGAGACCAGTCGAAGCTACTCTTGCCGATACGCCGTTTACCATGAGGCCAGCAAGAGCGTCGAGGAGTCTTCGCTTAGCGACGTCGACCAGAATGTTGTGATGAGCCAGAAAATCGCTACCTAGGATGCTGTGCGCTGTGTCCGCGACAAGAAAGACCCAGTGAAGTACTCTTCGGAGTCCGAAATCAAGAGTCAAGGAACGGCGATAATAGACGGATATACGTGACCCGTTTACTGCTCTCAGGTACAAAATGGGGGACGTCTGCGATCTTGGGCGGAGGCTGGAAGCACGCTGACCTCTGCCCCAGTGTCGACCAAGAAGTTTTGTTTGCCAAGCCGGTTCCTGATGTAAAATAGGCGACACAGTTGCAGGTGGTAGGAATCGCTCGTCGCCGCTAGTGATCCCCGAGAAGGTTTCCCTGCCAGGAGCAGGGCGATTCGCGACGCCTTGCACGACGACCAAAACGGCTGTGGTACCAGCAGAGACGACGAGGTGGAGGTGACGGTGACGAAGAGAACTGAGACCTTGCTGGTGTCGACCGGGTACCGCGCGTGGGGCGCAGATGACCCGCAGGGCGCGGAGAAGACGAGCGGCGGGGAGCGATAGCACCGAAACGGAGATCCTCTATGACATCCGCGAGGCGGCGCACCTGCTGACGCAGAGAAGTGACCTCGGCTTGGTCGTTGACTGAGACTGCCGTCTGACAGGTGCCACCTGGGTCATTGCCGGGGGTCTTCGGCAGTGCGGTGATGCAGGCAGCGGAATCTCTCTCACTGGCTAATTGCGTGAGCTTGTCCGCACGCTCCGCTAACGCTTGCAGATTAGCTTCGTCCGAGGCTACCAAGACCATCTGGACCGAAGGAGGAAGCTTGGAAAGGAAAACCTCGCGGAGCATTCTATCATCCAACGACGGCGTAAAACACCCGAGGATGTGCTGCAGACGTCTGTGCTGCACGAGGATGTGCTCACGAGGATGTGCTGCTGATGAGGATGTGCTGAGAGGGCTTCCGATCACCTAAAGTCTCGTTCGACACGAGCTCATGCAGGTGCTGTCGATCTGAAGGCGATGCCCGGGCGATTACGGTAGTCTTCAGTGCCGCGTAAGGGTCATTCAGGGGAGGAGAGGTTAGAATGTCGGCGATCCCGACAAGCACATCCTCGGGCAGAACGGACATTACATAGTGAAACTTCGTTGTCGCCAAAGTTATGTGGCCCAGCGTGAACTGGCATTCCGCTTGGCTGAACCATAGGTCAGGCCGGGACCGAATGAATGGTGGTAGCTTGATGGCGAAATGCGAGATCAAGGGTGCAGGCGGCGTACCGTCCATGATGAAGGACGGCCGGGTCACCAGTGTGGAGAGAGCGAGGCAACGTCTGGTAACGACGGAACCAAACCCAAAACTGATTCCGATTTATTGATGGGCACGAGGCTCGCGCTCATCTTCGTTGTTGTCGCCACAACCTCATCACCCCAGTGTGTATCCTGTGTTGCGAAAAGTAAAGGGGCGAAGTGCAGGTTGGACGTCCACGTGCATTCACCTGCGCATGAGCTTTCTTTCCATTCCATGTTCATCGCTTCCCGAGTAAACCTGTCTTCATCACCAGTCTGCGAGTCAGTGTCTTCATAGCATTCCTTACAGTATTTTTGGTGCCGAAACCCGGGAAGAAGACTCTGCTCAGCTCCTGATTCAGACTGATGAAACGCATGCATGATGGACGGACTTCGTAAGCAACGGGCACCAGTTCGTGCAAGAATTACCAGGCTTGCGGAAGAGATACGCTCCATTCTTCAGCGCCCCCCTCCGTCAAGAGAAGAGCTAGAGGTCAAACTAGAGATTCTTAATACGATGGCTTCAGCTGTCAACGACATCAACCGAGACATTTCTGTGATCATCGATGAAGCAGAAATAGAGGCAGAGGCTGCTGAGTGCGATCGTTACTTGGAGGAAATTACAACGGTCCGACTGGCCGCTCAGCGGTGTCTTAACGGAACACAAGAAAACTTGTCGGGAAGACCCTCGGGACACAGCTTGCCACATGCCGTGAGCCTTCCGAAATTACGTATTCAGCCCTTCACCGGAGACCTGTCCTCGTGGCAGTCCTTTTGGGGCCACTTCGACGCAGCGGTTAGCAACAACGAGAATCTATCGAACGTACTGAGGTTCCAGTATCCCCGCTCACTGGTCAAGGGCAAGGCGGAGTTTGCGATCAAGGGCTTGGATCTGAAAAACGACAACTATCCCGCAGCACTTGAGATTCTCAATAATCATTTTGGAAATAGGGATAAGTTAGTCGCTGAACATCTGAGCCACTTGCTCGAGTTGCCGACCATCCGGTCTTCTGACGACGTTGGAAAGCTAAGGCATCTCTACAATACTCTTACCGTACGCATGCGTAACTTGAAGAGGCTCTCGGTTCTTGAAAGCACATACGCCATTGTCCTCAAAACAGCGCTACCGAAGAAGCTCCCACACGATCTCGAGCTTGAATTTTACCGCCATAGTGCATCCCAGACGAATGTCCATCGTGGAGTAGTGGTCATACCATAGAACCAACCGGATCTGACTCTTGCGAGCTGCAGCTTTTGATGTGCTTTCTGCAGAAGGAGATTGACAACAGGGAACGCCTCCTAGGACGGACTGTGAAAGCATTTGCACCAGCTAACTCGACGCATCTTCAGCAATCTTCTGTACGCACACCTTCTGCCGTGGCTCTCTCTACAGGAACTGATGGTCGTCTTCATTCACCAGACGAAGATCACTGGCAACAACCCACAAAGAATAATGCGCAGCGTAGGTGAGAGAGGGGTGGTCAAGCTTAACGTCGTTTGTGGACAGAAAGGTCGCATTCCTTCCACCCTGTTTAATCCATGTGTAAGGTGTAGACGACTCAGGTTATACCTTCCACTGCAGCCAAGGGTATAACAAGGTGTACAACTCTAGGTATAACTCTCTGACGTTTATACCTTCAGACATCTCTATTTATTTAACTGCACAACGCTCGGTACAACATTGATTTGTGGTGGAAAGGTATTATATCAGTTAAGCAGTCACTAATACAGTGATGCTTTAATCAATCGGTATCATTTTTATAACATTCAGGTATGTTGTCACTAACTGATGCACAAAACATGACAGAGCATTGATTTCGCTAGGCTAGTCAGTATAAGTTCACGATGAAAAGAGCCCAGCACGGAGGAGGACTGACAATGAACCACGCCACACAAGCGCTCACTCGCAGGTACAGAAAGTTTATTGAAAACAACAGATCTTATAACGACTACCAAAGGAACTGCAATCGAGATTGTAATAATGCACCCACATCTGTCAAAGCTACCCCTTATGTCGTCTGTGTGCGTCTGCTTCAGAGTAGCTTGAAATCGCACGTTATGAAGACAGGAAACTCACAGGAAAACACGGTTTTTGGTTCGGCGGCGTGTGAACACGCGTGCTGGGGGATCCCATTATACTTCTTCCATTTCAGGTTTGCAATCCACCTTGCTAAGGTAATAAATATACAGCACACAGACAAGTATAGAACACCATAATGTAAATATACCAGAAGTACTTGGCGGCTTTTCGAGTCGTAAAACATATGCTCCCACTTGGGATACGCAGATCGGCGCGCATGCGCAATCAAAGTCGAACTTCTCGAAACATTTTCGAATTTTCCGAAGAAGAGCTCCTACGTCACGAACTTTTGCCAATTCGAACGTCGAAAGGTTCGCTGCATGTCTAGCTGTACCCATCCAAAACACGCGCAGGTCAAATGAAGCAGCGCCAGGAAAAGTAGATGCTGAATGATGTCAGCAGTGTGCAGGGTGCCTCAATACCAGCTCTCTCTGCATAGGGTGAAGGCAGCCGCGTCGACAACTACAAATATCCGCCATATTGACGCCCATGCGCTGCTCGCGATTCGCTCACAAAAGTGTAGCTATAGATGAAAGATACTCGATGAAAGACGGAAGTCACTGAAAAGGTTAGCCAGCTGTAGCACTCGAACCCACATCTTCTGGATTACCGGTCCAGGGCTCTACTAATTGTGCTAAGCTAACACACCTCCCCAACAACTTCCAAGGGTGCGTCATCTGAAGGCACAAATCAACCACTTTCTCTCACTCATCCCCCTTTCACTCTTACATTTTTCTCACTCATACATACAGCTATAGGACGAGATCGACGCAAGCGGCAACTGTTGAACATGAGAGAAATGATGTTCTGAGGCTGGAACAACATAGAAAGGACAAATACATAAAAAGCCTCAAATTGCCTAAGAAATTAACGATGTAAGATGGAAGTCACTGAAAAGGTTAGCCAGCTGTAGGACTCGAACCCGCATCCTCTGGATTACCGGTCCAGGGCTTTACCAATTTGTCTTTCTGTTTGTTTTTCTAATTTCTATTTGTCCTTTCTATGTTGTTCCAGCCTCAGAACATCAGTTCTCTCATGTAGCTATAGGCTTAGCGGCGCACCACATTTTGAAGCTGAGTAAATACATAGCAAAAGGATGTCTAAGAAAGTCGATGAAATCCCTACACTGCATTCACGCATGGTAAGGGCGTGAATCAAGTAAGTGCGTTCGAATCAAGTGGCAGCGACATTCGTTCCTACAAAGGGCGACTCGATTCTACACAGAGGGAGCTAGAATCGAGGCACACCAGCAGTGTGTTGCTTTCAGTGCCTTCTCGCTTCACAGTGGCGAAGCGTTTGCTTCGCAGTAAAGTCGTTTGAATAAAATCTGCACAGTTTTCGAGCGAGATATTTCATACAATTGTTCCGGATATCGCAAAGGTAACTGATACACCACAAGCTTTCTGGTGATGTTGTTGCGGAGTCCCACTTTAAGTAGCAGCTCTTACACTCCAATGGGTGGGAGTCGAACCCTATATATGGAATTTCTGCTCGAAGTTCTCTGGTCCTTTAGAAGGATCTGCGATTTTGCTCAGCATTCCAGGTTCAGGGTTTTGCTGGACACTCCAGACATGCGATTTTATAAAAGTGAATCAGTGAATCAATTGGTTTTGCTACACGTTGATTCGATGTGTTCTGCAATGTCGCTGACACCAGCGCTAAGGCAGGTGACCGGCGTTGGTAAGTTCGCCGACGTGGATCGATCACTCATACTTGTAGCGCAGAGCAGAAGATATGGGAACGCACACTGGCACTTCGAAGAAAACTTCATACTTTCAATTCAACAGCAGCATTTTCCACTAATCGGCTAGCGTACCACGCACGCGCTGCGGCGTCTGCCCTTCAGAGAGGAGGCGCCACGCGGAGGAAGCAGGAATGGAGTAGGCCAGTTGTGTAGGTCTATAGGACGAATATGTGACTAAGCAAGCGCCTAACATTTCCCTTTACACGTGAGTAGTAAAAACTATACAAATCAGAAACATGACAAGTGGAGAAGGAGCGTACGCAGAAAGGTGCCTGTTTGATTGGTCGTGGTTTGAAAAGTAATGTAGTTCTGCTTACTGGTAGTGCAATTGTGTCGTGACACATTGCCTTTGTGCTGTGGATTAACTGGTGCACTGCTGTGAGCTCGGACAGAGCAAGGCTGTCAGGCTATTTTCGACATGCTTCAGTACGGTTTCAGATCGCCCGAAAGTACCGTCGTCAATGTAAAATACTGTCTATCTTATTAGGCTTCCTTTAAGTGTAGCTTACTGGCACTGTGCGTGTGAGAAAAGATATTTTGTGAACAGAAAGTAGCAGGACTACACCGCTTCATCACCGTGGACGCTATTTGCAAGTGTTCATCCATTTCTCCTTTCTCTCGCTGAAGGGAGTACCTGACCACTAAAAACATCCATGCAGACAACAGCAGTAAGCTATTAGCCGCGCATTTCCTGATAAAAGCAGTTTTAAGGTAGATGTAAAATGGAAGCGTTGAACCGGTTCGCGAACGGGTTCGGGGCGCGAACCGGTTTGTGAACCGGTTCGATTTCTGGCTTCGCCGAACCGGAACTGAACCGGAACGAAATCCAAGTAACGCGAACCCGAACCCGAACCAAACCCGTATTTTTTGCGATTCGACACTCTGGTCTGAACACTCTGCGATCAACTCTCATTATCCTGGGTGAGATTTTTGCATTGCTTCTGAGCAGTTTCATAAGATTTAATTTGCGGGAAATTAAATTTTCCCAGCAAAACTCCGAAGTTTGAGAGGCCAACGGTACTTTGTTTTTTAGGGAAATAGAAAACGCATGCTGGATTTACCGAACTCTACTGAGAGATACATTCACTAACACAACGGTAACAGCAAAAAAGCAAAAAAAAAAAAACAAACGTCATCTGAAGACGTGCTCAGGCGTGCCCACCAAATGGGGTAACCGGTTATGCACTCTTCTATTTCGTGGTCGAGTTTTGGTTGTCAAATGTTATGGACGCAGTATTGCATTTTATAACCTCAATGTGAAACTTCGGTCTCCTCCTATTTTCAGTGTCTCCTATTTTCTTGCTCGTGATAAAGAACGCTGCAATGGGCTCCGAAGGCTTACGCCGCGCAAGGAGCCGTCGAGAAATCGCCGTTTCCGGGTGGGCTCGGCAGTTTACTGTCGGGCTGACGTCGCGAACGCTGAGCTCGACGCTATTCCGCCCAGAAAAACATCGTATGCGGGTCTCACAAAATGCTCTCCCGACAGGTTTCGCGCTTCGAAACAATGTTCGTCGTATGGTGTTACCACAGCAAAAGGGAATGTACGTTACCATGCAGTAGGGAAAATCCCGGTGTGTTCTTTCTGTTTCTGTAAAAAAACTTGAGGTTGACTTGGCAAATTTAGGAAACCAATGGAAAAAATTGAATTTCACGCGAATGAAATTGTATAAATGCGCTCAGATGTAATGGCAAAATCACCCGGCGATATATAGCATTGATCATAGAATGATCAGACAAATACATTTGAAGTAGGATTTTTTTTTCATGTTAGGTGAAACGACCTGTATACGGTATGTTGAACCGAAACCAAAACCTTATTTACCTCATTTTAGAGAACGATGCTCTCTGAAACGTTGTTCAACAAAACGTGCCTTCCTTTCGTTGAAACATAGTTCGCTAAAGTGTGACCCCTTCTCTAAAACGCTATTTTCTAAAACGAGATCCACTAAACTGTAGGGGAACCGCATGCTGGGCACGGACGACTTTGCCTCTACAAATTTTATTTATTTATTTATGTGTGGCGAGGAGATGTGTGCGGATGACAAAAAACCGCCTGTCAACAAATTTCCGCAAACGAAGCTCAGAACATGGTCCGGGACAGGCTGTGTAGTTCAAAGCAGCTCTAGCCGTCGTGATTGGAGTGCGCGATGAGCGTTCAGAATTGGTTCGTTGGATGCACCCCCTACAGCATCGAGAACAGCCCATGTAAAAAGTTACACGGGAGAAGTCACATACTTACGCGACAGGTGTCTCGAACGAAACAACTTCGTCTGTTTTTCGGGTCGAGAATCTGCCTAGGCCACATAAATGACATGAGACAGATGCTGAAACTCGGCACAGGATTGTTTTCAGAGGACTATGTGCGTCGTGCATGAGAATACACCTGATGTATAAATGAAACTATATTAGTGCTATTTGTGCTATATACTAGTGGTATTTTTGGTGTTGTCTGAAAGTTTGGACGTGGTATGTTGTCAGCGTCACTTGCCTTTCGGATTTGCTTTTGATATAAAAAAAATTCATTTTTCTGGCATGTCTGCAACGCTACATTGAGGGAGAAAGGTATGCCAGTGCTGGCATGGCACGTGATTGCGTATTACTGATTTCTTTCCGCATCTTTTCTGCTGTAACTGCCTAATATTCTGAATTTCGCTAACAGCAGTATATTGATAAAGGCGACAACATCGCGGCACACTGCAGTGCTGGTCTTTGTGTACATCCTAGTGGATAAGCCTATCGTAGATCGAAAACGACGGCGCCTACTGAAAAGTCAGTCGATTAACCTAGCGGTTGATCTATCGTCCACCGTGATCACACAATGGAACCGGAACTTCACACGAACCAAGTCCCCCAAAATAGCGCTTCAGATCTCTGGACACCGACCAGAGTCAACTCGAGGAATGCTCTCGAGCTAGCATCGATGCAACCTCGAGACTTTCAGGAAACACGCGTGAAACGCAAAACCGCACTCAAGTTCAAGCTCCACTGGAGTTTCAAGTCGGGGCCCGGTTTGTGAACATGGCCGTAAAATTCACTAATATCTCATGTTTTGAATTGGCATTCTTGCGTTACTGCTTCTTATACTCATTAATATAACGAGAAAAGTGACCAAACGTTGTCTGCAAATGGCTTTTTTAAGCGTTATCCATTTCACCCTTCTTATGAAATATTAGGGTTATCACAGAGTCGCGAAGTGTCGCGGTTAATTCAGCGCTTATATAATTTAATTTAATATATCTTAAAGGTCCCTTGGGGCGTTACATGAGGCGGAGATACACACAACAAGCAGCAAAACATTCAAGGCATCTGCTCACAGGCAGCCTGAAACTGAGGCACGTCAGATATTAAGGAAATTTAACAGGAATACAGTTCCATTGAGATTCCTAATTGCAGTGTGGAATATTTATAACCATCGGTGTGACTGGGTTTGGGTGGCAGTTCATGTACATGATCAAGACGCCTACACAGAAAATCAGCGGAAATGACATAACATGAATGAGAATAGGACAACCTAAACACACATCAGAACAAACCTTGAGACTTTATATAGTATTATACACTGTTGTAAAACTGTGTGCGGCCGAAAACGGGTCTGCAGCTGGACTGCTGCGACAAGGAGTGACAAGTGGCTGTCATGACACACCTAGGAGAAGTGAGGCACGGAACGCCAGTTTCCCTGGAAGTAGAGGGGAAACTATGAAAGATGAAAGTCACTGAAAAGGTTAGCCAGCTGTAGGGATCGAACCCACATCTTCTGGATTGCCGGTCCAGGGCTCTACCAATTGAGCTAAGCTAACACGCCTCTCCAGCGACTTTCGGGGTGCGTCATCTGAAGGGACGACAAACCAGCCACTCACTCTCACTCACCCTCCTTTCACTCTTACATTTTTGCTCACTCATACACACATTCATACGACGGAAATCGACGCAAGCGGAAACTGTCTGCCTTTTTCGTGTTTCTCAACTGCTTTCTTGTTTTTTTTTACTTGTTAGAACTTGGAGGTCTCTGGACCCCAGGCAAAGCCATCAGCTTTTTGGTCGCAAAACAAACTTCGCCGAGGAAAGACGTCTTGGTGCTACGAGTCTTCTTATCGGTTCCTTTTACCGGGCCAACGACAGCTTCACGGTGCCATCCATATATTGTGTAACGAGTGGGATATCGCAAGATATTCTTCGACTACATATACTATTTAGTAAATTATATACCATGTAGTGAGTGTAGTAATATGATAATCCTTACCTTACATCTTGGCTTAATCGCCATTTTGGTCCATGACCATTGTAGAGCACACATGTCAGTGCCTATTTGTACAAAAAGCCTTTCTAAGAGTGCTTAGGCTGCACTCTTATAAAAAAAAACATTTAGTACTTATACCCTTGAGGTGGCAACAGGCTGTCGCATACGTTAGTCCAACAGGGTGTTAAGGTTAAACCCTTTGAATGGGTGGCAAAATTAAACCCTGTTGGCAGAGTGTAACGTTACCACCTTAAAGAACATCGTACCCCGTGGATAAGTGGTAAAATTGCCACTCCTGGTGCTACATTGTACCCCATGTGCAGGTGGTAAAACTGCCTCCCCTAGGTGTTAGATTATACCCTCTGCGGACATGTGCGTGCGTGTGAGCCCATCTATTATCTGTATATCCGCGTGTGGCATCTCGTTCCCCCTCTTCCATGCGCATTTAGCCCTTTAGAGCTGCATCTGACTGAAGTTATCTTCATCGACGGATGATTTATTTATTTATTTATTTCAAGCACCCTACAATTCCACGTGAGTGGCACTACGTAGGGGAGAGGAGAACATAACAGTACGTACAAATGAACATCATTTCAGTTACAAGACTACAATAACATTTAACGCAACAAAAATTTGTGCACTCTTTTCAAGAAAATGTCCCAGGAGGCAGAATGAATGAAGTCACGAGGGAGGCTGTTCCACTCGGGAATCGTTTTAACAAAAAAAAAAAAAAAAAAAACTGAAAAATTGTTGATTTAAAACGGTAAGGCTCAATCTTGTGTTCGTGGTCTAGGCGCTTAGAAATTAAACTAGTAGGGAACAAGTAGTCACCAGAAAGATCGGAATAAATATCACGGAGAAATTTCAACCGAGCTTGCGTTCTCCGAGACTCCAAAGACACCCATCCCAGCATGGATTTTAAATGCGCAGATCGTACATAAGGTGAATATGAATTTTTCACAAACCTTGCAGCTTGGCTTTGAATTTTTTCAAGTTTTTGTTTACAACCGATCTCACGCGAATCCCAAACCGTGCTAAAGTATTCCAAAATAGGTCGAAGATACGATTTATCTCCTTAATGTCCGTGGGAGCCCCTTTAAAATTTCTTCTAAGAAAGCCGAGAGTGCTGCTAGCTTTGTTAACGATCATGTCAGTGTGTTTTTCGCATTTGAGACTTCTGTGGATTTTAACAACTAGATATTTATATTCGACAACCGTTTCGAGGATAGAATTACAGAATGTATAGTTTAAAACGCTGATGCTACTACAAAACGACATAGCCTTACATTTGCCCACATTCAGTTTCATATCCCAGTCTTTACACCATAGTTATACTTTACTTAAATCTTGAAAAATATTAACACCATGAACCGTGATGATCAAGGGAAAGGCGCAAACAAACATTAAGAGCACTTGCAAACATGCAAACTTCGCGCGCAAGGCCACACGCGCAAAGCACAGGTTCGGTCGAAACGTCGTGCAGATCTCCAGAGCTGAGATTAATAGGAAAAAAATATTAAAATCGAGACGAAAGCGGGACAGGACCGGTGAAAACAATGGGGACAACGTACCCATCTCTGATTATGTCCAAAATGCCTTTATTAGCTTTAGATTATTTTAACTTGTTTTGCATCATCGAAACCAACAGTCTATTCCGGTGCGTTGAAGGATATGCCCGGAACATTTCAAGCAACGTTTTGCTCACGCTGTGTCTTTGCTCAGTTAACAGATTCTTGACGTCGGACACCGATCGCTCCACTCCTACAGAGAGGACGGACAAATATCTGAGTGCTTTTTTTGCAGCGAACATTTAGAGTTCCTGGTGAACGTATCCACTCTGGGTCAGGTTTTTTGTCCAGGGACTTACGAAGCTCACCGCGCACTCAACGAGCTGGCGACGCAGTTTTGCCATCGGCGCCTGTGCGGCACGCTCTTTCAGTACAGCAGTGGCCAGCACATGCGCCCGAAAATCCGACGCTGTAGGACAGATGACAAAAATAAAAAATAAAAAATGAAAATCGCGCTCCTTCTCTATGCAAAAGTATTACCGACTGGTAAAAACCACACTCTCTATTAGCGTGTCTGCTAAATAACGGGACATTTCAGAGAAAGTATTCACAACTGGGACAGCCTATAGTCTTCCGAAACACAGAGCACGAATTCGGCACAATTCGAGACAACGAAGCTGATGAAAACTAGATGCAAACCGCTTGGTATATGTACTCTCGTTGGTGGCACTATCTTCGAGATATTTTTCAAAATTGGGACATGTCCTGGAAATCCCAGCCCAACAATAAAAATTTGGAAGCAATTTGCCGGAGAACAGATACTAATAATAGGCTGCGACTTCGCAAATTCTGAGATCATCTTCGTCTGACAAGCGACTTGCAAGTGAAGGGTCAGAACGTGCTCATTGTAGTAATGGAAAGTCTGCCGCCACAAGTGTCAACATTTTAGGTTAAAATACAACCGTGTTGCCGACTGTGTTTTCTATTTAAATTACTCCTCAAATACGATGATTCTGTTTCTTCGACAAATTATCGTTGTGGCATGTAATAAACTTGTGAACCCTTGGTGGTAAATGAGCTGGATTACCACCCTGCGTATGTTGTCGACCGAAAGATGGCGCCCCAATCGAGCAGGTTGTACCCTTGTACCCTTACACTAGGGGACGCTGCAGCCGGGGTGGTAAGAGAGCCGGTTACCACCTTTTCAAACCTTTTGTCTAAGAGTGTCGTTGACTTTCAAGCGAGATCAACAGTCGCTAAAACTTCAAGTGAATGCTCATTTTTTAGCAATGTTAGTTCGTGATGTGATGAATGTTTCTATGGCAATAGTCATTTGTGAAGTAGAGTTAAAGGTTACATTCAAATTCAGGGACCACTGATCTCGGTTCTAACGTTAATTGGGGTTGGTGAAACCGGGCCAAAGCTGCGTATCAATAGCCCGCACACTTTCTTGGGACACTAACCATCACACTACATTTGCTTCCACAGTTAACGATATCTGGAGCAAATGAGTACATATTCCGTAGAATGCAAGAGCATTCAACACATTCCAACAAACGCTTGTGTTTGATGAATACGACAACACTGATGCGCGTCACTCGATCTGCAGGCGTGGCATGCGTTTTGGATGGTTCACCCGTAGGTGGTTCGTAGGATGGTTCACTTCGCTGCACGTGTAAAGCGGTAACCCCCGTATGACGATTACTGCACGGAAAAAAAGGCCAACTTTCCCACCTGCACGACAACTCGACGGAAAAACGGCCGGACGAACCGCATACACAGATTTTCACTGCGGCGGACGGTGGCGCCCTAGCGAGCGTTTCGTTAGTCCGTGTTAAATTTTGACTTCAAATTAACTGATAAATATTTTGTTACACATAGAAGAGTTATTTTGGCACATAGAAGAAGTTCTTGCGGTCAAAGCGTATTCGCGAAGCAAGCGCTACAAAGGCGCCCTCAGACAGCAGCGGGCGGGCGACAGCATGCTTCCCAGTTCACAGGTTGGTCATACGGGCATTCGAAATGCCAGCCACGGCCGCTCGTGGAACGATAGTGCGTGGAGCTGTCCTATTGGCTACCTTCGAGCGGCCGCTTCCGCTCTTCGCCGGAGTTTTCTGTCCGCCGCTGTCGTCGAGAGATCGGTGATTCCCATTGCTCCCGTCGGCTCACCGGAAAAACGGTGACGGTGGCCTGTTTTCCGTCAAAAATTCGTCGTATGCGGCTACCGCTTAAGGCCACGGCGTGCGCACGACCTTTTGACGCTGAAAAAATGGCCCATGCGTTTCGCATATAAGTGGTGTTACACCGTCGCCAGATACTTCCGCTTTATGTTTTATTATTACGTAGAGTCACTGATGTGTATTTTTTATACTGTTTTTAACAGACAGTTACTGGACACACGATGCATCAGATAGAACAGGTAAGTAAATTGTAAATATATTGTCAATAATGTGATGACACATGGAGTACTCGGTGCGTTTGTCCGAACCCAAAGCAGACACAAGCCAAACGGGAACAGTGTTTGGTATAGGATCTGGGTAATTGAGAAACGCACAGAAACAACATAGAAAGGTAGAAAATCCAGCGAACCGGCAAGGAAAATGAAGGGAAGCGCCTCAGGAGAAGAGCCGCCGATATTTCGAACATCCCAGAAGAACAGTCTCTGTTCGAAGTATTGGCGGCTCTCGTCTTGAGGCACATACCTTCACAGAGAAACAACGGTCGTTGAGAGCACGCGGGTGAGCACAACAATGGGACTCCAAGGCATTGCACAGCAGAGGTCGCATTCGACTTCCATTTCAGAAGAAGGCCATCTCAGGGTACCCCTTAGTGCTTTTGTTCCCTGTGCTCTGTGAAATAATTATTTTCTCTGTTAGATCCCCGTTCGCCGGAAAATATTGGGAAAATTTTACACATTTGGAAAGCTATTCGGAGTTGTTGTGCAATGGAAGTCCGCTACGCTTCGTAGCTGCACTGTACGGAGTGCTTTCCTACATACTCCCCACATTCGCAAAATAGTTTTTACTTCCGTCTCAAAACACAATTTTTCCCAGTGAGGGCCGCAGAATGTACATGTGGTGGTTCGGTCGCCATCGGAACCGGCCTCTGCAAAGCCGGCCTTTTCCCGCGTCACGCTCGGCTCGAGAAACACATGTTCACTCTTGTTTCCGCCTTGTGGATGTGAAAGTTGTCGCCTCATTTCCTTGATCTTGAGGACCCGAACCTAATTTGTGATACCAGGACAATACGGTAATGAATGATGAATACCAATGAATTTGTTTTTGGCGCAAAGGAATTTAAATAAGTAGTAACCACAGACCAGGGGCTGCCGGCTACACACAGGTGGCTTGGACCCATTAGATTAGCAATTAATTAGCAATTAGGACCACCCACTGCAATTGAGACCATCCAGTGAGTCACCACGGTAATTGCGGAGCATCTTACTCGTGTCCAGACGAACCTGTGTGTTGCCGGCAACCAGCGGTCATAAAAAAGAAAAACAGATATACAGTTTTTTTTTAATGAGGACTGATTTTTCATTAAAAAACTATAAGAGCTATAGCCATGCTGTTTTCACTTCTGTCATCTCTGGACCGGCGGACGTTCTTGGCCATATGCTGCTCAACCTTCAAATGACTAATTACCTAAAAATCGTTAATTAACTTTTTAATTATAAAAGTTACGAAGTTGTCCCAATGATAACGTATGTTTCTTTCGGTGACCTGATAATATAGCCATTTTCAGAACAAAAATCCGTTCGGTAGATCGTCCGCAAAAAATTTGTGAAGGAACACCATTTTTTTTCGTTATTTTGTTCATTGCACATCTTCGTAGACGCGTCTTTCCTTCACCCCCAATGTGAGATGGTGAAGGAGCCTCATGCGTTGAAGATACCGCCACAGTGCTTCCTCATCCGTCAAAGAAAACAAAACAAAAACACGTGTATCGGGAGACGCTATCGGAACTGCCCTTATCTTGGGTTGCATTTTCTGTTTTCTTTTAATCTTTTTCCAGGACGCAAGAGGCGAGAGTGTACTCTTCCACCCTCTCACATTGGTGGTGAAGGAAAGACGAGTCTCTGAAGATGCGCAATGAACAAAATAAAGAAAAAAATGGTGTTCCTTCACGAATTTTTTGCCGACGATCTACTGAATGGATTTTTGTTTTGAAAACGGCTACAATATGAGGTCACGGAAAGAAACAGATGTTCTCATTGGGACAACTTCGTAGCTTTTATAATTAAAAAGTTAATTAACCATTTTAGGTAATTAGTCATTTCACGGTTGAGCAACATACGGCCAAGAACGTCCGTCGGCGCAGAGATGGTGGAAGTGAAAACAGCATGGCTATAGCCCTTAAAGTTTTTTAATGAAAAATCTGTCTCCATTAAAAAAAACACCCTGTATATAGAGTGGAGAGAAACAATTTATTCGATAATCAACAATGCTGTGTGGAAGATATCACTAGGGAACGCACGAGTGACCAGCAACAGCAATGTTGCTTGTTGAAGGCTGGTAGCTGCAGGGACTGACGACAGGTGGTTACCGAGTTGCAGGGTATCACACCAGATGGCGCCGCCGTCCCCCTCATGGTGATATGCGTGAAAGACGACCAAATTACGGCGGGTAAAAATTGCAACAAGACACTGCTAACAAGTCTAAACATGTCAGAGGACATAAAAAACATCGGGGGAATAGGCATACCCGCTACGGCAAATGCTAAACATGCGAGAGCACGGAGAAGAGGCCTAAGACAAGCGCTTGGCCCTGATCGCTGCATAACCGTACTTCGCTACAAAACTCGAAGGCTAACACAAGATGACCAACAAAATACTGCTAAGGCACTGCTAAACAAGTCTAGGCATGCAGGGAAAAGGCCTAACCACTAAACATGCAACAACACAGAGAAAACAGTACCCATCAGGGGAAAATGCTTAAGACGAGAGATTATGCCTAACCGCAGCGTCACTGCACAATGCTATGAAATTCAACAGCTAACACAAGATGACAACCACAAAATGCTAGATGCAGGATAAAAAATGAACGTCACTAAACATGCAACAGCATGGAGAAAAGGCGTAAAGGTCAGCTATGCCGATATCCCAAACAGTCGAAACGGTTGTGGTATTCTGAAAGCCCACATCGAACTCTCCCCGAAATGCACCTTCATTCTCCCAGTTCGGTACAGTAGCATGTCAAAAGAACAGATAATTCATTCCGAAACACACATGGGCGCAGCCATGTTTATGACGTAGATGCACCCGAACGGGCACTGTGACGTGTACACGCCTTCGTACTTGTCCGTGGATTCGAGCTATAGCTTTTTGTGGCTTCACGTATCTGTGCTTGAAGATGGCGGACGTCCGAGTTGCAGTGGTTCCGCGATGAGTAAACAGTGCAGCAGCTGCGAACTCCTTCTTGAACGAAGCTCTGTGCTATGTCGTGTCTGCAATTCGTTGTTTGTGTTTTCTGAGCTCGAACAATTTGTATCAAGTCGCGTCTGCGTTAGTACGTTTACAGCGCTTGCCCAGTATAAGGTCCATTGTTTTAGGAAATACACTGACGTTTCGACAGCCGTTTTAGCAAGAAAATGCCGACAACCTTGTATTTTTGCAGGAAAAAAAAAGCGTGCTATGTATTTGAGAAGCCACATAATGCTATGGGACAAGTTTCACGCACAATTTATCAATGTGTAACACCGTCGACGATGTTATGGAACGACGAGCGACGTAAAGCAAAATACCAATCACATTTTCAACTTTTTTTGGTATTCTGTGCATTTTCTGCAACCATGTCTGCAGCATTCATGACTATCTCTTACCTTTACAGTTAGAGACACGCTACCAAGCGATTCGCAAACGCCAGTGTTACAGGACCCTTGTAACTACAGTCTTCATGGAAGTTATGCTTTAGCATAACCGTCGCACATGAAGTACAATTATATATGCTTGGACGTCTAATATATAGTGCATCATCTAATCTTCTGAACCACATGTGAGGCTGCATACAAAATGATTTTGTTATGCACATGCTGTACCATCCTAGTAATACATGTGCACACGAATAACAGTGAATATATGTGAAGTAGCAAAAAAAATGCTAGACTCTGCCATCATTGTGCCCCTACAACCCCTTGCCTTGCAAGTTATGTCTTGTGAAAAGAGAATATCTCACTAGAAAAGACGACACTTGTAGTGTTGTTTAGCAAGCAAATAAATCTCTTTATTTACTTTTTCCATCAATCAGCAATATTGAGACCTGGTGCAAATACAAATGTCAACAAGGAGTGTACTTACAAGCTATTCCTATGTATTCCAGTACAGATATGACAATTCTGATTTTGTACCTTTGCACAGTACAGGTTCAAAATTAACGCACTGTACAGGATCAGCAATCTTAAGATAACTCAAGAGGGAATCACATAAAGCTCTGAAAGACAACATAGTTCCAGAACAATCTGAATAATTGGTTGCCATTCTGATCTGTACTACTATGTACAGTTCATGAATGGAACATGTTACCTCATTACATTGCCTCCCCGTGAGCACTAGAACAGGCAGCTTTCAAGGTCGCTCTTTTCTTGTTTTTCTACTGTCTTTTTCTTTTCTTTTTCTTTTTGCAATAGCAAACATTGTCATAGTGAAACACAAGCAGCCAAGGACAGGATGAGACAGCTGCAGCACAACTGCTAGCCCTCAACTGATATATTTATTAGCAGACTGTGAAATATACTCAAACATGCTGCTAACCAAATGACAATTTAACCAACAGAATCACAGACAAGAAAAAAGGGTTATACATCTTCCCCCTCTCCTTATTCTATTTCACAGGCAGCCGTAGTATCACTCTGAGTGTGCCCATGCGCGCCCTTTGAGATAACGTATCTCGGACAGAAGCAAATCGAACAGCGGACTGCTTACACGTCCACCTGTCTTGGATTTCTCTAATCACTTGTTGTTTAAATGCAGCCTTGATCTCTGTGTTCTGCAAATTTAGGGAGCACCCAGAGTCCCCTACAATGTATTGCCAAGGTTTTCGAGGGCATCAAAAGTTTGTCCTTGGCTGCCTGTCATTCATTCTGGCTCTCAGATAGAAACTACCTCATTTCAACACAGTAGGAAACACAGATTTGTAAATAGCATATGTTGATTGCACTGTACGTATACCCCCCATATAAAGGATCATAGTAGATACTACATCTTGTGTGATAATGTCAGTAACACAAGAAAGCTAGATTGGAGACTACTCTTACTTTGTTGTAGTAGTAGTTTTTGTGTAAAGTTACACAATTCCTGCCCAGCAAATAATTTAAACCATGTGTTTCATCTGCTAGCGTGATAATCCCTTGAAAAGCAATTCTCACTTGGCTGGAACTACCGGTTCTAAAACCTATCCCTAACGTGTGTAGCATGAGGGAGGAAAACCAAGGGGCATGGTGGAAAAGACAAACACACACGGGCTCTATTCTCACCGTGTAACAGCTGCTCTGGCTACGAAAATGGACATGTTCCAAATTAATACAACATGGCTTGATATGATACGGTGGTGAAAGCTAAGAAATAAAATGAGTAGTTAAATCTACAATACATAAACTCTTGACATAACATGACAGTTGCCTTCCTGCATTCACACGCTGCCATTCCTCCCACTTTAAGGAACTACTGAACTATATTACTACATTGCGTGCCGTTGCACGCTCTTTTGACAGAACTTGAACACGATTTCGTAGCATAGAATAAAAGTACAGTGAATATAATTTGTGGCTTTCCATTTACGCTTAATGGCCGCAGCACGAATGCAGGAAGGCCACTGCTAAGTTCTGTTGAGAAACACCACTTCCCGTTTGCCATGTCTAAATGAAATGACCTGACCTGATCCAAAGTAACTGTTCTGAGTCTGGAACACACAAACAGAAAAACACAAGCCGCAACATTAACAGATAAGCAAATGAGCTGTGGCGAGCTCCACCTTAGGAAAAAGTCAAGAGTAATTCACGAAAAGTAAATGAGTGCCAGAAATGTAACATCTCTGACTGATAACTGGCGGGTCCATGTTCAATTCCTGGTGCTGCACTGACTGACTTTTTTAATGAATTATTTGTTGAAGTTTTCATGTTCCTGAGAACATGAAACCCAACCTCACCAACCACTGAATCCTCATGACGTGATGAGGAACCAAAAAGACCCCTTTTCTTGCATGTGCCCCTAGGGTTGCTCACCACTGCAGAAAAAAGAAAAGAACTTAATGACAAGAAATTGATAGTCATGTTTACCTTATAACGATTTTGCACAACAGAGAGAAGAAAGTTGGAGAGCATCTACATTTTAATGAGACGAGACTTGGTACACGAGGCAGACGAGGGTTGGTACAAACATATATAATAAAATAAAAAGAGGGTACGACTTCATCAGTTCAAAACTGACAACGGATGAGTTGTGTAGCATAATACATGAATGACCACGGTGGCCAGGCCAGTATTTGGCACAAAAGGCATTCACGGGCTACACATTCAGGGAAACAGTGCTACAGTGTATTGTCGACTTCTCCATTGCTGGCTTGAAACTGATGGGGGGGGGGGGGGGGAGTTGTATCCCCCTTTTATGTTATTACATATGTTTGTATATTTATTTATTTATTTATTTATTTATTTTATGTTTGTATGAACCCTCGCTCTCTACCTTACAACATGTCTTATATATTCTGAGATTTTGTAACATCATGTTAGACCTGAAGAGATGCAGCCTTCTGCACGAAGGTCTCGTCTCATTAAAATTTAGATGCTCTAAACCGTATGCTTTCTGTTGTGAATCATCTCTATTGCAGGATACTTGCACATTACTCTTCTAGGTACTATGATTTTGCAGTAAGACTATGCATGCATTATTGGATAAAAAGTCTACACAGCACTGCTCAGGAATTTTTGCATAGTGAACAGCACCCACTGAAAAATATATGAATGTGGCATTGCCCACAGTAATACACCAAGTGCAACACAAGTATTGTAGAATGCAGGTATTTTAGCTTACATGGCAATCCAGTACCACTACTCAATGTGAAGTTGTGACAAATAAATAGTTCCCCTTTTTCTTAGCTATCAGAACACAGACAGTGAATTAATAACAGTAGACCATGTTAACATGAATTGTGGGCTATTCTTCAATGAAGTATTCACAGATAGTAAAGGCACCTTCCTCAATGGACGTTGCGAACAGTGAAAATTATAAAACGTTATGGAATATGACATCAGCTTCTGCGTGTCAGAAAGGATTGTATGTCCAACAATAATCCAGCTAGCAGTAAGAAAAATGTGCAAAGGACAAATTAACTGAACTAATGTAACGTACCTTCAATATCAGACAGTGAAGCTTGCACCACGCCATCCACAGGAACCAGTGTTTGGACACTAAAAGTGCTTGAACTGGGGCAGTTAATCGGAATGGCGATTTTTGTTTTCCACCCTGAAAGCAGAGGTTGTAATGTTGAGGGCAGATTTAAGAGTGGTGTCAAGATGTCTGCATGACAGCTCCCATGAAAAGTGCAATATAGGTGAATGCCCAAATTATAACAGCACATTTTCATACCTGTTTGTGGAAGCTAGACTGCAACTAACATGTCAGCAATTTCTTCATGCACCAGATGCAAGAGAGACACTGCCTTCAGCGTGGACTTGTGGTAATTCACAAGTTAGATTATCAATACTGCTGTGTTGTTAATGGTGGCTAGATCAGAGGAAGCGCAGTATGACAGCTGCACAATCGGGTCATGAAGCTCCCTATTCTTATATCTGAACCTCGACTTACTTTCGCTCTGGTTTTTTGCCTTTTGCCTTGCCGGAGGACCGACTACGGAAGGACAGCACCCTGCCATCACGAACGTCACTCACAGTTGAAGAGGTAGCTATACTTCTGAGATTCTGCCTCAATCAAACTCATTTCTGCTTCAACGGCAAGTGTTATCATCAAATCGAAGGATGCCCTTTGGGAAGCCCTGTGTCAGCGACGCTAGCAAACTTGGTCATGGAACACATTGAAGAGACGGCCATGGAACGGTTCGCCCGCCCAGTTAAGTTGTACCGCCGCTACATAGATGACACGTTCGTCATCCTAGACAGGGACCACGTCGAGGAATTCCACTCGGTTCTCAACTACATCGAATCATCGATCAATTTCACGTATGAAGTTGAGCAGGGCGGCAAGCTTCCTTTCTTGGATATATGTGTATGCAGGGACAGTACGGGGAGCATCCATACGTGTGTCTAGAGAAAGCCCTGCGATACCGGCACTTTCCTAAGTTTTGACTCACATAACCCCACGGAACATAAGCGAAGTGTGGTGCGAACTTTATTGCACCGTTCAGAGCAATTGTCATCTTGCAGCGTGCTACGGGCATGTGAAGATGCGACGATCACCGCTTCCCTGGTCAAGCGAACCACACAGGTTTATTGAGGACACCCGGAAACGTATGCAGCTACGTAAACCGCAAGATGAGGACAGCTCCCGCCTGATCCGGGTCACAATTCCATACGTCAAAGGCGTTTCAGAATCTATCCGCCGGGCACTACTTCCATTGGAAATCTGGACGACCTTCCGACCGCACGTTAAACTGCGCAGCCTCATCTGCAAGCCAAAGGACATTGTCGCCCCAGAAGACCAGTCTGGCGTGGTGTAAAAGCTACAATGTCTAGACTGTGACACGTGTTATATTGGCGAGACAGGCCGAAAAAGAAGGACCCGCATAAAAGAACACAAGAGCGACGTCCGAAACGCTACACATGCCACACGGCTTAAGACCGAACTCAGCGAGCATTCTTGGAACACGGGGCATTGTTTGGACTACGATAACGCGGTGACCCTGGCACGCGAGCAAAGATTGGGACCGAGGAAGCTCCTGGAGTCGTGGCACATACGTGCTAATCCCTTGCATTGTAACAAAAACCGTTGCCCTCTTCCCGAACAATACTGTCATCTCCTTAAGTAGCGACTGGTTGTTGGCTCTCCCGCTCAGTCTTGCACTGATGATGCCCGTCGTGTGATAGGCGAAACGTCTGCTTAAAGTTGTTATTTGTTACGTTAAGTCGGAGTCCTCTCTTTCTTTCGAAACCAAGGAAGCCAAGCGGCCAAGCCAAGCCAAAGACAGCTAAACCTAGAGCAGTGACGTCGGTGCGCCCGTGCGCCGGGTTTGCCGACGATCTGACAGGCGGGCGGGGAAACTAAAAAAAAAAAAAAACAGTTTTCTAAAAAATTACAAACAGTTGGGCCAAGATATTTCGCACACATATTCAGTGTTCGCTAATGAACACACAGCGGGAGTATCGCTCAGTTCTGTGGCACTTCAGAATCGGCATATCTGACCTTTAAGACGATCAACATGGCAGCATGGAAGTCACTGCTAGACAAGTTCAGTCATGTGGGGATGAGGCTTAACACGAGCGTGGCAGAAATGTGCCATGATTTGGAAAAAGGCCTAACCGCTACGGAAAATCACTCACCTTTCCGAACACGGCGACGGAGCGTCCGCTCGCATCGGCAGTCAGGCCTCAAGTGACGTGGCGTGGCGTCGGCGGAGCGACCTACCGCACGTCCTCTCCCCACGAGAGGCAGAGCTCGACTGACAAATGCGCCTCTTCGCGCGCACTACGCGTGCGTGTGTGCGTTCCTAGCGCCCCCTGCACCGACACGGCCGGCAGCCAGCGGTCATCCCATCGCGCGCGTGCTCCCTCCAGCGCTGGGTTTTCGTTTCGTTCACTCCTTTCTGTGTGCGCGCTCCTGGCGGCAACGGCTTGCTTCTCGGTTTCAGTTTCACTTTCGTTTCTTTGCGCACGTTTATTTTAGAACGCTCTATCAACGCTTGATCAATCGGTTCAGAGGTGCGTTTGAGTAACAGAGGTATATTCATAGAACAAGAAAGGTCCTCGATGTCGCGGGAAAACATCTGAACCCTGAAATGGGGCTAAGTACCCAAGCAACTCATCCGAGTTTCTTAAAGCGATCGATCCGGGGAGCTGAAGTGATCGGAGGGATTTCTGCAACAAATCCGAAAAACAGTCCTTCACCACGAGCCACTTTGACTGATTACCACACGCAACGGCACATTCGGCTTATGGTCTTTCAGAAAAAAACTTTACCGCTAGAGATGATGGCGGTCTAACCCCGCTCACCAGATGTAGTTCGTTGCAAGGGCTTTGGTACGAACGACTCCCTGATGACCCTGGCGTAAGGTGTTTATAACATGTTGCCTACAGCTTTCTGGAATTAGGGTAAGGTGGGGCAAGACGAGACACGGGGCAAGACACGACATGCATCACGTCGCATTCAGCCTACAACATCAGTGTTCCAGGTTGATACAGTCTGGATATAATCGTCACATTCTGGCCAAACGTGCCATGCTTCAGTTACGCAAGATGATGCAACCCCCTAGTAACCGCCCACCAACAGAGGCGTCTTTCAACCATCCTGTGTCTATTTCATATTTCCATTCTGTCTCGCACAATATCCTGGCTGTAGCAAAGAACTTTGGCATAAGGGTCGTTTTCACTAATGCTTTAAAACTGTCTAGACTGACGCCTTTGTCTTCCCCTTCGAAATGTTGTGATGTTGCCCACAAAAAGCCCTTTGTACATTGTTCCAACGAAGTGGTGTATTATATCCCCTTTAGCTGTGGACTGTGCTATGTAGGGCAGACGAAAAGATGTATCAATCTTATGCTCTTCGAGCATAACCTAAATACGGGAAAGAACCACATTTCAAGCGAACTTGTCACGCACTTGCGTGAATGCAACGGATGCGAACCTATCTTTTCTCAAACTGAAGTACTGTGTAAAGAAAAGGACTTATGGCGTAGATTGCTTAGGGAAGCTTTGGAGATAGCTACACGTGGTAATCTGCCCATTCCTCCTCTCCGGATATTTTTGTGTATTTATGAGGGTGGTTCCATAAGTTTCCGGCTCGACCAACTTTGAATAGTCATAGAGACGAAACAAGTCTATCACTTTTCGACATAATCACCCTTAACTTCGATGCACTTTTGACACCTTTCAACCAGCATTCTTATACCCTTGAAAAAATAGTCGAAAGTTTTGTCCGCAAAATGCTGGAAAACTGCCTCTTGCACCTCACTATCGTTTTGAAATCTCCGTCCTCGGAGATCCCTCTTCAAGTTTGAGAACAGGAAGTAGTCACTCGGTGTCAAGTCTGAACTGTAGAGTGGGTTGTGGATTTCTTCGAAGCCGCACTCCTTCAGTGCAGCCTTGGCAACAGAAGCCGTGTGGACAGGGGCATTGTCCTGGAGCAACCGGACATCCCGACTCAACCTGCCGCGTCTCTTTTCCTTGATGGCGTCTCGCAGTCGGTGCAGGAATGAAGCATAATAAGTCGCATTCACTGAGGCGTTCCTCTCTTTTAAGTCGATGAGGAGGATCCCGTGTCAATCCCAAAATATTGTTGCCATGATCTTCTTTGTGGATTGTGTGACCTTGGCTTTTCTTGGGCGTGCTTCTCCTGGCTTGCGCACTTCTATCGACTCTTTTTTCGAAATGGGATCATAGTAGAGCACCATAGTCTCATCCCCTGTGACAATTGACTTCAATATTTCTTCTTCGTTCTCTTGACAGAGCTCCAAAAACTCTTTGGCACAGACGGCGCGCTGTTGCTTTTGAACTGACGAAAGAAGTCGTGGCAGCCATCTCGCACTGACTCTTTTTCATGTGAAGGCCCTCGCCGATGATGCGAAAAACGGTTGTTTTGGAAAGCCCCAGCCTTTCTGAGATTTCCTTCACCTTCAGACGCCTGTCGCTCAGCACCTCCTCCTCGACAAGAGACAAATTTTTCTTGTGTCACCACTTCCACTGGACGACTATCGCGTGGATCATCTTCAATGGACTCTAGGCGAAAGTCCCTCTTTTGTCAATAATTTTATCACAGTGCAGTACTCGATCTTTTCCATTTTAACTGAAGAGTGCACCCTGGCTGTTTGAAATGCCGCTCTCGAACCGACAAAAGCATGGAGAGGGTCAGGGGTGGGCAGTAATAGTAATACTTTGTATTATAATACTATTACTGTAATACTTTTGAGTATTTGTATTATGTATTATAATACTCATTTTTGAAATGTATTTGTATCTGTATTATAATACACAAAATCGAAGTATTACATGTATTATAATACTTTTGAAGGTGTAATACCTTCCCAGAGGCCATATGTAAGACCTCCTAGGTGTCACCAGTGCACTTTATGAGTAATTTTTCGTGTCCCACAAACATCTGGACACCAACAAGGTCCCTATTATTCCTTTGCTTCAAACTATCCCAAAGGGAGTGACCTCAGTGTCAGAGGTTACTGGGAGCTTCCTCGCATTCCTTCCATTTCAGCGTCCGTAAAGATGAGTCATCGCATTGCAAGCCCTTTGTGGTATGAAAGAGTGCGTCCAGTCCAGGCACCCCTGTACGGGTTTGCACTATGGTCAGTTACACACTTTTGAACGGCCCACATTTTATCGTCCAGGGTGGACGAAATGAAGACTCTTCCACACTGAGAGCAAGCTGTTCACTGTGATCGAATTGACCAGCGCTATCTCATCATATTCGGAAAAGGCATGCCCTATAGAGGACTACCCTTTGAGAACATGCTAAACATGTAAGCATCTGAAATAACACGTCATTGGAGAATGACTGGCTCGATAAGTAATGCGCAAATTATATAGATTTCTGATTTTCTATTCCTTTCTTTCTCCCCAAGTTACGTATCAATGTATTACTAGTATTACTCGTGTAATACACAGAAGTATTAGTATTATGTATTATAATACCTCAGAATCAAAGTATTACGTATTAGTATTATAATAACGATTTCTAGGAAGTATTATGTATTAGTATTATAATACAAAATATGGGTATTACTGCCCATCCCTGGAGAGGGTTGAGGGTGGTGCTCCGGCCCTCCAACAGATGGCGCCACGCGTCCTCAATCACATTTTCAAATTCGCGCGCATTTTCTACCTCGGGCCGGAAACTTATGGAACCACCCTCGTAAGCCTTGGGTGCCATTAAAATTTTGTGCTGTGTCTGAGAAATCGTTGTTTGTTCTTTCCTCCCTGTCTCGGGTCTTCACGTCGTCAACTCATTGCACACTCGTCTCATACCAATTTAAGTTGCGCCGGGAATGATCCTATATGGAAAAACATCACAGGATGTGCCTCGTACTGAAGAAAATGTACGAATCCCACAAACACTTACTAAGGTGCACTGAAACACACACAACTCATACCAAGACAATTCATACCAGACACTCATGCCACACTCATTTCATACCAGGAGAACTCATTCCAAGACATATCATGTGGGGAGAACCCATAGCAAGACAACTCATACCGGGACAACTTTCGGCACGACAAATCATCAAGGCCAAGCACCAAAACAACTTATTGCACACTCGTCTCATACTAATTTAAGTCGCGCATTGAAAGACCATATGACGAAAAAAATGTCACAGAATGTGACTTGTAGTGAAGGAAATGTACGAATCCTGCAAATAGCATTTACTGAAGCATATTAAATGGTCGTCGAAGCGGCCCTCATGGGGAATTAGAAATATTCCAAAGGAACCAAATGGCCATTGTCCCACACTTCCGTTGTCGCGTAGAATACTAACACACCACGGAGGAGAAATAAGACGAGCGAACTCGGCTAGCAAATGGCGGCTCTAATTCCACGAATCTTTTGCGGCCGCGCTGTGGCGCTCGCGTTCCCTCGGAGCCAGAGCCGTATATTAAAAGGGAGTCTGGCCATTCGGAGGATTCACAAAAAGAGGCTCGACCTGTCAATCACAGTTTAGCTCCTGTGATTGGCTTGCTTTTTACCAAGGGGGTCGCCATGACACCATACTGCCACCCAAAATGGCGACGCAAACAAACACAGTGGAGCGGGGATTTCGTGACAAAGAATTTTCACGGATTAACCTGATTTTACGCTGCAAATGTACATCCTAATATCGGTTTCTCGGAAATCAGCTTCATGTTATGCTCATCCACTGATATCTAACTGAAAATAATATGTTTTGTCGACGTGTTAGGCCTAGTGAACACGGCGATCACAACGAAACCATAACAAAAACGGCGCTGTGCTGTACAATCTTATATTTAATTGCTGGACTTCATGGATATAAACACTCTTGCCTTTTATATTCAAACTATTCATGTATATTTGTTTAAAAACATACCGACGACAGAATCTGTCCCAGCAGGTGGTTCTGCCGGCAGTAGTACAACGACGGAAGCAGACGACAGTTCCCGATGTGACTTACTCTCCCTAGGTGGCGCACATCAAATTTGCACCAAAAATCCACTAGTTTTGCAGATTGCGTGAGGTATCCATTTCAATTCCATCCAATCCACTTGCCACCCAAAATGGCGCTGCCCATGTTGGATACGGGGACAAATAGTGAGGATAGGTTGATTGATAGCGCCCCATATTTCAGAACTCTATTGGTCGCAAAGCTGAAAAAGTGGGTGGAGCTTCAGGTATAGGCATGACCCATTAATGGCCAGACTCCCTTTTAATATACGGCTCTGCCGGAGCTTACCTCTCCGGCGATCCCGTTGTGGCAATACAATGTTTCACAATTGAATACACTGCGCTGGAGCTACCAGATGTGGAGTTTGTTAAATAAACGTGCGCTTGGTACATTCAAAATAAATGGCTGGTTTTGTAGTTGGCAGCATATTGCTTTTAAATATTTCATTCAGCCTTTGTTTTCCCTGGCATGATTAATACCATTCAGAAGGATGAAATGTAATTGGAACCCGGTGAATGGCTGGTTGATAGGAGGTAACCATCGTTTGATCAGCGCAGTAGTAAAACACAGACCAATTTATCTTTGTTCTCTACCTCCTACTGCGCTGGCTCTGGGAGGCACTGTCTGGACTCTTGAATCACTTAAATGCAGGTTCAACAGTTCCAGAACAACTTTTTTTTTTTTTTCGTTTCTGAAAGAAAACATCGTTTAGACGAAAGTTGACGATGAAAATGTGCATTTTCCCTAACACACAAACTGTTACGTACGAAGACTTTATTTCGTACCGTACATTCTGCGTGGTCGAGACTGTCGACCTCCTCCCTTCAACCAAAGGCCCCCCGCACAAGGTCTTGTTTCTTTTAATGGTTGTGTAGGAGAGGATACGACATCACATGACAGGTAACATCAGATCGCCACGTGTGGCCCATCTGATAACAATATAAGATAATAACATTACAGCCCACAAGTTTACACAACAACGTTATCGCCATTCTAACAAAACATTCAACATTCTGAAACCCCATAACGCTCCCAGTAGTCGTCGTCCACAGGGCGGCGTGGTGTGCTACAGGTGCCGGAACCCTCCTCAGCTGGTACACGTGACCCTTCAGCAGCGGCTTTCGTGACCCTTCCTGTGTTGGACAAGGTAGATCCAGCTTCCGATCCTGCAGATGACACGGCATGGCTGCCATGCAGGTATCTGCCCCGGTGGCTGCCAGATGTGAAGATGACTTTCGAAAGAACGAGCTGGTACTACCGGATCACGTTAATGATGACTCCAGTACACGAAATCCAGGAGTGTACGTAGCTTGCAACGCATTAAGAGGTCTGCCGGTGACCAGCCACTAGTCGAACTTGGCGTGGTCCGCAGTGTAAGCAGCATACGTGCTAGTCGCGGAGATAAGACCCCGGCTTCCCGTTTCGGAAGCTGTTGTTTAACTGTTTCCACTACCCTCTCCGCTTGCGCGTTGCTTGCCGGGTGATGTGCCTGAGACAATATATGTTGTGTTCGGTTATTCATGAAGAACTATTCAAATTTGGCTTACATGAGTGTTGGCGTATTGTCAGTCACCAACGTACGTGGTACTCCTTGTGTCGCGAACATTGTCCTTAAGTAACGACATGTTGAGGAAACGGTCAGACGGCGCACGAACTATTTCCGGCCATTTCGAAAATGAAGCAACTACGTGTGAAAGGTTTTTCCATGAAAAGGTCCTGCGATGTCCGCATGTAACCTTTCCCAAGGGTTATCCGGCAACGGGTTGATGCATCGCGGCGACACGTTTCTTACTCTTTGACATATCCCGGACTCTCCCACCGCCCGTTCAATATGGCGGTCTAACCCTGCCCACCAGATGTAGTTCCTTGCAAAGGCTTGGGTACGAACGACTCCCTGATGAGCCGCATGTAACGTGTTTATAACCTGTTGCCTACAGCTTTCTGGAATTAGGGTAAGGTGGGGCAAGAAGAGACTTGGGGCAACACGAGACATTTTGGGTTCCACGCCGCCTATCGCAAAAATGCGTTGCTCCATGCGCTTGAAACCTTACTCATACATGGCTCTGCATGTCCGCTTTATTGTACTTGAGTATTATCCGGATTTGTGTCTGCTTTGAAGAGAAAAAAATCCGTTAATTCTGCCTGGAATGTAAAGGCCCACAAGAAAGGCGCGATTTTCTGTGGTCCTTTTTCTTGTCACCTGTCTTGTGTCACGATGTGAGAGTCTTGTCACCTGTCTTGTGATATGTTTCATTCACAGTAGCGTCTCGCAGGATTATTCTGTCAATATAAATCAACATCCTATTTCTTTGTTCATTGATCTTGATATCTGCAAGATACGGGCATTCTTGGTTACCCGCTGTCCAAGAGAAAAAATGGTATGAGAAAAAAGATAATGATATGCACGGAGCAAGACACGACAATTTAATGTAATTGAAGTTTAGCGCAATTTAAATTTAATGTAATTTAGATACAGATAAGACGACTATTAGGTAAGTTTATGCTTGTTACTCAGATATTTTTTGTTGCATATTGCCGTTGTATTTCCCAGCATTTTTTTTCTGTTTCCTGGGATATTTCCAGCAAAGCAAAAGCGCCCTCAAAAGCGAGGGACCAGCGACACATCAGACTGGCGGTGCCTTGCTTGCAAAAGACGGTGGAGGGAAATAGCACAGGGTTCTGTGGGGTTTTAATGCACATCATGTGGGCAGTGTGCTCAAGGAGGCTGCGAAGGTGCTTGGATTGCAAACACTAATTTGTATAGTTAATTACAACGGCGTGTCTCTACTTGCCCCACCCGATGTCTCGTCTTGCACCGAGGATTGCACCGAGGGCAAGATGAGACAATCTGCATTTTTGAATTTTTTTGTTCTGTGTTTATTTGGGAACCGGCTACATCCGTTCTTATTTACAGATCAGAAGCTGTAGACCTCTCGGAATGTCCCTGTGGCTAGTTTTTTTGAAAACACTAAAAATAAAAAATTCCATAATCAATTGGAATTTTTTGTCTCATCTTAACCCACCTTCCTCTACAACGTGGTCTCCTCGCAACGGACGTACCCCGAGGTCAGAGAGTTCACTTCGTTCCATGTAGAGGTCCGATGGCCCTTGTGTGTCGTCTGGTCCTCCATGCAACGCCCAGCCACTCTTCTGAGTGCCTTGTCAACGCTCGTTTCTTCAACAATTTTCTCGACAGTCAGAGATGGGCTTGACATGGCCTCCACCACAAGGACCTGAATGTTTTCGGCCGCCGAGTTATACTGGACGTCATCTTCGACCGGTATAGGCGCCTGAGATCCTTAGCGCATTGCATCTCTTTGCCTGGTTTGCAGACATCTTGTAATTCAGTGCCCGGGGTTGCAAACTCCCTCTCAGCATCCGTGGTGAAATCATTGCAGGCGTAGTATTTGCGGAGTTTAACAATCCGACCAAAGCAGCGTTTAACAATTACGTCGTAATGAGCTAGCAGCCGGTCATATCCCAACAGTTCTTTCACTCTGCGAAACGCTGCATCGCACTGTTTAGTCCACTTCCATTTCACTTTCTTATCGATGGGGCGGTAAAGGCATTCCAGTTTGGTAGCGTTATTCGTTAAGAACTGATCATAAAAGTTTGCAATTAATAATTAATTAATAAATGATTGCAATTCTCTAATGTTGGATGGCAACCTCAGACATTCCTTGATCATGCTCTTGCATAGTAAGGCCGCTGGTGATTATGTCATCCAACAGCGAAGCGACTTCCGGTTTCCCTGCTACGAGATTTTCTATGAATCGTTGAAATATTTCTGGAGCCGCAGAGATGCCGTAAGGCTGCGTCTTCACACAGCACAGAACTCTGTGTCTGTTCAGGGTGGGCACATTCACGGACTCATCATCCACCTCGGGCGTTAAATATGCTTGGTACAAATCACAGAGCACACCTTTCCTCCCGCAATCGCTCCGAAAATTTCATCTGCTTTCGGAATAGGGTAACGATATGGGCAAAGGACACTGTTCACCGTCGCTTTATAGTCGCCGCAGATTCGCATGTTTCCATCCTTTTGGAACAACCGGTGTTGTCCAGTTAGAAACTGAAATCGGCTCCAAGATGCTTTCCGTTATGATCGTACGCAATGCATCGTTCACTTTATCACGCATTGCGAAGGGAGTCGCCCTCGACTTCAGGTGAGTAGGCCTAGCATCGGACGGCATATTAAGTGTCATGTTCGCACCGGTGTACCTCCCAAATTCTCTTGAAACACTGGGTAATGTATCGACTTTTACATTCTTTTTTCTTTCAAAACGTTTACGAAGTCTACGGAGATGTCTAATGCTTAAACCAGTCACGCCCAGTCAGACCTGGTCCATTCCCTTTTGCAATGAGTAATTCTAGCTGCGTTACCACCTCGGCATGTCTGACTTCGACGACAGCTAGTATTCTCAGAACGGGAAGCACTCCTCGACCACGTTTTCAAGATTACGTTCTAACGGCAGAGTTCCGGCAGAGTAGGCCAGTGCTTTCGAAATGTTGATCTCGTTCACCATGGAGTGTGTAACACCAGAATGAACTTCCACCTGGATGGTTTTACCATCCACACTTATAGAGGACCTGCACCCCTACGTCACTGATTACGCACCGACGCCACGCAAAGCGTGCTGGTGGGCTCTATCAGCTTCATCAACCTATCAGCCGACGCATTTTCCCGTTCCTTGGTCACCATAGCAAAATATAACCTAGATCCAGTCTTCTCGTGACGTCACATGTTTCACAACGTACCTGTACAGACAAGCCGAAAAAAAAAAAAACGATGCAGTGCACTTATTCCATGGCACAGCGGCAGTCGAATTTATGGTAAACGCTGATACACCTTTGTTTCCATGTATAAACATGATACTTTTATTTTCAGGCAGTCACCGAATATGCTCAAAAGAAAATAAAGGTATGCATATAAACGTTTCAGAACTATACTTTAGAAAACTAATTCAGGTCAGTTGGTCAACGCTGTGCACATGGATCGCTAATCGTGACAAGAATGGCTCCAAATGTTGCTGCCATATCTCTGTGTAACTGGAACGAGGACTATAACGAAGACGTGTGCGATATCCGCAGGAAAATATTTCTCCCATCTATCATCCATATTGCTTGCTGTTAGCTTTGCAACGGTACTATCAAGAATAAAAAAAAGTAATATTTCGCACATATACAGGGTGTTAATGTTTTTTCTTATTCGTTGCAGAATTTGTAGAAAAATGTAACAGAGCGAAATAGATGCCGTTTTAGCAGGTGGGTTATACGGCCAGGCGAACATCCTGTATGGCAGCGTATGCAACTACTGGACGACTAATTAATTAGGTAAAATTCATTAATAAACTTATTAATTCGATGTTTTCTGGGAAATGCGACGTAGCAGAGCTGAAGCCAGTCATTATTCAAATCCACCATCCCTATTAAACGGTCTGTGAAGCAAACTTTGAGATATAAAATGTCAAATTTCGTCATGCAAATGAGCCGAAACTAGAACAACGCGCTTTTCCAGCGCAGAAACGAAGTGACCTTCACCTTATCTGGGTTTGCCGGTAGAACTGCCGTGCCAGCGCCGTAGCGCGTTGCAGCAGAGGCACGTCGTCATCGTCGTCCACGGGCCGCCACATCACTCCCCCCTCAGACGCGGAGCGGTGCATGCGGTTGAGGTTCGCGTCGATACCACGAAGAGGAGAATGATGACGGCTCGTAGATGGTGGACGGCTGGGCATACGGCTTGTGCTTGTGGCTGTTGATGCAGCAGCAGCGGGATGGCGGGAACAAGAGTGCTGCGATCCGGGCGGGTTCCAGTGATGAGATGTGAATGCCGACTGCTTGAGTGGTTGGGTTGTTGAGTGGTTGCTGATTGTCTGCTGAGTGCGTTAAGCCCTTGTTGACTGCGCTGAGTGCTTGCTGAGAGATTTCTGCCGAACGTTCATAGTTGCTGAGTGATTGAGTTGTTGAGTGCTGATTGTTGCTGGGTGAGTCCGTTGATGAATGGGCGACAGTACCGCGACCGGTACGACACCGTGAATGCCGGTTGCCGCCAGAGAAGTGCCGGGGAGGACCATCATGAAGCAGGTGGAGGCCGGAAAGTCAGCTTACTGTGGTCTCCCTGCGGGTCCCCGGTGGAACAGTGGTCCCGGTGCGCCTTGCCTGCTAGAGGGTTGTTCGCTGCTGGTTTGCCGAAAAATTTAGGATGGTGAATGGCCGAACGCAGGCCCAAAAGAACCAGCTGGAGACGATCAGGCCAGGAAAGCGGTCTGCCAGTGGCGCAGAGGGCGGTCTTGAGTTGCCGGTGAAAGCGCTCGACCAGGCCATTCGCTGCCGCATGGTAGGCGGTGGTACGGCAGTGTCGGGTCCCGAGGAGACAGCAGAGCTCACGGAAGAGATGAGACTCAAATTTTCTGCCGCGGTCGGTTGTTACGGTGAATGGCACGGCGAAACGGGACACCCAATCGGCGACGAAAGCGGCGGCGACAGTCTCTGCTGTTATCTCAGGTATGGGAACGGCTTCAGGCCACCGCGTGAACCTGTCAATACAGGTCAACAGGTAGCGGTGGCCACGGGCTTGCGGCAAGGGGCCCACGATATCCATGTGTACGTGGTCGAATCTGGCGTCTGGAACGAGGAAACTGGCAGGTGGAATGGATGTGTGGCGGTGGACTTTAGCGCGCTGGCAGGACAAACAGGAACGGACCCAGGTCGCAACGTCCCAGTTACATCGAACTTGATGTTCATAGTTCGGGTCACCAAATGTAGAGGAGGTGGTGTTCATCTACATGAGTCCTGACCGGCGATGATGGAATGTCACAGCGGGCATGGACGTGGCCTCACACTAGGAAGGTGCCGGAAGAACTGCCGTGCCAGCGCCGTAGCGCGTGGCAGCAGAGGCACGTCGTCATCGTCGGCCACGGGCCGCCACACTACCAAATGCAACGGGATATATCCACTTCATGCATTTGAGGTAGCTAAGGGTACGTGAAAACTTCCATTAGTCGGCTGCTTTTCCCTTTCATTCTCCAATAGAGGGGCTTAAGAATAATTCTGCCGTGTCTTGGAAGAAATACTACCAGGCAAGCAATCCCTGAATGTAACTATACAGTAAGTAACCACAAAAAGTGCTGGAAAAGCCAATTGCCCACTGGACCGACGAGACAGATTTCAACTATGTCTGACGGGGCATGGTGATTCCTGTAGACAGCTCAAAATACATTCCCTGTCTACTCGACTCAAGGGTTTGTTTTGGAACGCACCCCCAGTAAGCTCAATCGCTCCAAAGCACGTGGCCCTCTCATGTCAATTGCCTGTCGCTCTTTCTGCGCTCGAGTAGTGTGTTGTTCTTGTTTCGGCTCATTTGCACCGTGAAATTTAGCACTTTATATCTCGAACTACGTTCCCTGTTCAGGGTGTTTAATAAGGGCGATGGATTTGAGTAATGACAGGGTCCAATTCTACTGTCTCGATTTTCGTAGAAAAAAACTAATTAATAAGTTAATGAAGTTTAGAAAATTAGTCATCGAGCAGTTGTATACGCGGTCCCACAGTACGTCTGCCTGGCCGGATATCTCACCTTCTGAAACGGCATCTAGTATTTTGCTCTGCTAGTTCTTTTTTTATAAAAGTTCTGTAACGAATAAAAAAAAGAACCTGTACACATGTTAGATGCTGTATATGTGTTTCGTCTGATGAACGGTTATGGTATTACGCAATTTTCAAAATTACATGGTTTACCAGATTTGAAGGTCAACATCACTTTTAACTATGCACTGCGACCTATACTTCCAGCGTACAGTGTGCCATGTACTGCTGTGCAGTGACATGACCTAAATACATATCTGTATTCGGTTGTATGTACTGTACCCATTCAAATTTGGATATCTCGAGGCAATCCAGCCCTCCGCTGGTAGGTCACCGGTGTACCGGCGTTAGCGAGTTATATTCTTGGACAACATGTCCTTTAATACATCTTTTCTCCTGTGGAGGTACTTACGCACTATTGCAAGAGGTGCCACTCTGCATGAATGTGTGATGTTGATTTTTCGTTTGATGTAGTTACCGGTACGTACATGTGGCCTATACATGTGGCCTAAAATAATTAATGCTCTACAATACATCACACAACGAGACGTTTTTAGCCATAGGGCTAACCACTATAAACACATTGCCCACATACAGCGCATTTGGACGCGTTAAATACTCATTTTCCCGGATACCATTAATCTATGGAACTCTCTATCCCAGTCGGTAATTGTGACAGAAGACGTAGATGTTTTCACTAACGCAACATATCTACGTGGTGTTATTATTGCGACTTGCATGTTCAGTATAATCAGACGCGATGCAGCGTTGTTATTATCACTTCTGTATCGCCTTCTTTTCCCCTATGACGGTCCATTAGGGCAAACTCTATAAACAAATCAAAAGCAATCCCTTCGATCCTTATTGTAAAGGGGCTCATTATTAATGCGTTAGCATTAGGGTCCTCGGTACGCAAAAATCGCAGCGTGGTCTGTCTGTAGCCATAGCGCGACGTGCACGCGCGATGAATTGAGAGGGAAGGAAAGAAGGAGAGGGCGCGTGCAGAGCGCGCGACGCTGCGCACCGGCCAGTGCAGCTGTGGTGGTCGACAGGTTCGGACGTATCAGCGTGGTCGCGCCATGTGAGTAGGAGCACCGGCGAACACTGATCTCGATTGTAAAAGGCTGGATCGCGGATAGGGAGCGCGAGCGTGCGGCAACCGGCCGCCATCTTACTGTACCCAAAACAGTCGCCGCAGCGATCATGGCAACATCTTGCAATTACGGTCGTACCAACCGTACCGGCAAGGATACAGGGCCGAAATTTCTACAGGTGAGTCATTCTTTATCAAGGAATAAATAAGCGTCCATTCTGTACATTTATTTGACAATTATGAAGTGTTTTTTGCCCAAAACCAGCACTGGGTGCAAGTTGTTTGATCGCTCTTCCGAGGTTCAATCGAACACACTTGCATTTTACCCGGCGGCAAATACAGTTTGAGTGCATGATATGCTGGAGAGAACATGCTACACTACACTGATATTGGTGTCATCAATATGTGCGAGCACTCGAGCGCTTTTCTGCATGCATTGCTGGCACGGTACACGGTGTTCTCTACGGAAGCAAGTGCACAGTCATTTCTTTGAATCACTTTCGCGCACAAGTTCAGTATTACGACGTAATGAGACCAAGAGAGTCAATCTTTTCCATGTATAGGTATTGTTTTGTGCCTTGGTTTGATTTGTGACAAAGAATCCTACGTAACGGTGGTGTGGTGTGACTTGGATACCGCCTTTGTGTCTGAGCTACGTTGTCAGCTTGTTGCGATAATAATAATTTGTAGCTTGTCGTGTTATTTGTAGCAGTGTTTAAGGCAAAACTGGTCTCTCAATACAGGTTTCCTCACGAGGGCTACTCAGAGGATCGTCTGTGTCATCGAGCATCATCTGTGTCATCGTCTGATGCGATCCAGCTTACAGATAAGTATCATGTTCCTCATTCACGGGTTCCTACTTTACGGGGAGGAACCACCTCATCTGCACGCACTGTGGTGAGCCTCTCTCAATTTTGCACATTCTCTTTACATGTTCGCATCATAGAACACATCACTTCAGAGAGTTTTATATACACCTTAGGCCCCTTCACCCAGCATTGTGTCATGGTGATGAAGCTATAATTCTTTTTAGAACAGCGTTTAAACCTTGAAAATTTTAAAAGATATTGAGATTGTAAACCATTTTCAAACATTTATGCAATGTTTTTACTAAACAACATATTTATTTTTAACTAGTTGCATCCTAACCAATGTTTTCTCCTTCACAGCTGCCTCGACATAAGAAATGGGTGCAAAACCTGAACAGTGCCCACAAACCTCGATCACCGCAGCACCTCCAAAAAGTAAAAGCATATATGTCACATGAGATTTCTAAAGGTATTCATACTATATAATACCTTGTATTAACTGTTGTACATCTAACCCACCTCTACAGTATACACCCTCAGGAATTAAAACTTGTTGGGGAACTGTGATCATTGTTTCAGTTACTAGGCATGCACATATATGCTATAAGAAAAAAAAATTATTTCTTGAGAATGCACTACCGTTGATCACACTCATGCAGCTGTAGGTCTACCTACGGCTTCTTGGAACTCTCTGTAGTTGCCTTAGCTGCAGGAGGGGTGTCCTCCAGCATGTCAACTACTTGCAAAATATTGACGTATTTAAGATTATGACACAGTTTGAAGGACTTCAATTCAGGAAATTTGCAGTGGCAGGGCCTGCCAGAGTGAAACCTACTGAATATTTTAGGGTGTTGAAGTGGCGGTTCCTTCAGGATAGGAATATTTTAGATGGGAGCAAAAAGCTTGAAATTAACAAAGTGTTGTTTGCATTAAGCAATTTGTAGTACACTGAACACATAAGCAGCAAAACAAAAATTTAAAATTCAGCATGTATGAAAATTGGGTGCAACAAATTTACATAGTGTACCTGTACATTGTCATTCCTGAGATATATATTGTCATTGCAGGGAGGTCACAAAACAATGAACGTATCGTTTTGTCACCTCCCTGCAGATTCATTGTGTCTTGAAATGCATATATGCAAGAATAAATGTTGAACTTGAAAAATGTATATTCTCTTTATTCATAGAGCATAACATCACTTATCTTCTTTACAAAAGCATATCGTGTTACATCTTTGTCACGCAGAATGCACAACCAAGAAAGCCATCTTCCACTAAACATTACGTTTGACATGATTCAGTTGATATCATTTCATAGACAGGGTACACCAGTGCTCCAATTTCAAGCTCCGAATCGTCATATTGCAGTTTGGAAACCGTACATGTGTAGTGCAAGAGAGCCCTCGCACATTAAAATGTAAGATGGGAGTCACTGTTAATGCAAAGTGACTCATATGAGAGAGACTGACGCTGAAGAAAAGTGGAAACTGCGGAAAGTGTCATAGAAGATCTTCAGAAATCGTGCCTGGTTTCACGGCAGTGCTACCACACTCCCTTTTAGATGACAATGATAATGATTTGAGTTTCAGATGTGCAGCTGCATTTTTTGCAACGTGCTCCACATAAGTGGATGACAAGCCCCCGTCCCTATGCAGCTTCGTTCACGCTGCAGTTCTATTCAGCAAAAGCATGTGAGTACGCGAGAAGGACATTCAATTTCACCAGCAAATAATCAGAGCAAATGAAGCACGAAAAGAAAAAGAAGTGCTGTACTTCAAAAGGAGATAAGTCTTGTGTCCCAAGGAGGTGTTACCACTACCAAGTAACTTGATTAAGTTTACATCAATACCTAGATTAACTGGCGTAAGCGTGATCTAATTGCGTGGAGTAATTGTTTGGGATGCTTCGGTGTGTTCATATTTGCAAGGCATTACGTCGAAGACACCACTGTCGTTCACTAAAAGACACTTTCTTGCTTGATATAAATCACACTTAACGCATACGCCTGTCTAAAACAACGGCTGTGATTCTACGGGGCGATTTCTTTCTACCATGCGGGTATATCGTTTCTGGGACCGTTCTTTGTGGAACAATTTTTGTCCAGAACGCAGCACGGGAGATTATATACATGGTTGTTGTTAATCTCACATCGTTTCTTATTGAAATATTGCCTTGCAAACGTGCTGTAGTACAATCCCCAGCGCTACACTGCAGTGACGGTCTAGTTTCGGAATGCAAAACATACCGTAATTAAGAATCGAACGGCAGGACACCTGTGAAACACTGTTAGGATTCATCAGTATACTGGCACCTTACAAAATTGTGTGACGACAAACAACGATCAACGCCTGCAGCGCAATAAATACTCACAATCCCTGTTGCCTCCCATTGTTTTCTATGGGCGCACACAGCGCTTTAGGGCCTCCCAACATGGCGGCCCGAATGCGTGCCTCTCTCCCACGAGCCCCTCTCCCACGCGCGCGCGATCCAGCCTTTATACATAGAGATCGGTGCCGGCGAAAGAAGGCAGAGGCTGCCCAGCGCGAACCAAGTTGTGCCGGAGGAAGCGCGAAAGGATTGTTTGGCTGCGGATGCTGTCTTGTGTTAGCGTTGTTTAGGGTCGTGTGAAGGGTCGTTGAAAGGATGTGTAGCGTTGTTAATTTCAAAGGGGTTTTCAAGTTTTATTGCTAACGCATTTCCGTCGGATCCACTAATGGATAGACCATGTTTTTTCATTCCCCACGTCACCACCGGCATTAGGGTAGCGTATCGCCCAGGCGATGAAACTCCCATTTCATCATCTCACAATAAAGTTGTTGTGCACATCACTTGCAGGTCCTCAAAGATTTCGCCTCAAGCGTAAGTATGCTTTCAGTGTTCACGTGAACGTTAGCTTATCAGCCATCTACCCATCACGTCAACGCTCAGAAAACATACCTGTGCCCAAGGGACGTTCCTTTGCGAGCAACCGCCGTGCACACGTTTGCATAATTTAACGTTTCTGTATATCGAATGAGAAAAGGAATATCAATTACTTCATTTCCAGTAGTGAGCTGGGCCGCCGCCCTGTTGAAATGGCGCCCGCCTTTTTCTCTGTACTCCAGGGGCGGATTCACAAACACGATCGTAAGTAACGATAAAATGCGCCGAAGACCTCGCAGCCTGCGACAGACGTACGAAAGGCGTCGTGAGCTGTCGTAAGCGGGATTCCCAAAGCTATCGTAGTGGAGAGTGTACCCCTTTACTCGAGGAGAGAGTAGCTGATTTCCTGTCACGTGTAACTCGGACTAAAACAGCCAACGGGTGCGAGACTACGTTTTCACTATGGTAACGATGACAAAGATCTGCTATCGTACCATTAGTAGTCGTCCCGTTAGAAGAAGTCGTCCGTCCCCAATGGACCATTTCCATGTACGGCTCGCTCCTGGCGGCGAGAAACGACATGATGAGAAGCAGAAATTAATAGCACGTGGGCGGAGCTGGCATTTTTTAGGATATAGCAGGATAACATTTGTTTTGAATGGTATAGCATGCTCCTGTGAAAGCGCACAACATGCGATACACCCCAAGAAAAACACACGAAAACTTGTTAAGGCATATTCATAACACGCCATCCCAGCAAACCAACGATGACTTGTGGACGCCCTCAGAACGTTCACCTCCGGACAATAAAAACTTCCCTAGGACATCCTTTATCATCTCTGGCACGTCTGTGGGACAACCTGTTAAGTGCCAAAGTCACATCCGGGCAGATCCTATGGAAGTCCTGATAACATCCCGAACTACATTTTACGGACCTGAAATGGATCTTATTCGTCGAATAATGAGCGTAGCAGCGATTTAAAGTGAAAAAAAAAAAAACAGCGGGAGAGACCGACAAAACAGCTCACAAAGTTGAAAAATATTTCCATGAACCCGTACTGCAAGCAATACTGCCCTACGACCATTCTGTCGTATTCCAAGACACTGTCCACCAATGCAGACCGTTTTAGCAAAGGTGTTCTCACCCTAAGCAGGATAGCGGCTCACTTTTCTGCCCCCTCTACCACGTAAGTACGCGGGTTGAAGGGAGACCTCAACTCTCAAGGTACTTCCATGGGTAAGACTAAGATACTACACATTGTTTGTCACGCGAGCTTCCACAAATCCGAGAGTCCTGTTCGCCTGCGAATCAAAATGGAGGGTGAGGTGTTTGAGTTTAATTCGATTAATTATAGAAACAACACCGACATAAGGAATTGCTTGGTGCATTCAGTTGGTACATCGGAAGTCGACCTTCTGCAGTGCTACACGACCCGCATTTCTTTCTCTCTCTCTTGCAATAAATGATCCATGTAACATCCTGTGATAAATATGATTCGGACTATTCTTGAAACAGCCCCGGCGGGAAATGCTGTGAATATATGGCTACGGACATCCATCCATGAAGTCCAAGAGATGTCCACCGGACATCCATTTCTGGATATGCACATGTGGATATATTGCGTATCTCCAAAGGAGAAGGTGTTCTGTCTACGTTCGCGCTTCTGCTTGCTGCATATGATATTGCATGGTAGAAGTGACCACAGTAGCCGCCAGTCAAATGCAGTCGTAGTGTTTGAAATATTATCTACTTCTCCTTTATGTTTTTTCGTTTTGAGAGGTTCAGCACCACAGGAGTGAATAATGCACCATTCATCATGGGGATGAAAAAAAAAAAAACATTTTGCACAGAAAATATGCTCGTAGTTTGAGTCGAGATCTACATCCAAGTTGGATATAATTTTAAAATCGCAGCGACATCCTACAACGAATCCTGATTTGATATCAGTGGGACATTTCTAATAATGTTTTGTGCACATCCTTCTGACGTCCTTGAAGGACCAGGACGTCGGGAGCGTTTCAGGATGTCCTTGGAATGTTAGTGGTTGTATGGGAGGTTTTCATGCCAACTATCATGGCGACGCTCGTACAGTTCGACGCAGCACATTAGAGGCATTGCGAGAATTTCAAAATGCATGCGCCAACACCGGCAAAGAGAAAGATGTTGGGGACGGAGGGCGTGACCAGCAATCGAGATCAGTGGTGACAAGTGAGTTCTTCGTCGCCATCCACACGGAACTATCTTTCTTCATGCGCCCAACGGCGTGAATGCAAAGCTCCCGCTTCATTAAACGATGCTTTTACGGTGGGAAGCGCAAGAGCCATACGCCGTCATTTATGAGTTTCATGTTTCGCCTACACACGCACATGGTGACTCACATCTTACAGCATCTTTTCAGGTCAATAAACATGGTGGCCGCCGCTAGATGTGGCTAGACATGCGCATACGCGTACCCAGAAATGGTATATTACGTTTTTACTACACGTGCTCTCGGTCTTTGGTAGCCATAATGGATGCCATGCAATCACAGGCGAAATGCTTTCGACGTCCAAGCAGGAATATTCCCAGTATGTTCGTCTCGGGTAGGGGGGTTCTGTAGGGGAGTGTGGCACCCATACTTGCGGCTTTTCTGCCTTTTTTCTTTTTTTTTTCCTTTCTTGCAGTCAATTTGGAGGGCTGTTAGAAGATTTTTGTTGTTGTCAGCGGGGTGTAGGGATGCTTGGAAAATCACAGCGACCCGATTTTAGGGAGCGCAAAATTGAATCAATTGTTGAAGGTTGTTAAGGAAAAAAGTGCGCCATTGACGCTACCGGGACGGTGTTGAAGGGTGTGTGGCAAGGTACAATGCGTGGGCACGTATTACGGAGTCTTCGTTTGCCGTCTCCAAATCCACCGCTGCCAAATACGCCGCCATCTTTCCTCGTAAGACCGCTCGGGAGATCTCGCAAGATTCCGCCGTAAGCAGCTAAGATTTCGCGACGCGCGCAGTTCGTGAATCTACACTTCGTCGTAACTTTTCCGTACGACGGAGTCACGACAGATTCCGTCGCACGAGCTTTTTGTGAATCCAACCCCAGGTTACGAAAAAGGCGAAATATCAAGCAAGCACTAGCTTTCGGACGGTTTTCTTTCTTTCTTTTTTTTTTTCGGCCAACTGGCGGCTTGAACAGCATGTTGATTGTACTGGCAGCACGCGATAAGATTTGGGTTAGAGTCTTTCGAATGGAACAAACTCATGAATGAATACATGATAGATTTAGAGTAATAGCCATTAGGAATGACAATGATATTGTAAGTCACAACAAGGAAATGAACTAAAGGCATACATACATGCATACAATGAAATGAAGTTTTCCTGCGCGTTACTTAAAGGGACTATCGCATCCGTCAAGGTCGATTCCGAATCTACAGCGCTATTGTACTCCTCGTTCCTCATTGAGAATGACGCCGAAAATCCGTCGCGGATTAGTACAGTGCGTTCTTGCAATTTGATATAATGTATGACGAGAACAGACGACGGATTTTGAGAGCATTGCAAATTTCTCTCTGCAAACGTCACTTGGACAAGGCCAATTAGCGCCCTTTGAACAGGACAAGGCCAATCAGTGAGCGGCAACGTGACCTATTGGCGTCCGACCGCCGGAAGGGACTAATGAATGGCGTCCGCAGGTCGCGGAGAAGTCCTAGATCGGAATGCTGTTTCCCATTAGCGTCGTATGTGTTTGTTCAGGCACGAGCGTAACACAGTGCTCTACGGAACATGGTCAGGTCAGCACCTACACTGGTAAGCGAAAGTCGGTGTAGTTACCGAGGTGTTTTCACTTAGTAGGTTGCGGTGCGAACGCGAAGCAGACCACCTTGGAGACAACCACCTGCGCTGCGCTCCCATACGTGTGCCCGGGTTACGTCATTCTTGCTTAGCTGCGGAGAGAGTGCGAATCTTTAAAACTCGTTTATTTAATAAGTACGCTGTTTTTGGAAGAGAAACTTGGCCAAGTAGACTGTGAAACTATGCCGAGCATTACCGTATCGGCCTCATACACACCTTGTCGGGTGCGATAGTCTTTTTAAGAAAAGATGTGTGCTTCCAAGTGACATATCTTTAAGAGTCGACATCCGACACAGCGGCGTGGCTCGAAGATGACATTGGTGCTGTTCTTTGGCACCGGTGCATCGACTAATAATTTTTGTTATTTCTAGCGATATTTTCCTGAGGAGGCTCCCATACATGTTTCGGAGTGTACGAGACTGGCTGTCTTCACTCGGCCCACACAATCTTGTCATGATGTGTGTGTCACTAGTCCGGGAAAGATACAATCACGTAGTTCCAAGGAAGATAGCAAGCAGGTTACTATCCCAGGCAAAAATCTGGAGTGGGACAACTTCAAAGTGGTTTATTGGACAGGTCCCACTTTGAGTGTGGAACCACTTAGTGATTGGGACCAGTTGAAAGTGGAACCAGCTTCACGATGGTCCCACTTGAAGTGGAACCAGTGGAATTGATCCAGTGGTCCCCTCTGTTAAGTGGTCCGGGATCCGGCCACTTAGCAGCTGGGACCACTGAATGCATGACCGAAAATAATGCGTAGAAATGCACATATTGCTTAAGTAAATTACCGTTTATTCTGCTAAAAGCATACACTGAGCAGAAAGAAATAATCAATACATCTCTACATTTACATACCACGTAGTATAAGTCTGATCACTCACTGTGTCTAGACAAAGCATATGCCTGACTGTGCGATGCACTCACGGACCACAGGGAGCTTTCGTTCGTTGGCCACCTCACATCTTGTATTTTCTTAGAGAAGATGACACGACGCTCCTGTTTTCCATGCAGGTCGCGACATACACCCCATTCCTCTTCACCGTACGTTCGGAATCTTCTTATCCTGTTTTTCTTCCCAGGCGAAAATCTGGACTGGTCCCAGAATGGTTCCAGTTGAATCTGGACTGGTTCCAGTTGGATGTTTGATGGTCCCGGAATGGTTCCAGTTGAATGTGGATGGTCCCAGCTGGAATTCCCGAGGGGGGTGGCTGGTTCCACTTTGGTGACATCAGTGGTACCACTCTGGTCTCAGATGGTTCCAGAAGTTCCAGCTGGAGCCTCACAGGTACCATTTTGTTCCCAGAATGGTCGCTGAGACTCCAAGTTGTGCAGCTTCCCAGCTTCCCCCTTTGAGATTTGAGATCTGATAAGTTTACATATTTCTACGATATCCTACTGAATATCGTGGAGACCTGTTCAACTACAGTCACGGTTTCTAAACGGAGTACTGCTAGGCAACCCTGGATCTCAAGCGCACTTCTAAAGAGTATCAAACATAAGAATAACATGTACAAGAAATGTCGTAAACATCCGTTAAACCTGTCTCTGAAACATAGGCATGCCAGATACAGTAATATGCTACAAAAGCTTCTGAGGGAAGCAAAGGAGAAGCACTTTCAGAAGGCTATTTACGAGGCGGCAGGGGATGGTAAAAAAACATGGAGAACAATTAACGCCGCTATTGGCAAACAACAGACCAACCGCCAGATTAACGGACTACAGGGCGAGGGGGGTGTTCTTGTGACGGAACCGACACTAATAGCAGAAAAGTTCAATTACTACTTTTCCCAGATCACTGCCCAGGTTTCATACTTGCCATGCGTACCATGCTCGATGCCGGTTCCACGTTACAACCCCATTTCCTTCTTTCTGGAGCCCACAGATCCCCAGGAAATCGAGTCTACTATTGCAAACTTGAGAAATTCTAACTCCAAGGGGCACGATAATATTCCAATCGCATTACTGAAATATATTGCTGCTGGTATATCATCCCCACTAGCAGAAGTTTTTAACGACATATTTCAAAAAGGCACCTTTCCAGATCAACTGAAAATCGCCAAAATTATTCCGGTCTATAAGAAGGGAGACACACAGTCACCGGGAAACTATAGACCGATTGCTATACTCCCTGCTCTAAGTAAAGTCCTTGAAAAACTTATTTTGAGAAGATTAGAAAGATTTTTTAATAAGTATGACCTCCTATCGCATTCACAGTTCGGGTTCCGCAAGGGAAGATCGACCATCTCTGCACTTGTAACCATTACGGAAAAGATTAGAAAGAATATTGACTCAAAATTATATACAATGGGGATCTTTTTAGACCTCAGTAAAGCGTTTGACTTGATTGATCACCAGCTTCTATTAATGAAACTAGAGAGATACGGCATACGAGGTGTAACACGCAACCTAATTGAGAGCTATCTCAGCTGCCGGGCTCAATACGTTTCAATTGGCAATACACGCTCTGTTGAACGTTCTCTATCTCTAGGCGTCCCACAGGGTTCCATATTGGGACCCTTCTTATTCTTAGTTTTTATAAACGACCTCCCTCAGTACTTAGAACCTAAATCTACGTCAGTCCTTTACGCTGACGACACGAACATTTTTATTGAATGTAACTCACTTCATGCTCTTTTTGATAAAGCAAATTCTACTCTGGAAAGATGCACGTACTGGTTGTCTACGAACAAACTTGTCCCTAACATTACGAAGTCAAACTATGTCCTTTTCACAACGCCCTCTGTGCCCATTAACATCGACGGCCTCAGTGTTATGCTTTCAAACTTAGCCTTGCTCGTGTCTCGTCAACAAAATTTCTAGGCGTCACACTTCAGGAGCATTTATCTTGGCGCCATCATGTAACCGAAGTCATGCGCAAAGTTCTATCGGGGATCCATGCATTATCAAGAGCTAGAACTCTCTTTTCGATTCAGACACTACTACTCATTTATAGGTCATTGATTGAGTCACACATCATGTATGCACTAGAAATATATGGGTTAACTTACCCAACACAGTTACAGCCTATTTACCTGTTACAAAAGAGAGCACTACGAGTAATTCTTTCTCTTCCGGCCTATGAGAGTGTCACGTTTGCATTTGATGCGTTGAGTATATTGGATGTATACAAGCTTACCCAGCTGAGGCTATGCATACTATTATTTAATGTTATCCATGGACATCTGCATATACAAAATGTTGACCTCTCATTTTATTCGTCTCGTTATTTGTTACGGAAAGATGAGTATATCCTCAATGCTCCCACTCCACCAACAAACTTTATGCTGCATTCAATTTCTTACCAGGGCCCCAAAATATGGAACACCCTCCCCTATGGTGTACGTGCAATGCGAACCCTTAGTGGATTCAAGCGGCTACTTAATGGGTACCTGTATAATGGTACTATACAATAATCTTTAGAGAAGATGTCTTTTTATAATGTCTGGGTTGTGCTAAATGTATAGGCATGTTTTGCATTTTGCATATTTATTGATATGTAAGCCAGTGTCAGTTTTTTAGCCATGTAATGACCTTTTGTAAAAACATTAATGCAGTTTTTCGTTCATGAATATCCTTTGTTATTATCTTTGTAGTCTTTGTATCTTCTCTTTTTTTTTCTTTTTTTTTATTGTTATCCATAAGACCATTTCTTATATAGGACTTCTTATATAATGCTGTCTAGCTTACAGGGACTGCTTTACAGGCTTGCCCTCGCAGTCCTCTTGAAACCATGTATCTTGTACTTTCTTCTAAAATAAAACAAACTGAAACTGAAAACTGAAAAAACTGAGATTTCATCTTGTCCACACTTGCCATGTTTTGTTTGATCTATTACTCTCATCTATTTTAGCACAGGCATGGTCTCTTTTTATTGCTGTTTATTCAGGTGCGCGCGTCTGCGAATGCTGTAACTTGTGGGATCCGCTTCCCTAAACCCCACCGGGGTTTCCCTGCCGTTCCGTCTTACAGCTTCCCGAGAACACGGACACAACCAAGAAATGCAGCAATCCAACTTTTATTCCTTACATGCTTATCAGCAGTTCAGCTCCAGTCTCCGGCACACACCTCTGTCTTTTTCCCGCGCTCGCTTCTTTTTAAGCAGTTCCGGGAAGAGGGGGTCACGGCTCTCGCCCTTCCCTGCTGTACAGATACGTCGCCCCCTTGTGGCGTCCACATCTTCCCCTCCCAAAAAAAAGTTAGATGTCCAGGAAGTCGGGGAGGTCCAAAATCCGTTCATCTTGCGGGCGGACCCGAACTGGTGTCCCGGTGAGAAGATGGGGTTGGTAGCGCCGCACCAGGGCCAATGCGGCTTCCAAGTCTTGAAGTCCAAGCATGGGAGTCGCTGCGGATGCTTGCTGCTGCGCACGGGTGAGGTGGAGAGTCCCCGCCCGATGAGCTTCCGGGCTGACTTGTGGCACCCCACAAAGAGGACAGAGGCGACGCCTCTCTTCCGGGCTATAGATGGCCGGCGGCTCAGTAGGGTGTCTGTCCTGGAGGGTGAGTCCTTGGAAGGGCTCGGGGACCTGGGCAACTGGGTCCCCTCGAAGAGGTCGGGCCTGGTCGCGCCAGCGTCTGCGGGATACGAAGGAGACACTGGTGTCCCCTCGGAGAACCGTCCAGGTCGCAACGTGACAGGTAGGGCGGTTGCAAGGAGTCGCACCATAGGAGGGCGGACGGGCGTCGTGGCCCGGGGCTCGGCTTCGTTGGTCTCGTGGAGTGCGGGACCTCGCTCGGGGCCTGCATCAGAAAAACGAAAAAACGTCACCTCGGTCGCTTACGTGGGCGAAGGTTATAGCGGGTAATCCCGGGAACCCCGCCCTAGGCAGTAGTCTCTTGGGGGGATGGTTGACCGGCCCTAGGGGGACTTGAGGGAGAGCGGGCTTGCGATGCTCGATCGTGGTCCTCCTCCCGCCTGCCGTTGTCCGAGATGCGCTGGCTGAAGGTCTTGAGGTCTTGTACGTGGACGGGGCCCGTTTCCTCGTTGTCGCTGCAACGCTCGAGCCTGTAAGTGACCGGAGTTAGCTGTGCGCTTACCCGATAAGGACCGTCCCATCGATCAGCGAGAGAGGCAGCAAAGCCTTTCGCTGCATCGCTAAGGGGATGTGTTCGCCTTAGGACCAGGTCTCCAACGCGGTAAATGACCTGGCGCCGACCTTTATTGTACTGGAGAGACTGCTGCAGTCTTGCGACCTCAAGACTCTCTCGTGCCAAACGAATGGCAGTCGAAATTCTATCGCGAAGATCATTAGCATACTTCGCGTACGAACGACTAGACTGTGCGTGCCGTGTTCGCAGCGTGTTCTCCAGGGGGAACACAATTTCCCGTCCGAAATTCAAATAAGCCGGGGTAAATCCTGTCGACCTATTTTCCGTAGTACGGGTGGCAAAGCCAAGCTCCGTAAGACGGGCGTCCCAATCTTTATGCCTTTCGGTAAAAGATACCAACATCATCTTGATGTTGTGATTAACCCGCTCAGTTATGTTCGCCTGAGGGTGATAAGGGGACGTCTTTACGTGACGTATGCTCAATGCAGAGCAACTATTGACAAACACCTTACTTGTAAAGTACGAGGCGTTATCCGTGATGAGCTGGTCCGGGAATCCAAACCGGGAAAAAACGTCCAGCAGTCTGTCCCAGATCCGAGCGGACACTAACTTCCGCGGCGGGTAAAGCTCAACCCACTTCGTGAAGTGATCTGTAACAACTAACAGATACTGGTTACCACGGGGACTTCTGGGATAAGGACCCATTACGTCACATGCGACTATCTGCCAAGGTTTCTGGCTAACAATCGGTTGCAGCAAGCCGGGAGGCTGCCCTCCACGCGGCTTAGGCTTCTGACATATCGGACAGCTGCGTGTATACCGCAAAACATCCTGTCTCATGCCTGGCCAAGTCGCGATACGACACAACTTAGAATAAGTCTTGCTGCCGCTACCGTGACCCGACAATGCAGAATCATGGAAGTATTTGAGGAATGACTTACGTAGCTTCCTTGGAACTACGATCCGAAAGGGGCTATCACCAACCTTCTCGTCGTCCGCCTGGGGAATGTACCGGACCAGGAGACCATCCTCGCTCAGCTGATAGGAGTCGTACCTCTCCTCAGCGTCTTCCGTGCCTTGCAGGTTTGCTGTTTCCAGCCACCTTGACACACGCTGACAAAGGCCGTCGGTCCTCTGCGCTTCCAGGATGTCGTTCCTGCTTACAATCTGGCCCCACGAGAGCTCCTCCTCCGCGACGGTCTGGTTAACCGCGGCCACAAGCTCCTGCGGAATAACGACGTCCTCAAGGGGCAACGGTGCTCGAGACAGCGCGTCTGCCGCCTTATTTGAGGTTCCCTTCCGGTATTCCACCGAGAAGTCATATCGCTGCAACGTTAAACTCCAACGTGCGAGCCGTCCGGCTGGGTTTTTCAACCGCTTTAACCAGGACAGTGCCTGATGGTCAGTTTGAATAGTGAATTTCGCACCATCCAAATACATGTCGAATTTATGTAGTGCGAACATGATTGCTAGGCACTCCTTCTCCGTCACGCTGTAATTGCGTTCGGGAGGCGTCAGCGTACGGCTTGCAAATGCCACGGGCTGGAGTTCACCGTGATGCTCTTGTAACAAGACTGCACCAAGGCCGTAATCGCTCGCATCTGTTTGGAGTACAAATGGGCGATTTAGGTCTGGGATATACAAGCGGGTAGTTTCCGCAATCGCTTTAGCGAGAGAGGTAAACGCATGTTCCTGCGCTTGACCCCACGACCATCGTGCTCCCTTCCGCAAAAGCCAAGTTAGCGGTTGCGTTAGGTCTGCGCATCGCGGTATAAACTGTCTATAAAAGCCAATCATACCGAGGAAGCGCTGCAAACTTTTCACATCCGTCGGGTGGGGGTACTGAAGGATAGCCTTCAGCTTGTCCTCGTTCGGCCTGACCGTGCCGGACTCCACCTTGAACCCGAGGAGATCGATGCTGTTGGTAGCCAACTGCATCTTCCGGGGATTGACAGTCAATCCTGCAGCTTGCATGCGTTCTAACACCACTTTCAAATGAGAAAGGTGTTCCTGGAATGTACGTGAAAAAATTACTACGTCATCCATGTACGCCATAGCGAAATTGTATTTCGCATCGCCGAGCACCTCGTCCATCACTCGCTGAAAACTAGCGGGAGAATTAGACAGTCCAAAGGGCAGTCGGACAAATTCAAATAATCCCCTGTGACAGGTAAATGCTGTTTTCTCAACATCATCCGGTGCTATCGGAATCTGCAGGAATCCTCTACTGCAGTCCAAAGTTGTAAACACGTGGGCGGATCCCAACGAATACATGATCGAGTCTATCGAGGGAAAAGGGTACGAATCTCTTACCGTCACCTCGTTCAGTCGGCGGTAATCCACGCACAACCTTGCGGTTCCATCCTTTTTCGGCGCAAGAACCACCGGAAAAGCCCAAGGGCTGCGAGAAGGTCTCACAGCACCGGTCTCGATCATTTCATCCAGCGCAGCATCGAGGAGCTTGCGCTTATGCACACTCAAAGGCCGAGGATTACATCGCCAGGGCCTTGCGTCGCCGGTTTCTATCCGGTGCTCCAATGCATGGGTTAGACCTGGTCTCTCTGTGAACATACAGGAGAATGGCCGCAATGCTTTAGCGAGCATGCGTCGCTGGTCTGGGCTTCCTGGAAATCGTTTCAGGACGTCCTCCAAAAGAGCGGGTACGACCGTCGCTGTTAGGTGTTCTGCTCCGGAAAATAGCTCAACGGACGTAGATTGTCCAGCTCCGGGATCCTGGGTCTCCTCACTAGTCCGGTTCTGCTCCGTTTCCGGCGTCGTCCACTCCATGAAGGGGTAGAAGGTAGTACCGCTTGCATGCTGGTAGCCTCCGCGACGTAAGTCCAGGACGAGTCCCATCCGGATAATGAAGTCGCGTCCCAGGATCATCAGTCCCGCCAATCCGGGCAGGTAGATGAAGCGTTGTCTGACACGTTGTCCGTCGACGGTCAAAGTGAGACGTACTGCTCCTCCGGCTGGTACCACTGCATCTGATGCGAGCCGTAGGCAGGTCCTGGTCGTCCGTACGGAAATGTTCCGCTCCCGGCACCAATCGTGGATGGTGTCACCTATCAGGGATACAGCCGCTCCAGTGTCCACCAAAGCCGCAACGTCCTTACTCAGAACGCGCGCCACGATAAACGGTCCGATGTTGCATATGTCATCCTGCGCTCGACATGCGAGCGGGACCGAGGCCACTACGTTATCAGACAAGATAGCATGGTTAGAATTCGCTTGCTTCGCACGCAGAACGACTGTCTCGGCCCGTTCCATGCGCAGCTAGGCTCCAGCGTTTGTTCCGGCCTAGGCGGTGGGCGGTACTGCAATTCCGCCAACAAATCTGCTTGGATGACACGGGCTTCTTTAGCGAGGTCATCGAGCGAAGAAAAGCTTCGCCCCCGCAAATAAGGCTTAAAACGAGGGTGACATCGGCGCATAGCGCGGGCCACCTTGTCGCTTTCCGTCGCGAGCGGTTCAGCTCTGCGGTACAGCTCTTGGATTGCCCGGGTATATTCCAACAGGCTCTCCTCCGCGTGCTGCGTTCGAGTCATGAGTTCCTCACGCATACGCATTGCATAATCCGGGGGCAAAAATTCCTCCCGAAACAGCCGCTGAAATTCGGTCATAGACGGAAATGCGGGTTGAGACCGGCACCACACAGCAGCTGAGCTTACCAATGCAGCGGGTAGTATCCGGCGCAGGACGGCTTCGTCGTTTGCTCCCACGGCTGTCTGGTAAGCCTCCAGGTCCGCGAGAAAATCTTCGACGGACTTGGCGTCGCTGTAGCCCGAAAATGTCGGTATCGTCAGGTTCAGGCGTAGCGGGGGTTCCGAGGACGGCTGGGCGGCGGACGTGCTGCTGGGGAGCTGCTGCGACAATAAAGCGCAGAGAGCTGTCATCTGCTGAAGCAGGTCCTCCGCTACTGGCGGGTCGTCCTCGTAGACGGGCTCGAGAGGGGGCCTCTTGGGCGGCATGGCCAGCAAACGCACACTCCCGAACTACAAATAAACAGCAAAAGCGACAGCGAGCGAAGGGCACGGGCGACAAATGCTACTAACAACACTACAAATACACTAGCTGTCAGTGCCCTCGGGAGTGCGGCAAGACGGGTCGGGCCCCACGTTGGGCGCCAATTTGTGGGATCCCCTTCCCTAAACCCCACCGGGGTTTCCCTGCCGTTCCGTCTTACAGCTTCCCGAGAACACGGACACAACCAAGAAATGCAGCAATCCAACTTTTATTCCTTACATGCTTATCAGCAGTTCAGCTCCAGTCTCCGGCGTACACACCTCTGTCTTTTTCCCGCGCTCGCTTCTTTTTAAGCAGCTCCGGGGAGAGGGGGTCACGGCTCTCGCCCTTCCCTGCTGTACAGATACGTCGCCCCCTTGTGGCGTCCACAAACTCCAATTCGTGCACATTCTCATCTGAGGTGAATATCACAACATATTAAGTACCAGAGATATGTAAAAAAATACATCTCAACAACAACAAAAATTAAGATAAATACTAGAAGAAAGACAACAACAAAAAAAGAAACTGTGATTGCAGAGGCTGATGCAATGTGAAGACGCCACGGCAATTCAAACTTCAAACGGCGAGAGCCGAGAGGGAGAGGAGAGAGCAAGAGGCGAGCGACCACGAGCGACGGAGCGAGAGTGGCAGGTGGCAGTTGGAAGGTTGGAAGGTAGAACTTCGACGCGTCGCAGCAAGTTCGTTTTGTCTTCAGTAACCGTCGCAAGGATGGTGATGGTGTATCTCCTGTGCAGTATTTACGTGTGTTTCAGTGCGCTTTGTAAGACAATACGATGACAATGGTTCCTGTGCAACACATTGTCGATTTCCCAGAAGAGTTTTGACGCCAAGAAGACGTAAACGGCGTAGAGGCAAGAACGCACTGTGAAACGCCAATCGGACTGCACGTCGCGAATGTTTGCAGGTATGAGTGATGACCGTGATGTTTTGATTACTATTAATTAGATGTTTCATTTTAGAAACTTCGGAGGAACTTGAAGAGAAACAGGATAAGAAGTCTCCGAACGTACGGTGAAGAGGAATGGGGTGTATGTCGCGACCTGCATGGAAAACAGGAGTGTCGGGTCATCCTCGTTAAGAAAGTACAAGATGTGAGGTGGCCAACGGACGAAAGCTCCCTGTGGTCCGTGAGTGCATCGCACAGTCAGGCATATGCTTTCCCAGGCAAAAATCTGGAGTGGGACCACTCCAAAGTGGTTTATTGGACAGGTCCCACTTTGAGTGTGGGACCACTTAGTGACTGGGACCAGTTGAAAGTGGAACCAGCTTCACGATGGTCCCACTTGAAGTGGAACCAGTGGAATTGATCCAGTGGTCCCCTCTGCTAAGTGGTCCGGGATCCGGCCACTTAGCAGCTGGGACCACTGAATGCATGACCGAAAATAATCCGTAGAAATGCACATATTGCTCAAGTAATTACCGTTTATTCTGCTAAAAGCATACACTGAGCAGAAAAAAATAATCAATACATCTCTACATTTACAAACCACGTAGTATAAGTCTGGTCACTCACTGTGCCTAGACAAAGCATATGCCTGACTGTGCGATGCACTCACGGACCACAGGCAGCTTTCGTTCGTTGGCCACCTCACATCTTGTATTTTCTTAGAGAAGATGACACGACACTCCTGTTTTCCATGCAGGTCGCGACATACACCCCATTCCTCTTCACCGTACGTTCGGAATCTTCTTATCCTGTCTCTCTTCAAGTTCCTCCGAAGTTTCTAAAATGAAACATCTAATTAATAGTAATCAAAGCATCACGGTCATCACTCATACCTGCAAACATTCGCGACGTGCAGTCCGATTGGCGTTTCACAGTGCGTTCTTGCCTCTACGCCGTTTACGTCTTCTTGGCGTCAAAACTCTTCCGGGAAATCGACAATGTGTTGCACAGGAACCATTGTCATCGCATTGTCTTACAAAGCGCACTGAAACACACGTAAATACTGCGCAGGAGATACACCATCACCATCCTTGCGACGGTTACTGAAGACAAAACGACAAAACCAACTTGCTGGGACGCGTCGAAGTTCTAACTGGTTCTAACTACCAACTGCCAGCGCTGCCAGTCTGCCACCATCTGCCACCTGCCACTCTTGCCCTCTCGCTCCGTCGCTCGCCTCTCGCTCTCTCCTCTCCCTCTCGGCTCTCGCCGTTTGAATTGCCGTGGCGTCCTCACATTGCATCAGCCTCTGCAATTACATTTTCTTTTTTTGTTGTTATCTTTCTTCTAGTATTTAGCTTAATTTTTGTTGTTGTTGAGATGTATTTTTTTACATTTCTCTGGTACTTAATATGTTATGATATTCACCGCAGATGAGAATGTGCACGAATTAGAGTTACAGCATTCGCAGACGCGCGCACCTGGATAAACAGCAATAAAAAAGACCATGCCTGTGCTAAAATAAATCAGAGCAATAGATCAAACAAAACATGGCAAGTGTGGACAAGATGAAATCTCAAAGGGGGAAGCTGGGAAGCTGCCCAACTTGGAGTCTCAGCGACCATTCTGGGAACAAAATGGTACCTGTGAGGCTCCAGCTGGAACTTCTGGAACCATCTGAGACCAGAGTGGTACCACTGATGTCAGAAAAGTGGAACCAGCCACCCCACTTGGGAATCCAGCTGGGACCATCCACATTGAACTGGAACCATTTCGGGACCATGAAACATCCAACTGGAACCAGTCCAGATTTAACTGGAACCATTCTGGGACCAGTCCAGATTTTCGCCTGGGTTGTCTAGACATGCAGTGAGTGATCAGACTTATACTACGTGGTATGTAAATGTAGAGATGTATTGATTATGTCTTTCTGCTCAGTGTATGTTTTTAGCAGAATAAATGGTAATTTACTTGAGCAATATGTGCATTTCTACGCATTATTTTCGGTCATGCATTCAGTGGTCCCAGCTGCTAAGTGGCCGGATCCCGGACCACTTAACAGGGGGGACCACTGGATCAATTCCACTGGTTCCACTTCAAGTGGGACCATCGTGAAGCTGGTTCCACTTTCAACTGGTCCCAATCACTAAGTGGTTCCACACTCAAAGTGGGACCTGTCCAATAAACCACTTTGAGGTGGTCCCACTCCAGATTGTTGCCTGGGTTCAAGTTCCCCCGAAGTTTCTAAAATGAAACATCTAATTAATAGTAATCAAAACATCACGGTCATCACTCATACCTGCAAACATTCGCGACGTGCAGTCCGATTGACGTTTCACAGTGCGTTCTTGCCTCTACGCCGTTTACGTCTTCTTGGCGTCAAAACTCTTCCGGGAAATCGACAATGTGTTGCACAGGAACCACTGTCATCGCATTGTCTTACAAAGCGCACGGAAACACACGTAAATACTGCAAAGGAGATACACCATCACCATCCTTGCGACGGTTACTGAAGACAAAACGAACTAGCAGCGACGCGTCGAAGTTCTAACTACCAACCTTTAAACTGCCACCTGCCACTCTCGCTCCGTCGCTCGTGGTCGCTCGCCTCTTGCTCTCTCCTCTCCCTCTCGGCTCTCGCCGTTTGAAGTTTGAATCAGAGAGTCGAACCCAACCCGAACCTGAACCGAAAACCGTTATTAACCGTTATTTTTGGCCAAACCGGAACTGAACCGAACCGAAAGAGTCGACGCCATCTTGGAGCTGAACCGGAACTAAACCGGTAAAAAAATACCGGTTTCCGGTTCAAATAACGGTTCACACGGAATTAAGTGCGAAAGTTTGGATGTTGTGCATGAACACAAAAACTATTTTTCGTATTTTTTCTCCATGTATTAGCTTCGTAGACATAGTCTTTCTTCCCGAAAAAGTCGCGCCCTGCAACAATGATTTGGATCTTCTCGAGTCACGAAATAGCAGCAGATAGTAACTGAAAACTGCCAGGACTACTAACGTCTAAGACATACACATAAATATATAAGAAGTAAAGGTCAACAGGACATTAGGGACAGTTTTGGGTAGTAGTCATTAAGTGACATATTATAATAATATACTGGTCAGAGTCAGCTATACACAGGGTGTCCTGGCGCTGCATTTCAAGATCAGTCCGTTGCAACAAAAACGTGTCAGTTTTTCTTTGACAGCGCTATGTCTTCGAGAGCATCTCTACCGTTATCGCAAGCATCCTGTATATAAATACCAATACGCGGACCAACAGACGTATATGTCGTCGGCTGTGCGACCTTCGGTCTTTCAAATATTCTCCCCTTCGTTTTTTTTTTTTTTTTCATTTTCTTCTTCTGTTCTCTTGCACGTAATGCATTGCGAAAGCAAACTACCTGAGCTCAGCTCTAGCACATATTCGTGTATACAACGCTGCACCATAATTCCCAACGTGTGTGCGTGTGAACTTACATAAGCCCCTTATACGCTAGCCACACTTAATGAAACGGAATGGCGCTAAGTTCACCTCCTCACCAACTATAATCTTGTGTGGCTTGATGAAAGCAGGGGCGTGTTGCAAAAACGCAGTCATTCGGGACGATGGTTGCTCAGGAGGTGAAGTTACTGTCATTCCATTTAAAGCATTAAGTTTGCCGCGTGCCTAGGGTACTAGAAAGTAAAGCACCGGCCACACCATGCTGGTCAAATGAAGAGAACATGAGTTGAGAACATGAGAACAAGAGAAAATGAGTCGAACTCTCTGTTTGCACTTGCTTTGTCTTTGTTCCACATACACTTCACGCTCACGCCGAGCACGGCGGCGGTCAGTGCTGACACAATAACGTCCCCGAGCTCACGATCGCACCATTCCAATTCAACTACATACCATGAAGCGTCGTTATTTGATTAACGTGTATTCGCGATCCTGACTGATAACGAATAATTTCAATTACTTAAATGGCTTAGGCCAAGGTAGCAGGCTTGGTTGACATGGCAGATAATCCTGGTGAGATTCCGCTAACAACCCCGCGCCCTGAGCTATACGTGCGGGGAAAGTAAACCCAAACCAGTATTTCATGGGTATGCTCTTCTTGTACCCGCTATACTAATCTTGTCTTTCATGTCGCACAAACTCTTTCAAAATCCTGAACCACCACTGACGCCTTCCTGCCCACTTCAAACACTGTAACACACACACGGAAGCTTCTTTTGACCTGCCTGTTGTGCTCCATTCGCACCCGTCGTTCCTGAACCGGTTCGGGAACCGAACCGTTTGGAAAGAACCGGTTTGAACCATTATAATTGCCTTCTGGACCTGAACCGGATCCGGACCCTTTTCGCCGAACCTGAACCCGAACCGGACCGTTAAACGTTTCGGTTCGACTCTCTGGTTTGAATTGCCGTGGCGTCTTCACATTGCATCAGCCTCTGCAATCACATTTTCTTTTTTTTGTTGTTGTCTTTCTTCTAGTATTTAGCTTAATTTTTGTTGTTGTTGAGATGTATTTTTTTACATTTCTCTGGTACTTAATATGTTATGATATTCACCTCCGATGAGAATGTGCACGAATTGGAGTTACAGCATTCGCAGACGCGCGCACCTGGATAAACAGCAATAAAAAGAGACCATGCCTGTGCTAAAATAGATCAGAGTAATAGATCAAACAAAACATGGAAAGTGTGGACAAGATGAAATCTCAAAGGGGGAAGCTGCCCAACTTGGAGTCTCAGCGACCATTCTGGGAACAAAATGGTACCTGTGAGGCTCCAGCTGGAACTTCTGGAACCATCTGAGACCAGAGTGGTACCACTGATGTCACCAAAGTGGAACCAGCCACCCCACTTGGGAATCCAGCTGGGACCATCCACATTCAACTGGAACCATTCCGGGACCATCAAACATCCAACTGGAACCAGTCCAGATTCAACTGGAACCATTCTGGGACCAGTCCAGATTTTCGCCTGGGATTTCATACTTTTGCACGGACGCTAAAAGGTTTGCAATGGATGCAATCTTTTCTGTCGTAGCAGCTGCCTTGCGCCATTTATTTAAAAGCAGGGTTCGGTTCGGGTTCAGGTTCAGCATGTTCATTCGGTTCGGGTTCACCTCCGCGGCAGCGTAAAATATCAGGTTCAGGAAAATGAACCTTGAGCAGATTGCCATGGGTTAAAAGCAAACACATCCTTACGTTCTCAAATACCACAAATGTACTTGCTGTTGTTGCTGCCGATGCAGCAGTTGCTTCACAGCAATACTGCGTGTTACAGATCTACATTTCGGGTGCAGCGTTACTGTATCATATGCTGTTTTCTCTATGTTCAATCAACGCATACATCCTCTTACACCGTGTTTGGGGACTGGCCGTTACTTTCACAGCCCAAAATGAAAACTTGGGGTTGCTGGACGACAAAAATCGCGTCCAGGAAATCTGCAAGTGCCAAAAGTAACATGAAAAAATAAAACACTGCCAGTGCCGCTTCTTGTCCTTTCTGATCGCATATACTCAAATATTAATTTGTGCCACCTAGCATTGCATAGGGGGCACGCTTAGTATTAGCTCAGGCACGTTGAACGAAACGGCGCCTCCCCAAACGGGTGTCAGACGCTACTTTTTCTCTTTTTGGAACAAAAATTAAGAAAACTGAATTAACGTAATAGCTGCGAGGAGGAAATACCAAATTCCTCGCGCATTTGGGTTGCAGTTTTGTTTTGTTCAGTTTCGGTTTCAAATTTGTTTGGCAGCGCGGCTCAATGCGCTGTGTAAATCGCAGTTCCCATCTCTCAAAACGCACATTACGTCTCAACCGTTTCGCAAACCGGTAACTGCCTAACTTTTTGCGGTTCAGTTCCGGTTCGTTTCGACGCGAGAACAATATCTTGGTTCTGTTCGGTTCCGGTTCAGCGAAAAATACGGGTTTTTAGCGGTGTTCGGTTCGGGTTTTGTTTCGGTTCCGATCACTGTTTAAAAGAGAAAAGCACTGAGGCCAATATATCTCACAGAAGAATGCATGTGTTAGCGGTTATGTGTACCGCATTCCTCTTACATTTGTGAAACTATCAGACGTAAGAACATTATGCATCTGGAACACAAAAGAAAAGCAATGTTGATTCTGGAGGTTCAGGACTCGTGGTCCAGCTAAGGTGCTTGTCATAACTGCTTCCCGCTGTTCTTAAAAGCTGTCATGATGAATTAAATGCGTGTCCCAATCACCCGGCTCCTGGTGGAGACCAAGGAGACAACCTCCGGGAGGAATCGTGCTAGCATTCCCTCGACCTCTCAGTTACCGCCTGTCAGGTGATGGTTGGGGACTTAGGGTTTTTGTTATTAAATGATTAGCTGAATTAGAGAACGTGTCATATCTGTCATTTTCCCATCCCTGTCGCGGGTAACCGGCTGGTTCTCATGTGCCAGCTCGCTCGCGCCATAGCCTCTTTCCTGTTATGTTTGTTGTTTCGTTATTGGCTACAATATTGCAGGGACTGAGATATAGGCAAAAAGGTAACATAGTCACCAGACTCGAAGCCATTTGTGACGCAGCCTTAACCAGAGACAAAAGCAAGGCTATGAATGTCACAGGTGAACGTTGCTGAAACTTTTCGTTCTAGCCAGATGCTTTCTAGTAGGGTATTTGAAGCGCACGTGTCGCATATGGTTATCCATCTCTTTGACACCCCCATTGTGAAAAAAACAACAAAAGAACAGGAGGAATGGCAAAACCCCAAGCCACAACAACTTCATTAGGAGATTATGAATGGGGAGTGTCATCGTCAGGGGCGGTACTCTACCCTATTGTCCCATCTCGAAATAACGATGTTGTTGTTGTCAACGCTGAACTGCAAAGCGCTGCGTCGTCAAGAATCTTTCCAAACCTTGCAGCATGCGCATAGGATAAGAATTCTACAACCTGTCTGATGTTGTAACGATAACGATTACACTGGCAAGTGTCCCACACCAGAGGCATTGGTGCCGTTCTACATAAATCACTTGTGGCTCAATGAAGTATAGGCAAAACATCTTTATTCCGCGGGCGCCAATGAACCAACTGACGGGGAAACAGCTGTCGGCACGTATGGAAGCTCACGCTCGTGATGCGCGCCGTGACGATGTCAACGAATCGTCCTCGTCAGGCTACCGCTACATGCCCCCCCCCCCCACACACACACACGCTACAGGCAGCGGGACATCTGCATCACCAGGTGACGTGCTTGAACCGGCGGAAGTCGCAAGACAGAGACGGCTGAGGAAGATTGTGAGTGGGAGCGGCGGCCGGGACGGCGGCGATGGTAGAGTTCTCCATAAAGGCTCGGCTGCCGCGACTGCCGCGACCGGCAGGTGAGCGCGAAGCTCGGGTGTAGCGGCCGGCAGTGAAGGAGCGCCGGGGTGCGGTGAACATCGGGCTGAAGCGAAGGGTAATGAAGCTGTGATGCGCGTGTGTACCGGTTGGTAGTGCTTTGTAGGAGAGAGGTCGCTATACAGCAGTCCGCTTGTCGAGCTCAGGAAGCATTTCGGGAATGAACAGATAATGCTGAATGCAAGGCACGGAGCAGAGTCGTGGCAGCGGGTCTGGACAGTTGAGGTTGAGTGTACGTGGAGAGCATCGGGCTCAATCGGTTGCCGTGTCACAGAGCTACCGTAGCGTTCGGATAGGTGGTAGTAGAGGGGCTTCCAGGCTGCGCGGCAGCGTGCAATCGGTACTGGACTTACAGGAAGGTTGCCAAATTTGGGATGGGAAAAGGGCCGAGTTACATCGAACTTGATATTCATAGATCGGGTCACCAAATGTAGAGGAGGTGTTGTTCCTCTACATGAGTCCCGACCGGCGATGATGGTATGCCACGGAGAGGCGATGACTGTGGCCTACATCCATGGCCGCGCCGGTGGAACTGAGGCAGGTACTATGGCGGGCTAGCCCGCCATACAGGTACTCCAGGCGCGTTGTCATCTTCGTCGTTGTCGACCGGCCGCTACACAAGCCATCTGAAATATTCCAGGCGCCATTCAGATTAATCCGGGTGTCATCTGGAATAATCCAGGAGATATTCAATTTAGTCAGGGTGCCATCTGAATTAATACATGGTGTTTTTAAGCACTATGACCGCTGTACTGGGACACGAGACACTGCCCTCCGTGAATGGAGGACTGGACAAGGCATCCTGGGCTGTACCATGTGTTGCAGGATACTAGTGCTTCAGTATGTCGCACTCGTGTGATATCGGTGTCTCACTGCCACTAAACCTGCCAAGTCACGTACTAGTCACCTAGTAAGTAGTCAAGTACTAGTCAGTAGCCCTGCCTAGTCACGTACAAGTCACGTACTTCGGATAACCGACAAGAACGAGCTAGTGCTGCCCTTGCTCCCTATCACATATACACAACGATGTGTTCGAAAAGATACACGTGCGTCTTTAGAAGTAACCGTGTATCTTGCTATAACCGTGTGTTCACGCCAAGGACATCCCAGTAGAGTATTCTACTGGAAGGAAAGGTTAAAAAAACTGCTGTTGGGACTGAAATTCTACAGTGTCTTATGTTGAACACTCGCACGACGAGATATTGGGAGTTAGAGCGGGAGTATAGCAAACGACGCCACTGGTGCTGTCGTTTGCTACATAATATCTTCTGACTGAGCTGCAGGATATTCCACACGGTTAGAAGAGTACGAAAAGGCATGACCCACATAGCAGGCGACACCATTCGTCCTGTAGTCTGCTACGGGATATCTTGTGACCAACCTGCAGGATATGCGTGATGTCCTTCCGTGCTCTTCAAACCGCAGGGAATATCCTATGGCAGAGTCACAAGACATTCCGTCGCAGACGACTGGACCACTGGTGTCGTCTGCTATGAGCATCCTGACTTTTCGCGCTCTGCTATCCGCATGGAATGTCCTGCAGATCAGGCACAAGGTATTCCATAGCATAAGAAATGACCGATGGTGTCGTCTGCTATACTTCCACTCCAGCTCCCGATATCTTGGCGTGGTGCGAATGCTCAACATAAGACACAGCAGAACTGGCATAGAACTCATTTTTTAACACCCAGTTTTCTTCGTATAAAATGGTTAAGTAGGTCAGTAAGATGCACCATAAGAAGTAATACACACAACACAGTCATAATTATCGCAGAAATTGAATTTAAAGTACGTCGCAAAAAGCGACCGTGCGCAACGGCGGTGGACAGCAGTACCAGCCTGTGAGCTGCCTGGGAAGTCACGCCGGTGGACTCTCGGTGACATGTGACCGGTTTTCACTCTCTACCAATGTGCCGTAGTGTTCGTTTTAATTTCATCCGCCCAAACCCTCCTGAACTAAACACGACTCAAGTGGGCTGCGTAATGTTCTCGTAGCGTAATGTTCTATCGGTAATGTCGCGCAACGCGTCCCTTGTTTGAGAACAGCGAAGTTGAATACATTTACGTATCCGCGAGGGCAAGCGCGTACGAAGTGGCGCTTCTTTTGTGGACAGGACACGAAGAAAAGAAAACGGAGCCGTCGAGCGCGTTTGTAAGTGAAGGTGTTCATCGATTTGCGTCGTACGCGTGCGGTGGTGCTTGCTGGCTAGGAAGCAGCAACAGACATTCGGATGGGACGCGATCGCACCAATCCAGCAAGAAAGTACTTTACGTATGACATCACGACAAACAAGTCTGTCTGTATCATGGGCTTCAAGAAAGGGAAAAGCCTATTTGAACAGACAGTCACCTAAAGGAACCATGAGCTACCAATTTCACAGCTGCCTATTAATATTACATACCATGTGTGCGGAATAAACGGGTTTACATTTTGCAGCATTGATTTTTTTTTCTGGGAATGAATATGCCCACCAGAAGCGGAACCGGTTCAAAACCGGTATGAACCGTTATTTTTTTGCTCCGGAGCAGAACCGGTACCGGACCGTTTATGATAGAACCGGACCGAAAACCAGAACGAAAAACGTTTCGGTTCGACACCCTGCCTGTAACGTCATCGGTGACGTGGCATCATACCTTCTCCTCCTTGTTATACCCGAAGCGGCGAGTTAAAGTGACAGTCCGGACCTCCGGAGGGGATGTCCCGTCTTCTCCTCTTCCGTAGTGTCTTTTCGCGCTTTGTTTATATCTTCATGTCTCCGGAGGGTATTCGGATCGCGACTTTACACATATACCATCCCCATGAAATAGAAAAGGTGAACGCTTTCCCATTTCAGAGAAAATGAATTAAATGCTACGGTTAACCTATATCCGGCTTCGGTTTCTCGGTGACGTCACTGTTGCTCCCAACGTCACAATTGTGCAGCACTATACAACAATCGGGGCGTGGTTGACGTGCAAAACAGTATTTTCAGGTGAGACTTGACCCAGTTGGAATTGGCGATTTTGTTTAACAACGTATTTTATTCCTAACTATGTAGCATATGACATTTGTTATGCAAGTGTTGCTACCGTAACTCAGAGAGACCCCCTGACAAATGTTTATGCTGTACAGGCCAAATCTGTGACTAGAAAGAGATCGACCCTTAGAAACACATACTTCAAAAGGCCTTGGTACTACATCGAGCTTTTATCGAGGACGATGAATACTGGCTATCCGCGACTGTTTCAGGAGTTCGTTCTCCGCAAACACGAAAAACGACACTGACGTTGTGGTTTCGTTCCTGTCTTCACGATGCACTAAACAAGACCTATACCTCACCCCTCAACACCGTCACATATCCTGTAACCAGTCACTGTTAATAAAAAGCAGGAATGCGAGTACACAACGGCACAACACATAGCCGCCAAGAGGAGCAGAGCCAGCCAAGCATAGAGCTAACATAGGAAGACTCTAGAGAACGTACTCGGCGCTCCGTCAATGGGATTCTCATATTCCGCGCAGCCATCCGTTGGTCATGGATAGCGTTAGTGGACGAATTTCTTCCCCTTAACTACAACGAAGCTGCTCCGTTTGTTGCCAACCCTGTGCAGTCACACGGGATAACAAACGGGGAAACGAGTCGATGGAGGGAACGACGTCCAGCGTAGGAAGCAAGCCAAGCCGTGTAATTGCGTTGAGTAGGTATGAATCTTCGAGATACGTGCAGAATTGGGTAGTGCTACCAGAATCTCAAGGTAAACGTCATATCAAACGTGAATCATATTTTATCTGTGAGATTATGCAACATCGCCTGCCCTTTGCTTTCCACCAACACAGATGAACATGTCTACCGCCTATGACGTGTTGAACTGGCGTTTGTATGCTTTGCGAGCGAAATCAATAAATCGTTACCCATTGCAACACATGTACACTCTAAATCTTTTCGCACCTTTAAAGGCGTAATAACGTGCATGGCGTACGCCTTTTTCGGTGTAATTTTGGTAACATCATAATGGAGCACGGTTTCGCACTAATTTTCTTTACTCGAGTGTTCTCTGTCGTCAAAAAATTCGGCTGTATATTGAAACAACCCATTCTCGTTTGTACCCTCCGCGTCCCTACCCGTTCTCAAAACTCCCTTCGCGGCACGCTCTTCTCAAAACTAACCATACCGGTTTTTCTCAAAATAACCCTTTCGTATAACTACCCTGCTTATTTCAACCCAACGGTGGTAGTTTGCGCTTTCTGCGTGCGGGTTTTTAAATAGGCAATGGAACATAGCTTTTGTTATTTATTTATTTTTCTGCTCATTTTGTTTTTATTGTAACCGCTGTACGACGCATACAAAATTTTCTGAGAAGGGCTACAGACCACAGAATTGCTTCGCTTCGTTTAAAAACTGGAGCATCGTCAGCCTCTCGTTGTTGAGGTCCGATTCGAGTTGCTCCAGCTTTCTGTCTTTATGCACCCATTTTCGATCCCGGGCACGAAGGCTGCCTCCGTGAGATAGTTGCAGCAGGTGGATGCTGTTCAGCGCTTCGTCCTTCTTGATAAGATCGACGAACGAATATATATTTGGGTGCGCTTTGTTGACCCGTGCATTAATTTTTCGATGCCACGCTTCAAGGTGGTTGTTTGTCCTCGGACCACGGTTGCCGTTGTGATTCCACTGATGAACTTCGAAGTTTCCCTCCATCCACGTGCTTTCGAAGTAGTCGATTAGTCGATCGACGTTGGGCTCTCCAGCTTCCTGTCCATCTTGCCGAAGCACTGCCCACGCACGCGGCACCATAGGGGGTGGGAGGAAAGCGAGGGACACCATTTTCCGGACCAGCGACTTGACTGCGGGCACCTCGTGGTACGTGGTTTGCAACGAAAGTCGCTGCACTGCGGCCCACACTCTTTGGGTAAAGTGGAAGTGACATCCACGATGCACGGCGCTTGGGAACACTGTTCTCAATGCTTGGATAAGTCCCTGTTCAAAGTCGGTGAAGAATAGCGTTGGAGTAGGACTAGCGTATCCTGCTGATATGCAAGCGTCTTTCAGAAGAGAAAGTGCGCACGAGTAGATCGCCGTCGACCTCCCGGGCAAAAGGATATAGGCACAGGGAAGAAACCTGCCGCCAACGGACAGGTGGACAGTCAGAAGTTGGTCGAACACTCGGGGAACAACGAAGAATGTTCCGTCTAAAAAAATCTCATGCGCCTGAGCAATTAGCTTCAGGCCCGTGGGGGATGCAAACCCCAGAATCCGTTGGTCGACCGACTGATCTATCACAAGAAAGGGCTGGCCGTCCTCCGTTACTCTGTAGTGGTCAGGCAGGTCAACGTCAGCAGCCGAACTCGGCAGTGGTGGTTGAAGCTTGTTCTTTTCTCGGTATATAGTGTCTTTCAGGCTATTAAACGTAGGAAGCTCCCCTAATGCGTCGCGGTCTGCCTGGAAATGAACGAAACAAGCACTCCAATAAGGGCACAGAGTTGCGCGCCCTTACGCGGCTTTCGGCACGTGACAAAATAATGAATGAATGAGCACGTGATGAATAAAATGCTCACAGTTTGCGATATCCTGAGAAGCTCGGCATTGTACAGTTCTGGGGCTGCAACATGGGGGCTTTGCCTCGCTTTGTCCTTCAGTACTCCTCGGAACTCATCTTTAAGCGCTGCCGCACTGTCCGCGGGATGATTGTGCTCGTCTGCAATGCGTGCACACCCACGCATAAAATTTAAATATAACAAATACTACAACGATTTATACCGGCTGGGAAGCCATGCTCTAGAAATTAAGAAGCCGTATCTGCACATTATTTGCAGTTCATTACAATGGACTGGTACTTACGGAGACGTCGTCGCACTTGCTCGCCTTCGGTGATGACGCTAGCTTTGCAATTACTAGTCAGGTACGATGCGCACCGCCACGCTGTGCTTCCGTTTTGGTTCGTCCGTTTCTTATGATACCTATAACCTTTCAAATGTAAGCACGGGTTCTCCTTCTGGGTCTTTAGAATCACAAAGTCCGCCATGGTCCTCCAGTCGACACGTCTACAGCAGCAATGAGTGTTTCAACTTTGAACCTACATGCACATGTTTCGACATGACCCAGATACGGAGTTCTGTGCAGAGCTCCTAGTTGACTTCCACACAGGGGTCAGTACACCCAGGACAACCCGCTTTGAAGAAGGGCCTCTTGATGTAGGTTGAAAAAAGAAAGGGTATTGTGATACGGGTTGAAAGAAGAAGGTTGCTCTGAGTAAGGGTCTTTTGCCACGGGTCGAAAGAAGGAGGTTGTTCTGAGTAAGGGTCTTTTGATGAGGGTCGGAAAAAGAAAGCCGTTTTGAGCACGGGTGTTTCAAGGAGGGCGTGCTGAGGCGGGATTTTCGAGAATGGGTAGTTTCGATAACCAGCCAAAAATTCAGTCTTGCAACGTCTCAACATTGTTCAACAGTATTATAGACACTTGCACGTGCTCGATTATCGGTAGCGATGCATATATACATTAGCTCGTATCTACGATATCCCAGACATAATCAAAGCAAGATTTGCGCTGACACTTGATCTTTTGTAATGCTTTCCGAATTTTGTAAAATATCATCCTGGAGATGCAATGTTACGCAGCCGAGTTGAATGTGCATAGCGCACACCTTTAAAGGTGTGAAAAAGTTTACAGTGTAGGCATGTATTTCTGAAGACAACAATAATCCAAAGATGAATACACACAGTAAACCCCCATCGCCATGCTGCTCTGCGAACCAACGGGAACCGGAAAGTGCAAAAACGAAACCACCCGCCATTCTATGCTCTGGTTTGTCGAGTTTCGTGATAATAAAGTGACGAACGAACGACAGCACACAAGGACGTGATGTAGTGGGAAAATATTCACTGCTTATTTGTTTAACACGTACATATGTACGCCGAATTTAGATAGCAAGTGAATAATTTAGGAGTCAACTTCAACTTCAGCGGAATGAAGCAGCCAACGGAAAGCAATGCCTTCCATGACCAACGGATGGCAGCTCCCTTGTGGTCACGCTTTTTTGAGCGAGTCTGACTGCCCTGCGGCCAAGCAAGCGCCAGAAAGACCGTAAAAGAACGCTCCTGGCGTCACGACTTTTGGAAGTGCGGCTTTCAGTCGGGGGCAAAAGATGCAAGTCGGAAATTCCATTATAAATTCTTGGAGCCGAATGTAAACGAAATATTTGGCATGGCGGCATGGGAAGATATAAGGAATGATCTGACAAGGCTTATTTAATTCACATGCGGGGTCCAGACTGTCTCTTTAAGGGTGAACGCGCGAATTGCACACATGAAAACCTTTCGCGCTATTCCGTAAAATGACACACACACTTTCATCAGGCGTCTTAATCTGAATTTTTTTCGGATGGTCCTCTGTACTCCTTTAAGTCCCGTCAACAGTTTTTTACTTTTCCTTCCACTACATGTCTGTAGAGTATACTGTGGGGATGTCCCTCGTGTGAATACACGGTTAGAGTGCTTAAAAACTCCATAGATTACAATTCAGACGGCACCCGGATTAAATTGAATAGCATCTGGACTTTTTTCATATGGCGTCCGGATTAAATTGCATGGCGCTTGGATAATTTCAGATGGCACCTCGACTAATTCAGATGGCGCTTGTACTAAAATGTGCGGGGAAACCTACCTGTAGTGCTGACACCCGTAATAAATGGTTGTATTCGACTTGGAGCTCCTACTTCTTAGCACATGCATTCGTGGGCATTCCGGGAAGTCTTACGAGTTCGTGCGCTTCACAGATTCCCTGGCATATAGCTAGTGTGAGAAATCCGCGTGCCCCTTTTGCGCTAGCTTGCGCTTATGCTACATAATATGCTACATGGTAATACTACCATAGTTACTACATAAATCCTATATAATAGTTATGATGACGGTAGTCAGTTTCTTAGTGCTTGCTAATGCTATTTGCAAGAGACTCAGACTATGAAGCAAAGTTCCTTTTTTTTTTAGATTTTTTTTTTAGTTAGAAAAATAAATAATTATTATTGCTCATGTACAAGTAATAAAAGTATATCCTACGACTGCAGTAATTCCTTGACGATACGTGGCGTAACAGCATTTGGTTTTCAATATTACATTGCTTTTCTCAGGTTGTAATGATATTACTAAAAAAACGAATAAATTTTCCATGATTTTTTTACATCGTCACAACTCCACGTCTAACGTCACAAATGGGTGTGTGTAGTACAAAATAATCCTTGCGGCAGCAAAGACGTCAACTGTCGCGTTGCACCTCCCGCCGCTTGGTCTGTTCAATTGCCGACTAGTAGCAACACAAGAGGCACGGAACACGAGAGTTTAGTTTGTCGACCCTAGAGCTAGGCACGTAAGCACAGCAAGGCGTTCCAACCTGAATCTGACGTGGAGCGTGACGCTAAAGTAATGCACATAAGCATTACTTTGTCCGGTATAAAGCCCCTGGTTACCTTGAGCTCAACTCGATTCCGCAACACACGGCCCGACCAAGTCCCAATATTATAGTCAGAATGCACTGTTGCCATGGGAGACGTGTTCCAAGCAAAATACTACAAAAAAATGCACTTCACCGCGTGACACGCCCGGAGCTAACCGTTATTGAGAATGACAGCGTTTTGGTTTTCGCAGTTTTGGTATTTGCGAGTACAAATGCAGTTACGCTGCGAGTTGCAAGTAAGATGAGGGTGCACCCGAACGGCATCCACGCACACATGCATATCTGCGCACTACATCCGAACTTGTGAACGTACGCATATGTGAGCATCGCCTGCCTGTCGTTATTATCAGGAAGATACATCTGCAGCGGCCTATCTCTAGACTATTTTCAGTTATGGCCTATTTAGAGATAGGACAAAATCCAAAATTTTCTTAATCCGAATCCAAGAAAGGTTGTGCAAACCCACGAATCCTACGAATCTTTCGAATCCTTTCTTAAAAAAGAGTTTGAACAGCCAGGGGAAGATACACCTTTACTGAAAAGCGTTTTGAAGTAGAACGTGATACGTTTGTTTAATGAAAAATTCATTTTCAGGAGAAAACACACCCATATAGATATTCTTAAATGTAATTCCGAATGCTTTCCATAAAACTAAAACAAAGGACGCTCAAAGGCAAAGGCATGCTACTTATAAACTGGTAATGTAAGAGTTCTTGCTTAGACTCTTCCAGTACAGGTAATGTGAACAAAACAAATAAGACAACACACGCCCGCCCTCAGCACCGCCGCACTCAGGCCTTCGGTGGACCACACAGGCGTGAATTTTGAAAAGAAACAAACAAGCGTGGTTGGTGGATTCGAAAGATTGCTTCGCCATTTTGAACATTGGGATCCCTATACCCGAATCTCAAATTTCTGCCTAGAATTTGAGGATTCGGTTGGCCCATCCCTGGCCCATTTATACACTCTAAACCCAGCGACGGATAGGTGCCGTCTGATCAACTGGCACATATTTTTAAAAAATGTGCCAGATTACTTCAAGAGGCATGCGGTGCCTGCGAAAGCTGCAGATGCCCTGTGCCCCTGAAGCAACTGGTACGACATCCCTGCTGACGCCAGGAGCCACAGTGTACCGGCCGTAACGGTTACTTGTACCCAGCAATACGCGAGACACATTGTGCCTCTCGAGTTCCCCAACAGAAAAATGACCTCCAGGCTTCGCAAAAAAAGAAAAGAAAAGAAGAAAATGCTCCAAGCACATCGAACATGAAACACTTTGGCTTGCACGTACCTTTAAATTGCATCCTGTACATCATGGCTTGCCGAATGGAAAGCGCACACGGTTCACTAATCCCAACAAAAACATATGGAGCACACGTTGCACGGGCACACAACCCATCCGATGCACCACGCAGTCCTCCCAACGTCCAACACACAATCCTCGAAACTTCGAACATGCTGGCACTGCAAAGCTCAATCAAGATCATCCTTAGTGACGAACACGACAGTTCCTCAAACGAAATGGCTAACGAACAATTGTCCAAGCAAGTGGCACCAGACATGCTTCGATGTAAGAAGCAGTTCCAATTTTGCACACGTATGTGTGACCGTTGAGACAGGAAACAACCTGCAAAGAAACCGGGGTGAATATCACGCTGGTATTGTTCCAACGCGAATTCTGGAACAGTACACCATTTTGTGACTCACATCCTTGCAATAGATACAGTCCCACGGACACCTATAAACAATACAATTAACCTCGCTTGTAACATAGGCGAAGAGTCTTCAATCTGCCGGAGGGCGTCGGGGCACAACGCCCCCCCCCCCTCTATACGGAGAGGTCAGTAAAGTATCAGGAGTTCCGTGTTGTGACGTCATGCGACGAACTTTTACAGGAATTTCATCATCCATCGCATGCAGCACGCGATCGATTCTTAGGATATCACTCGAAACTGTCATCTTGAGTGTCAGCTGGGTAGACTTCCCGGAGGGGGCTGGCCCCCATAGGAAAGTTCCGGGGTTCTCCGGCCCCCAAGCCCCCCCCCCCCCCCACACACACACACACACCGCAATCGGCGCCTATGGCTCGTAATGTACATCGTCGCTTCACCGATGTAGCCGGTCCTCTCCTGCCGCCATTTGCAATGCGTCCACCGTCTGCAACAGAATGTACTTCGATGGTTAAACAGCAGTAAAACGCAGGCGTCGTACGATGCATCACAACGAGGTTAACTTACCTTGAGCAAACAGTAAACCTTTACCCAAAAAGCAACGTTGTCATCCTTCTCAAAGGCGAGGTTGCAGTGCAGACAACGGGCAATAGCGGGGTAGTAGCGATATAGCGGGAAGGAATGCACTGCGGAAGAATACGCGGTGCTATGTCACTCCTCACCGGTGGAGCACGGAGCAACGTAGTACGTTTCAACGAAGGCACACATATTCAGCCGGCACATGCATTATTCAACAAGCACACGAGTACACCGTTCAGGAGGCACACATATTATTCAGTGGGCACAAAACCGTTTCATACCTACGTGACGGCTTTGTACCTGCTGAAATTTGGGGATGGGGATCGCTGTGCTTGCGATTTGATAACCGTTACGGCTGTTTCCCTGTTTCCAGACGGTTACGGCTGTGTACCCGCTGCACTTTCTGAGGGAACTTTTTTAACCGGCACGTGTCCGTCACAGGATTTAAACTGTACATGCTTGTTTACCTTGCTCCGTGATTACGAGCGCTTCAACTATTTCCTAGAAAGCTGCTCTTTAAAGGCGTGTGGAGGGGACGGTATGCCGCTACGTCAGCACTGATCAACCATGATGAAACGTCCCGGAGGACCAGATGTGCTATGAAGCTTCTCAACCTTGTCCTCGCTAAACGACTGCGCCCATAGGTCTGAAGCTTCTACTGGCGGTGCGGGGCCAGCTGCCTGTAGGTGGCGTCGTAGTTGCAGATGAGGCAGTTATACATGGTGTGCGCAAATAAACTACGGTGACGTTTGCGGACGTACCTGAGACCCACTGGAGTTTATCTGAACACATCCTGTACGTAGAAAGGCAAACAAGACACAGCAGTTGACGAATAGGCCCATTACTAATGCCTTTTCATCGAGTATCATTCTTCAATCCTAGTTAGGTAACCTCACCAGTGCCCATATTAATTCTACCATCAAACGCAGGGCCGTCATAATTGTAAAGAATATTGAAGACGACAACGTTTTAGCTGAGGCGATGAGGACGATGAGTCCGTACACATCAGGCTTCGTACTTAGGTCCGTACTCAGGTCATGCTCACAGTCTTCTTGGACCATAGGGGCCCGATAGTGGACCATTACATGGGCAAGGGATCCGCGGTGACAGTCCATCATACTGTAACATATTAGAGGAGTACTTGCGAGCTGCAATCACGTCAAAACGGTGTGGTTTGCTCAGGTGTGTTGCTGCAGCACGGCATGCGAGCCCTTACAGGGCACGTACCACAGATGATAAGATCACAGGCCTGCGTTTCAGGTGCTCCATACTCAATGGTGCTCGCAGTGTGTTACATATGGTCACCTGAAAGCCTTGGAAAGGCCTGTCTGGCTTGTGACTAAAATATGTGTGATTTAGCTACCACTTCTTTTTTAATTGCTTTATTTCTCTGCAGATCTGTGACTATATGACCGAAGGCGCCGAGGATGCCACAGCGTTTGGAATAATACAGCAAATCCTGAAAATTGGCTCGAAGGTAAGAACTTTCTAATGTCCGCATTGCGTCGCACGTGTTTGTTTCCAGTGTCGTTTCCTTATATTTGAGGGCCAATATAAAGGAGAATTCGCACAAACACCTAGGCTATACCTAAAGTGTGTGATGAATCATGAACAAAGTCAGTTATGTAGCTCTGGGAGTTGTTTTGTTTTTTGTCCGTGCCTACCCTCCTGGTCAATCTCCCGTTAACATGGTCTTGCTCCAGTAAGCGCTCTAATGAAGGGCAACAGGGGAAAGAGAATATATTTAGTAATGAGACCTGCAGCGCAACGCAGTTGGGTCAGTGAAAGGCCGCCCACGTGCCCGCCGCAGAAGCAGCAGACGAATAAATTCAGAGTATCGAGTTCTTGATCGAATCTTCGTCACCAGTGTGACAGCCTATAACAAGCCACTCTCAACAGTTTCCAGTCAACCACGAAGTGTACATCAGGACATAACTTCTCAAACGAACCGCCATGTGCATCTCTCACGAGTTCCATGACTCCGTGAACGCCCTCTGTTCCTGGTTCATGCGCGGCCGTTTAGTTCCGTAACTCCATGAAATACTGATCATGATCAAACGGTCGTTCTCAGAATTTCATTATTCATGGCAGTTGTCTACGCGTTGCACTGAATCCAATCAGGCCTGTCGTCATCTATGCTACATACGCCATATGCTAAACCCGTCTACGTAATGAAGAAACTGTGGCGGCCCGTGGACGATGATGACACGCTACTGCTGCCGCGCGCTTATCAGCCAGGGGCGGATTACGGCCACTTGTCGGTGCGTAGTGCAGCGTCGTCTCCATAGCAACGCGTGCTGCACGTGACCCGAAGCGGATCGGGAGAAGGACGAAGTTCCCTTAAGGCGGGTTCCCACTACCGGGCGGGAGTGCGGAACGGCGCTCACAACGGCAGAAACGGCACTTGAGTGTCACTGTACAGCCGCTTTCTGGCGTCGTGCAAGATGTCGTTCCCTGCGCAACAGACAGCGTCCGCCGGGAGGTAACTGACCAATCACAGTAAAGGCGAGGAGGAGGGTGTTTCCGCTTCCGCTTGAAACCGTGTTTCCGTGTTGTCTGATGTTGTCGCGGCGCACGTGGTTTTTCCACGGTTGCTGTAGCTATGGGCCGCGAAATGGAGCTGCTGTTGGAACGCATAAAAGACTTCAGATACCTCTACGACAAAAGTGAGCCGAACTTTAAGGATACACAGATGAAAGAAGCCAGGTGGGAAATGATCGGCAAGGAATTTGGAATGTCCGGTAAGTCGTGGTTTCCGTCTTTTTGTTCACATTCGGTGATGTCAGAGGAACGCGTGGAGCAGCTGGAGACTCAAGCCATTAAACTTGATACTCCGATATGATGTACGTTCTTTTCAGGAGCAACATGCGAAAAGAAGGGGTGCAACGCGCGATATCACTGTGTGAAGATAAGGAACAAACTAGCATCTGAATCAATCGCGTAGTGAATGACGCGCAGCGACGGGAATGACGGCGCTGGCAGCGATCTGCACTTGGGCTCCACCGGGCGCACCAGTAACAGAGGTCTCAGCATACCAGTGCCATGACCCGGAGGTAAGTCCCACTCGGCTGGGACATATGTCGGTGGTACTCTGAGTGCCCTCGCTGCCCGCTATACTCAAGTCCCCACTGCCACAACCAGTGCGGTGCATTTTATTAAAAACATCCCGCGCCCTGTTGCGAACGCGGTACCGCCAATCCTTCCAACTCTGCTGCCACCCTTTTCCATCCTTCTGAAACGTTCCGAGCGAATTCAAGGTCACAGCAATGTTATTGTATCCCACTTCGCCCTCCGGTCTACTGCTGTTTCCCCTGGCAGAAACTGTCAGTTATTCGACAGCTAAGGAGATTTTTCAAGTATGGCCAGAAGCTGCTGTCGCGGATTTTTGTTTGCCATACTTGGATTATAGAAATGATTGAGAGGTTTTGTTGTTACCTGAAGCACCGTACTTTAGAAATAAACTAAACGAAGCTGCCCTCAGGAAATGGCACCGCGAATATGCCGCCAGATTGTCGCACGGTAGCAGACGACCCAACGTCGTTCTCCGATTGGTTCACACTCAACTTGCTGACTTACCAAGCTTATTGCACACCACACTACATCGTTTTATTTTCGCATTTATATTAATATGCGTAAACGCGACCAGACGACCAATGATGTTTGCTAATTTCGCACTTTTTGTCCGGCATAGGCGGCGTCTGGCATCGAGAGTAGCTTCATTTCTCCATGCGCAGGCGAAGCTCGCCTACGCAGCGGATGACGATTGACTTACTGGCATTTTTTAGCCGTGCGTCGGGAGCGCCTGCTCGTGCGACGATGGGCGGGGCCACGCTTGGCCGACGCACGGCGGTGATGGCCAGTAATCCGCCTCATGTCCACGGGTGCCTTCCTGGCATAAGGCCACGGATATCTGCTGGGACGTTCCGACACCGCCGGTCAGGACTCGTGTGGAAGAAGACCATCTCTGCATTCGGTTACCAGTACATCAAAAACCGCATTCCGGCGGACAGTTCGGCCCGTCACCATCGCGAATTTCCTCATCACCATCACACAACCATCCGTGAAATACGGTACTGGGCCTAGATCCTACAAGGACTCGCCAGGCGGTGATGTTCTGCGCTCATTCAACAACCTGACATTTCACAACGACGCTCCCGACTTGCCCGCGTACTAACTAAATTCACTGCGTACGCCTCCTCAGGGTTCACGATGCCACTCCTCGAGCTTACTCCTCGGCAGTACCGGTCGCGGTACGCCTCTGTCGATCTGCACCACACGCATCCCCTGCGTTAGCGGTCCGGGAATTCAGACCGCGCGGCTTTCCTTTCTACGCGGCCTTCCTCGTCGGCCCTCATCTTCGGCAAGTGAAAAGCCAACCACCTTCTGGCAGACATGTCGCCCTGGGACCACTGTTCTACTCGGGACTGTCACGCACACAGCCCCACACACAGTGAGCTCCACTTCGCGCCGCCACGGTCACCCCCGGCACTTCTCAGCACTTGTGCCGGCCCGTGGACGACGACGACGGGCCTCTGTTGACGCGCACCACTGCACCTGCCAGCCAGTTCAACTGGCGCCGTCCTGCCGTGAGGCCACGAACATCTGCCCGCTTGGACATTCCATCATCCCCAGTCAGGACTTGCATATAGGGACACCACCTCCTCTACATTTGGTGGCCCGTACAACGAACACCATGTTCGGCGTAATACGGCCATTCACCTGCAGTGAGTCCACAATGATGTCCCCTCCCTACCCATCCGCTGAAAACGTCAAAACTTTTTTGCACAACTTTGCATAAGGGGAGGTTAGGAGAAGAAATGCACACCTTCCTTTTTTGAGCAAATCAGTACTCAGAGCTTTATAATACTGTGGTGGGCCTGCAGTCCATTATGTGGTACAGCACACACTGTAAGAAATTTCACTGTAGAACATTTCCCCCATTATAATGACCATCTCTCCCAGTCTTTCAAATTGCCATTTCCCATAGTGGTTTACTATATGACACAGTATTTCTAAATCTTTACTGTAGTTTACCGGCTCTAACAGAAAAAGGTACCATTGTTTCCGACCACAGGGCACAAGCCATAAATGCTATACGACAATGCTACATCTTGCTGTCTAGAAGCTGCTCATATTCGGACATGGTATGGTGCACGCAGGATAAATTCCATGGTTAAAATATCCAATATCCGGAAGAAGAGCCATGACTATACGATCTCGGGCTATTATTATGGCACAGGGCTATTATTCAGGAAAGCCGCAGGTAATCAGTTTCCTTCTGTACGTTTGTGAGGCTCCGTTAGTGCATGTGTTGACAACCAGCAATCGGAACTTGGATGTAAAATTTCAGGAAAATTTGAGCCTCGAAAAAAAAAAAAAAAGGTTCCCTTCGTGTTTTTTTTTTTTTTCAGTTGTTGAAAATTTTGAAAAAATGAAAATAACGATAATGTTGTTACTATAGCCTGTAACTTGTTTATTGCCATGTATGTACAGGATGTTACCCAAAAAATGTCCACCCATGCCAACGTACCGTGCTCCTGTGCCATTACTCAGTGCGGAACACTGTGTTTCTACATTTCGAGGGACTACCGCATCCGTCCCCGTCGATTTCGAAATTATAGTGCCGTCTTACTCCGCGTTCATCACTGACAGTAACGCCAAAAATCCAACGCGAATTGGTGGCGTTATTCCTGTGCAGTTTGATGAAACACGTGGCAAGAGGAGACGATAACGCGACGAAAACACCACTCGGACAAAGCGAATCAGTGAGCTCCCTTGGGCGCGGACAAGTCCAATTAGGGAGCGTATGGAGTGACCTTGGTAGTCTTGGCCACCGACTGGCGGGCGGAACGAGGGAACGGCTTCTGCTGCTCGCGGAGAGCACGGAGAGTTTGTGGAATGTTGTTTTTGGTTAGTGACAGACGTGTTTGTGAAGCCCGAAGCGTAACACCGTGTTCCACGCAACATGGTCGCGTCAGAACTCACACTGGTAAGCTAAAGTCGGCGTATTTACCGATGACTTTTTGCTTAGTAGGTTGCGGTGCGAGCGCAAACTGGCGACCTCGGAGACAAGCGCCGAAGCTGCGCGGCTGCGCTCTCATTCGTGTGCCTCGCTTATGTCATCATGGTGTTAGCTGGAGATTCAGTGCGAATTAAAACTCGTTTGTTTAATACCTATGCCGTTGCCTGAAGAGAAACTTTTCTAAGTTGAATGTGTAGCGGTGACGACCATTACCATATCTGTCATACACACGTTTTCTTATGTGATAGACCTTGTAAAGTTCTCACGACCCCTGGAGAACATTCATTTAATGTAGATCTCAAGGGGGGGGGGGGATATGTTTATTAAGAAAAAAAAAAGAAAGGAATGGGTTAAAGGGGGTTAAATATGGAGGTGCGAATGTATGATCCAAAACGCACGAATTCAGTATTCAAAACAATCAAGATGGCGGTTGTGCGAAGGGCAGTTGAAATATTGCTCCTCAGGCGGCGCTGTACCGCTTTGGTAGGGAGCCCTGACGGCACAGGGCTACGGCAAAACGTCGGTGCGCCGGCGGCGACCGACCTAACCGAGTCGTTCCACAACGATGGGCCGGCATACGGTTTGTAGCAGGAGGATGTTAGGAGGATGTACAGCCCGTATCGTACTCCAACAATTGCCCGAAATTCAGCCTATGCACCCTTACGGATGCTCCTTTCCACACAAGGGTGTTACTTTCGGCGATCTTTAACAATGAAAACAATATGTCATCGTAGAAAAACACTTTATTGCATCATAGTCAACAGTCATATGCGCTTATTTATTGATGAGGCAGAGTCGACTGAGTAAGGAGCATTTATTTCAGGCGACCACTTGGCCGAAGATCGAAAGAAAGAATAACGAGCAACGCGCGCGGTATTCAACACCATGGGCAGGCAACTGGCTAGAAACCCTTAGAAACTGAGCGTGGAGCGGTCAGGGGCGGTAGAGGTGCGTCTCACACATGTGCGAGGACCACTGGACATGCCGTCGGGACGGTGGCTGCGGGTTGTCGAGTCGGTAGCAGGTTGTGCGTGTAGAAATCCGGATATGGGAGACGGATCCCGCGCTGAAGGTGAGTCAACGTGGGCGCGCTTACGTCGGTCAAGGAATATACGGTTTCATCTCGGTCGTGCATGCGAAGCCTATAGTACTTGGAATGCCGGTGGAGAATGCGGTAAGTGCCGTCGTAGGACTATTACAAATGTTGTCGGGGGCATCGTGTCGCACGAAGACATGAGTTGAGGTAGAGAGAGCGAGATCCATGAAGACAGAACAGGAAGGGAATGATCAGAGTGCAGGAGGTCTCAGAGTACGGCAAACCTGACTAAGACGGGCGGCGAAGGTCGCCGGGTCGGGAAAGGAGTCAGCGGGATTGCCAAACCCGAAGGACTCTCCAGGTCCGCGTAAGGGCGTATCAAAAACAAGCTCCGCTGCAGAAAAACCTCAGTCAATCTTGAGCGCCGTGCGGGGACCGAGTGGTAAGTGATCAATCCAACGCGTCCGGTCCTCCGTGGCACGTAGTACAGCCTTGAGCTGACGATGTAGTCGCTCCCCATCCACCATCCCATTGGCGGAAGGGTGGTGCGCGGTAATATGGAAATATCGATAACCGAGGAAGCGACACAGACGTTGGAAAACTCGGGATGGGAATTGCCGCGCCCGGTTAGTGGTGACAGCACCTGGCGACCCAGATCGAGATGAATGTCTTTCACACTGTATATGCGGTGATGTCGGGAATGGGAGATACTTTGACCCAGCAAGTGAATTGATCGACACAGGTGAAGAGGTAACAGTGACTGGAGGAAGACGGCAGAGGGCGACGATGTCGAGATGAACGTGCCGGAAACGGGCGTCAGGGGTGGGATAACTCTGAAGCGGGGTAACCTTATGCTTATGCACCTTGGACTCCTGGCATGCCACACAGCAATACGACCACTGACGGACATTGGCCTTCACTGCTGGCCAAATGAAGCGTGGCGTGATGAGGCGTTGTGTTGCGCGGTAGCCAGGATGAGCCAGGTCGCGCAGAATGCGGAAGATAGATCGCCTAAACGGCTGGTGAACGTATGGCCTCGTCGATACATTGGAGATTTCGTAGACGAGCGGGTGCGGAGTCATAGGTAGCGATGCCAGTTGAAAACGTAAGGTAGGATAGGTTTCCCGCAAAGCGGATAGGTCAGGGTCGCGGGATTGAGCTTGAGCAAGCGCTGTATAATCGAGAGAGGCGGGTGCCATTGCCGAGCACATATTGGTCTCAATCTCAGACAGGACATCCACAGCGGCGTTCCCGTACCGGCGATGTACCAGATGTCTGTGGCGAATTCACTTATGTAGGCCAAGTGATGGATCTGTCTTGGTGAATGATTCGCGCCTTCTGAATCGATGGCAAAAGTCAAAGTCTTGTGATCCGTAGAAATGACGAATTGGTAACCTTCGAAGAAGTGATGGAAGTGCTTTACTGTCACTTAGGCTGCAAAGAGTTCGCCCCCGAAGGTGCTGTAGCATTGCTCCGGGAGTTTTAGCTACCTGGAGAACAACCCGAGCTGAACCAACAACCGTTCTCACTGCCGAGCTGATGCAAGGCCGAGCCTACCGCGGTGGCGGACGCATCCACGACGAGACATGTCTTGGCGTCGGGAATGAGATGAACGAAGAGTGCAGCATCCGCGATAGTCCGTTTAGCGTGTTGGGAAGCATCGTCTGCCTCGGGCGTCCATTGTAATGGTGCGGAGAGTCCCCGTGAGTCAGCCAGAAGGCGAAAGAGTGGGTCGAGAATCCGAGCTCCGCCAGGCAAAAAACACCGGTAGAAGTTGACGAAACCTAGAAATTCCCGTAACTTGTGACGCGTGGGAGGTCGGGGGAAATCCTCAACGGCTTGGACGTTAGCAGGTAAGGGCCGAATGTCTCTGGCGCTGATGCGATGTCCCAAAAAGTCAAGTGCGGTGACACCAAACTCGCACTTCGCACGACTGATCACAAGTCTCCAAGCTCTTGGAGACGCCGAAACAGCCGCCGAAGATGGTCTTTGTGTTCCTCAGGCGTGGCACTAGCGACCAAGAGATGTCGTTGATGTAAGCAAAGCAGAAACGAAACCCACGTATAACTTGGTCAATAAGTCCGCTGGAAGGTCTGGGCAGCATTGCTGAGTTCGAATGGCATGCGACCATACTCAAAGAGTCCGAAGGTGTGGTGATCGTGGTATCTGTATGTCGCAGGCTTCCATCGGAATCTGGTGATAAGCTTTTATCAAGTCGATTTTGGAAAAGAGCGTCGCACCATGTAAATGCGCAGTGTGGTCAGGGGTGTGCGGGATGAAGCATCGCTCCGGGACGGTGATGGCATTGAGCGCGCAATAATCGCCACATGGTCTCCACTCTCCTGGATCTTATTTTGAGAACCATGTGTAGAACCGATGCCGAGGAGCTGGACAACTGTCGAATAATACCAAGATCAATCATATGGTCAAACCCTCTTCGCGCGATGGGCAGTCTTTCGGGGAAGCCTCAGCGGACGGGTATGCACTGGTGGCCCATTCGTCTGGATATGATGGGTGACGTTGTGACGCACTGGAGAGAGGGCGGGGTGAGGTCGTGTGATCTCGGGGAACTCGTTGAGCAATGTGAGGTAAGGCGAAGCAGCAGTGGCGCGGGCATTGGTCGGACAAATGGAGTGGTATGGCGATGCTATACCGTTCGCGCTGAGACCGGTGTGGTTATCGACAAGTCGCGGACGGCGCACATCCACCATGATGTCATAATAACTCGAGAAATTCACGCACAGGAAGGCGTGACGAACATCGGCAACGATAAAAATCCACAGAAACTGGTGTCGCAGTCCAATGTTGAGCGTCAAAGAACGCTCACCAAAGCAGGCAATGTCCAAAGCGTTCACTGCTTGAAGATTATATTTCGGTGAGGGATGTCGACGGTCAGCGGCGCATGGAGGAATGATACTAACTTCAGCCTCGGCGTCTACTAAAAAATTGGCAGCGGTTATCTTGTCGAACACATAAAAGAGGCGGTTTTCATCGTTGCCAGCGAGCCCTACCCGCGTCTTCCTCGCCGCGCCCTCGTCTTCCTCGTCGCACTACATGTTCTTTATGACATCACTTTATCAGCAATAAAAAAATGGGTGTTACATGGGTGTTACAAAGTATACTGTCCTGCTCTATACCCAAAGTGTACTCCAAGTATACTCCACAGTATACTCCAAAGTATACTGTATACCTGCATATGTACTATGTGCTTCACAAATATTCCCCTTAGAGATTGTTTTCATAGCATTCTTGTTGTTTTCTTCGGAATTGAATACTGCTAGCATCTATTTGCAATAAATCTTGAATAAAAAGATATTGTCTCTGGACAAACTTGGCTGGCCTTGAGAAAATCCTCGTTTGGGAAAAGAAGGAATGGAATGTGTAAGAAAGTGAATCCCCCACCTCCTTGGAGTGACAAAGCCTGAGCAGTTGTTTCGGTTTGGTTGTATAGATAGAGAGATAAGGTCTCCACGCTTCGAGGAAGAGTGTGAAAGAGTGAGAGCCATGATTGTTTCTCATTGTACCATGTCTATTTTCCGTGTGTTGGATTCATAAAACAAAGTAAGGTTTGTGGTGTCTGTTGGAATGAAAATTGCATAGTATTCGATTACATTAAGTCGCGAGGATGATTTTATGGTGATTCAAATGATATATTATTTTCCTGAGTTGTTTAAGTGTTGGAGAATGCGCCGCTTATAGTGTTCCTCCGTTCTTCAGCATCAAGTCTGTGTTAGTCACAGTTGGAAGTTATTAAATTTGTTATGTTTCTCGTTTCGATAAATTGTTTCGCTATTATGTTCCTACGTGTATCTGATGTTTACGTGTTGGATGATGCGCAGGTTTGGCTCTCTATTAGTGCTAGCTGTTGATCGTGTTATGTTATTTCTCATTATTTCATTACGTCTGTGCTATTCACTTAATAATAAATTGATTAATTAAAAGTTACGTCATGTTGGAAAAATCATGTGCAACTTAGATTCCATGTTGTGCTCGAAATTCCTTACAGCACTCAATAAGAAACATGATAATGATGAAATTATTAATGTTGCAATAATGGTGATCACGACTCAGACGTGTTATAACAAAATTTGTAATTTTGATGGTAATGTCATTGATTAATATTGTTCTCTTCAACTTCCTTTGCTATAGATTTTATCAGAGTTTGAGGTAACTCGTTACTGTAACTAAGTTCCTTTTTTGGTAACCTATAACTTAACTCGGTACTTTGGCGCCGTGGTGACTTTCAGAGGAACTCGTTTCTCCTTCAGGTAACTTTACCAAAGTAACTTAGGCTAAGTTCCAAGTCACTTTAATTCGCTTTTCACTCACGTCCACATATTTTCTTGCTTTCTCTCCGGTTCTTTCAATGCATTTTTGCCATGAAACGTAATATTCAGTGAATGCAGCATTCTATCCAGGAAGTAAGAACTGCTGCCATTGAAATGAAGCTGGACAATTGTGCGCCCACAGGGAGAGCAAAGCGTTCGAATATACCTCTACCAGAGAAACGTCATCATGACGTTGGTCGACGGACTGAAACCCAAACAAATAGGAAGGAGAGGGCTGGGTTCCACGAACGGGCACTTGTTCGCTAACTCCCATTCAAAGAAAAGTAGGGCCGAAGGTCGCGTGCCTTTCAGGAACTATCGTAATCCCATTTAGACCGTGGCTTTCGTGCGCAACCTTGTTCCCCTCTAGCTTCGAGCGAAGTTCAACTCTACCAAATTTGTGGCGCTGTCAAACACTATGACGTCATTTGCTTTCAAGCAGGGAGATGTCTATTGCTGGACATAAAGGAAAACGATCTAAGCGTGTTCCACTCCTCCGCAGGCAACTCAATGTGGAACTCAACTGCTCACGCGCGCTGCACCTGTGTAGTGCAATTTTGTGTCCGAAGCAACTTGGAAGTAACTCGTTCCTTTTTTCTAAGTAACTCCATAACAGTGAGTTACATTTGAGGCTGAAGACTAACTTAGTTATCTAACTTCGTTAACTAACTTCGTTACTAAGTCACGCATTAGTTAGTGTGGACAGCTTGGGGTCAGGATTATACACATTGAGAAAAGTGCGCCACGCTACAAGACACACACATTATTGAATACAGAGCAAATAGCTACACTCTAAGAAAAATGGTAGAATTTCCTACCACCAGTTGCAACAGGACAGTACTTCTACCATTTCGTGCCAATCCACACGCAACTTCTCCCCCGCGGGTATAAGCGGCGGCGTCCCTTTCCCCTGCTCCTCTCTCTCACGTTTGCTCTAAAAAAAATGGTAGAATTTCCTACCCAAGTTGGTAGAACGACAGTTTCTACTCTGTAGTTTGCTTCTACTCTGCAGTTATACCCAAAAGGTAAAACTGGTTGGAGTAGAAATGTGGTTGCAATGCAGCTCTACCGAAATGGGTAGAAAATCATACCTTAGAGTGTAGACTTACCGTTCTCAGCATGGCGTAACAAGATCTGCTAGAAAAATCGTGATCGTCCTCACTGGAAAGAAGGCTCAGAGCCAAAAAATCTCGTTTACCCTCCATCAAGGCTTTGATTTCTTCTCGCATTCCCCGGTAATGGTCAAGTGTGAAATTCTGATCTGAAGAACACGATAGCATATGAACACCATCAGAAATAAATTAGCATTATGCGTCAGGATGCGGATTAATGCAGAACAATTCATTCACTAACCAATTTGTTTTTCATTGTAACATAAATATTTCGCATGACCACGAAAACTCGCCTTGAGCTGATGATGTCCAAGCTTCCAGTGCAGCACGCAGTCAACCTCTTCCACACTTTACAGAACCATATTTTCTCCATAACATAACCCGTTATTCGAAAAGCAGCGCAAAAAGCACAATGGAGCACTAAAACCGAAACCTTGCATGTGATGCTGCACACCTAAGTTTGAGAGAAGCCTTCTAGAATGTTGACATTCATGTCGTAAAGCATCCAGGAGTAACCTTCTTCAATGCGAGAGTAGTAAGTACTTGACTCTCATAGTTCACAACGCTCAACTATCCTGAACACGATTTAATTAGCAATTAGAGCTAATTGGGCCCCCCCACATTAATCAGCATCCTCCAGGGAGCTACCACACTGATTGGGGAGCGTCTACCTCGTTTCCAGACCAGCTCAGCATTGTGCACTACGAGATTTCATAACAACTAAAAAATAGGTAGAAAATAAAATAAATAGATAAAAATAGGGTGGAGAGAAACAATTTATTCGAAAATCAATGATGCCGTTGTGAAGAAACCGCTCCAGAACACCCAAGTGACCAGCGCCCGCCATGTTGGTAGTTGGCACCCAGCAGTTGCAGAGATCGACGACAGGTGGCCAAGTACTTGCAAGGCATCACACCAGGTGGCGCCACTCTCATAGCTCTATGCAAGAAAGACAGAACAAGATACGAGGGGTAGGTAAAAATGACAACACTGCCGAACAAGTCTAGGCATGCGACAGAAAATGTCTAACCGCTACTGCTAAACAGCACGGAGAAAACAGTACACATAGGGGAAAAGGGAGACCGGTTACGCCTACCCACAGCGTCACAACACTACACAACTAACCCAAGGCGGGAACCGCAAAACGCTAAATATGCGACAACACGAACAAAAGGCTTGCTCACTGCTAAACAAGTCTAAACATGCGCATATGGCAAACATGCGGGAAAAGGCTTAACACAAGTGCAGTCAAACAATGCGCAAACATAGCCAAATCACTCATCGGTCACTGCTAAACATGCGCGTACGGGGCACAGCAAACATGCGAGAAAAAGAGCGTGGTAAAACAATGCACGAACATCAGCAAATCACTTACCCTTTCCCCCACGGCGACGGTGCGTCTGCTCTATCTGGCAGCCAGGCAGAAACTGAGCGGGTGCGGGGACTGTGGAGCAACCTAGCGTACGTCTGCTCTCCACGACAGGCAGTGAGCAAGTGACTGGGACGCCGCGCCTGGGTAGCTATGCATGCGCGCGAGCGCTCCTAGCCCCTCTGCGCCGCCCGGTTGTTTCGGTTTGAGTCTCTGCTCCTTCCACTGCGCGCGCACGCGTTCCTAGCGGTAAGGGGTGGCTTCTCAGTTCTGGTTTCGCTCCCGTTTCTTTGCGCGCGTTTATCTTTATAAACACAGTGCACACTACGCTCGCGTCATAATTCTTACCGATACGTGGAAAACGCCATGTGTGGTTTATTCTCCAGCATTCCTCGTCGTCGCCAGGAAAAAACAAAAAACGAAGAACTTCGCGAATTTATTCGCGGCATCGTCGAGGAAGCCTTTCAAGTCCACCGCCTGGAATGGTTGGAAGCACGTCAAGAAATGTGTCAGGACAAGATGAAGACGCTCGACCGTATCTTAGCGGCGGACAAACTGACGAAAAACAAGTCCAACTTTAGCCTGGATAATCTGTATTGTGAACGCAGTTCCGATATAGAAGAGGACGACGACGTGTAAATAAAAGAGATGCATTTCTCTACGAGTCTCAGTCTTTTCTTTTTCTTCGTGCAACGTGTATGCACGCAACATCTCTTCCCCGGACCCTTTTCATTTCAGTTATCCTTTTCGCTGTATCTTAAGTGGACCCTCCATGTGTGGCAAATCTACTTTCGTTGCGAACGTGCTGAGGAACCTGAACGACGTGGTGGACAAGCCCCTGTCACAAATATCCTACCCACAGAAATATGCTTCGCCGAGCGTGCAGGATGAATTTGGGGACTCCGTAAGATTTACCAAGGAGCTACCACAAGAGTAGGACACGTCGCGCGCTACGCTGATCGTCGTCGACGATCTTTCCAAACGTTTCTTTCGCGTCGACGATCACGTGACTGATGCCGGTTCCTTGAAGGAGGTGGCCAATCTTTTCTTTCGGGGTTCTCACCACGCCAACGTGTCGCTGTAGCCATTTTAGTTAGTTAGCCAACAGTAGCCATTTTAGTTAGTTAGCCAACAGTAGCCATTTTAGAACTATATCCTACAACGCCAGTTACGTCATCCTGTGGCGCACCGTGCGCAGCGTGGAAAAGCGTCAGAAAAAGATTGGAGTATTTTCTGGATGCATATAAACAAGCGATGTCATCGCCCCACTCTTATTTACTTGTGGATCTTCACAACTATACGCATGAGGACCATAGGTTGCGTAGCAATATCTTTCCGGGTGCACGTCAATATATCTACGCTCCGAAATGAATCTCCACCCTCACCTCACTTTACTCAGAGTACTCTCCACTCTACCCCCTAGGCGCCGTGAGACGTCTTGAGACGTTCTTCTTCGTCCGACATGAAACACCTGTCCGAACGGCACTTTTGAAGAAGCACAAACGCTTCTTACAACGGCTCGCCTACAAAAAGATTCACAAGAATCCGCAGCTTTTGAAGCGCTATCTGTCTCAGCAGCGAGGACAGGGCATTCTTTCGTCGGTGGTTTCTCTCCTACTTTCCGCGGTGTTGAATCTTTTCGCCAATGGCCAAAGAATTTAAGTGACCGGCTCCATCGGAAACATTCTTTCCTCGAAGGAGAGTGACGACGTCAAAGTGAAACTCGTACTGCAAGCACTGTATCGCATTCTCAAGCCGTACGGATTCGATCCCTACGACAATAAAAACAAAGTGTCCGACGCTACAAATGACTGACTATTCGCTCCTCTCTCCAGAGGTGGACGAAGAGGAAGCGGAAAGGGTCGTCTCGGAATTAAAGAAGGTTATTTCCTGGGATCGGGAGGGTTGTGTCTCAGTGTCGGGCAAGCCCATCAGGCACTCCTCCGCTTACGAACTCGTCTTATTTGTTGCAACATAGGGCGGGAAAGAAACCTTCCTGGTTCCCCAAAGTCTCGAAACTATTGCGCCTGATTTCTCTACCCAAATCTCGTGAGCCTCAACAGCAGCGGCAGCAGCAAGCCTCCATTGCGTGGACGACTTATGGAGGGATATGAGAAACCAGAGGGTGGTTTGGGGGGAGTGGACCGCTATAGAAAAGCGCATCACATGAGCAAAAAGAAGGCTCTCGCCATTCTCTTTTTAGCTGGACTCCTACACGCTACACCATCCGGTGAGAAGAAAGTTTAATAGGAGACGCATCATCGCGCTCAAGATCAACGACGTGTGGCAAACGGATCTCGCCGACTTTTCAAAATACAAGAGGTTCAACGGTGGCTACCGCTACGTTCTCGTGGCGATCGATTCCCTTTCCAGCTTTCTGCGCACCCTCCCGCTAAAGACGAAACGCCCCGCCGAAAAGGGCTATGATAAGACTTTTTCGAGGAGGTGACGCGCCTACACGCATCTTTTGTGACAGAGGAGGGGAACTCTACAACAAGATCGTCAAGGAGTACCTCACACAAAAGAAGGTCCACATGTATTCCACCTTCTCTCCCGTAATCAAGGTGGAATGGTGATCGCACTTTACGAGACAGAATATTCCTCTATTTTAGAGAAACCGGAAAATACCACTTCGTTTCCGTGCTTCCCAAGATCGTGCACGACTACAACACCACCAAACACAGGACGTTGGGCATCAGCACGTCCGAAGTCACGCCCGAAAACGAATTGGAGCTGTTCAATAAGATAAATGGGAAGCCCGTCGTCACCTCCGTGAAAAAGAAGCTCAAAGTGTGGGATAAAGTGAGGGTCCTACTACACAGAAAAGGTTTTCAAAAGAGCTCGGAAGGGAGTTGCTCGCCTCAGATTTTCACCGTCTCCCGCCTGAGAGACACATCCCCTCCCGTCGTGCACCTGGAAAATTACAGGGGCAAGGAAGTGGACGGATCGATCTACCCGGAGGAGGTACTTGTCGTAACACGAGACGCCAATCAGCCTTGGCCAGTAACGAAAGCGCTCAGAAAGAAGAAAGTGAATGGTCAGAGCTTCTCCTTGGTTCGCTGGTTCGGTTACGACAAAGAACACGACAGTTGGGTTCCCAGCAGCGACGTGGTCAAGATTGGGAAAAGACGTCAGACATCTACGTCCACCTCCTGTCGAACGCCAGCATGGATAAGTTTTGTGCGAGTTTCCCTCGAATAAACTCAACACCTTCACAGTAGCTTTCCATAGTCCGCTTCAGATCTCGAATCGCTATAAAGTCAGTCTGATGGATCTCAGCATAGGCAACAATTTTTTGAATATCGGGTACGAAAGGCAAGATGCGAAAATCGAGGTTTCTTTCGAGGACACAGTCGAAGCCGGGAGAACTTTTCGTGTCCCCTCGGATCTCGAGAGGGATTTGGGAAAAGCCCTTTCAGAATTTAACGTTTCTTTCGCGTACAATAAATTGCGATACGACTTCGTCTTACCCGTGGACGTGAAGGCCGTGGAATTTGACCCTCGGCTCGCACAGGCGCTCGATGCCTCACTAGCATCGCGGGAAGCAGGTCGTGTGGTGAAACCTCCCAAATTGAGCGAACGTGAAGCCACCTCCATCTTATTGGAGCACGCCGTACCCGTCGCTTTCGGCGACGTCACTTTGAATTCGGAAACCATGTTCCTACATAACACACTCAACATGTATTTCCAGACGCACAAGCTGGACGCCTCGCTACAATTCGAGGATAACGTCTACTCTCTGAAAACAATGGAAGAGTTGCACGTACCGGAACCCCTTTTAAGCCTGCTACAGCTGACACCCGTTGAGGGACACTGAGAAACAGTACGCGTCTCTCCTCGATCTTCCTCGATCTTTGCAAGTACATCTGCCTCCCGGCTATTAATCTACACCCCAAGAACTTCTGGATGTGATTCCCGCGCGTAGGCGAACGCGCGCGATTCAGCTTCTACAGAAATGAACAGAAATGTAAAATTCTGCTTTCCTAGGGCACCTCCACCTTAAGACTTTCCGAGCACCTGGTCGTGCTTTTGGGCTTCGAATCGCGTATCGTGTTCACGGGGGAGGAGGATGCCACAAGCTCCGTCGAGGTACTCCTGGAACCCCCGTTTCACAACATAAGCGTCTACACGGATATCGTCAAACCCACGTACATGGGGAGCGGCAAAAAAACGATATTAAAAATACGACCCTTTTATTACAAGAAAGGCAAGCACGTCGTCACCTACACGTTAGATAACATCCAGTATTTTAACCTGTCTCAATTCGAAATTCCCTCAATGACGATTGTTCTCGCAGGCGAAACGGGAAGACGTTTGTCGTTGTGGTCCAAAGGTAGAACCAATTTAACTTTACATTTCAAATATGTATTGTAATTCCCCCAAAATAATTCCCCTGTACACGGGACCCCTTTTCCAACGAGGGGGCGGTGTGTTGAGCAACATATCCAAGCTTATCGTTCCCATCTGGCAGGACATAAAACCGATGGCAAAGAGAACGTTCAAGCGCTTGGCACGGAATTTGGCCGACGGCGACGGAATATTGCGTGCAGTAAAAAAGACGGCCATAGCAACGAGGAGTGACGTGCTGGATTCCATGGAGGGCTCTGAAAACAACAACAATGGAAAGAAACATTGCAAAAGACAACAAAAGGTGGCGACACACGACGCACCTGCAGATATCTTTGGTACGCCGTGAAGATCACACATCCGCTGTGCGCTCCGTCCATCATGACGTCAACGAAAGACATAAAACAGTTGCAACTGTCTGACGAGTCACGCGATGATATTCTATCCCCTTTCCATTCAATACGGCATGGAAGATACTTCGTACCAACTCTTTTATCCGGTCAACGGGGTAAATCGTACAGTGATCGAATTTTCTATTCAAACTTTGAAAAGGGCCTACTTGGACCTCTACGGCAGCTTCGCGTCATTGACCGCGCACATTCTTCGTGACGAGGAGGAGAAATAGACGAGAAAGATGTCGTTTTCCCAATAAACTATCTGTTGAGCGGCATGTTTAAGACGGTCACCATTTATGCGAACAACAAGCTCGTCAGTTCCAACGAGCTCTATGCCTACGGGAGTATTTTGGACGTCGTGCTTCATTCCACGCCCCTGGCTCAAGAAACCGTGCACGCGGCTGGACTGTTGGTCGAGGACAACGAACATTTAAAGAACGATTACGACGTCTCGTCTCGCGGTCCGAAACAACGTTACCAGCAAGTGTGAGCCGAGTACGACTTTAAGAACGACCTCGTCAAAATTTTCTACTTCTTCCAAGTCTTGCAACTCGTGTCCCTGAATCCCCTCGCTTCCTCCATGCTGAGAGGCATTTGTGCTTCGGACGAAGCCTACGTCTTACGCAAACCCGGCTATTTAATCATCAATACAGAAGAGCGAAGACAGCGCGGCCAGCACTGGTTGCTCTACCTGAAAAACTACGATGGGTCTGCCGTGTTTTTCGTCAGTTACGGACCTCCTCCCATAGAAGCAAACCTTCGAAGGACTTTACTAGTGGACGAGTATAACGACCAGTGTTTTCAATCGCCTTCTTCGCCTTACTGCGGGCTTTTTTTTATCTACGTAGCCACGCGTATGTCGAAACACTACAGCTTGAAAAATTGTGTATCCTTGTTTTCCTGTAACCTCGAAGAGAATGACGAAACAATAAAACGTCTCCTCGTGAGCGAACTCGTTTCGTAAAATAGTCTATTTTTTCACGACATACACAAGACGCTTGCGAGACGATCTTCCAACGTGCTGACCCGACGCTCGTCGTCGCCGGTCACCGTGACGTCGAGGGATGTGTGGAGAAGCCAGTAGTGACGCACGATAGGTTGGTTGAAACCCGCGTTGGTGAGACACAGGTCGACTGCCTCTCCTCGTCTGCACATTTCCAACAGCTCGAGCTTGTAATCTATGAAGCGCTTCATTTTCTTTGCAATCTTCCCACTGACTGTGAATAAACGTAAGGGTATTCTCTTGAGAATCGAGCGAAAGTCACCCTCGCAGCCATCGCCGTGAATATAATCACGTAATCGTAGCAAGTCCTGATATATTCGCGTTTGCACAAAGGTTGCAAACCTTTGCTCGGGCGTCATGACTGAGACGGAATGAGAGTATATACACAATTTTTTAATTTTATTTATCGTGAGCGGTTACACATGAATTAGGCTCCAGCTCTGGTTTCGTAGCCGGGAAGACTGCCTAAATACGGACGAAGGCTCGAGTCTAACCAATGGCTGGGGTTTCTCGACCAGTGTCCACCACAACGACAGGTGGTCGGTTGATCACCGATCCGCAAAAAGAAGGTCTTCGGAGGAGGCTTGAAGGTTAGGACCAAGGGTAGATCTCCCGTCAGTAGCCATTTGTAATCTGCACGAAAGAAGCGTGAGCCACCCGTGTTTTTATCTTAAACACACGTACAACCTTCTTCAGTCACAGAGTGACACTGATGGTCCATCTTCTCCATCTCCCTTCAATAGTCGAAGTCCTTCACAACGTACCTCGAACGGTACCGTCTGACAGCCGACAAACGGGCGAATCAATCAGTCCGTCCAATGCTTTTGCTCTGAAAAAATGGAAGCGGTTATAGAACGTATTAAAAATAACGAGGAAGCGTACCGTTGGGCCACAATCCACCGCAATTGGTGCAGAAGAGACAGGCGCTGCCAATCTCCCGAAATATCTGAGGCGGGAAAAAACTGACTTCACGCGCAGCAAAAGTCTTGTAAACTGGAAACGAAACTCTTCAAACATTTCGACGATGACGTCATGGGTATTACTTACGAGGATCTACCAAGCTGAGCGTGATGGCACGAGAATGAGTTGTTAGTGGTTAGTGCATCACGTCCAGTGTAGGAGGACCCTGGGTTCAAATCCCACACTGGGTCTTCTCGTCGTCATATGGAAGTCGGTCCAGAATCCACCAGAGTGTTAGCTAGATATTAGTTTAACGTTTTATTCAATGTCGAAGGTATCATTGTCATGTGCGACATTGCAAAGAAAAAAGGCGCGAAAGACGGAAGACGGGGTGGTCAAAGTACAGACGACACCGTTGCAATGCGAGGAGGATGTGTGTAGCGACTATAAAAGGTGCTCTGGTTCTACGACGAGTGATCGAAAGCCCATGAGGGGCATCCATCCATGACGTGAGTCGTTTCGTGGAGCACAATGTAAGTAGTCCGGCTCTGCTCTGAGGGAGTGTATTCTATATATGGCATTGTTTTTGAGGAACCAATAGCCGCTGTCACCGCATGACACTGAACACACACACAGGTACTGATCCCATCCTCTCTCATCATCAATCTCAAGCGTTCTTCAACTGAAGGGAAAAGTGAGCATTGTTACATGAGGGGGAATCTCGTACTGATTTTGTTTGACTGCAGTGCCACGCTGTCTCGTATGTCAGTACAACCATCGTAACTATGATCGTGGTCGTAGAAAGAGAGCACGAAGCTGGAATAGAGAATCTCGGTAACAGCCCAGTCGTCCTTTCAGATGACGACGACAACAGAGTTACTAGTCCGCCTTTCGTAATTAGCGAAATGGACGACGATGACGAATCGATGGGCACGACAGTACAGACGAACTGCTCATGTGGGAAGGGGCTCAGTCGTATGCAGATTTCATTGCTCTGTCTGGCAGGGTTAGAGATGAATCATCAGATGCAAGCCCAGAATTTCGAAACGAAGATGGGCCTGTCCAGGGTCGTAGAATCGTTGAATTACGAGAACATGTCGTAGAGAATCATCCCTCCATCACGGAGAGAAGATTCGTTCCTTTTTTGTCACAGATGAGGCATTTGACAGAACGGCTACTAGGTACACACTTCTCTGTTCCCCGCACGACGACAACGTACACGATTTTTGACTACCGAGCATAGCTCCAGTAATCACGCGCGTCCTGGAAGCATATCCCATGCTTTTCAAATTTTACCTGTGCTCGAAAGCACTCATGATTAAGGACCGAACCGAATTATGACGGAACCGATGGGTTGACTTCTCAGCTCCTTCACATGAACCTTCACATGAGCCTTCACTTCAGAGTGGTTCATAACCACCAAGAAATCGAAGGCGCGATAAATGCTGCCATCGCGGAGTCCTCGCAACGCGTAGAAAACTATGCAAGAGAAGGGTCTGGTTTCACCTCCAACGACGTCCAGTGTGTCGACTTAAAACTAACGTGCTTAAAACCGAAGTGGATTCGGTGCATGATCAAGCTTCCCGAAATGTGGAAGAGAAAAACAAGGACTCTCACAAACGTCAAACTCCCTCCGAATCCCGAAAACGAGTGTTTGAAGTATAGTGTGCTGGCACTCTTACATCCGCTGAGGGACAACCCAAACGATTATGTTCGATACCGCAAATATATGAATCCTTCGAATCCAGAGACACGCGTAACGTACTGGCGAACCTGCTTCCCAGTCACTTACGAAGACATTAGCCTGTGGGAGAGAAAAAACAAAATCTCCGTGTACATCTACGTGTTCGACGAGCAGATGAGTTCGATATCTACCGGACGGGTTCCCTGCACACTCTATCAAGATAAAGTCCATCTGCTCGAGGTTAGGGAGCATTTCCATGGAATCAGAAAATTTAGCACTTTCATGGGACGAAGTGAGTACTTTTATTGCGAGAAATGCATGTCCGGTTATGGAACGAGAGAGGCGTTGGAGCAGCACGAACGACTGTGTCGAGACGTAAACGAAGTGATTCTTGAAATGCCAAAAGAGGAAAGAGCGTCTCTTCAACAAGATACAGTACATGCATCCCTATCCCTATTTCGCAGTATTAGACACGGAGAGTGTCTTGGAAAAGGATGCACTCGTTAAGGACGCCGTGAGTGTGCACAGGATGAGCTTGTACTGCATCGTTGTAGTGAGAAGTTGGGATGGAAAATACTAGGCCTAGATGGCTATTTGGGACCCAACGCGATAGAGAAATGCTTGCTCTCGCTGAAGCGATTTAGCGATCAAATCGAAAGGTTGAACCATTGTCCCGCATCGTTGGTCATGAGTATGGAAGACCATTTGCGACACGAGAGCGACTGCGAAGCGCAAGGAGCTGCGCAACTGCTGGGTGCCAACTACCAACATGGCGGGCGCTGGTCACTCGGGCGTTCCGGAGAGGTTTCTTCGCAACAGCATCTTTGATTTTCAAATAAATTGTTTCTCTCCACTCTATTTTTATCTATTTATTTTATTTTCTACCTATTTTTGATTTTCATGGGCTCTTGTAGTGCACAACGCTCAGCTGGTCTGGACACGAGATAGACGCTCCCCAATTAGTGTGGCCCTGGAGGGTGCTGATTAACGTTGGGGGGCCCAATTAGCTCTAATTGCTAATTAAATCGTGTTCAGGACAGTTGAGCGTTGTGAACTATGAGAGTCCAGTACTCACTACTTGCGAGGAGCGTTCTGCGAATTTTGTGGAATCGAATTTAGCTGTCACATGCGGAAGGTGTCGCATCACGACCACACTCGCTTCATAGAGCCCGGTTCTTCGAATTTTGTTGCGACGCTGTGTGATACGTGTAACCCTAGGTGTCGTAACACCAAAGAACTCGTCGTGTGCGTGCACAACCTGCAATACGATTTGAACTCCCTTCTCCGCCACATGCACGTTCTAAATCTCGGCGAACCGTGGATTTTAGCTTCGAGTTCGGAAAAGATAAGAGAGCACGTTTCATTGTACCCGTCAAATGTATGGTGACCGTTTCCGTAGCCTCCTCAGGAAGGGCGTTTACCCGTACACCTTCGCCGACAGTTTTGGGCGTACAATTTGCCCGCACTACCGCCAAAGGAAGCTTTCAAAAGTGACCTGAACGACCAAGAGATGACGGACGAGGACTATCAGTACGCCCTCGAGATTTTCGAGTTGTTCGGATGCAAGAACCTCGGTGGTTACACGCGTCTCTACGTTACGCTCGATGCCTGTCAGCTCCGTGATGTCGTGCTGTATTTCAGGAAGATAACTCTAGAGAGGGATTGGTTTAGATATCGTACGTACCGTGTCCCTCGCCAGCTACGCGTGGAGCAGCGCTCTGAAGCTCACCAAACTCAGCTCAAACTCGAGCTCAAACTCGAAGCTCAAACTCGAGCTCATGAGCGATCGCGGGATGTACGAAATGATCGAGAAGGCGATCAGGGGAGGTATTTGTAACAGCTTCCACAGGGTCGGGCTAATCACGAGGGGTGCGACAATTACGATCCCCAGCAAGAAAAGACTTTTATGCAGTACGTCGACGTGAACAGTTTGTACCCATACGCGATGACTTTCCATCTCCCGCCAGGTGGTTTTGAGTGGGTGGATCCTTCGATGTGGAGCGGGATCGATATTCTCAGCATTCCTCACGATTCGGAAGTGGGTTACGTGTACGTGGTAGATTTGTCGTATTCCGAAGAACTGCACGCGTTCACCAGGGATTTTCACCTGGCACCCGTACACAGGTGCGTGGACGACAACGAACTCTCCCCCTACCAGCAGCACTTGAAACACGCGTTGGCGCTAAATGCCCCTCCCATAAAGAAACTCTTGCTGACGTGCTACGACAAAGAACGCTACGTCGTTCAATATGCATTGCTCGCTCTGTACGTGAGGTTGGCCATGAAAATAAAACGAGTTCACAGCATTCTCTCCCCAGTCAAAAAAAAGGAATGGGTCCAATTGGAAATTTGAATTGGTACCAATAGGACTCAACTGGACCAACACGAAAGCCAATTGGATTTTTTAATTCCAACTGGATGTCCAGTTGGAAATTTTAAAACCAATTGGGAAGTCCAACTGGCTCCTTGGACTCCAGTTGGACAGCCAATTGGAAAGTCAAGGTCCAATTGGAAGCTGAAATTGGAATCAACTAGACCAATACAAAAACCAATGGGGACCAACTGGGCACTTCAGTTCCAACTGGGCTGCCCAATTGGAATTCATAAACCAAATTCCAACTCCAGCCGGCTTCCTGGCCATATTAGTAGTTGTACACTGCTCAGTCAATGTTGAACTGTTGAACTGGATAAGCCATTAGACGCTGGAGTCACATATGGTTCATGCTAATTGGTAACTGAAATTCCAATACTCATACTTCAGAAGGAAAATAAATCTAGTCTGTCACATCACGTTTCAATTGACCACCCAATTTGACAAACTGGGCCTTAGTTACTTTGTAATATTTAACCAAGGTTTAATTTCCTAAGTTCCAATTGGACACACCACCATTGCGAACTGGAAATCCAACTGGCACTCCCAATTATTTTTCAAATTTTAAACTGTCATCACGTAAACGTTCCATACACGTTGCCGATACGCGGGGATGGTGATTCAAAATATATAATTAAACAAACTAGTTTGTGCATCACAAAACACCCAGATCATCGTCATCAATTAAAATCAACCCTCCGAAGAAAAAAAAAAACGGCCGCCATGTTGATATCCAGCCGATGTATTGCAGCCATCTTTTTTTGTTCATTTCGTGATACCAATTCTTGACCTAGTGCAGCCACAATGTACTTGAAAATACCGCAATAATTAATTAGACGTATATCAGCAAAAGCAATTTATTTTGATCTTGTTCATATACCATGTTCGCTGCCATTTACGAAACTGTGGTGTAAAGCGGCTGGCTGCAGGGCTGCTACTGGTATTTTTGAATACGCGAGCGACCAACGGCCACGAGAGACGCGGTGACATCTCAGCCGCGTAATTCAGTGTGTCCGTGATAAATGACTACCCCTGAAAACTAACCGTGTGCTCGTAAACTTTAGTATCCATGCCGTCGTCGACGTTATATGGTTATACTGACAGGACAGACCCGGACGTCAGCTTCGGCTACCACCGCCCAGCGATCCGGACTCATAGAGGTATGTTCGCCTTTGTTGTTTTTCTCTTTCTGTGACGCGCACAGGGACTGGGTTCGCATGCCTCGTTTTACAGCATGAAGAGCAAATTTACCGAAACCCAGTTTTAGCTCAACTTGATATGTGCCAAAGGGATAACGAATCACAAGTCCCAATGATTGTGATTGAGTGGCATGCAGCATCAACGTTACCGCGGCTAACAGTTTGTCAATACGACAAGCTCGGGGAGAAAAATAGGGCAGCCTCATGAGTAACTTTTAAAAGTAAAAGCATAAATGGGTTTAACAAAAAAGAGACAAGGATCATAACGAGGAGGGTATGAGGATCCCCAACGCAGGGGAAAAAATGGTTCCCTTAAACAGTAAAGAGAAAATTTGTACCGTGAAGTCTATAGATTGGTGGGCACCCTTGGTTTGTCCAAAATTGTTGTGTAGCCGCAGCAGTGAGCTCCTGTATTGTTGATTTGTTAAATATTTGGGAACCACAAGTGGATCCCTATTCATAATTGGGTATGTTTTCAGAACCACAAGGGACACTGAAGTGCAGGAGTGAAGAGGCACACAGAACTGCACCCAAGGCTACAAGGTGTACCCTCATTGGTATCACATGCAAGTGCTATACAAGACTGCAGTGATTCACCCCATTAGCATGATGATCTAGCACTACGAACGGGACAGAGAGAAGAGACGACAGGATAGGTGCTAGACTTTCAACAAAAGAATTTATTGGCATAAGACTGTCACTCATCATTCTTCACTTTGTCCCACATATTTAGGAATTTCACTTCGTTATCAAACAAAGTGATAGAAGCATGACTTACACACTGATGCTCGTTTTTTCTTATTTCGAACGCCTCCATTGTTTCCCTGGTACACTGATCACATGGACGACCTTTTATCCTCGCCTCCGAGAATCACGGAGAACAGCCACATGTGCTGCAATGCACAGACAAGTGACCGGACGGGGTACCCTCAGGGTAGCAGCATGCTCCCTTAGCCGAATGTTTAAGTAACGCCTCTTCTGGCCAATGTATCATCTACCATAGGTCAGCAGTATTTCATAGACCACGTTTTGCCTTCCATGGAACAAACTACTTGAGATGTTTTATGTCACATTGACCGATGTTCTTTCTATGACAGGCCATATTGCACAATTTCCCTAATTTTTCTCGAGCAGTGAGTGCCACAGGAATAGAATGCCTGTTTGCAGGTTTGTGTAAATTATGGGACAATTTATGTATATATGGTATGACGACCAGTGCCTCTCAACATCTCAAGTAGTTTGTTCCATATAAGGCAAAACGTGGCCTATGAAATACTGCTGACCTATGGTAAATGATACATTGGCCAGATGAGGTGTTACTTAAACATTAGGCTAAGGGAGCATGCTGCTACCCTGAGGGTACTCCGTCTGGTCACTTGTGTGGGCATAGTAGCACATGTGGCTGTTCTCCATGATTCTCGGAGATTAGGATAAAAGGTCGTCCATGTGATCAGCGTACCAGAGAAACAATAGAGGCGTTCAAAATAAGAAAAAACGAGCATCAGTGTGTAAGTCATGCTTCTATCACTTTGTTTGATAACGAAGTGAAATTCCTAAATATGTGGGACAAAGTGAAGAATGAGGAGTGACAGTCTTATGCCAATAAATTCTTTTGTTGGAAGTCTAGCACCTATCCTGTCGTCTCTTCTCTCTGTCCCGTTCCTAGTGGTAGTTCATCATGAAAGATAAACACCAACATGCCCTATTGTTACCCTATTAGTATTGCATACAAGTGCTATGCAAGACTGGAAAGACATACTGAGTGATAGACAAGGATGGGGCACACAGAACTGCCAAAGCTACAGAACGTACCTCATAGGTATCACAGGCAAGTGCTATACAAGACTGCAGTGATTTACCCCATTAGTATAACATAAAAGACCTACTCCATTAGAATCACATACAAAATGTTTTTGTTATCATACTACCTATAAAGCTTATATTTTTTATTAAAAACCTGTTCGATTCTAGTGTACAAAGATATCTGAAAATGTCTAGTCAACCAGTCTAGTCCAAACATGAATAAATACTCAAGTTGTTACCCATTGATATCACATGCAAGTGCTATACAAGATTGCAGTGATTTATCCCATAGTATCACATACAAGGTGTACTCATTTAGAATCACATACAAAATGTTTTGTTTTATCACAGTACCTAGGAAGCTTATTTTTTTTTTATTAAAAATCTCTTTGGTTCTCGTGTACCAAGATATCTGAAAATGTCTAGTCAACCAGTCTAGTCCAGACATGAATAAATACTCAAGTTGTTACCTTCTGTGTATGTTTGTGTGATACTCTCTTATCAAACCAATGGGATTTTCAACTGGTCCCCTCGTGATATTCCAGTTGGACCATTTATCATAACCATTTGCATTTAATTGGTTAGCTGGTATGGGACCAATGGGTCTGCCTGAGGATGCCAGTTCTTTCTAATGGGAGAGCCGATTGCTTTTAATGGGTGGGCCAGTTGCTTTTAATGGGTGGACCAATTGTTTGTAATGGGAGAGCCAATTGCTTTTAATGGGAGTACCAGTTGCTTTTAATGGGTGGACCAATTGTTTGTAATGGGAGAGCCAATTGCTTTTAATGGGAGGACCAGTTGCTTTCAATGGGTGGACCAATTGCTTTTAATGGGTTTTAATGGGAGGACCAATTGTTTTTAAATGGTTTCAGTCCAATTGGGTGACAAAAACACAACTGGAATTCGAATTGGTCCCAACTGGAAATTGTCCAATAGGACCAATTCCATTTTTTCGGCTGGGTCGTTCCGCCAAGACAACTTTTTGCGAACCTTCGTGCAGAGAAACGTCGCGTTGAGGAATGCCGTGACCACGAAATTTGAGCGACTTCTCTACAAAACGATGTAGAACAGTGCGTTCGGGAAGTCGAGACAAAATGTAGGACGCATAAAAAGGTACGCTGTAGCCTACGACAAAGAAAGCGCGCTCCGAAAAGCTAGCTCCGTCGACAGTCAGTATTTTCACATTCTGAGCGACAAGTGCATCTTATACGAGATGAAACAGCATCGCATCAAATGCACGCACCTCGTTTACGTGGGCTTTGCCATTTTAGAGATATCCAAAGTTCGAATGTACAGCTTCATCTCTACAGCTTCATCTGTCTTCGTCAAGTATTGAGTGACCGTGGAACAAAGAGCAAGTCCTTCGTGCACGCGCATGTAATCAAGAATAAAAGTTCTAGTCGAGATATGCTTCTCTCTCTCTCTTTCGCGGGCAGGAGAAGCACGGGTCATCGTGGCAGTGTGGTAGCCGAATGACGACGCTGCGATGAACATTCCCCATACCCTTTCTGTTGAGGCAAGTCAGGGAGGGTGCAGGCATCTATCGACCAACTCCTTTGTATGTATTCAATAAAGATGTTTCAGTGAAAAAAACACAAAGTCTCGTCAAAGTTATTCGGACTGTTTAATGCGTTGCATTTCGATAACCAAACGTCGTCATTTGGGTAACTGTCGGGCTTATTCACAAAACTAGCTGAATCACCGTGTGAAACGAATGCAAAACTATGGTAACGTGTGAAAAACATTGATGGTTGTGGTTCTGCAGTTCAGTGCTTTTCAGAATTAAATGACATTTTCTCGCTACGCACAGTGTCTGTCGATAACGAGTACACGTATTTGCCACATAAGAAATGGCTGCAGGAAAAGCTGTACTATAGCCCTAAAAGGTTACTGCGTCGCTTTACACAGTCAGCACCCGTCCAGGACTACATTTTAACGGCTACACTCCTTGCTGTAGCCTCAGTCACTGCAAGTCGTCGATTAGAGTCAAGAGCATAGGATACCTGAACACAAGCACCCGTGTAACTTAGTCTCTTTCAAACTACCCTTACATGTTGCGCTTTACTCTGATTTTCTGCTCTTTTTCTTTTTTTGCTTTGTCGCGTTTCAATTCAGAGTACCCGCATCTCAGAGACTGTAAGGGCTTTTCTTGTAGTCTTGAAAATACAATATAAAAACAGGAAAATGCATGCGGGCAGTACTTGCCACCGGACGCTATGAACGATAATAATGACTGGCCATGAGCGTTCATCTTCCTTCAATGGCGAGTAACTTAATAAGTGTCTTATAGTGTGTGTTCTTCTATCTCGACTGGGGTAAAAAAATGCAGGAAGACGGAGCAAGGAGTGTCGCACGCAATGTCCCGGGACAAACAACGCGAGTGGCACCTCGGGCGAGAAAGGATGGGCTGCGCTACGCGATTATCACTCCACACGTCACTTCATGTGGGTAGCCCTTCAAGGGCTTGGGACACTTTCATTCACTTGGTTCATTACATCATGGGCGCATGGCATTGCAGACCAGAATACTGACGAAGAAAGAATTATTCTTCTTATTGTCACACTTAACAAGATACGAGACCTCGAACACGCTCCTGAGCAAGCGCAGCCGTCAGAGACTTCTGAGTTGCTATTGGTTGCCGTAAACATGTGACCTCTTATGGACTACCACACTGGCGGCGGCGAACGTGGCATAGGCTGTGATGTCAGAGCTGTACGAGTCTCGGTATCCACGGTTTTTTGCTATTCTATTACCCTGTTTGTTGTGAAACGTTCAATGTAGGCTCAAATCCGTGCGAAAAGCAGTCTTTGACGTTTATCTGGGTTAACCTATCGGAACGTTTTAAAGGTCCCCAATCAGACCATAAAACATATAGTGCAATGTAGAAAGCTTATAAAAATCGTCACGATCGCAATAGGAGCTAGCCTCTGATCTTTCATCGTCAGGGATTTCGGTTACAAGACCTCCCTCACAAAGGCATATGAAAGTTAGTACATTGCAGGATGCCTCATTTTCAGGTCAAGGAGGTCTTTACTTCGCAAAACAAGAAGGTAAATATAAAGCTACTTTTTACTTTTCTCGAGGAGTCTAATCCCATGCGACTATGTATGGTAATATTCTAGGCCGCCATGAAAGATTTATTCTGGATTGTTGTGAAGGTAAGTTGAATTGCCAACGCTGTGGTCGCTCAATAATCTGATTGTGCAGCGCTGTAGGCTGCATATGCTTCAGTCAGTGGGACATCCGTCATAGGGCCACTTGCTTATGCAAGAAGTGCCCAGGGGCGGATCCAGACCCTCACTTTGCGGGCTGGAGTAATTTGCTGGAGCGATTAAGTGGAGAGGGGAGTGGGGAACTAGCTTGGGGAAGAGGCGACCGCACAACAGCCCTTGTATCCGCCACTGGAAGTACCGCGCAAACGGTCTCGCCCCATACTTCTACCATATATGTCACTCCAGCAGTTTGCCATAGGTCAGCCAAAGGGTGATGCCTTTCTAACATTGAAATACCTCCCCGACTTAGTCGATGTCGTCAGTTAAAACACTAGTATAGAAGTCCCCATCCAGGAAAGAAGCAACGATAGTCAGCTAACCACGTAGGGACATATGAAAAGACAAATGCATGTATTCATCTTGAACAACAAGGGCATCAGTCCTTCCACCAGAACGAACTCGATTACAAGAACCGAGGTCAAAGTCACGCATGTTGAGGAAGCCTGTGATGCATCCTCAAAACGGCCATCAGTAATAAACAGCCCGTGTCATGCCATAGCATACTGCAGTATATAGTTACGTAGCTGCCACCGTATTACATTGTTTTGCCATTGCTCAACTGCCAACACGCCCACTAAGGTTTCCTCTTCAACGTCCCTACACTCTAAATCCAGTGACTGATACGTGCCATCACATCAACTGGTACATTAAAAAAAAAAAGGATGCGCCAGATGACTTCAAGAGGCCTACGGTGCCTGCGAAAGCTGTATGTGCTCCGTGCTCCTTGAAGGAACTGGTACAGCATCCCTGTTCACGCCAGGAGCCACAATGTACCGGACGTTTTGAGGGGTTACTCGTACCCCCTAATACACGAGATACATTGTGCCTGTCGAGTTCCGCCACACAGTGATGGCCTCCACGCTTCGCAAAAAATAAACAGTAACAAAAATAAAGAAAACGCACCAAGGTCATCGAACAGGTAACATTTAACTTGATTGGCGTTTACAAACCTTTAAATTGGCATCCAGCACATCATAGTTTGCCGAATGGAAAGCACACACGGTTCACTTAACTCCGACGCACACATATGGAACACACTTCGCACGGACACACAATTCATCCAATGCACCAGGCGGTCCTCGAATCTTCGAACAGGCAGTCACTGCAAAGCTCAATCAAGACGGCCGACAAACGATTGTGCAAGGAATTGGCACCAGACACTTTTCGATGTGAGAAGCAGCCAACTTTGCACACGCATGTGTCACCGTTGAGACATACCGTGAGACAGATGTGCAAAGAAACCGAAGTTAATATCAGGGTGGTAGCCTTCCAAAGTGAAAGCTGGTACAGTACACCAGCTTGCAACTGACGTCCTTGCAATCGATACAGTCCCACGGTCATTTGGAATGAAAGAATGCAGTTAGCGTCACTTGTAATCAGTGGCGGATCCAGGAGGGGGGCAATCGCCCCCAAGCGTCAGTTTATACATTGGATTTCCCTCACTCTCCCCTCCCCCACTACGCGCTTGACAAATAACTCAGCCACCCCTCAAACCGAGGGTCTGGATCCGTCCCGGCTTGTAATGTACACCGTGGCTTCACCCATGTACCTGATCCTCTCCTGCCGCCACTTTTAGTGTATCCACCAAAGTCAACACAACACACTTCAATGGCTAAATACAAGTAAAACGTCGTGCTAGTACGATGCTTCACAGTTGGGTTGACCTACCTCTCTTCTACTTAAGCAGTACTGTAACTGTACTGTTAAGCAGTACTGGAAAGGCACGGTCGTCATTCTTGTCAACGACGAGGTTGCAGCGCAGATAACGGGCGGAAAGGCATGAATGCAGGGGAAGCACTGCGAAAGAATGCGCGATCCCATTCCTCATTCCTCAAAGTCGCGGAAGAACGTAGTACGCTCGAACACATATTCAGCGCGCACACGAATGATTCAAAGGGAACACGAGTACACAGCTTATGAAGCACACATATTGTTCAGCGTGCACAGAAATTATCGAAGAGGCACAAAGCCGCCTAATGCCGAAGTGACGGCCGGCTTTGTACCTGCTGAAACTTGTCGATACGGAGCCCTGTGCTTGCTATTCGAGAACTGTTACGGCTGTTTCCAGATGGTACCGGCTGCACTTTCTGCGGAAATATTTTGTGTCCGTGTCCACGTGTCCGTCACAGGATTTAGAGTGTAATGTTATCCAATTGCACATGACAGCTGAATGTATCAAGAAGCCGAGTCTAAAGGTAAAAGGTATGGCCAAAGTGCATGCATTGAGATATGGTAGACGCGGATGAGATAGAACAGCGGGACGGAACTGTTCTATCTCAATCTGCCGCCAGCCATACGAGGGTGGTTCTATAAGTTTCCGGCCCGAGGTAGAAAATACGCGCGAATTTGAAAATGTGATTAAGGACGCGTGGCGCCATCTGTTGGAGGGCCGGAGCACCACCTTCAACCCTCTCCATACTTTTGTCGTTTGGAGAGTTGCATTTCAAACAGCTAGGGTGCACTTCAGTTAAAATGGAAAAAATCGAGTACCGCGCTGTGATAAACTTCTTGATAAAAGATGGACTTTCGCCTAAAGAAATTAAAGCGGGACTGGACAACGTGTACAGGGAAGCCTCTGCGTCGTACACAACGGTACAAGACTGGGCTAAGCAGTTTCGACTGGGGCGAGAGTCCATTGAAGATGATCCACGCGATGGTGGTCCAGTGGAAGTGGTGACACAAGCAAATTTGTCTCTTGTCGAGGAGGAAGTGCTTTGCGACAGGCATCTGAAGGTGAAGGAAATCTCAGAAAGGCTGGTGCTTTCCAAAACAACCGTTTTTCGCATCATCGGCGAGCGTCTTCACATGAAAAAGGTCAGTGCCAGATGGGTGCCACGACTTCTCTCGTCAGTTCAAAAGCAACAGCGCGTCGTCTGTGCCAAAGAGGTTTTGGAGCTCTGTCAAGAGAACGAAGAAGAAATATTGAAGTCAATTGTCACAGGGGATGAGATCCTATGGTGCTCTACTATGATCCCCGTTCGAAAAAGGAGTCGATGGAATGGCGCAAACCAGGAGAAGCACCCCCAAGAAAAGCCAAGGTCACACAATCCACGAAGAAGATCATGGCAACAATATTTTCGGATTGTCACGGGATCCTCCTCATCGACTTCAAAGACAGGAACACCACAGTGAATGTGACTTATTATGCTTCACTCCTGCACCGACTGCGAGACGCCATCAAGGAAAAGAGGCGCGGCAGGTTGAGTTGAGGTGTCCGGTTGCTCCAGGACAATGCCCCTGTCCACGCAGCTTCTGTGGCCAAGGCTGCACGGAAGGAGTGCGGCTTCGAAGGAATCCATCACCCACCTACAGTCCAGACTTGGCACCGAGTGACTACTTCCTGTTCTCAAGCTTGAAGAGGGATCTCAGAGGACGAAGATTTCAAAACGACAGTGAGGTGCAAGAGGCAGTTTTCCAGCATTTTGCGAACAAAACTTCGGACTATTTTTTCAAGGGTATAAGAATGCTGGTTGAAAGGTGTCAAAAGTGCATCGAAGTTGAGGGTGACTATGTCGAAAAGTGATACACTTGTTTCGTCTCTATGACTATTAAAAGTTGGTCGGGCCAGAAACTTATGAAACCACCCTCGTATATGTGTAGGGGACCTGCCGCCATCGTCACGCGCCACCGTCGTGCGCCGGTGCCGAACCACGGCCTGCGCGACAAATAAATCATTCATTTATTGATACTCTACTATGAAGGTTGTCTTCTCCCCTCATATTTATATATCTAGTAAGGACATGAACTCGCTGATCGGTAGCAGATGGGGGACTCCCTGACAAATACGAATGTTCGTTTCGCAATTAGGAAGTAGTATATCGCACATCATACACAGATGTATATAGCGGCACGCACACTAACAACAAGGTAAATCGAATACCACAAAAGGTGGACAAGCATTTTCCCTATCGGGCAATTAGCGAATGTCAAACAAAGTTTTTTAGGGATAACGTTTGTTATGTAATGCGATTGCTACACTCATAATACGTAGAATGGACGTAGAATACGTAGAATGGATGGTAGAATGGAGTAGCCTCCAAATACAAGATTCTTCGAGGATCTAACGAAAGTCATTAGGCGTCACATGGTGTATTGCCTCATTGTGTATTGTGTGAGCGACGTATGCCACCATTCATCTCTGCTTTTATCTCGGTGTGTGCGAATTATGCGTCAAGGGGAGGACAATCCCTAGGGGACATGTGGATTGATTACAATGCAGTAGAAGTTCCCACTTATCGTGACACTTCTTACCGCTACTTCGTGCTTAGTTATGTTGAATCCCAATGGCAAATTTGGAGCAGTCAGTTGTCGCGAGTTGAGTGAGGCCAGGAGACAAGAGGCGGCAAGTCGGACGAGACTATTTTCATGACCGCTCTGGCGGGTGGCTCGAATGGAGGAACGAAAACTAGCTCGCATCTCGCAAGCGCGAGGTGGCAGGCCAGAAAAGGGTCATGTGGCCAATGGCGATGGTGGTGCAGCTAGTGCTGCTACATCATCCTCCCTCCCCTGGAGAAAGATGATCCTGAAGCTGCAGGCTGGACAGTGCGGTGCAGATCCCACGATATGTGCTTGCTGGAAGCTGAGCGCACTGGGAAAGGTCGAGATGCAACTGAGAGGGCGGCTCGATTCTCATGCTGTGCGGAAGGCTCGTTCAAAGAGTCGGAAGAAACTTCCGGCTGGGTGAAATGCGCCAGAGATGAGGGGTCTAGGTGAGCGGGCTGCAGCCTATCGATGGAAATGTTGTCCTCGCGGCCATTAAGCTGTACACGGTAGAACTTGGCGTATCGGTGGAGAACTTGAAAGGGGCCGTCGAAATGAGGCTGGAGAGGCTTACGAACGGCATCCCAGCGAACAAAAACATGTGTACAGCTTTCAAGCTCGGGGCTGATGAAGGGATGGCTACAAAGGCGTCGTCGGGTTGGGGAAGGGCAGAGCTCGGACATTGTTAAACGGAGTTGGCGAAGGAATGACGATGGCTCGGCTGCTTCGGAACGCACAGGATGGAAGAATTCTGACGGCAAACGCAGTGACGTCCCGTAGACGAGTTCTGCGCTGGAGGCGCCGATGTCTTGCTTGAGGGCCGTCCCAATACCGAGCAGCACTGTAGGAAGAGCGGCGAACCACTGGGTACGCTCACGCGCGCAGGAGAGGGAGGCCTTAAGGTGTCGGTGAAAAGGCTCAACGAGCCCGTTTGCTTGGGGGTGATATGAGATGGTTCGTATCCGACGTGTGCCGAGGGTCTCCAAGAGCTGTGTGAACAGCCTGGCTTCAAACTGGCGACCGCGATCTGTGGTAAGGGTAGCAGGCACACCAAAAGGGCTATCCAGCCGTGCAAAAAGGCTTCGGCAACGGTCTCGGCGGTGGAATCGGCGATGGCAATTGCTTCTGGCCACCTCGTAAATCTGTCAATGCATGTTAACAGGTATGAATGACCATGCGACGGAGGAAGCGGGCCCACCAGATCGATGTGCACGTGCGAAAATCGGGCGTCAGGGAGCGGGAAGGCTGCTAAAGGTGCCTTGTTGTGCCGGTTGACTTTCACACGTTGGCAGACGAGGCAAGCGTGGGTCCATGCCCGAACGTCGGCGTTCATCGATGGCCATAGAAAGCGGGTGGTGAGCAGCTTCTGCGTGGCGCGGATACCAGGGTGGGCTAGAGCATGCACGCTATCAAAGACAAGGCGACGGAAAACTTGCGGAATGAACGGCCTGGGTCTGCCCGTGGAGATGTCGCAAGTTAACTTGAGGAGCGATCCGGGCAGAGGCACCTCTTCGAGAGAAAGAGTGGTGGCAGAATCTCGCAGTTTCCGAAGCTCTTCGTCTGACTGCTGCGCCTCGGCGATCTTGGAATAGTCCATCGTCAACTTCGGAAAGGTGACAGCATCGACGTGCATCCTGGACAGAGCATCGGCTACAGGGTTGTCGGTTCCGTTCACGTGGCGAATGTCGACGGTGAACTCACTTATGAAGGCCAGCTGCCGGGCTTCACGGGGAGTGTAACTGTCGGCAGCCTTGGAGAGGAACGCGTAAGTCAAAGGCTTGTGGTCTGACAGGATGTAGAACGTTCTTCCTTCGATGAAATACCGGAAGTGGCGGATGGCTAAATAGGCAGCGAGCAGCTCACGGCCAAACGCGCTGTAGCGGGACTGCACTGGAGAGAGCTTCTGTGAGAAGAAGGACAAAGGTCTCCACTGCCCGTCGATAAACTGCTGTAAGACACCGCCAACAGCATGGTCAGAGGCGTCAACCATGATGTTAGTTGGCGCGCAATGTTTCGAGTAGACGAGGACAGCAGCGTCTGCCAGGGCTTGCCTGGCAGCAAGGAAAGCGGTGTTCGCTTCTTCCGTCCACGAAAACGGCGTTGAAGATGGCGTGCCGCGGAGCATGTCGGTCAGAGGTCGCAAAATGCACGCACAGCCGGGAATAAATCGTCGATAAAAGTTCACCATTCCCAAAAACTCTCGCAGCTTACGCAGTGATGTTGGCGTTGGGAAGTTGCGTATGGCAAGAACTTTGTGGTCGAGAGGGCGGCTGCCGTCACCGCTGATTAGGTGCCCGAGGAACTCCAGCGATGGCTTGCCGAACTCGCATTTTGCAGCGTTCACAACAATGCCAAACTCTTGGAGACGCTGGAAAAGCGCGCGAAGGTGGTCTTCCTGCTCCTCGGGGGACCCGCTGGCAACGAGGATGTCATCTATGTAGGCAAACGCAAAGGGAAGGCCGCGCAGCACTTGATCCATAAAACGTTGGAGGGTCTGGGCGGCGTTTCGCAGACCAAAGGGCATCCTGAGATATTCGAACATGCCGAATGGTGTAACGATGGCAGTCTTGGAAACGTCGGAGGGTTCTACTGGAATCTGATGGTAAGCTTTTACCAAATCGACCTTGGAGAACATGGTCATGCCGTGGAGATTGGAAGCGAAATCGTGAACATGCGGGATGGGATAGCGATCTGGCACAGTAACCTCATTAAGGGCTCTGTAGTCGCCGCACGGCCTCCAATCTCCGGTCTTCTTCGGCACCATGTGCAAGGCTGATGACCAACTGCTGGAAGAAGGCCGTACGATTCCAAGCTGGAGCATGTGTTCGAATTCTTTTTTCGCAATGGTGAGGCGCTCGGGGACCAGGCGACGAGGACGGGCATGCACGGGTGGACCTGTAGTGACAACGTGGTGAGTCACCGTGTGCATCACAGGCCGCTCGGTGTTACATGGCTTCAAGAGAGATGGGAACTCCTGCAGGATGGCGGAGTATGGACAGTTTCCAGCCTTGAAGCGGGCGATGCGGCTGCACAGTGAATGACGACAGGGAATGCCGTTGACGCGAAACCGGGTTTCCGCATCTCAGAGCAAGCGTTTTTTCATGTTCACCATAAGACCGAAATGGCTCAGAAAGTCTGCTCCCAGAATAGGGTACTGCAAGTCAGCCACAAGGAAAACCCACGCGAAGGAGCGACGGAGGCCCAAGTTGAGAGTGAGAGAATGCTCTCCGTACGTCGCAATCGGCTTGGAATTAACAGCTTGCAGGGTGTGGGACGTTGGCTTGCGTGGTGAACGAAAAAGAGAGCACGGAAGCACACTGACGTCAGCACCGGTATCAACAAGAAACTTTAGTCCGGAATTGTTGTCAAGAACAAAGAAGAGGCGGGAAGGACGAGTGCCAGAGTCACCAGCCGCCATCTCTAGTGACTGGCTCGGGGGTTTCCCTGGAAGGTGCATGGTGGTATACAGTTGCGAGCCTTGCTGCGGAAACGGCGATGATACCAGCAAATCCCAGCTGGAGATGGGGAACGTCGATGCGCGAAGCGGGATCGGCGTGGAGACGGAGAAGGACTGCAGCGGCGGAGGGCTGCGACCTCCAGCTGCAGGTTGGATATCTGTTCCGCGAGCTGAGAAATGTCCACTGCTTGCGGCGAGCTGGAACAAGTAGCCGTAGGCGGAAAAGGGGGGTGCGAGGCAACAGCTGCTATCTGCGGTGGTGCCATTTCCATGACCTTGTCGGCAAGGTTGGCCAGGTCGTTCAGGCTCATGGCGCCAGCAGCGGCTAAAACCATGCAGACATTGGCCGGCAACCGCTGGAGGAAGAGTTGGCGGAGCAGGGAATCGTCGATTACGGCGCTGTCGGGCGGTCGCCGAGCAGTTGGCGCATACGCCGTAAGAGCTGAGAAGGCGCGCGATCTCCGAGTTCTTCTTCGGTCAGCAGGCGCTGGAATCGCTTTTGCTCCGACATAGACGTCCGGCGAATTAATTCAGTCTTGAGCACGTCATAAGGTGACTGTGTCGGTGGGGAGGCAACCAAGTCGCGCACCTCGGAAGCATCAGTAGGGGAAAGTGCGGCAACGACGTGGTAGAACTTCGTCAGTTGGTCACTGATGCGACGAAAGGCGAATTGCGCCTCAGCTTGCCCGAACCATATGACGGGATCGGCGGCCCAAAACGTCGGCAGCTTGAGAGCGACGGCGGAAACTTGAGGTGGGGGCAAAAGGGGCGCCGCAATAGGGGCATCGCAACGTTCTGTTGCTGAGGTCCTGGGACTTGCTGGACTGGCGGAAACTGGCCTGCTTGTCCTGGGAGAGAGCCAGTAGCGGAAGGGGGTCCAGTGGCCATCACGTCCGGGTCACCAGTTGTCGCGAGTTGAGTGAGGCCAGGAGACAAGAGGCGGCAAGTCGGACCAGACTATTTTAATGACCGCTCTGGCGGGTGGCTCGAGTGGAAGAACTAAAACTAGCTCGCATCTCGCAAGCGCGAGGTGGCAGGCCAGAAAAGGGTCATGTGGCCAATGGCGATGGTGGTGCAGCTAGTGCTGCTACACAGTCGACTCCGCCGCATCACCCCGCACCGTCCCGCTCTGGCCAACCGCACACGATGTGGATCTGCGATTGCAACATTCAAGCACACGCGAGAGCAAGCGGGGGTGATGAGGGAGCGCACGCACCGACCAGTCCAACAGCCGGAAGTGCTTTCGGCACTACATTCTGAAAACAGAACTTCACCGCATAACACATTGTGCGCCAACCATTGCCACGAATGATAGGGCTATCGTTTGTGATGGGAAGACAGAGGGGGGGCGGGGCGAAAGTCTTTTTGTGGCAATTTTCATATATCCAAAATTCCACAAAAAGGCGTACGCCCCCCCCCCCCTCTCTTCGAATCACAAGTTATAACCCTATCATTCGTGGCAATGGTTGATGCACAGCGTGCTGAATTTCGGTTTTAGAGTGTACTTTGCAAACACCTGTAGAAAAATTCAAATTCCCTCGATGTGCGTTGAATGTTGCCGAGTATCTCTCCATCGCTGTACTCGTGAGCGACATTTTTGAAGTAACCGGCATATTTTGGTCCCTTCAGGGGCACTCGAAACATCGCATGAAATGCACGTTTGTAAAAGACAGTTTCATCATCCGATCTTCCACATGTTGAGCCTGAGCTCCACGTGGCTCGTTTGTTCGGGCTCTCATCGAGAAGCAAAGGTGCCAGTATACGAAGATAAATACTAGCGGGCATGGGTGCAGCACCTGCAGCGGAAGGTTCCGCCATGTTAGCGAAACCGTAGGCGGCAAGAACCAAAAGTGCCGGAAGCACATACCACTGCCGATTTTGGCGGAGAAGTCGGCGTTGCTCCGTAGGGCGGACTTGGCCCCAGTGCCGCGCAAAAACTTCCATTGGAAGACTCAGACTCGGCTCCCAATCGGCCAATAGAACAGAACTTCTGCAGACAGCGCAGCCAGACTTGCTCGGCCCAGTACACCATTGCAATTTAGTCTGATTTTCATGCCATACAAAACTTTTTACACCTTTAGAGCCGTGAAACAGCATACAGTGACTAGCAAACACCCTTATGAGCATAACAATTATGCCTATTAAAAAGGCACGTAATAACGGTCGGGAAGAACATGCCCAAGGGAGGGAAAATGTCGGGCCACTACTGTTCATATACCGGCGAAACACGTCGGGAGGCTCTTGGGAGACGCCTTTCATAGCACTTGACGACACCCGAAAGCACGCTGTGTTTGCCAACTTTGTCATGTTGTGCAGTCAGGTTTTGTCATAGCGTGTTTGTCCAGCGCTTTTTCCACGTTTTGTTCGAGTGACAGTATCGTCGATCGCGTCAGTGCACCATCACGCGGAAGTATGCAAAAATCAAACACAAGCACCGTAGTAACTTTGATAGCACCGACGGCGTTGAGCGCGAAAACACGGGTGCGAACATTATTATTATTATTTTTTTTTCATTTTTAGCGCTCAACTAGGGGAGCGCAAATTATGCGTTGCCGCAAAATATGCGAGTAAATACAGTATGTCGAAGGGTCACGTGTGCCTTGGAGCAGGTTGGCGTGTGCAGACGTGCGCGGTGGTGGTGAAAGGGGTCGCCGTTGTCGGCAGGAAGTGGGCAACGTCACGACTTCTAAGAGAAGTGTGCCGACATATGTCTGAAAGCGTCTGAAGAAAACCCCCAGACAGCACAGCCGGCACCGGGATTCTAACCCAGGTACCTCCCAGTCTAGACGTGACATGCTCAGCATGCTAACCACTGAGCTACGGGAGCTGGTGCTCTTTTGCGCGAGCGCGCAATGTTTCTTCCAAGACGCTGCATGTCATAGTAGACATCAATGCCGCGCCAATCGCGTCCTTCAAATGAATCAGAATGAATTCCGTGCAAAACGTCGTGAAAATTCGCGCAGATTAAGGGATTCCGCTAAACTCCGTGCCAAACGAAGGATTCCGCACTAGTGGTCTTAATAATAACCTATTGCAGAAGTGAAGCTCTCTCTGGCATGTATTTAAAGGGACAATGAAATGATTTTTGCGATTTCCGAGTACTCTGTCGGAAAAGGTTTTCATGATCCCTCACTATACATACACACATCGACTTTTCACCGTAATCAGTGCAACGGGGTGCAGCTACCACGCAAAACTAGCGCTGTGTGACCGCCAGATGCGTCCCTTCGAAGCGGGCTTACGTCGTCAACGTCCAGTCTTCTCTGCCAATTATGGGCCACCGGGAGCACATATTCCACGGGACCACATTGGTACATGGTTACGGTTTGGACAACAACGATGTCGTATATCTAAAGTCAAAATCAGCAGAAATATGGCGAAATGCAAATTGTGAGCGTTGGAGGAAGAGATTATGCGACGCACACAGCTTGTACACTCTAAATCTGGTACCGTCTGGCTACCGCGTATTCAGAGGGTAAAAAATTGCAATAATGTAACCCCTGATTTAGAAGGTACCACAAACTCGTTAAGGTCAAGAGGTACAGACAACCCTCTCATTTTGGAGGTGTTCCAGAAGTTACCCTTTCCCTCCCCTCTCGTTGAATTTTCAACCGTCGGCGCCCCGGCGCCATAAAGACACGAAAACAAAGCAAACGAATTATTTCGAAACGTTTATTTTTCTCAAAGCAAGCAATGAGGCAGTGTTCACATCTATGTGCGTACATGACACAAAGCTCGAGTAACGAGCTAACCAATTACCTGCATATTCAACCTAGCAGAACGAACGACGGAGTGACCGTTTATAAGTATCTATATGGGAGAGACAAACAAGTGCGATCAGAAAACTCGCCTCTCGGAGATAGACTTCCACGCTCATCTGTTATCTGCATTTCGTCTACCAAGCTCCTCCTGATGCCAGACACCATAACCTACAGGGCTTTATCGGCGTTTCAAAACAGCTGTTGCCTAAGACTAACCCTAAACAGTGGTACTTGCACCCAACGAAGACCGCATCCTTTCCATTGATTCCTGCGATAAAGAATATGAATGGTGACCGTGTAGCGAGGAACGAGTAAAAAAGATGTAGCAACATACCAACGGCCTTTCTTCACAAGTACATTGCAGTCTGGAAACCAACGGAGGCTACATCGTTTCCCTTGATCCCTGCGACAAAAAAATTCCATGGTGAGGGTGTAGTATGTAGCAAATGACAAGATGTCCAAGTACATACCGGTGCTATTCCACGTAAGCACGTTGCAGTCTGGAAATATGAAACGCGTATAACAACATAATTCAGACCGCCCAGGCACAACGAAATGGCAAAACACGGGCGCAGGCGAGCGGCTGTCTGGAACACTGCCAACAGCGTCCTAAAGCAAAAGATTGCCTTCCGTTGAGGAGAAGTTCATGAGGTACACACATCGGCTTGTTTTTTATTTTCTTTCTTTTTCGTGGCCGAGAGGAGAAGGTTCACAGGGGGTTCACGGCGCTGTTAGGCGGTTCAAGCTGTCGGAAACTTCACAAACCCGCTATGTACCACTTAAAACTATACACGCTGCAGCCCGAACCTCATGAATGAGACGGTTCTCGATGGCGCACCGTCTATGAACCCTCTGTTTCTTACGAACCCGTTATTTCGTCGTGTACGTAACAGGTACAGATTTTAGAGTGTAGGAAGCGTTCCGTACGCAGCAGCTCTGGTAGAAATCTGTTTTAACGGTTACATACGATCTTAGCTCCTGGTCGAATTAAAACGTATTTCATGGCGAAGGTTGCAAGCTTGATGCATAATGTAAAAACCCCGAGCCTAGGGAACACGAAGGGACAGACACAACACGAAGTCTCAAACACAGCTGAAAATTTTGCTTCACAAAACAAGAATTATATACAAACAGAAGCGAAGGGAACACCAGTTAAGAACAAAATAGGAGGTCATTTCGGGGGAACGCCATTTTTTCCTAGTCATTTTTTCGTTGCAAGCTTGCTTGTAAATTTTGCAATTTGCTCGCAAAAGATTGTCCGCGAATCGGGAACGTGCCCTGTGTATGACGTCGGGCAGTTCACCTCGCAGGCGGGTCGTAGCAGCCACCGCTCAAGCTGTAGTTAATAATATTTTCGCAATTGTAACGATTTTCAACTTCACATTTCTCAGGGTGAATGCTTTAGAACGGAATAACAAATTGACAATTATCGGAGGCTTCTCAAAGAGTAAAAAGTTGGGCCCGTTGGCATACTTATATCTAAGTGTAAGGTAGCCAGCGGTAAGGACGCAGACAAGAGGAACAGACGGAGACAAACGCAAGCTGGACTAGCAACACGTTTAATGAGCAGAAACCCATACAAGCACCACGCCTACGCAGTATACAGCACAGTCACGCCATGGATAAAACGAGTCACGTGAATATTCCACCTGAAAACACCTCATAACACACCTCATGAACCAGCGCTAGGGAATCTGGCAAAGAAGTTCAAGCCTTTTCCCGTAGGCGTTAAAGACGGGGCACTGACACAGAAAGTATATCCAAAGCGTTAGCATATCTCTCATAGGCCCTGCGTCTTCAAAATGACGCCATGATGGAGACGTATATAGAAGCGCTATTCATCCGTTGCGCGGACTTATACGATTGTAAATAAAATGACGTCAGAAACCACGCCAGCAGTATGACTAATAAACAGTGCATAATTATCCATGGCGCATTCATATTTGTGGAGTTCGTTTACGTTGTATTCCCTTTCCCTGGCCGAACCATACTAATCATCCAGGGCAACAATACCAGACAAGAACAGAGAAAAATAAATTATATAAGGTTTAATGGCACATATCAATTCGAAATACATACAGCTATCAGAAATCCTGACAAATCTAAACAGAAGGGTATGCTGATGACCACACAGAAATTATATGAAAGTTCACTCAAGGTCGATTTCTCACCGAGAGCTAAATGTACACGTTGTGATTAGGCATTTGTGTTTCTTCAATGGGTGGCAATAATGGGTCCGTTGCGAAAAACATAACATCGTTGGTGCCCAGTCGATTTCTGCCAGCGCTCACGCCATCATTGCCGGTCTCGCCATGACGAAAGCTGTTTCTCGCGGTTCCGGCAACAGGGGATGCATTTCGTTCATCGGTTCACACTTGTTAATATTACTCTACAAGCCCACTGACGCATGCGCAAGGGAGCAAGATACGGAAACTTACTCGTGTGGTAGATGGCTTCGTATATGTGCACCAGTGTGGCAATAGTTCTTCCTATGTTGAAATTATGAGTAAGCTATTCGTACACACAACCATGCGCACGATATAGGGTAAGGTGGAGCAAGATGAGACAGAAATTTGCAATACAATATGAAATTTGTATTGTTCACGTATTCAAAAAACATACAAACAAAACTATATGCACATTCTGAGGAGTCATGAGCTTCCGACCTATAAATGCAGAACGGATGTAGCCGGTCTAAAACAAATAGGGTAAAGTGGGGCTACTCCAAGACGGGGGCAAACTGAGGACAGTTTGGGTTTTAGCGTGGCATTTTCTTAGCAATAGTTTTTTTTCTCGTCTGTGACAGCAGGGTGAGCACAGCCGTTGTCTGGGCTTTGAGGTAACGTGTTGATGGTCTGCACGTGGCTCTTTAGAAAAACGTGAGACTCTGTTTTGCAGTGGTCGAGGTAAGAGGGGCCTTTTTTTTTTTGTCCCATCCGTAACTTTCGCGAGCATTGACTTGCAATTTTCTCATTTCTGCTCCTTGGCTAATAAAATGTGACCTCACCGTTATAATGCCGTGTCACTGCCCTGTGTTTCCATGTGCACTACTCATCCCTGACCGTTTCTGCTGGCCCAAACAAAAGACAAAATTTAAACCCGGCATTACTTTTATGCCGGGTCCTCAACTTTGATGGGGTCCACAACTTATTTGTTTTGATGTCCTCAACTTACCCATGGGGTGAGGTAAGTTGATGAAAATATGTAGCCTGTCATTTTTGGCTCGTACAAAATAATATCTGGTTTAGCACCACAGCAATTTGTACATCATTTCTCAAACTTTGGGGATTCAGTTAACGAATTATGGTACAATTTAGGCGATTACTCTGCTATTAACAAAATAGCCCAACGGTCTTCAACATAGACCACCCTACCTTACATGATGATGATTGTGAGCTTAATGGTGCAACGACAGCTTACCTTACAGAGCAAGAAATTCAAAAGTGCAGGTTGTCTAATCTTGCCCTGGCCCTCGGGGCAGGACAAGACATCGTGTGGGGAAAGATGAGACACGCAGTAGTAATGAACTATACAAATTAGCCTTTGTAATCCAAGCAGACAACGTATAACACGTGGGCCCCTACACAACCCCCTTGAGCCCACATGATGTGCAATAAAACCACACAGAACCCGGTCCTACTTTGCTCCACCGTTTTGATGTCTGACACCGTCTTGATGTCTGTCTGCCAGCAAGTATGATCTGTCGCTGGCCGCTCGCTGTTGCGTGCGCTTCTGCTTCGCGGGGAATATCCTCGGAAACAGGAAATTTCGCTGGAGAATCCTAGGCAACATGCAAAAAAGAAATCTCTCAGGAACAAGCATAAAGCCGAATAGTGGTGGTGGTGATGGTGAAAGGGCTTGCCGTTGTCGGCCTCACGTATGAAGCCGAATAGTAGTTCGCTTACCAGTATCTAAGTTAGATTACATTTAAGTTGCATTCAATTTAATACATTACATTGTCGTGTCTTGCCCATGCATATCATCGAATACATTAATTTTCCTGTTCAACACCGGATAACCAAGAGGGCCCAGATTCTGCATATATATAGATGAACAGGTAAAAGTTAAGATGTTTATCTAATTTGTGAGCGCATGCAAATGAGCCGGTCACTACTCAGTTCATGGCCGATGTCCCAAGGATATTTACCAAAAATAAATTTCTTCGATAGCGCCAGCTGTTCACGAATGATTCAGCCGGGGGACTTTCGTGAAACATCCTGTCTATACCAGGTGTCGCACCGAAATCCCCCGGCTGGATAATTCGTGAACAGGTATCGCTGTCGAAGAAATTTCTCTTTGGCAGAGACCCTTGGGACATCGGCCATGAACTGAGTAGTGTGCGGCTCATTTGCATACACTCACTAATTAAATAAACATGGGAACTTTTATCTTTTACTTCGCACGCTTACGGAACTTCTGTTTTACGCATGGGGACCTTCAGCGAAAAATATTCCAAGAAAAAAAAGGCATAGACACTTAGTGATTTTTCCGAGTAAATTTCTTGCGCGGAGCTGCGCACGAATGCGCTCTTTGGATCAGCTGTCCGGCTGTCAATTTCGCGTTCATCCGCCTGGTTCACGCACGGGGGTGTGGCGGAGATTAGGAACAGCCGCAAGAGACGCTTTGGTATTCGTTCTCAAAGCGACTGATAAACAGCGTTGGTGGTTCTGTCGTTCCGTAGCTGACATAGCGTGCACTTATCGTGGATAATGACGAATGCGCCACTAGCGCTGTGAACTCCTAAAAATTAGCTACACCACATAGCATGCTCCTTGCCAACCATGATCCCGAGTCCCGGCCGCTTTTGCTTGAGCGCCTTATCCACGTCCCTGAGAACCTGGCAGTAATATGCACTATTGATGGTGGTACCACTGGGCAGAAAATCAACGTGAACAACGCCAGCCTTGTCCCAGAAATGCGTGGCCATGACCTTACCCGCAGACGGTGTGCTTCGGAACTTCTTCGGAGCTGGCGAGCCCGGATGCTTCCACTGTTTTGATTGTGCGTTTAGACTTCTCTGAGTGAAATGGTCACCCACGTTTCATCGCACGAGATGATCCGATCAAGGAACGGTTGTCCTTCAATGTCGAAAGGGTACCTTAGCTCTTGGGATATTTCCAGTCTTCTCGGCCGGTCAAACACGGAGAGCTGCCTCGGGACCCAACGGGCACTAATGTTCCGAAACTTGAGGTGTTCATGAATGACAGTGTTCAATGTTCTCACAGAAAGATCCGTCTTTTGAGCCAGTTCCAGACGTGTTATCCGTCGGTCCTTGAGGGTCAGGTGCTCCACAAGTTGGATGTTCTCAGGAACTCTGACACTGGGCTCTTAGCCGCCCCGGCTGGGATCGTCCTGCACTGATGTACGGCCGTCTCGGAACCGTTTGCACCGTTTGTCACGTGGCCATACTGAGCCTGAAGTCTTCTGTGAATTTCAGATGTCCTTACGCCTTCATTCACGAGAAACTTCAGGACAATTCGCTGTTCGATGTGCGCTCTCACCTCGTTGTCGGCCATCTTGTCCAGCACGTGTCTTCTCGTTTGCACAAACTTTGGACCACCACGTGGTAAACGCGGAGGCCTGTCACGTATGAAAATGACGAAGAAGAAGTAGCGCGAGCCATTTGAACACTTAGGAGACAGAAAGTCTGGTTTGACTTGAACACCCCTTGTACGTACGTACATACATACACGCACGCACGCACGCTGTAACGACTTCCTCCAATCAAGCTACTACCGAAACTAAATGCCTTCAGGGAAGAAAAGTGCATCGCTATACCAGCACAGCTGGGAGACCCTTTACCGGTGGATCTGATATGGTATCGCCAAAGAAAAGGCCTTGTGTGCAACTAGCCGCGCTGCTTCGGAGATGAATGTACCTCTTCCGAACACTTCAAGATACACGGGTTCGAAACGGAATTTTCCGAAAAATGGTTTCATCGACTGGAAGAAAGCTCTCGAGAGATTTTACGCACCTGGGGGCTTAATCGCTTTGCACGTTCAACTTAACGGCACGAGACAGCTGAACGAGTCGTTCAGGCTGACCAAACGAGCAACTTTATCGATGCTTTGCTGTGGTCACAATTTGTTCTCCTCGTGAAGCTTCTTCTTTGTGGCTACTGTGTACGTTACGAGCTCTCACGTGTTGTGATGTCACCGCCCTGAGCGAAGAGCACGCTGCCAGCGAGGCTACATTTTCTCCGACCAATAGGACTGTTTTATTTGTTCCGATAGCTCGCATTCTCGTGCTCTCATACATGCTCGTGCCATTCCAATGTTCGTTCCCGTGCCCGTTCATCATCTTCTTTGTCTTCCCGTCTCATTATATGGCTCGCTAGTCGCGTAAAAATAATGAACAAAAAGTATGTCACTGTAAGTATAATCGTCGAGCAATACGCAAAAATTGTAAAGCATATTCCTGCCCCGATGATGGTGTCGGGTGAGAATGGTCTTTAGAAGTATGACACGAGATGTAGCGTGTGCCGAGTTCTAGGGCACGTGGGAGTCCGAGGCCAGAAAGGGAAGACGTAGTGGTATCAGAAGTATTCGAAGAAGAAAGAGGAGGAGGCTGACCTTTCTCCTCAGTGTAAACACTTATTTAATTGCCTTTATGTAAATTTTTCTTCCAAGCATGGCAGTGCAATGCGCAGCCTTACACTCTTAGCTTCGAACCCTTATAGTAAAGACAAAAAATTGGCCAAGAAATTATCCCTATTTATGGCGAATTCGGGTGGTCATTTCAGAGCAACTTTTTTTGCCAGATCTCGAGCAGTCATGTTCGCTTGGTCAAAATGAAGCAAATCTCGCATGTTCGCGTGGCGCTTTCCGAGCGCTCGGAATTTGCTAGCTAGCACTTTTTTTGCCCGGTCTCAAAACGATCGAGCAGCAGATTGCTCAACTGTATCCGGTGTCGTCACATCCGCACTGCAACGGTGGCGAGTGCCCTCATTGGCCCGCATGTTGAGATCACGTGGTTTAGCAGACGACAGAACTCCAAGTCTTGCGACCGCGACGCCCCTAGCGTGATCCAAGTACCTAAAACCGCTAGATTCCTAGCAATCATGTTCGGGTGGCAACGGTCACGTGATCCAGCTCGGTCGCCGACCTAGCAATTTCCGAGCGCTCGGCCGTTTTGCTACGAAATGACCACCCGAATTCGCTATTAGAAGTGTTAGGTGTTCCTTTTCGTTTGTTTTGAATAAAAGCTACGGCGTACCTCTTAAATATCACGGTTAACTTGATGTTTAGGGTACGGTCCCTTTTAAAAAGTGCAACTCTTATGTAGAGGCTTGTGTCTATACTTATGGAATTATCACTGTTACCTTTCTGTTACGGTTACTGCTGCCTTGAATCCTGTACCTTTTGCTTAGAGGCTCTATAGTAGCCTTAAAGAAGTATATTCCCGTTACCTTTATGTTAACGATACAGTGCCTGACAAAAGTTTACGGGACGCGAGGTCGGCGTACTTTTTCTTCAGCGTGACAGTGCCGCCGCTGATACCTGAGGACAAATGGAAAGCAGAGGCAGTAACAGATTGCTCTTCTGTTTTCCACTTCTCCTGTCGTGTCGACGGCCACAGTACCACGCTGAAAAAAAATTACGCCGACCTCGTGTCCCGTAATTCTTTGTCGAGCAGCCTACCTCAATTTCTGGGACCAAGTCACTGTTAAATGACAGTTACAAAGACTGATCTGTGAAATTGATGCGATTAAGATCTTTAGTTAGTCACAGAAGGACTAACTATAGGAGCCAACGATGAAAGATGAAAGTCACTGAAAAGGTTAGCCAGCTGTAGGACTCGAACCCACATCTTCTGGATTACCGGTCCAGGGCTCTACCAATTGAGCTAAGCTAACACGCCTTCTCAGCGACTTCCAGGGTGCGTCATCTGAAGGGACAAACCAGTCACTCTCATTCACACATCCTCCTTTCACTCTTACATTTTTGCACTAATCATACACATATTCATACGACAGAGATCGACGCAAGCGGCAAATGTTGAACATGAGAGAACTGATGTTTTGAGTTCTGAGCTCGAGTCCTTACAGCTGGCTAACCTTTTCAGTGACTTTCATCTTTCATCGTTAATCTCTTAGGCAACTTGAGACCTTGTATGTGATTGTCCCTTCTATGTTGTTCCAGCCTCAGAACATCAGTTCTCTCATATAGCAGCCAGTCATGTCCACCTCAGACGTCAGCATTTGTGACTGGCTTTCAATAGCGACCGATGTAACGTGGTGATGACGTTGATGTCAGTGTAGACAGACCAGAAGAAATGACAGGCAGCAGTTTTTTTTTTCCCTTCCATATACAGTCAACCCTCGATTTATGAACCTTCGATTTATGAATTTCCTCGTTTTATGAACACGAGCACGGGGAACCAAACTTTTTCCATTCATTTTTCCCTCGTTTTATGAACCTCTATATTCGAATAATGAACGGAATTTCCGGGAACCAACTAGGAGTTGCCCAGCGTTTTTGCCCTCAATTTATGAACGGAACGTTCCGAGGTCAACAGAAACCTTCAAAGGGATAATTCCGTGGTCTTATGAATGACGCCTGAACGGACAAAACGTTTTCCAGGTATTGCACCCTCGGTTCTTAAAGGGACTATGAAACGATTTTTTTCTTCGTTTCATTCGAAAGAAGACATCTTTCTGAGTCTAGAACCGAAATTTTACTTTCGTCGCGCGAGCGGATTTCTCGGGAGCGAATTTAAACAGAGCGGCGAAGGGAGGACAGCTGGCGCCGCGCCGTGATGAGCTGCCGAGCGGAGACACAACGGGTAACTTGACGCGACCACGGCCGGCTCAGCAACACGTCATCGTGACGTGTTGCCGAGCCGAGGAATCCCGCCAGGAGCATGCGCCGTAGGATCCCGTGTATGCGTTCATCGTGGCGGCAGCCACAGCGCGAGCTCGCGGCATTACTTGCCATTGTGCAACACCGGTGACGTAACGGGGAACCGAAGAGCGGTCCGTACAGTTACACCATTGGCAGGGAAATATGCGCGGGAGAGGAGGAACGCGGAAGAGACATTTCCAGCGCGCGCTCCTCGCAGAGTGGAGCGATTTCGTCCGGAAAAATTTGTGGCATATTAGTTTCTCTGCGGGAAGAACGATTTCCATCGAAAAAAAGTATGGGGGTTCGGGAAATTTCATAGTCCCTTTAACCCCTCGAAATCCGAACAACAAACGGGTTTTCCGGGGTCGCACAAGGTGCGACCAAGTGTTCCTGACCTCAGTAGATGAATAAGGTGGTCGCTGTCACCCGGAGATTAATAAACGGAGTTAAAAATCCCGGAGGAAATCCGAGACCAGACCATCTGAGACACCGAGACCCTGTGACATCTCTTATTTCCAAGATTGACACAGTGGAAGGCATTGTCCAAAGCAAAATTAAACAATTTAGTATTGCATAATAAACAGAGTGTGAATGCGCTAACGTCTGTTCTTTGTGGGACTGATACAGCAGAAGGCATGGTCAAAAGCAAAATTACACAATATATGCCATTATAAACGCAATCCCAACTCGGGAATACTGTCGCATTTGCCCGATAGTTCTCAGTTAACTGAATTTTCTATTTATGAATCCTTCGATTTATGAACGGTTTTTCGGGGAACCGAGGGTGTTCATAAATCGAGGGTTGACTGTATTTACAACAATTCTTCGGTACAAAATCCGAAAACAGTCTTTGGAACGGCTCTGCCACACCCAGAAGGCTCAAGTGACACTCAAGTTACTCATGTGACAGAATATAGCAATCATCGGAATAAATCTGAACGCGTCCTCAGAGCGAAATAAATTTTAAAGGCGATACTTAACTTGAAAGGTTGTTTTACTTTCCTAACTAAGATTAAAAGAGAAATTCGTAATTCGGGATTCTATCACACGCAATGAATTTCGCTTTCGCTATATGGTGGGCTATAGTCCACCGCACCGTGAACATTTCGCTTAACGCTACACCAGAAATAACTTAACAGTATTTGCGAATGTAGCTACATTTTGGCGCCCGTGTTCTCGGTTCTGCTTGTCGGTAAACTCATTTTTAACGCGTTAATTCAATTAATAAAATCAACAGACAAACATTCATGGCGTGATGGAAGATGCCCATTACGCTGCAAAAAAGAGAATCGTGTAGAATTTCTAGAACGACAATGAATTTCACTGAAACTCGCCTGAAGCAATTTTTAAGCTTATACATTATATTCAATTGTATATTTCCAAGGTACGATATTAAAACCTAGTTCTCTTTTTCCTTTTTGAGTTGTCGTTTGGTCTCTTGCTATTTCGTTTCGTGTCTTCTGAACGTTATTTTATTTACTGTTTCTCTTTCTCTTTTTCTTTTTAACGAGCATCTCAATGTCTGCTCTTCCTTCAGCGAGTGACGCAGTTTTAAGCGTTGCTTTTACACGACATGAGGAGGACATGTTCGCTGCGCACATGTGCGCGCTGCTATTGTGTCTCCTCACGTGTCATTGAAATTGTTCACAAAAATATTTCATCTTCCTCTCGTGCTATTGAGCAAAGGTAAAGCATCAACTAAATAGACATTACTTTCGGTTTCAGAGAGTGCCAAGTACCTTCGGGGTCCATGCTCGCAGTAACAGCACAATATGCGTTTATGAGTTCCAGTTTCGGCTGTCTCAGAGATGTATTCCGCGCAGTCGCATTCATCTCGTGTGCACCTTCCATGACGAACACCGCGAACGCCCGTACTTGAGAACGGCATGGCGCCTGAAAATGCAGTTTCAACGTTTAGTGACATGCTGAACATGTTGAGTATAGAAACAGTTTACCTTTGACATATCAGCGCGATCTCCGTCAGCAGAGTTCGAGCTGGTGACTGCCGAAAACCTCCGATATGAAGTAGCTCATGCGATGTAAAGACTGGGTCATTCCAGGCCAAATCACCCAAAGGTCGTGCTTGACCCCCCTCAGTTTTGCTTCAAAAAATTATCATGGACTCCTTATTGCAAATAAAGACATTTTCCCGAGTTTTACTGGACAATGTTGAACTGTTGTCGATTTAGGCGGGGTCAAAGTTCGTCAGAATCGCGAAAACCAAGCTACGAAAAAAAGGTACCTACTGAGCAGGGTTTTGAGTCTAGGTGGACTTTAGTGACATAGAATGAAAGAGCGTGGCCCTAACATTCTGACAATATCAAGCTCTTCCCTCGTGTTTCATTTTCGGCGAGCGAAACAGGGCTGCTTTTTGGCGCTATTTCTTACAACTTTGCGCCTTGCTAAGGGCACTTTTCGCAAAAGCTGGAAGGGACAAATACATTCAGCGTCTTCAGTACCTTCCATACTTCAAAATCACATGTTTTGAAGCCGACCACACAATACTTTTTGTCCCATTTAATCCCAAATGCCGTACTTTTGGCAAAGTTGGCCGTTTTCAACGCCGTTTTTGAAAATGAAGCGATCGGCCGAGAACATTCCAAATAGATGGAGATGACAGATCAATATCTCTACTAAATCATATAAAAAATTGAGAAGGTACTTTTTGATAAAGGCGAGAAAATATTTTTTATGTCCCACATGGTTACGCGGGGGCCGCACGAGACTGCTCCCTATGGCTCCCTGTGCTGTGAAGCGCGCGAACAGATCGCATGCCTAGGTTTCACAAGCCGCGTCGTGCGGTTGGATATGAGCATTTCCTCTTGTTTGCCAGCCCTTTTGTTAATCAAATGCGTAGTTTTTATTGTTATCATTGCATTGGTAAGTATTGTTAGTAGGTGTTTCTCAGAGTCTTTCATTCGCCGCGTTTTAAAGCGGTAGCCATGAGAAACGACAGCGATGCTTTCACACTCACAAGGAACATTATGAGCAAACCATACTATCCCTTCAAATGCGCGTTGCTTATGATTAATAGCAACGCAGATCACGTTGTGAGCGGATAGCTTTTGCTGCATTGTAGCGTCCTAAAAACCGCTCATACATCCACGTAATCTTTAATACATGGCCTTGAAATCGGCTTAGGAGAGGGGGGGAATATGTTTATTAAAGAAAAAGAAAGGGGAAAGGTCAGACACGCCAAGGCCGACTTGGAGAGAAGGAGAGAAAAAGAGAGAAAGAAAGAGAAAAAGAGAAGCAGAAAAGGAAAAGAGAAAGTGGCAGGGGACGATGGGGAGGCTGATGGGGTGGCCCAAGGCTCAAAGGCTGCTGAGCAGCCCAGTGTCCTTCAGGTAACACAGGAGGGCTCGGGTGACTGCACACTGTCTGGAGTGCCGGACAGGTCCCAGCAGCGTCGCCAGGGAAAGTTATCTGTGGCCTAGGGAAGGGAGATTTGTGGCGAGGACGGCTCGGGGGCCGGCGTACCGCTTGCAGTGCAACAATAGATCGCGTATGTCGGCGACTGCAGCACAGCAGGGACACATCGGGGATGTCCGTCTATCCATGTTAGAGAGGAGCAGCGGGGTCAGGGCAACATCGAGGCGTACGCGATGGAGGATCGACTCCTCCTGTCGCGACAGCCGATGGGAGAGGGCGAGTTCCATCCTCGGGTCGATGGAGTGGAGGAACGTGTTTGCCGCTACAGCGTTTGAGCTAAACGCGAGGGTGCTGCGAGACGTCTGGCGGCGGATCTGTATCAAGCAGGCCGATGGAGTGAGAGGAATGGTGGTGGTCATTGTGGTGGCAGCTGTTCCGTGCGCGCCTCTCGCCGCAGCGTCAGCGCGGGTATCTCCCGGCAGGCCGATGTGGCTGGGGACCCATTGAAGCCACACGCTGTGGCCGGAGGCGGTGAGACGGCCGTATGTCGTGAGGGCTAGGGAGCAGATGTCTGTGACGATCTTGGAGCAAGAAGAAGATAATATTTGCAACGCCACCTTGCTGTCCGTAAGCACAATCCAGTTGTTTGGGGGCCTCGTTGATATAAGTTTCACGGCTTCATTGATGGCAGCGAGCTCTGCTTCGGTGGAGGATGTCTCGTGAGGAAGCTTGAGCGCTAGTTCGTAATTTTCTGAAGGCACAACAACAGCTAAAGTTGAGGCGCCCGCGGAGACCAACGCGTCCGCGTAGACCGCTATTCTTCGGGAGTGCACGTTATTAAGGTGTTCCAGCACGAGTTGGAGCAAAGCGACTGGAGGGTGGTCGCCTTTTTTGAAAGCGCCAGGGATGCTGGAGTACACGGGAGGAGTAGCGAGGGTCCACATGGGAGACGGCATGTTGGAGGGCGAGGGAATAGACGTCCTCAGTCGCAGAACGCAGGACCCGAAAGCGGACGATGCGCACTCCATGGCGATATCTGCCAAGTAGTGGTGCGGGTGGCGTGTCAATAACCTTGTGACTATGCGGAGGGTCTCCTTATCACGCAAGGTGGGCATCGGTGACTCCCTCGCCTCTGCGAGAACGGAGACGGTCTCTGTCGTACTAGGGACGCCAAGGCAGGCGCGAAGGCTGCGGGCCAGGAGGTTGAGGAGTTCCCGTTCACTAGCTCTGCTTAGTCCATGTAAAATGGGGAGGCTGTAGCACAGCGTTCCAAGTACAAGGGAGCAGTGGACAGACCTAAGGTCAGCACAAGTAGGGCCCCGCGACATTCCAGAGACGCGACGAAGAACGCTGACGATGTTGTTTACCTTAGAAAAGAGATATTTGAGCTGCTTCGACCAGGTCAGGCCCCTGTCGATAATGATGCCCAGGTACCTGTAGCTCGATGCAAAATGCACTGGCGACCCTGCGACGTAGAGTGGGAAGCTACGGAAGGAGTGGGGGGGAAAGGCCATGCCGACAGTTTTGGTTGGGGAGACAGACAGCCCACGATCAGAAAGGTATGCTACGACGGTGTCGAGGGCTCCTTGGGGACGGATGACATCGCGGCGCAGGCTGGACGTCCAGAGGCAGATGTCGTCCGCGTAGACTGTGATATTGGTGTGGTCGCGTAGGAGGGCTGGTAGGGAAGCCATAATGATGTTGAAAAGAAGAGCGCTAAGCACACTGCCTTGTGGGACCCCGCGGCAGACGGAGAAGGATCGGGTGGGACCTGTATGGCTCCGTTTGATTGTGTGCCAGCAGTAACTTTTATTTCCATCATGTCCACTAAAAGATACCTGCCTCGTTTTCTGTATGTATGTATGGGAATGTCTTCAAAACAACGCTTGTGGGAGAGTGTATAGGTGGGGTGCATTGACGTGCGCTGGTTCACCAGAAAGAGGGAAAAGAAGCATGCGTATGGGCGAGGTGCGCCGGTTCACCAGAAAGAGGGAAAAAGCACGGGTAAAGCTATGGTGTGACGTCATATGCACGCCACCTATAGGCAGGGTGAGTCTACGTCCTCTCTGTCGCTAACGAGACCCTGTGGCAAATCGCCGGAAGACGTCCCAGTCTAGTGGTAACCAGTATCAAGGCCGGTGGGCTCAGCCCTGTTTCTGCCGTGACCCTTGCACAAATGCCTTATGCGACATCGTATGTGTTCGCCTGTCGTCTTTAATGCGTTAGCATTAGGATTGTCAAAATGAAAAAAGCTGTATGTATATTTGTGTGGATGTGTCTGTGTACGAGACTGTGAAGCCTCACCGAGGAAGAGGACATGTAAAGGGGATATAAGAAGGTAAATGTGAATTGGGGTGAATGATATGAAATTGAATGAGTTGAAGGCAATTAAGAGTAAGAGCTAAGTGTAATCAAAGGTAATTAGAGGCAAGTAAAAGTAATTAAAACAAGAAAGTTTAGCTTCAAGGTAATGAATATAAGATGTATGTAATTAAGAGAAAGATTAAATGATATTAGAGATTGCCGAAGTTAACTCCGGGTTACCGGAGGTAATTAAATGTAGGTAATTAACGTCATTTAAAGGTAAATTAAGGGTAATTAAAGTAAGTAAAGGTAATTAAGGAGAATTAAATGGAATTCAACATTCACTCAGGTAACATGGGATTACTTCAGTTATTAAAAGGTAATTGAAAGTAATTTAGGCTAATTAAAGGGTAATTAAATATAGACTTTAATATAGTAATTGAAAGTGCCGAACGGGAAATCAAGTACAGACCAGTGGTGCACAACCGGAAGTTGGGTCTAGACCGGAAGAGGCTATCCGGAAGTCAAGTATAGATCTGAAAAGGCGCAGAATGCTAACGCATATCTCTCGCAGTTGCCTCAAAACCTCCACTGAATTTTCACAAGACTTATCGCGTATCGCGCGATCTTGTGAACCTGACATATTTGAAACATTGTCTGCCTATGGTCTGCCGTAGAGGCCCTAACATGACTAATATAGAGCTCGCTAGGGCTGGTATGGTATGACCAATTTTATGTCAATGATGTTATCTGTCTCGCACATCCAAGCTGCACAGGCTTCACATTTATTACGGTAGCTCCACAATCGGTGGGATAATAACTATCATGTTTCGGACAACGAAGAGGGCATACAACACAGTCTTGTCCTTCATATTGGCGCGCTGGGGTTCGTGATACCAACGAATACATCAGCGAGCATACGAACGCGAACGACCGCAACTGAATACGCCTGTCGGAAAAAAAAAAAAGGAAAACATCATTGTATACGACTTTCACAGAAATGCGAGGCACGTTCAGAAAAAGGATTTAACGTTCTGAACAGCCCATATTAGAACAGAGAGGGCGCTGCGTCTTCTAGCGTACCTAGCCGCTGTGTCGGCAATAAACCGCCACTTAATTCCTTTCAGATATTGCGTGATCAGCATGCATGTCAACTTACTGGTGATTGTCACAATGATCGTCTAAGCTGCTCGTCGGGTTATTGACAAACTAGCAGAGATTAAGTGCGAAGAACAACGAATGCGTGGTAAATTTTGCTTCAGACTTGATGCCAATTTTAGAGAGGCATTTCACCTGCTTGGTTACCTTCACCAATATAGATTAGCATGCAGGTGGACTGTATGCTAATCACGCGCAGTGCAGAAAATAAGGTGCCGTCGTCGAAGTGGGTGGCGTCTCCTCGACCATGCTTTCAGTATAAAGCATAGAGGATTTGGGCACAGATCAAAGCGATGTCAGTTGTAGTTTTTCATTTAAATGACGTTGTGTATCATGAATTTGTACCACGTGGTGAAACATTGTCTTACCGGAAATTTTTTGCGGGTTTGCAGTGATGCTATGAGGGGCAACTGGTCAGAATTGTGGGAAGACTAAACCTGTTGCCACCACTTGGCAACCATTTGGCAAAACGTCGCATTCCTGTTGTGCCTCGCTCACCTTATTCTCCAGGCTTGGCATCAGTGTTTCTGGTTTCCCAAACCGAAGACACAACGAACAGACGTGGCTTACAGACCACAAAGCAAGCAAGTTCAGGAAAATGCGACAAGGGAACTGCGCGCAGTGGCAGAAAGTGCATTCCAGGAATCATTCTACCAATGTGCTAAACGTTGGGAAGGGTATAATGCCAGTAGGGGGACCAGGTCCCGTGGCTCAGTGGTTAGCGTGCTGGCCATGCCACGTCGAGACTGGGAGGCATCCGGGTTCGAATCCCGGTACCGGCTGTGCTGCCTTGGGTTTTGCCAGGGTTTTCCTGAGACCTTTTCAGACGTACGTCAGCACACTTCCCTTAGAAGTCGGCCCAGGGCACACATTCCCCCGGGGCGTCAGTTGTGACATTGACCACCTATGTGAAGCCGACGACGTCGAGCCCTTTCACCGTGACCACCGCCACCACCGCCAGTGGGGGGACAGCATTCAAACCGGCAATGCATAAGCTGACGCAAGAACAGCAAAAAAGGTTTCACAGTAAAAGCTGGGTCTTTTTTCGGATACGACTTCTGGTTCTGATTCTCCTCTTCTCTCGCTCATTGCACAACGAACAACAACAGCAGCAGACAGTGAATAAGTCCGCCATCATGGCATGTGGCACATTGCTGCGCAAAATTGCTGCTGTGTTTGTACATTATGTGTGCTGACGTGCAGCCTTCCAACAGTCTTCGAGCCTCGTCAACTCGTTGTCATTTTACATCTCATGCAGTCCCGTCGGAATTGGGGAGGGGGGTGGTCAACACGGGTGGCAAATTTCCCCATTCATCAGCATTTGTTGTAATTGTGTATGCGAGGCAGGTTTTCCTGTGTACGTTTTCCCAGTGTGTGCCATTTAACAAAGTATGATACGTAACCGTTAGATTCACCCGGGATTACGTCATTCCTACCAATAACACCAATAATAATATGTTTTTCGTACGCAGCTGTTCGAGAGCTTGGCGGGATTCGATCCGGTAAGTCATCTTTTGTAACATTAGAGTAGGCTGTAAAATACCCATGTTGCTTTTTATGATTTGAATGCAAGGCAGCCGTATTCCCTCAAAACATGGTGCGTGCAATTGATCAAAACGAGTCCCTTTATTTCTCTTGTATTATTCTACGGGATCTCCATCAGGCAGCACGCTACATCGAGTGAACGTCGGAGATTGGGAACTGTCTGCGGAACTTACCTGGAGAACATTTGCCGCAGTACGCTGCCGATATAATTCTACCACAGTCTTTCAATACTGAGTATTGAAAGACCGTGATTCTACGAAACAGGATATTCTTTCCATGTGTTTTGCCTAAATCAGTGCAGTGCTTAAAACTATTCGTGTTGCGGCCCGTACATCATGAATGAGGCTGTTCTCGAGTTTGACCGTGCGTAGAGCACCTGGTTTTTATGAATCCTTTACTTCATTGGGTACTGGTCACGATACGGTTGACTGAAATCGCCTGTCAGTACACTGTAAATCTCGCGCCACTTCACTACCGCTTGTTCGGCAGTGACAAAATCGCAAAAATGTCGCCGCTGAATTAGCTGGTTTCTACGCGGCTTTGAACCGCGTCTTCGGTGCTTGCCTTCAGACACTCCAAAGGGGTTCGTATTTGTCTTCGCCCTCTTTCACGCCCTCTCCCATTCTATGTACCTCCTTTCCCCCACTTCACCCACAAACCACGGCCCGTTGCCCTGCCCTGCTGACAAAAATGTGCACGACAATATACAAAACCAAATTCACTTTACTTTCCAGTGTCATGTTATCTGTGCATGAAATTCCAACAAATACACCCAGATGCAAGGCGGATTTAGACCTATTAGGGCTATCCATAAGGTGTGTAACGCTCCTGCGCCGCAACGGTTGTAACAGGAACACGAGCGGTTGAGTAGGAAGGAGGTTGAGTAGGTTGAGTAAGGGAACACACGCGCAGACGACAAGCACTTTTTCATGCTGAGTTGTCGATATCACAGCGTGAAGTTCGATGTCGCTAGAGTCTTTCAGGGAATGCAAACCTCGTTGATACAGAGTGCAGACTGCGGTGCACTGTGACGCTTCACTGTGGATTAGTAGCCGCTTTCATCCCCACGAAAGGCCAAGCAGACACAACGGACTGCCGGGAGCATCTGCTGACGAAATATTCAGATCAGAACTCTTCAGCAACTTCGCAACAGGTACCGCGAAACCCAGACTGACTCACCTCATTAACTCATTAAACGGATTAAGTCATCTGGATTCTTCAGGAATAAGCAGTTGGGGTGACCAAGCTGAAGTCCAAGTGTTCAAAAAGCCGTCGTGCGCCATGCTCTGGGCACTCCGAAAGGCGTGATGATCGGCTACTTTTCCCTATAGGATAGCTCCTCAATGTCCCTGTCAGTTACTGTGAATTTCGGTAAATTCTGCACGCGCTTCACATTGGTGGGCTAAAAAAAGCGACCCTTACTTGGCAAATAGTCGAGTTAGTAAAAACTGGCAAAGTAGAACTTAAGTTAGGTGGAATTCACACCAGCAGGTGGCAGAAACCGGGTAAGAACATATGTTATTGACCGCGTGATTCTAAGTGGTGGAGTTTCTCAACTATAATTCAACGACACGCACGTTATCCGGGACACGAAGACAACACTGCGGTGCTGCGCGTCTCTATGTTGCTTTAGTACCGTTGCTACAACGTAAAGTAACTGCTGTTAGCAATATCACACCCACATTACAGTGTCACAATTTTTCAATAGTGTTACTGCTGCATTGTTGCATTGTAACCCGTAACGAAGGCCTTCATTAGCAATATAAGCTGTGTTTTTGCTCTTAGTGGGTGTGCGATACTCCCCGTTTGTGGGCGCTACAAGAAGGGCGCCAATACGTACAAATGCATGCAGTCGGGGACAAGCGCTCATGAGATCACCTCGTCCATGCTGCTAACAGAACGCATTCTGCATACAGGCCAAAGTAATACGAAAGGGCCACATCATTTTACTTTCTTTCGTTTGTCTTTGCCTTCATGTGACTTTCGCCCATCGGTCAGTCACTGCGATTGTTAGAACTTTCAACTTAAGGCGGTGCATCAGAGCCGGCACTTCGTCGTCTACAATCGAGGGATGGCGCAGCGAGCGAAATGGTTCGCGCAGACACCGCTTCACAACATTTTGGCGCTTGCTTGGAAATGCGGTACCGCTGATGTAACGTCTTCTTATTCTGTTATTTTTGTTTTCTCTTTGCGCGCGACGGGTCAAGCGAAATCTTGTGCAAACATATGACCGCTCGTGCTCACCCATGCCAAGTCCAATACTGTAAACACGCATATCGCGCTCAGCCAGACGGAACAATTAGTGGCGCGGCTTTTGAATGCGCCCAGGCTGTCCAGCTGTCTCCTGAACTTCTTCGTCGATCTGTTGCTGTTCCGTGCTGTGTTCTTGTCGGGCGAAGGGTTAGTCACCAGTCGTTTCGTGTGATTTCGGCAATGCTTTCGCATATAATAAATGAAATTCCTCGTAACACAAAAAACCTAGGTTGGACACGACGCGGTTGAAACACGTTGGTGTCGGCATGTTATAGCTTACCGACATTACGCGGAAATTGCGAAACGAAGCCGCAACCTGTTTTTGTTATTTTCTGTCACTCTGGGCTTACAAATCTCAGACCACGTTGTGGTGGTACAAAACACTTCATTTACTTGCACAGTCAGCGGAAATGAAATAAAACTGCAAAGAGGCTGCATGACGTTTCCCATATCCTTGGACATCAGTGGAGAAGGAGGAAAAAGGCAAAAGAGAAGAAGAAAAGGGAAGAAAAGCAGGGTAGAGGAGAAAAATGTGTCTGCCTGGACCATACAGCTGCTTGGAACGTAAAGTGCGAATGGAGGTTTCCAGTTTGGTCGTCTGTATAATTCGGGTCCGTTGTGCTCATCCTGGTCGTCACTAACCACGGCCCCAGACTTCACCCAAGCACAGATCAGCATGCCGCGAACTGGGTCTCTGATGTCCCATTCGTCTGGAAGTGACCTTCAGCTCGTGGTTCTGTCAGTCTGGATCTCGGAGTGAGAGCATTTCGTAACAAATTGTCATTGTGAGTGTCATCTTGCCTATCCGCGCAGGAACTTCCAGAAATCCTCTCTAGCTTTCTTTTTCGTCCTCGTCGTGGCTGCCGACATCACGACCTTGTCTCGATTAGCAAAAAGCACACGGCACACTGATTACAATTGTTCTGGCCTGGCGTACTTCCTTCTGTAATCGGGAACTCTAATTCGCATGCTTCGAGGATAGCGAGGGTCAACAAGCTCTAGCAGGAGGCAGTCGCTATAAATTCGCGCAAGGTACACCACCCTTTTCTCGTTCCGCAAGGCGTCGTCCAGTACCTACAACGAAGAGGCAGTACTGACGGTTGGTTATACGTGGAGTTGGCCGTGGATCTGGTACCGGTAGACATGCGTGCACTTCCACAGACCGCACTTACTTCCTCAGTTCCGGTACGTGACTCTGTCCTATACCCTTGCTACGGTCCGCCAGTTGGTCCTGATATTTCACGAATGTTCCGGTCACTATACACGGCATGTTCAGCGCAGCACAGAACTGAGCATGGGCTCAATATCGCGCTCCACTAGAGAGGACTCCCAAAACTACAGCGGTGTTCACGTCCATATGATCTTGTCCGATGCTTGGTGGACGCTCAGTGTCAGCCACACCCTTTAGTCTGTACATTTTGCACTGCAGTGTTAGTTCACTGCGCAATCCTTTTCTGCGTTCAGAAACGACTTTCATGTCCGCAAGTGCACAACAATGGGTGATGGTTTCCGAGCGCCTTGAAGCTACTGAACAGGTGCATTAGTGACAGACAGACGTAACTAAAGCCCACAATATTGACATGTAACTAAAGCCCAAAATACTGACATGTAACTAAAGCACTTGTAGAGGGGCGCATCCTGCATACTCTACCAAAAAAAGACGCCGTAAGCCGCTTTCTCCTTTCTTGTTTCCACCGGAGGCTCAGCGACTGCTCTATGGTGTCTTCCTGTAATGCGGCATGCTCCTCCTCTGAGAGCTCAAGCAATTTTTTGTAGTCGATGCATGCCGTCGCGAAGGACGTTGGCTCCATGTCTGGTCTTTGCGCTTGTTCCCCATAGTCAGCAATTCGGCGCTCGGGCTTCTTACGCAGGGCTGGAAGGCTGGCCTTCTTCGCTTTGGTGTTGAGACGGCGCTTGGCCCTTGCCTCTTCACGTGCTCACGTGCACTACAACGTTTTTGAAGGCTCAAAGTGTACTTCCCTGGCTTTGTTTGACACATCTCCTTGTGCACACGATGATGCAAACCTTCACGTGAGTTCACTGTTACGGCTGCGGCAAATGCGCGTGTTTGGTAAGACCGCCTCTGACAGAAGTTGATCCGCTTTCCCCCAACAAACTTCGCGATAACGGAATTGAAGTGCTCGGCGGCGTTATTGTCAACATTCATCAACAAGCTGCGAGCATTGCCTGCAACACGACTTAGTGTGATCTCAGTGACTTAGTGACTCAGTGACTAAGTGACTTAGTGACTCAGTGTGATCTCAGTGATCTCCAGTGTGATCTCAGTGCGCAACCCTGTTCTGCACTCATGAATTATTAGCGAGTTTTAGTATACCGTTGGTAACGTCGCCGGTAAGTTACCGTGCCCACCGGAACCAATGACAGCGTGCGTGATACAGAATCTTAGCTGTTGATAGAGTGCGGTAGACGCGGTAACCTACGGGGCTCCCGGTAGCGGTATACTAAAACTCGCTATTTCCATATCTCAAACAGCCAGAAGCTTTCGTGCCTGTCCGCAATGGTTTTGCTTCAAGTGTTTCCTTTATACGATGGCTGACTGGTGCTCTGAATTTTTTCTTGCATTCCTGTTTTTAATACACAATTTCCAATGAAGTGAGGCTGAACGCGATCGTCCCGGCGTTATATGGGGGAATGACATGCCACGTTCATGCCCTCCCCCGCCCCTCCCCCCGAGAAAATAAACATCGATGAATGAACAGCTCATGTATAGTATAGTCCGTTCACGTATTTGCGGCAGGGCTAAGCTGCGTGTGCTCGTGCTCCTGCGTCACAGTCAACGTCGGCTTCGTCGTCCACCTGCACGTGCAGCGGTATAGCATTTCCAGCGCTCAAATTGTTGTGCCTTGTGACGATACCCTCCATGAGAGATGGCAGCACTGCGCTGCCCATTCTGAAGCGGCGTACTCCACGGATGACCATACCTGACAAAAACTCGTGTGCCGAGTCAACGGCTTAACATAGATGAAATCTTTTTGTTGGTATTGGTTCTTGATATGTTTTTCTAGTGCGTGATCGAGCCAGATTTTCGATTTTGGGCGGCTCTATTTTGTAAGCGAGCGGAATCTCGAAATATAGCTTTTCCCAAGCCTTTCGACGACGATATAAAAATTTCTGAGTCTAAAACGCAAAATCTGCTTCGATCAGGCACTAGATCTAAGCATCCTCTTCCATTTAAAAGCAGTTGCACGGAGATCAACCGAATTTTCGCGGCGCTACGGGAGTTGAAAAATGTATGGGGATTCCCATAGAGCGTCGGTGGTGATGCACCGCCTTAAGTATCTTGCGAGAGACAGAGAAACAGGTCTGTAAGAATCATATCGCGAGTACGGAGGCCGGGGATGTCATAGTCCTACTATTTCCAGGATGGTCAGACATGCACGCGCCCGTTGTCCGTCGTAGATGAACAACATAGTCGATTTAAGCTCACCACAGGGTGAGCAGGGTCAGGTGGTATTTTCACAGCGAAACAGCAGTATCAACCATATGAAGTGGCGCGTGCATTTGACGTGATTGCGGTACTGGTTCATGCGGCGCCATTGCTATAACTTCCGTAGCATCAGGCGTCTTTTTGAGCAAAAATTCTGAGAACAACATATATGTCGTTGTGCGGTTGAGTTATACGGCCAGGGGGACATTTTCTCGATGAATATATACAAGTAATAAGGCACGAGTTTCCCAAAATTCACTAACTCCCTAAGAGGGATTTCGGGCAAAAGCGGGAGACATTCCTCGTGCAAATTAGCAGAAACCGAAAACGCGCTGCCCAGATTAAGAGCTTTCCGGACTGGGGGCTTAATCGCTTCATCGTCGTTACGGTCGTTACAAGCTAACGAGTGGCGCGAAATTCAAAAAGGCGGGCGGGAAATTTAAAAAGGTGGGCACGTGATAAAACACGTGCACGGCGCTCTTCGCGCGATACGTGAAGGCCGTGGTACACGTCACGCGCAATGTGTCACGTGCCCACGTTTTTGAATTTCCCGCCACTCCTTAGCTTGTAACGACTGTAACGACGATGAAGCGATTAAGCCCCCGTCAGGTAAGCCTCCGTCGGCGAAGGTGATGCGACCCGTTGTTTTAGTTTCAGCTCATTTGTATACCAAATTTCAGCGATGAATATTCCACGGCACGCGCTTGTTTTGGGGATTTTTAAAAGACAGAATTGCTTTCATCCAGGAATGTCTCCTATTCTGCTGTCTCGCCTTTGCCCGAAATTTCTTAATGAAAAAGTTAATCAACGATGAAATCGGTACTCAGTCGCCTTATAGTTAGTCTTGGATGGGATGTCTAACTGGGCGTCCAAACCCAAGGTCTGCAAAGACACACCTATGTTGCTATAGTGCTATTATACAAAAAATATGAACGAACGAAACCTTCATGTAGTCACTGGTCACAGCTATATTGTGCTCCTGCTTTCATCGTCGATCATGTAACCTGCCTGACTAGAGAGACTGACCTAATTTACTTTATCCCATCGTGTGTGCGAACAAGTCAGCCTGACATTTCCGCTCTAAAGCAGTCGTCCACAGCTTGTGACTATTGGTTACAGTCTCACACTGGGATCATGACGGGAATCTCCAAAGCGCGTCGTCACCTGATTACGTATTTTCCTACAACATGAAGCTGTCCCAGCTCTGAATAGAGGCTGATGCCAGACTATACCGCTAGAGAGATGAATTACGAATAATTTGGCGTTGTTGTTTTTACGGTGGAGTTCTCCCGCAGCAAGATATTCAATACGCAAGCATAGGAGTTGACCTCAAGGGACGTTAAATAAATGATAGAATGGGTGTTGGTGGTTAGGCTACGCAGGGTGGTCTTTGGTGTTTTGCTGCAAAGCTTGCTCAGTTAGCCTGGGCAATGCGAATATGGTCCAGCTTTCTCACTGTCTTTTCTTCCCCAGGTACAAGATGTTTTTGGCTCTGTCATCGAGGTTGTGGGAGAGGCGAGTATACACTATACATTGCATTGTTAGGGTATTCCACTGCTTACTTACTGTGCGTTTAAAGGGTCTCTGACCAGCACCTGGTCAGTGTCTTTGTTTGTATGGATAACGAACCTACAGGGTGCCTCTAAGTTACAACTTAAACGTGTCACCTCTGCGGAGCCGCGAACTATTCCAAACAAGGAGCCGAAAAGCGGTTTCGATTTCTGCCCTCAACTCGTGCGATCAGCGCAAAACTCTAGCTATTATGCAGTGGTTTTCCCATGTGTATGACGTCAAACTCCCGCGACGTTTATTGCTGGAAAGTCCACACCGGAAGTTCGGGTGGTTTCTGCAACTTCCGTATTGCTGTGCGCTTTCTCAATATGGACGTGGAAGCACACCGGGGTCGACAAGTCAGCTTTTCAGCTACCTTTCAGCAGCTGAGAGGAACGTGCTACGTGCAGCAGAGTTTGGAGGGCTTGCTTTTGAAATGTTGAGCCGCGAATCGACTTGAGCATGAAGAGGAAGTTCCAACGACAGACTGTTAGATGAGCTTTCATCATCCATCATGATGAAGCCCATGAGCAGTTTGTGTAAATTTCGTGTTTGACGGCGCCGTGTAAAGGGACCGGAGTGGCTCATGCATAATAATGTCGAAAGAAGTCGAGTGCTTATGTAGCCAGGAGCTGCTCTTAAAGTAGCATATTTAGAACTTCGAGGGCAGCACGAACCTAGCGCTCATATTCACAGGTAAGAAGCGTGTCTCATGCACAATCATGCTGGTTGGTTTCAATACAAAATAGCTATTCTGAACTTTTCGTTGTTGTTCGTCACTTATTCAGAAAGAGTGCAGCTGAATTAATACTCGGCGTCCTACTAGCTTTAGCTTTGTTCAAAGCTTGCGTGTCATACAGGAAATAGATACACTGCATACCAACAGTTCGTGAGATGGGTGTTCCACAACCTTTGAAAAAATAAGAGAATCGATTTACCAGTCTGCGCGGTGAACAGGATACGCAAAGCCTTTCCCATACTAACTACTACATGCTTTAAATACCCAAAATACTAGGTGGACGTACCCCCTACACGGGGTGCCCTTGCCGTTTCAGCTGTAGACACATGTCGGTAATGATGTAACTATAATAATGACTCCCCTCTCCCCCAACCTTTTTAACACCCCTCCATGCTTGCGATTGTGGATAAACCATTGTGCTGATCACCATCCCATCAGCCTGCTCCGCCTGTTAAGAATTACATTGGGCTCTCAATTCCACCACAGACACCAATCCAATCCTGTTCTGACGCATCCCTTTGTCCACTCATTCAGTCAGTATGTCGTAATTGTTGTTCGAACTCTTACTGTCTGATAGCACTCAAATAGTATTGTTTAAGCACCTCAAGTATTTTAATGATCGGTATGTGGAAGTAAATCAGGCTGTTATGCAAGTTACCCTGTGTGTGACATCCGGTTCCTGCTCTCAGTCCTCCAGAAGTGCTCACTACACAAGTTAACTATCGAAAACCTCAATCTTCCTTTTGTGTGCAAAGTGCGCACCCAGTTCGAGTAGGATGTAGACCTTGAGGAATCAAGCTTTGTATCTTGGGCTGCTCAAATAGGCATGTTGTAGTCAAAGTTGATGTAACATGAAATGTGGTTTATATAGTTTATTGTGGCACTCAAATAAGATCTTCAAAATATGTCTGCAGAGATTGTTCCAAAATAGCATATGTGATGCAGTGTCATACATTATTGGGCTTCTAGGAAAAAGCATGATTCACCTGATACAGACGGCTTTGTAACGGTGTCTGACACACTTTTTGCAGCCACTGTTTTAAAATATGTTATGTTTTAAATAATATTAAAATGCTCCAACTATGAAAGTATCACGAAGTTCTTCATTTCATTTGTTAAGACTTTTGTGAAGGGATTTACATAAAGGGGGGAGGTTTGCATCCAAAAAAGACAAATACCAAAATGATATTAAGAAAAATACACAAATACACCGACTTAACACAACAAATCAACAATTTACTGCAGACGTTTCGTGTCCCATTCGGGAGGCATCATCAGTGCAAAAGGCAGCAATGAGAGACACAAAAGTCGCTATTTAACAAGGTCGACATAGATCTCCGGGAGGGGGCCACGGTTCACGTTGCACGCAAGTGGGTCACCCCGAATGTGCCACGATTCCAGGAGCTTCCTGAGCCAGCACCTTTCCTCCTGCACCAGGTCCTCCAACAATGATCAACCAGTTCCGTCTTTGACCTTGTCGCATGTGTAGCATAGTCCACCAAACTCCACCATAGTCCTCCTTAGTCATACCAAAATGATGTACACAAAAATACACAAAATTGGCTCACTCACCACAAAGAAATTCATTCGATCTGAAAATGATCATAGCACTTGGAAATAAATGACGATATATTTTGTTCTGATGCTATGTGGGCAGGAAGGTCATTCCAGTTTGACACCATCAGCTGGTGCGGAGAGTAGAGGATTTTTTTTGTTTGTTTGTGTAGGTGGAGCAAGTACTTTGTGCGGGTCATCAAGTCTTGTAAGTAACTTGTGAGGGGATTGAGAGTAAGTGGGGTGGGGAGTAGGGTGACCGTAATATAACTTATGACAGAATGCCAGGCCTGATACCTTTCATCTGGTAATCAAAAGAGTAAGGAGTAAGAAAGAGTTGGGCTTTAATGGCTAAGACGCTGGAAAAAGGATGATAATCACGAGCAACAAATCGTGCGGTTCTTTACAAATTCTACTTTGTCGATTAAGAGATGTTGAGATGGGTTCCAGATTGCAGAGGCATATCCCAGTTCTTTTGAACATGGCAGTTGACGTTCTGAGACTGGAACACATAGAAAGGATAAATACATACAAAGCATCAAGTGCGTAAGAAATGAATGGTGAAAGAAGGCAGTCACTGGAAAGGTTAACCAGTAGTAGGATTTGAACCAACATCTTCTGTATTACCGATCCAGGGCTCTTACCAATTGAGCTTAGCTAACACGCCTCTCCAATGAATTACAAGGGCGTGGATGTAACCTAGGAATCGGTTTATGGGAAGGAGAACATTAGTCACTGTTATTATATACAGGCATACAGGCGTATACAGGCATAGCTCTCTGTCCAGTATGATCACCGCAGAGCACATTTGCAGGAACTCACAGGCACAAAACTTGCGTAATAAATATGTAATAGCCTCAAACAGCTATTATATATAATAACTAGGACATGGAACTCCAATAGCGGATGGTCTGGCAGTACAACACAGGTGATCTTGCCATATCTATATATTTCCCAAAATGCTGAAAATAAATCGATAGAATTACTGCAATGAACTGCTCAATTTTTCACCTCAGATATATTTTTAGCACTCTGTCTTTCATGTTTCAAAATATACATGCATCGAACCTGCAGAAGCTGGTGTGTGTGTAAGTACAGTCACACATCTCATGTGCAGCAGGCAGGTCTAAGTTGTATTGAGATATGTCAAGTCCTCACGCATGCTCACCACCCGTAGATTCCTTTAAAGGGAACAAAAACTTTTTGTTAGTAACAAGTTCACGCTATATTCCACATTTATAAAAGAAATTGGTCCCGTACCCGACGGACAACTGGCATGACCCTTCTTTACTATGTGCAGCATGCTGCATATTATAAGGAAAACAAATATATGAAAACTTGTACCTGATCCCTGCCTTGTATTTGCAACATTTGGTTCCACATCTTGTCCAAGGAAGTCATGAACTACATTGGTGCACACTGCTGTGACAATTAAAATGTTAAATCTAGATGCGGAATACACAGCTTCATTTTACGTACTGTAGATGTTGCTTACTGCAATGGCATGGCTGCATTCTGAACAACACTCGGAGTTGTACAGTATATCTTTTGTTTTAGTGCGTAAACTTCAATTTTCTTTCATCCTTATTTTTCTTTGTTGCGTAAATGGTTCCCTAACATCTGCATGCCACAACGCAATTCTCACAAGGAGAGTAATCACTGTACAAATTGTACAAAAGACACTAACCTCGTCACGTCCAGATGCCATAGTCTTGGAAGATAGATTGACTGTACCTCGATAAATTGGTCGTTGTTCCGAAAGATATATTTATTTATTTATGGTTGTACCTCAAAGGCCCTGCGGGCGTTACATGAGGGAGGGAAGGCAAAAAAGAGGAAAAACATATCAAAGCAACAAGACATTTACAGTGAGTACAATATGAGTATGAGTATGAGTGAGTATATAAATAAAGAAAATTTGGAAATAAACACACTACACTAAAGGTGTGAAACCGCGCGCTTGATCCCGAAAGTCGTCGTAGGTCGAAGCTCGTAGCCTCTAGCTAGTTCCTCTTTCCACGGAAGTCGCTAATTGGATTATCGCAGTTATAAAACAGGTCGCAGATTTCGAAGTATATACATACTTTTTATTTGCAGACATTGTGACAACAGTATATCGGTGTAAAAATGTTGGTTCTTGCTGAAAGTTGCTGTTGTAGTGCTCGATCACGTGACGGCATTCTGCGCGCTGATTGCATGGGCGATTGACGTCATCCCAGTGGGATGATCAGATGGGTTTTCTATATATGCGTACGTTTTCTTGGTTTGACGCTAGGTGTGCCAGCGCCGGCGTGAGCCGCGATGTTTAAAATTCGAGTTTACGAAAACTACGAGGTGTTGAGGCATGCATTATCGTATGTGAAGTTACTTTTGTGTATTCTATCGGTAGCTACTGCGGAAAAGGCTCTCCAGCTTCTGGTCAGAGACCCTTTAAAGCAAAGGAGTACGACATCGTTTAAATCCTCAAGAAATGAAAAAGAAAACAAAAGAACATACTCCTCTATGATTGCCTTATTCCGCGCATATAGTTATGGCAAAGATTTATACCAAGACTTGGTACGCGTGAATTTTAGCAAATACATCGGTAATGTGTTTCTATTGACGGAGAGTAGATGAGAGATATAATTTCTGCAACAAAATTAAATATTGGGATGTCCTACAGAACGTTCATACTCTTTGGCCTGAGGGAAATCATTACACGTCTAGAAACAAGGAACTCTAATCATCCATGATTTGTTACGAAAAACAGCAACTGGCTTCAAAGGGAAACAATAAGTAAAAGCGGAGGATGGACCAAAACGTCACCGATGCGCGAAGGAATGGATGCGCTGATTGGTCCTTCGGGGACGACAAATGTACTTTTCTCCTTAATGCACTATTCACAGTCAGTCTTCTCAATAAGGACATACCCGAAACGAACATACCATGACCACATAAAAGCCCGTATGTCCGTCACCGCTCATTCGATAGAAAAGGAGGAAGAGGGGGAAGACGTAGGAAAAAAGTGGAGGAAGCAACGGTTCAGGTAGAACAGAAAGAGCTGTAGTACGGCAGATGACGTGGTCCCAGACCCCAGACGCCATAAGGAAGCGAAGGACGACAAGACCGGTGTATACGACCGTCAAGGAACAACGTAGAGGTGACGAACAGCAGCGCGTACACTCTGTGACGTATATATCGTAACCCTGACGAAGTGGCGTTGGTGAGGTCTATTCGTCTGTTTCCAGGTATCAACGTTCATAGACTTATTTCTATGATTAAACAGGTTGTACTGGCTCAGCGTTTTCAACTGCTCTCCTTCGCTCCGCCATAAACGCAGTGTTTATTGAGCTCAGCAGGGAGTCGTCACAACTTATGGCAGTGGTGGGATATTGCAGAGTTACAGGATAAGACATCATGCCCTTATCTGAAGTAAGAGCGTCAAACGGCGCCTGGGACTTCCGGGCACTTCACGCGTGTTTCGTGGGAGCCAGTTTTCTGGCTTTGAGAAACGCATGGTGCCTATGTTCCCGGGAGATGACGAGGTCAATAGGGCAAAAGATTTCGTTAAAAAATCATAGTTCAAACATGGACCCTGCGCAAAAACAAAAGCTGACCAAATCCCCATAGGAGCAATGTGTTCACTTGGCTAGGGTGCACTAGATTCCCCAACGACACAAGGCTGTCCTATGAATGTCCAGTGTACGTCAGAAGTTGGATGTTCGGATATCCCGGGGATAACGAGTTTCGTTTGATATATGTACGCTCACAGGCACAAGTGAGAGAAAGAAGGAGTCCTCATTCACGTCCGACAGACCTTCAGCTCAACAACGCACGGCTCTCCTAGGGATATCCCATGTACGTCTGAAGCTGGATGTTGGGATGTCCTGGAGATAATGAGTTTCGTCCACTATCTGTACGCTCGCACGTCCAAGCGAGAGAAAGAAGGCGTCCTCAGGGACGTCTTGAAGATATCCATAGGGACGTTAAGCAGACGAGTGAGGGTCGTTTTATGGATATTTTTCCGGCTAATGCGCCTACTAAAGAAGGCACAGGGTGTGTCTCGAGCGAGTGTTACTTTTTTCTTTTAGAAGTCAGTGTACGCTTTGTAGTAGAATATCAAGCGTATTTTTTTGACGTCTGCCACCGTCGCCTGTGGTTTTGTTTTCTATTACTCCGGTTTCTTCCCCATGAAGGAGAATAAGCGCGGCGTTTCAAGAAAGAAAAAAAAACGAGAGATTGGGCCCCTCACCCGGAAAGCTTTGGAAATGAAGTGGCATTCACTTCCTAACAGAAAACAGACACCGTACATGAAGGGTGAGATGTCTCAGTTTAATTCGATTGCGTACACAAACAACAGTGAAATGACAAATTGCTTGGCGTATGAAGTCACCGTGGAGATAGTGTCTCTGTTTCTTACTTATTTGGTTTCAGCAGGTAAGTTGGTTCATAGAAAGTTCATCGACGTTTAAACGTTTAATAGAGAGCTCTAATCTAAATCCTCCGGCGAATACGTCGCCAGTTTTTATCACTTTTTTTGTACAGATTTTTCAAAAAAATATATAAGGGCTATAGACATGCTGTTTTCACTTCTATCATCTCAGGGCCAGCGGACGTTCTTGACCATATGTTGCTCAACCATCAAATGACTAATTATCTAAAAATCGTTGTTTAACGTTTTAGTTATAATGGCTACAAAGTTGGCCCAGTGAGAACGTCTGTTCCTTTCGGTGACCTGATATCGTAGCCGTTTTCAGAACAAAAATCCGTTCTGTAGATCGTCCGCAAAAAATGCGTGAAAGATCAGCATTTTTTCTTTTCTTTTTTTTTTGTTTGTTCATTGCCCATTTTCGGAGACGCGTCTTTCCTTCACCCCGAATGTGATATGGTGAAGGAGCCTCATGCGTCGAAGATGCCGCCACAGTGCCGCCTTATGCGTCGAAGACGAGGTTTAACTTGCGGAAACAAAGGAAAAACACATGCATCGGGTGACGCTATCGGAACTGCCCTTGTCTTGGGTTGCATTTTCTGTTTTCTTTTAATATTTTTACAGGACGCAGGAGGCAACAGTGTGTTCCTTCACCCTCTCACATTGGGGGTGAAGGAAAGACGGCGTTCCGAAGATGCGCAATGAACAAAAGAAAAAAAATTGTGTTCCTTCACGAATTTTTTTCGGACGATCTACCGAACGGATTTTTGTTCTGAAAACGGCTGCGATATCAGGTCACCGAAATGAACAGATGTTCCCATTGGGACAGCTTCGTAGCTTTTATTATTATCGAAACTCTAGAAGTACGCCACGCCGCAGCCGCCGGTGTTGGCGCCGGGACACTTGCAAGTTGCAAATGGAAAAACTGAACTGCTGTGACACGCAAGTTGGCACACTTGCAGCAGCAGTGCAGTGCAGCCTTATTGAACATATTGGTTCTTTGGCTACGTTTTTAATGTTCCACGTGATGTCGTTACGATGCACTGCTGGTGCAAAGTTTCGAAGGTAGGAATGACAAAACATGTTTCTTCTATAAGAGAGGACAACTTCTTTCACCCTTGGCCTTTATGTCCCGCAGTACCGAATGGACAGCCAGATCCCGAGTGTTATGTTACATAAAACGGTTTTCGCCGCCAGACGGTAGATTGAGAGGCGGCACGCACGAACACGAACCGAATCGGTATCCTGAACCGGTAACCGGAGTTTTTAGATCGGTTTGGTTGCGGTTGAGCACCAAGATGGCGGTAGTAATTGTGGTTCAGTTCCGAGGTTCAGTTCCCACAAAAAATAATCCTTAATTCCGGTTTCCGGTGTCGGTTTGACGCTCTGCCTTTTGGTGCCTTTCATGTTTTCATGGGTTCTTTATGTGGTGTTCTTCCGTATTAGACGATGACATGTCAAAAATTTGATGTTTCGCCGTTAATTCGCATAAACGCAATTTCCTATTGCAAGGCTGCCTTCCCACATAGCAGCTCAGCATACCAGCGGAGCGCGCTGGCGGGGCGGGTCATCGCGAATTCTGTGAACGTCGGCTTCTAGGCGTTATTGTCGGTGATGAACGAGTAGTAAAATGACACTATAGTTTCGGGATCCATCGTTTTTTAAGGCGTAGATACCTATGGGTGACGCAGGACCCGCCGCATGCAGAACCCTCTAGCTACGGCACTGTGTAAAGTAACTGTGGAAACGAGACGCCAAAACGGCTGTGCTGAAACAAATGGAGAGGTTGAAATAATTGCAAGCATTGCACGGTCGACTAGAGATCACGTACATTCTTTTTCTTGTGCGTGTCTTTGGTGTTGCACGAGCTATCAAGGCCTCGTGTTATCGTTTAAAATGAAACTCTCTCTTTTCTAGGCGATTGGAGCCTTTGCAGCATCCATATGAGGTAAGAAACTCCATCACGTCACATTGACAGAGTATCTACACAATACAGGGAAAGTGTCTAAGCGCAACGAACTTAACAATCCCCACTAGGGGAATCACAAGTTGGAAGTTCACCCCTGGGTGTTCCGGCCTGGGGTGGATATCGCCCCTGGGTGGGTCGGTCGACCTATCTGTTCTTTTTTCTTTTTTTGTTCCACTTTACATATTGAAGCGTAGGAAGTACAATTGCGAAGGAAAATTAAAAAGAAACCGTCAAGAACGACCATTTCGAGCGCCGCGCTTCCTCAGAGTTTCCAGGTCCCGTATCTTCGTAGCCATTAACGATATGCCGTTAATTTTTCCCACACTTATTTAACTTTACTTTTAGGTTTATCGTAGAGGTCCTAGGTTTTCCAGGCGTCTACGAGCCTAGGTGCCTGCTTTTCTATGAATACCAGGAGGTTAACATAAGTCATGCCGTTCTGTTCATCTTTAAACGCTCTTTCCATTCGTGTAAAACCAATTGTTAGAAAGTCTCGGACATAGTTCCTAATGCGCGTTTAGCGTGGGGTGGTTAGGTAAAAAGGCCGAACTTCGGCAGTAGCAGTAGTTTAGTAGTTTCCAAATCCGCCCACTTGCGACGTGGTTCAGCTACTTCACACATGATGCGTTCACGTCAAGCTCATATAGCGCACTGAAAAAAAAAATCACTGCAGAACTGGCTGAAGATCATTTTCGGGCATTCCGCGTATCACTGCGGTGGCTGGTTTGTGAAGGGCACAGCGAGGGCGTACAGCGGACTTTCTACCCTTCGTGGGCTCATGTTACACTTGAGTAGTCAAGTTCTGGTTTATAAGGTTTATTACCAAACAAGGTTTAAATACCAATACACAATGAAAGGGAGTTACGCTCTGAAAGTCGGCATGCAGGTTGCCCATAAGCGCAACACAGAAACTGAAAGCACGTACAGTCCTAGATTGACGACAAACAGAAAAGGGGCAACGTCTAATAGTGGAAGGTTACGTTCCTCCTTCGAAGTTTTTGCCGTGGACACTTCACAAACGCCATCACCTGTTCATCCGGATTTCTATCCACCCTTCTTAGTTACCCTAGCAAAAGCAAATATGTAATGCTGTACACCATATCTACTGCTAGCACACTCATTGCTTCGTGTGTTCTCAGGCTTCTGAAATGGAGCTGTCTCGTGCACACGCTGTGCCATGTGTGCAAGAACATAAATCAGATTGTCCTTATTTTTTAAATTGGCCCTTCAGTGCTTCATGTGAATGCAAGAATGCTATCCCCTAAACAATAGGCAATAAGAATGGTTTGTGCAATGTATTGAGCTTTGTAAAACAACTTTATTTGAGAATATATTCCAAAAATCGGTTGACAACCTCGTAATCTAACTTTTGTCGCCTATCCCATCAGTACAACAGGGGCCACAGTTAGGGAGCCACGGCCATAGGGAGCTACAGTTTGTATTACAGGCTGAAGCATCACGTCTGATAAAGCAGGACTCTAAGAACTTTTTAGGGCTCCATCGCTAGTCATATGCAAAGGTTACTGCACCATCGAAATTAAAGACATGTCCCTTAGGCCAGCAATGGTAGACTACCCTTTGGCCCGGCGACGACAGACGAAGAAACGAGACAGCGACGACGCAACTTTCAACCATTTACTAACGATGAAAACAAGTCTTGTTTTCATCGTTAGTAAATGGTTGAAAGTTGCGTCGTCGCTGTCTCGTTTCTTCGTCTGTCGTCGCCGGGCCAAAGGATATGTACCAACCGGCCCCATACACTATGTGTATGGTAGACTAATTCGGTCCTGGTTAGCCCTGGAAACGTCCCTTGTGTGCTCTTTTAGTCTTGTCCCACGTCTTTTGTCTATCTCGCCAACGTAGGTTGCATCACATTCTATACACTCAACTTCATATGCACAGTCAAAATGCCTGATGGGCACAGTGCCCTCCAAATGGCGTATGAAACACGTTGGATGAAAGGAATGCGCACCACCGATTTGACTCCTGTGATGTTGTTTTTGATTGTTCTCTGTTGTAGGGATGATGCCACCTGGATAGGCAACGAAACGTTTACTCTCTTTGTTCTTAATTGTTGTATTGCAGTGTTCTCAGAAAAGGATCTTACATTATGAACTTTGTTTGAACGATGATTAGTGGCGAGCTTCATACCCTGGACCACTACTCTGCTTGTGGTAGTGTGGTGAAATGGAATAACGAGCCTTGTAGACAATTTACTTGGCAATATATTTATTTATCTCTCATAGGTTGAAGAACCCAGTGTGGTATTACATAACGGAGGGGCATGTAATCATACAAGACCGATCACCAAAAGGCTTTGCTTTTGACTAGATTAAAATGCGAAGCGATTGTAACATAACAAATGCTGCATGGTGGCGATATGATAGGTTCTCCTCACGAGTTGTTGCCATGGTTGCGGTTAGTTGAGAAACTGCATATCCAGTTAATGGCAGCAGGATCACATATTAATTAGGCTAGTTTGGCCAACACGAGAGCATAAAGCACAGGGTCAAAAGCCCTTACAAAATAAAAAAAATACTGCATCTACGTGGACCCAGAAATCAAGACAGTTTAAAATGCTGTGAGCGAATTCCACTACGTTATTTTTGCCTGAATACCCTTTTCTAAAACCATGCTAGAATTTTAAAAAAGAAATTGATAGACTCAACATGGTTGACAACATGCTAGTATATGGTGTGCTCCACTAGTTTACAGGGAACCCTAAAAGGTGGAGCTGGTTGGTAGATAGGAGCCTAGTTGTCACCTTTTCTGAAGACAGGAATTAGCTTGAGACCTATGTCCTCGACTCAGACACATACAAAGCACCTTTCACACAGATTAACGCATCTTCATTCCTAATCTTTCACCTTCAAATGTTCATCGCTGTTGAATGGTCTGTCATTCTTGTAATGCAGATTCGAATTGAAATGCAGGTGCATAAGGGATGCTCTGAAAGAAAAGTGTTTGGTTTGAGTCCTCTTAATGTTTCCCAAGACGAAAACAAACTTCACAGTGACTATTCTTCTGAAATGAGCTATTCCAGAATGAAAGCAAAAAATATATCTCGCCATATCCTTGTATCCAACTGAGACCTGGCACTTTAATTGAATAATGGCAGTTGAAGATGATGATGGTGATTCAATTTAATGGCGCATAAGCAACTCGGGCTATAGTACGCCAAAACCATGGTAAAACTGACTAGTTAAAAATCAGACTATTATACTAAAATATTATACTTGGTTAGTTGGTTGGTAAATTGAGATATAGACAAAAATATGATATGATAAAAATAAGCAGTTGAAGAAAAGGCAGAAACAATTGTTGGCATTGTGTGACTGATGTCGAATTTGCCACACCAGGTGTTGTTAATAACGTACGCTAATATGCTGTAGCATATAAAGTACAATGATGCACACACTAAATATGTGGTGGATATCTAAAACCAATATGCATATACTTACATTTCAAACTTTCTTGAAAAACACAGTCCAAGTCTGTCTGATTTGTCAGACTCGATGCAACGCCAGTAAGCACTGCAGTGTTGAATGACTGTTTCATCTTTCAAAAGCAGAGGTGCAGCCACCACAACGCTTCGTCATCTCAATGCTTCAGAGCGGCATAGCCTAGTAAGAAGCCATCAGAAGGATCACATAAGGATAACTGGGTTGAAAAAGCGGAGGGTTCTGTGGGATGCGTAAGAAAGCATACACGTTACACAACAGCTACGAGTATGATTGACTGCACTTGCATGGTTTTCAGTGCGCAGACTTGGAACTGAAAAATAAATGTGCTAACCTTGTTGAAACTACTTTTCCGTCAGTACGACACGAGAGCACACTTGGTTTCTTTAGATGAAGGTTTAGGTGACGGTATCATGAGGTCCCGATGCTCCTTTGAGATGCAGCAGACAGAATTTCGCTGAGGCGAGTGACTGCCGTTGCGGCTCGTTGCTTCGCAGCAGATCAAGAACAGTACACCGCAATAATAGGTGAAATGTTCAGATTATAGCGAACAACTCCAACACCAACCCAATGACCCGAAAAAAGCAGGATGAGCCGGGAGTCACACAAGTTCGCAGTTCGCAAGCTCGTCGTCATACGGCATCCATTACAGCTGACCGGATACAGAAGCATATGGAACGCCGTGCACAGATTGAAAAGAAAATCGTAGAACCTATCGCAGGTGATAAATGTAGGGTATATTTTTCTTTTTGAGGCTCTGTATCGAAAACATTAACATATAAATTCCATTTCATGAAGGAAACTGACAGGTATTGCGCGACCACGTGACGCGTTTGAGCCAATTATGGGTGTTGGCAGTGGCCCTCGTGTTGACGTCATCTTGATGGTGGGCCGGGGTGGATATTCTATATAAACATATGTTTTCTCGGTTTGACGCTAGGCGTGCTGCACTCGGATGAAGTCGAATGTTTAAAATTCGAGTTTAGAGAAACCGTGGGGTTTTAATGCATGAATTTTCGCATGGAGAGTCCTTGTTGGGCGCTTTATCGACTGCAAGTACGAAAGAGCTCCCACAGTTTCTGGTCAGAGTCCCTTTAAAGCTCAGCTACGCCGATTTTCGAGTGTTACAGAATGGAATGGTACTCACACGATGTGTTCATAAGGGAACACTGATTATGTGTGCAAAATAGTTATCCCAAACTCCTCGCGGTTTTTCGAAAAATTGAATTTTTAGCTTCACTGACATTCTGTCTTGTGGCCCGCAAACCCTGTGTCGACGACATATTCGTGGTCTGCCCGTGCTTCGGCTTGGCAGGACATTTGGCTTGGTTTCTTCCGCCAAGTCGGCCGGTTTCTTCTGCTGAGCCGTCTGCTGCGCAGATTGACATTGGGGAAATGATAAACAGTTCGCTATTAGGGGGCTAGTATATTTCTGCACTTCACTCATCCCACGAGGAACGTGATTTTTGCTTCCTTCGACTGCAAAGCATTTGCTAGGCCAGTACAGACTTCCTGGTGTGTTTCGTGTTCTGTGCTGCGTGCCGAGAATGCGTGAGCGTTTTGCTCCCGGCTTCAAGAACACAGCTGGGTGTCATCGGCGTGGGCTGCCATTCCCCACGACCTCGTTCCGCGACCGTTCAGGTAGTGCGGACTCTCGTTGGATAACGTTTGCTTCACCAGTGACAAAGAGCCCGAAAGCACACTCGTGTTCATCCTCTGATGAGGAGTGAATAAACGCTTTTTTACGTAACCACTTTTACTGTTTTGGTCTTTTGTTTCTTTTTTGGACATCGCAAATTCGGGAAGGGGGGTCGACTTATATTCGGGAAAATACGGTACTTATGTTAAAAACTGAGAAAAAGAAAAACGTACATGTCCTCGCAGCGACAGTAAAGTAGCTGTCCTGGCTTGAACATATAGGTGACCAGGCATGGGAAACCTGCTCAGCTCCTGATAGGGGAAAGCATTACAAGGGTAGAGACAGTGCTATTTAAATCTGGAACTTTATAAGAAACAAGGATACGCTCATCTGTGGCAGCATCGAAGAACCTTTTGCGAGCTGGGGGACAAGGTGACCGGGCACCATAACCTGGTTCGTGGTCTTCAATGATAAAAGCAAGTAGGAATGCAAGGAGTACACACTGCAGAGTATAAGGAAGACTTGGTGGATGAGCACAACAGAACACACGCCTGGAAATTTAGATGCCACAATCTTACGGGTGCCCATGGAAATGCTAGAGCAGCTGTTCTGGGTTGAACGCAAAGGGGAACTGTTCTGGAGTGAGCCCAGAGGGGACTGCACAAGGCGACCTGGTTCATGTCCTGAAATGCGCACAGCAAGGAAGAATGTAGCCCATGAGCTAGTCACTGTGACATGGCTGCCACAAAGCCCTCTGTAAACCGAAAATGCAGGTGCGTACGTTTGCTCCTAGCAGAGTGAGGCTGACTGTTCCGACTCTCTTGAAGGGGAGTTTGGCCACCAGGGTACAGTCTGTGGGCTGCAAGACGAAGGAAAGAGCACAATGGAACACACACCTGGAAGTTTAAATGCCACAGTCTTGCGGGTGCCCATGGAAATGCTAGAGTAGCTGCTCTGGGTTGAACGCAAAGGGGAACTGTTCTGGAGTGAGCCCAGAGGGGACTGCACAGGGCGACTTGGTTCATGTCCTCAAATTGGTACAGCAAGGAAGAATGTAGCCTATGAGCTAGTCACTGTGATATGGCTGCCACAAAGCCCTCTGTAAACCGAAAATGCAGGTGCGTACGTTTGCTCCTAGCAGAGTGAGGGTGACTGTTCCGACTCTTTTGAAGGGGAGTTTGGCCACCAGGGTCCAGTCTGTGGGCTGCACGACGAAAGAAAGAGCACAATGGAACACACACCTGGAAGTTTAAATGCCACGGTCTTACGGGTGCCCATGGAAATGCTAGAGCAGCTAATCGGGGTCGAGCGCAAAGGGGATTGTGAAGGGGATCCTGGTTCGGCACCTACAGGGGTAAAGTAAGGCACTCTGAAACAGCTGCGACAGTGCAAGGGTTCGCATTGGAAAGCGAAATACCGCAGCGCACATACAGTTATCAATGCCAGTGTTAAAGAGGCGGCTCTCACTTGACTGTAAACTGGCGTGTGCTCGAGATTCAGCTTCAGGGCCCGGAGGGCATCAATTGTATGTAAGATTAAATGGCAGCGTACAGAAAGGGAATTGAACATATAGAGGCAGCTGACCAATTTACTTCGCTCTGCCATGGCAGATGGTAAAAACAGATCATGTGGAGGTTCAGGAAGGGGCCAGGCAAGCTGCTGGGAGGTTGGAACAGAGGCTCTATGGTGTCCGCGCTGCTGGCAATAGTGGCAGTCTCAGTGTGGCACAATGTGATACGGCAGCTTGCAATACTTACGGGCCATCATCATTGCCTGAAAACCTATCTTCAGATTCGACTGCTGATGTTAGGAGCGATTTGTCCCACATTTTCACAGCCTGTTCATAGGTTCCTGCAAAACAGATTTCAGTGAAATGTGAAACTGTTCTGTTGTTAAGGTCTTATCGAAGACAGATTGAAAACTGGACAAGACTCTTACTGGCATAGCCAAGGACACGAACAGGTCTAAACTTCCATTTTCCAGGCGGCGTGTTGTTCTTCACCATTGCCTGCAGCTTCTTTTGGTACACGTTATTAGACCACTTGCACATAGTCCTATCTTCATTCAGCCATAACGCAGGAACAGGACTCGTTGCCTCCTCGCCCAAAAACTCGACGACGGCAAGCCATGCCTTAGATTTTGCAGTCATGGTGAGGCAAAGCACTGGCACCAATCAACATGGCATTGAAACACGAGTATTGTTAAGTGTGGCACAACTAACCTGTCCCTAACTTGAGGCATAAGGACACAGTACAAATTAAGCACATTACACCGGGAAGTCTTCCCCCAAAGAGGGCAGAAGGCAAGAGTACTTTGCAATTGAAGCCGAAACACGCACACTACAACACACACAGGCAGGAGAGCAGCACTTCACTGATGCAACATTGGTGACACGGCATATCCTATACCATATGGAATGCACACACACTTTGCATAGAACCGACTACACCCCGACCAGGTCTCTGGAAGTTCGCACATCCCCCTGGTTTTGATGAAAGAGATCTTTCTGGACGGCATTGGAAACACATATAGATCTGCCAACGCCGTGTGTCTGTAGCCTGCAAATGTTTGCTTGCTTACTTCGTAGACAGTCACAACACTGCGTTATCAAGGATGCAGCAGGAATCTGCTTCATAGTCAGTGTTCAATGACATTACACCTGTTTCATTCCTTCCACGCACAAGGGAGGACCAGTGATGTTCAGAGAGCCGTCGGCTAATTTGTTCTAGAGGCATGTTTGGTGCTCGAACGAGTCTCTTCAGCCGACCCAGGTAACTCTAGTAGCGGAATGCTGAGAAGGAATCCCATGGTCCGTGGTGCCTTCAGTCAGCTGCGAGGTGGCACAGAGCATGAACATTATGCACCAAGTTTTCCTTCCCATATAGGACACCGAAGTTGTGGGCTAAACCCCGAAGCAAATCTTCAGCGTAACTATTCAACCGCAGGTACAGGGATGGAGAGCAGAGGACGTAAATAGCAAGGTGCAATGCCGGAAAATAGTGGTAATTCCTTGTTGGCAGAATACGTTTCAGCACTGCCGGCCCAACGTACAACAAAAATGACCGAAACTCCACAGCCTTCCAGTACTCCACTTCCTGGGTGCTTCGTGGTTGACGCTAAAACTCTGACGGTAAACAGAATCGCTTAAGGTAGTCATCGAGTAGCTGCCTTTGCTCCATGCTGATACGAAACGGTATCTTCCCATGAAGCCACACGTGCATGAGACGCCGCATCACCCCCAGACACACCAAATGCATGTAGTCAAGGGCAAATGACATCACCGCGTCAAGTCGAGTGCATAGAAAGGAGACTCAGAATGATGATGGTCTCTGTCCTCCATTGATCTGAAAGTGAGGTTTGTTCGCAGTACAAACTGAGAACAATCAGGGAAAATGACTCTGTTCTTCTCAAAGATTCCCTTTTGAGTGCAACGATCACAAGAACTATAACCGGTGTGTCCTTTAGTACATTTGACGAAGCACCTTGCAGGAACATCACAGATAACTGCAATAAGGACAACATTGTACGTTTTATCTCCGTTGTCTAAACCTTCCATTTGCAGGGATTTAAGCTCCGTAATAAATTTGTCAAGATAAGCATCAAGATCTGGTGGCTTGCCAGGTCCATAGTACATACTAACCGCAAATGGCTCTTTGTTAGCTGCATTGACAACTGAGCACAGTGTACGCCAGAGACTCGAAGGACCGTTGTAAAGTGGGATTCCGTCAACGTTAATATGCAGACGCACAGTATCCGACTCAAGGCCAGGCAACCTATTCGGAATTCCGTCGACCAACCCGATATGAACAAAGCCATCCTCGACTGACGAAGAGCGAGCTGTACCAAGGATGGTACGAGCATCTCTGGGGATTTCATGACCAAGAGAGCGAAGAAGCCGCGCAATGTCGTTTACAGCCGCGTGAGTAAGGTTGTGACGATATGCAATCTCTGCAACTTGAATGCTGATCCCATCGTCATCAGGTGCACACGGAGAGAAAGGCCTTGTGGTCTCTATGGTGTTTGGGTCATCATCACCTAATGCGACGAATTCGCTGTCAAGTTCACGGAGTTCAATGTCCACCAACATGTCCTGCTCCTCACTGGAGGTACTCTTGGAAGCCACATTTCCAAAGCCTCCATCACTCTCATGTTCAGCACAAATCGAGTTGCTGGGTTCAACACTGGTGTCAGCAATACACTGTTCTGGAACGCCAATCTCTCAATCGGTGGCAGGTGCCGAACCTAGTATTTCATCTGCCTCTCTTCGTACAGCACGGTAGTGCGTCCAACGTGACATACTCCCTGCAAAGATTGGATATATTCGGATTCACTTCAGGGCCCGTTTACATAAAGCGAGACAAACTTAAGTACGATCTGAGCATGAGCTCAGGCTCAGGTGAGATCATGCTCAGATTTGAGACGACTGCATAAAGCAAGTTGAGATCGGTCTCGTACCTATCTCAGTTGAGATCAAACTTAAGATCGACATCACGAAAGAAGCAGGCGGAAATGACGCCGCAGCAGTTGTTACCTAGTAGAATGTGGGGTGACGATGACCCCTACAGCTCAAGTTGGACTGGGCTGCTTTTACAGAAGCGTTTTTCGTGTTCAACCTCTTGTTCTTGTAGTGTTACTTAGGGGTGTGATTGGTGAATATCACAGTTCCCATGGTGTGCACAGTGAGTTGAAATCGAATGACAACGCCTCACTTCATAAATTAGTGTTAGAATTTTAGACATCAGAATTAATGTATTAGCATTTTAGAAGTTAGAGAATGCATTACCATTCCAATTTCCGACGTTAGAACTACTGTATTGGCACTTTAATCGTTCAAACTAGTGCGTTAGCATTTTTGATGTTAGAATTAGTGTATTTTCATTTTATGTTAGTAGCTGGGACTATTTCTTCCGGGACCTTCTTTTCCTGCACCCCGGTTAGGCCTAACCGTCAACGCAGCCAGGAACACACGACTATCTCTGTATTTGCTGCTACTTGATTTATTAGACATTGTGCAACATGGCCGTGCGCCAGACGTGGCATATTCCGCAATTACTGCGCTCGTTCGTAGCGTCCTGAGTACTGGGCAGAATTCGCCATCAGGATCATGGAAGGCGCCATGTTCAGCCTAACTTTTGTCTGTCAACCCCCCCCCCCCCCCCACACACACACACACACACCGATTTGACGGTAAGACGTGCTCGCTTCCATTCGTAAGACTATCGGCCAATCGGTTATCTTAAGTACTTTGCGAGACTAGATGAACACTGTAGTCACCTAATTTTCTTGACTTTCTCGCCCAGGCATCCCAGACCAGCGCCGACAACACGCCACACAAAAACCTCCGAGCCCTCCACAACAGGGTGATGAACCCCGTACCCCCATTGATGAACCCTGCGTATCTGAATTTCTTATTTTACCCTTTGTTTTCCTCAATTTTTTCTATTCTTTATGTACATACATATTTCATTTTAGCTCCTGTGGCTTCCTTTAAAAGAGTGCCCTGCGTTAAAAGGGACTAGGAGCGACTACTCCACACTACTCTATATTTGAAACCGAAACAAGATCCGATGGGCAACGTAACCTCTACTCGAAATGTATTACATGGAACGTCCGAGATAAACGTTAGACGATAATTTTACCAAGGATTTCGTATTGTAGACCCACCTTGGTCAATTTGTCAAACTTAAAGATTACTGTACAAAGCAGCAAAATTCCCAGGCAAATGTAATGCTCAGATAACTTTCTGCAGTTACCACAGTTTCATTTCTACCTGCAGTCATAGACACACCGCAAAAAGAAAAAGAAAGAAAAGAAAAAAGAAGGAAGCGCCTGTGGGGATCGAACCGCCAGCGACATAGGGTCACATTACCGCACTAAGTTGGTTATGAGCAACACAGTACAACAAAGAGAGCTGTTTCGATCTTAATAAAATGTTTTTCAATGTCTCGCCCACCATTACGTTTGGTGACCGCTACAACGTACGATTGGTTATATTATATCACGGTCCCTTGATGGGATAACCCAAGACTGTGGCGCACACGTGGGTACATCTGAATTCCCACATTCTATTCAACAACAACGCTGTTGTTTGGCTACATCTCGCTGGCCACGGCTGTAGCTTACGTCATATTATACATACATATAAAAATTATTTATTATTGTTTCATTCTCATATTTATTACATGTACAAAAAGTGGACCACCACAAGAATTAATTGCATGGAAATCAGATTCATCGATTACGGAGATGCAAATAAGATGATGGAACTCTGAATAAGACTGAATAAGATGGATGATAGCGCTGATGGAACGTCGGTGCGCCGGCGCACCGGCGCACCGACGTTGGGTCGTCGCGCTGTGCTGCCTGGGCGGTTTCCGTGTTTGCACTCCTTACACATGGGGCGGCCGGCCGCTGTTTCCTAAAACTTCTCCTATTGCAGCTACATATTGATGTTTGATATAGTTTTGAAGGTTTCGACGCGCTCTTTTCAAGCGCTTTTTTCCTGTAGGCGAGCAAAGTTCCGATATCCAGATATTGGCTTTGCGTCACGTTTGAGTTCCTCCACCGATAGTCCCGTAGTATTTACATGTGAGCGTTGCAAGGGAACGGCTCCGTTGAACGAGTGTTTCTAGGAGTTAGATACTTTTTGACGGCACTTTGAGACACAGGTAATCATAAAAAATAGTAATGCACAAGTTAACGTTCACATGGGCATTTGCAAGAGCTGAAGCATAGAGTTAATATAAGAATACTCTACATAACGGACTTTGCGCGACGTTAATGGGATTCTCCTATCCCCGAGGGCGACCGCTAGGACACAGCCGTCCGTTAGTCTTTGACAGTGTTAGTGGACGAATTTCTGACCCCTAACAACAACGGAGCCGCTCAGTTTGTTATCTGAACAGAGAGTTTGTTATAAGAGTATGTCGCTATCTTATCTGCTGTGCCACACTGTCCTTGCCGCTTCGACAAATCAACAAAGAAACTACAAAACTCGTTGCATCATCAGATAGGCGCATAGATTGAGAAGTTACCCGCAAATAAGAACTCGTTACAAGTTAAGTTACCGTGTGAAAAATGTAACTAAGTTAATAACGAAGTTCTTCAGCCTGAAATGTAACTCGCAGTTCCTGAGTTACTTAAAAAAAAAACGAGTTACTTCCAAGTTACTTCGGACACAAAATAGCATTACGCAGGTGCAGCGCGCGTGAGCAGTTGAGTTAGACCTTGAGTTACCTGCGGAGGAGTGCAACACGCTTAGATCGTTTTCGTTTATGTCCAACAATAGACCTCTCCCTGTTTGTAAAAAAATGACGTCATAGTGTTCGACAACGCCACAAATTTGGTAGAATTGAAGTACGTTCGAAGCTAGAGGTGAACAAGGTCGCGCCCGAAAGCCATGGTCTTGAGGGGATTAGGATATGGTCCCTTAAAGGGACTCGACCCTCGGTCCTGCTTTCCTTTCAATGGGAGGGAGCGAACATTTGCCCGTTCGTGGAACCCAACCCTCTCCTTCCGGTTTGTTTCGGTTTCAGTCAGTCTACCAATGTCATGATGACGTTTCTCTGGTAGAGGTCTATTTGAACGCTTTGCATCTTACTCCCTGTGGGCGCACAATGGTTGAGCTTCATTTCAATGGCTGTGGTTCTTACTTCCTGAATAAAATACTGTCATTGATTGAATATCACGTTTTATGGGGAAAAAATGCCACGAAGGAACCGGAGAGAAAACAAGAAAATATGTGGACGTGAGTGAAAAGCGAGTTAAAAGCAACTTGGAACTTAACCTAAGTTACTTTGGCAAAGTTACCTGAAAAAGGAACGAGTTCCCCTGAAAGTTACCACGGCGCAAAAGTACCCAGTTAAGTTACCAGTTACCAAAAAAAGGAACTTAGTTACAGTAACGAGTTACTTGTAACGAGCTACCTCGAACTCTGGATAGGCGTACTCCCCCCAAGGATTTGGAAGTACCGCAGATTGTACTTGAAAGTGCTCTTGAACTAAGCGCGAAAGGTCATGAGGAACTCCTGCGAATATGCCCCCTAAAGCAATTTATTTGGGAGATCATGACTACATCCCACACAACAAAAACGTTGTCAAGCAGCGTCAGCTTTTGTGCACATGAAAACAAAAGAAGTGCAGAGGACAAATCTAATATAGTGCTAAAAAACATGAAATGACTACAGAGCAAACATGTTTCGCAAATTGGTGCTTCTACCCTTATTATTATAACGAGAACAGTTTCACTTAACTGTAAGCATGCCGTGCAATACAGTACAATTACTACTTACTGTGTTAGAAGCAAGTTAATTGTGAACGTAACCTCCAGCATTGTATGTTCAAAGGTTTTCTAACACAATACGAATCCCTGTGTTGCAATGGCGAATATCACTAGTAGGCAAACACGTAGTCTGTTTTCATCTTTTGCATCACGTGAGTAAACGACACTGCTTATCAATTTCAAGTGATTAGTAAGCATCGAGTACAAGTCACATGCGGCCCGACAACAGAAACGTGAGTTACTATAGAGTTGCTTATTTGGCGCACCTAGTGAGCTTCACGTTAACCACATGAAAACTACCCAATGAATTATCGGAATAGAGAACGACAGAACAGCATACGTGCAGACACACATACACACAAAATAACAAATGAGCAACCTGTATAATAACACGAACACAGGCACGGAAGACTTGAGACGTATGCACTGAAAGGTGCGTGGTCTGACACAGGCGAAGCGTGATGGACAGGGGCAGTGGGCACCACCACCACCTCCACCACGACGACGACGACGAGTTGTGTTTACTGCGAAACAGGTAGGGTGTACCCATGCAACTCTAACATCTGTTTCATGGCAGTAGAAGATTTTACAAGATGTGCGCTTGAATCTAAAAAGACCAAATCAACTTCATAACAGAGAAAGCTTCCTGATTTCAACACTATCCCTATTGAAAAAACCTTACAGGTCTAATGTGTCATGGGATTGAGAGGTCCTCTCAGCCTGAAAGAACCTCTCAGGCTGACAGGGCTCCTCAGGATGACCTCTCAGGCGGAGAGGAGCTTTCAGGCTGAGAGGGCCATCAGCACCTGATGCCCTGTTTCGACATCGGAACACCAATGCCCAATTTCGTCGTCTACACTGCACCTGCCGTCGGAGTGGTAGAATCATACAGTGCTACGATACACCAGGGATGGAAACAGAAAAAGAGCATGTCACAAAACTCGACATGTATTGACTTCCCTCGATTGTACATATACACTCAAGGCATACACACTGCTATCAGATTACGTAACAGTTATCTCCAATGTCTTACAGAATTGTGAATATTTAATATGAGTTGAAGGATCGCTCGCAAGAAACTACAGGAAGCAGTAAACAGCAGCAGCAGAAACTAGATTTGGCAGCTACATGTCTACGAAAACAACCATTGATTGTCAACACATACAGTCGTATTCCACGAAGTATAAACTCATGGGACACATATTCGCAATGTCCGAACAGCGACGACGAAAAATATTGTTTAAAGAGCTCAGCTTGGCGGTGATTAATGTTCGTCTGTATTATGTACTCTTGGGGACTCGCGATGCATCGTCCCTTTTGCCTTGCTTGCGTAAGACGCCAGCTAACTTCAGCGAGATTGGGTTCTCAGTACCTTAGACTCCCTTGCCTGACGCTTTGTACGAGCTTCATCTGAAAGAAATAGCGTTTCAGAATGTCAGTGTAAGCCAGTGTGCAGGTATCGAGATATACGACATACCATTTGGCACAAAGTGTGTATGGTAACCAAACGTCATTGGTAATATTCCTATCAGCGCTCATAATGCGTGTCTGCGAACAGTAGTAAAAGCGGAACGGGAACAGGAATGCCTGTCACTCACAAAAGCATATCTGACACATCGTTTACATACTTCAAAAACAGCCAAAATCCTGAAGACAGAACGCGAAGTACTTGAGATCCGCGGCCGACGTCCTCACACTTCAACGTTTTAAAACAGACTGATTGAACCACTGACGACTGGACGAAACGCTTTCACTTATGTGCAGTGCAATAATGCAAGGGTTGCAAGAACAATATCTTCAAGGAGGAGCGGCAATACAAGGTCAGCGCGGCACCTGTACCTCGGAGGAATAGTCCCCAAACATGTGAAACCTTACGAACTATTTTGCAAAGTGGACGAGGTAGCATGTCCCGCGGCGCAGAAAACGTGTAGCAACTTGTTCTGGGTGGTGTTGCACGACCCATCAAAGCTGTCTGAAAGGTCCTCACAAAACCCTCAGGGCTACCTGAATAGTTATGCAACACCTTCCAGATTTCCTCTAAAAGGCCCTTTCTTACCCCTTTGGGCTGTCTAAAGGGTCTTTCAACACCTTTCAGATTTGCTCTGAGGGTCCTCTCAAACCCTCCAGAGGCGCCGAAGTGTCCTACCAGACCTTTCAAATTTTCTTGAAAGGTCCTGTCAGACCTCTCAGGAAACTTTGAGTTGTCTCTTAGAGAGATATTCGATCGAGTATGGTCGCGTAAAGACATTCAGCTTGACATGCATACATTTTTCTAAGATCTGTACTGCTTTCGTAATGTATCCATGCCTTTGGTGCTTAGTATGTAAGAGGATTTTCGGTTCCCCACTACGTGTCACTAGATGTGCCCAGTATAATCCTTCATGAACGCTGTCTTTCAGTCTTTCAAGCAAAATGAACATGCAAAATTATTCGCAAAACGCTTGTAATAAAGCACATGATGGCAACATATAAAAGTGTATTACTCTGTGCACATGCACATTTGTCGAGTAGACATGTATTTTTAAGTCGCTTCAATTCTTGTAAAGTAATTGTAGTAAACGAGCTTTGGAAAAATTTTGCACATGCGCCGAGTAATTGTTGTGCACTTCATGCCAACAATAGGTAGACTTTTATTTGTCGCCACCAGCAGTCATAGCAGATGATCTATGACTTACAGGTAGCTTGCTCACTGATTCGGAGCTTGTCCAAGAAGACAAGAATGTTCCTTGCAACAAAACTTAAAATGTTACGAAGTTTAAAAAGCTTAGTACACCCGAAAATTAAGCTACCATATTTGGCTGCTTGCTCATGAGACGTCTGTCTTCTTCTCGCAAAGAAGTCAGTTGTTGAAGCCATCTTGTTGAAGCCAGCCCAGAGTGACTTACCCTATTAAAACACATGGAAAATATTCGGGATATATACATACAGGATTATTGAACATGGGGCTTATGTGTCATATGGACATATCGATTATATGGATCATATGGGTGCGCATATGGCCCTACGGGAATCTCCATATCCAATAATCCCGCATAAATGTGTCTCATAGAATTCCCACGAGGTCCAGATACCCGCATGAGTGTATAGGCATCCAAATGAGACCGCGCTTATACGAGATCCAAAGAGCATAAGGTTATGTACCACGCTGAAGTAGCCACTACTGAGGTAGCGGTCGTATGACGATGCGGAGAAAAGATTATAGTGAGCGCATTCAGTGACACATAGTGGGGAACCGAATCCACCTACAAGCAAGCCATCAAAGGGTGGGATACATCCTGAAGGCAGTACGGATCTGATAAAAATGTAGGTATGTCAAGCTGAATATCTTTGTGCGATCATATGGTGGCGAAACCTGGAAACTTTCTCTGTTATCAAGTTTATTTCGCTTTTTTACATTTAAGGGCGCACGGGGGGGGGGGGTATATTTATTAGACGAAAAGGAAAAAAAACGCGGCTGTACTACCTTGCACTGCCGTGGAGCAGATGATGGCGTTGCATGGGTGAAGTGTACACACTAAATCTTTTTACACCCTTCTTCGTGTCAATTGGGTGTGTCATATCGCACGCCCTTTTGAGTATAGCAGCTACACCCAACATAGTGGGTGTAATGAAATACACCTTAACCATGGGGTGTAATGACTAAACTACACACTAAACTTTTTTACACCCTTTTGTACCAAAAACTTATACCAACAAGACTCACACCCGCTAAGTAGGTGTTACACCCTTTCAGAGGTAATGTGGGTGTACCATAACTCACACTCCTTTGAGTGTAAAAGTTTGTCGGTGTAATGAAATACACCTACCTGTCAAGGTGTATTTCACAACACCCTCAAACTTTTACACTTAAAAGGGTGTGAGTTATGGTACACCCACATTACCTCTGAAAGGGTGTAACACCTACTTAGCGGGTGTGAGTCTTGTTGGTATAAGTTTTTGGTATAAATAAACACGCTTAAGCAATGGAGTAACGTGTGCAGGTTCCATAGTCTTTCCATAGTGAGTGTACCACGCATATTAAGCAAAGTAAATGAAAAACATGAACCTGTAATGCATTGTGCTTTCTCAATACAGCAAACTCGAACTGGTGCCATATTGGACCAATATACGTCCTGATATACGGATAAGGATATACGCGCTTAAATTTATAGGTAAATCTGAAACATTGCATAAATGAGATGACGAAGCAAAAGCTTACTTAGAAAGGCATTTCCCTTCTAGGAGAAAACAGATTCTATATACATTGCCTGTCTTACAAGCGTCTGTAAATTCGATAGCCCTGCTCGCATTCCAGACAAAACGAAGGGTAAGGTGTCTAAGTTTAATATGAGTATATACACAAAAAACACTGAAGTGAGGAATTGCTTGGCGGATCGACCCATCATCAAGATAATGTTTGTGTTTCTTACTGGTTTTGGTATGACGGAAAATGAAGACTCAGTGTACACGCCACTTATATTCCTCCATATAGTTTACTCATTACACCCCATTGTCAAGGTGTATTTCATTACATCAACTATGTTGGGCGTAGCTGCTACACTCAAAAGGGTGTGCGATATGACGCACCCAACTGACACCAAAGAGGGTGTAGAAAGATTTAGTGTGCATTGTTGAACATTTTAGAACAAGGTAAACACCCTTAAACCATTACACCCTTATTACACCCATAGTACACCCTTAACACACCAATGTAGATGTGCACCCAATTGACACCCACATATGAGAGGATCAGCCTTGCAGTGGTGTAATATGAGTGTAATCTGGGCGTGTATTGCAGAATACACCCCTCTTACACTAACACAGGTGTAAAAACTTTTAGTGTGTACGCCCTACCTGTTTAGCAAACAACTCAGCAAAGAGCTGTGCAACGACCTGTAGCATAACTTACTTGAAGTCTTTCAAGATATCCACGTTATATGTGTTCATTTCCCACATCGGGTGTATGCTAGCTCATTTGCCTTGTGCACCGAAACGAATCTGTCGAAAGCGTCTGAAACACCTGGATCCCACATTAGTAGCTGCGCCACTGGAGCATGTTCACCCGGATGTTAAGTGATGATATCAGCTAGCCAATACGGTAACGAGCACACTTTACTGACAGGTAGAGCATAAGGTAACAGGAATCAATAGGGTAATAATCACACTGAGAGGATAAAGTAATAAGATCCCAAATGGCTAGGAATGATACCAAGCAAAAGGTGCACGAAACACACCACTCACGCAGTCAACTAACCTTCAATTCACGAAGTCCAACGGCTTCTTGGCGTATGTTCCAAGGTACAAACACAGAGACAGAAATTGCACTTCCAAGGCAGAAAAACACACTCACAGCAGTCCCAGGCGCGCCAGAGCCACAGCGAAAGACTACTTTCGAACGCAGGAACGCAGATCGCGGCCGACGTCGCGGGGTGTTCCAGCACATATGAAGCGCTCAGAAGTGCTCCGGGAGCGACACCTGTCCCAGCGCTCTTCGCGCTAGAACAAGACAACAGAAAATCAAGCGAGGACGGCACCAACACTGTCAGAAGGAGGAGGTCTTCCTCGTCAAAACGAGACTTGATTCACCTTCCTACGCCAACAAACCCCCGATATCGAACAAAATATCTCCTGCCCCGTGTATCAGGCACCCGCCGCTTCCACGGGGTCCTAACTCGAGAACGGAGAGGGATCGAAAAGTGTCGCAAGTTTCTACGCCTGGCATGTGTTGAGTGCGTGTGCCCATTATGCTAAGTGCACACTACATCACCGAGAGCCATGCATGTGAGGAACACACGCCTTTTACAACCTTCACGACCCATTCGCCGACAGTGTGCTCCGAACACCTGCGCTACCATCCTCCGTTTCATTAGTCATATCATTCCTCCGCTGTTTCCTGACTCTCAGGAAAGCAGTTGACCGCTGTGTCTTTCCATCAGTGTCTCAATAATCTATCCAAAATTTTAGCCCATGGTTTTGTTTTGGGAATGCAACACAGAGGCTACGACCGGCGTGGTATACTCTTGTCCGTTCCATGCAGGGTGACGTAACGCGTTGACCTTCGTATAGGGGAACGTTTCGCGACCACTCTCCACCTTCCCCTTTGGGTTTGATTGCTCGCTTATTTGAAGCATAATTCGTCACATGAGAAAGAAATAAAGTTGATGGCAGGTATACTGTGGATGTTATGCCCAAACTACGACGTGCAGGATTTTTTTCGCCGATCGTTCCAAAGTATCCGTTTAACCGCTGCAAATCGACGGGTGGTCCGAATCGGAAAGTTCTAGCGCAGAGAACAGAGCATGAGCACACAAAACTTGCGTAGTCGGACGTTAGGTAAGCAAGTTGCAGCACTGAACAGCGGGAGTCGTTACCCCGACATGCCGCCATCGAAAAATTGCAAAGGGAATATCTGGACAACGGAACGTCGCGCGCCTACGGGACAAACGAAAAAGCGCCTTTTAAAAATATGTCACACACGACTATGTAGCTCCAACAGGAGCGGTTTTAGGAAAAAGCGGAAGTCCGTCTCCGTCCCATGTATTGTGAGGAGCGGAAACACGGAAACCGGTAACTCCAGAATCGCCAAGATTAGATAGCTGCGGTAGATGTTGCTATGTTTGCTACGTCAAGGGGAGTAGGTTTCGAAAAAATGAACACCGTTGAGCGCGAGCTTCCATCCGGAAAAGGACCCCAAAGTTTGCAAAAACAGCGTTGTGAACAAGCCTCCGCCCGAAACTTCCGAATCGCTAAAGACCGTCCCGTGGTGTGATTTGAGCGATCGTAGAGTTATTCGAGATCTACTCCACGCTAATTTCAGACAATCTGGGTCCGACAAACTGGGCAGGAGTGACGTCGCTCCGGACGTGTCGGATGTGTTGACGGATGCCCGGAATTTCCACATTTGTCGACTATCGTTAGGATTTCTCACGAATTTTAGGTATGCCTGTGAAGAGGGAGGAATGGGGAATCCCTCGCGCCAAACAGCGTCTCCATAGGACCATTGTAGGCCTATATGTTAGACTCCATCAAGCGACGCCACCGTCAGTAGAAAGAGACTGAGTAACTGTCAGGCACATTAGGATCCTCAAGAGCCTTGAACAGCCTACCCGTATACTGCAGGTAAATACCTGAAGAATCGATACTTTGAGTACGGAAACAGGTTAGAAAGCAGGACAAATGCCTGTTTGGGCATAACTAATTGTATTTTCAGCAAAAAACGACATGATCCAACCTGACCGAGCCTAGTCATGTTTGTCACCTATGGATCCGAACGTGTACCTTATTTCTGTATCGTTTTCGTCCGTCCGTTACTGTTCCGTTCCTAACACAATAACGTAGCAGTGAGTTTAATTGTCTGCACATTCCCGAGGGCAGTGACACATATTGCTGCCACTTCACTTCATACGAGGCCCATGTAAGTATCATATTGACTTAATATGACTCGGTACGGTACCCATAAGACTGCCATATATGAGACTGCCTACATATGACTTCCTACGCGACGCATATATATTTATGTAGTGCCCATACGAATCTGTATCGGGGCCATACAAACTGATATAGGAACCATATAAGTCTCATACGGGAACATTCTGTGGAGACAAAAAAGGTGGCAAGAGAAAATTATTTCAGAACTGGGGCTCACTCTTGACGTGCACATAGCGATCGTTATAGCTATTTTTCAAAATTTGCGCGCTCATTCCGTCACGCGCATTGGCCGTCAATCGGGGAGCACGAGCGTTTAGCAGGCGTTACGGGATAGCGAAAAGTTCAAAATCTAGCCCCTGAACGTTTACTAACTTGTTTTATGCAAAAGGCATTCAATTGATTGATTGACTATATCATCAGAGGCATCGCAGATTATTATATTATAGAATCGTATGGGGTTGATCTTGCTGGAACAACCACCGACAAACGTTTACTGAACACGCAAGCGGTGTATTTCCTCCTGGGTGTGACACCCCAGATGCAAGCGGAAGCGGGCTTGTTCACTCGTTCAGAGGATGAACGAGTACGCCGGCAGCGACACCAATTCAAACCACCTTTTGAGCACACTCAAGCCTTGCCGATACTACTGCGGTGTGTTGATACTAGAGGTGTGCGCCGATGCCTTTTTTGTCGGCGGCGGCGTGAATTGGCGAGCCGTCGGCATGCTCATCCGCGCGTTCAAGGGTCTCTGACCAGAAGCTGGAGAGACTTTTCCGCAGTGGCTACCTATAGAATACACAAAAGCAACTTCACATACGAAAATGCATGCCTCAACACCTCGTAGTTTTCGTAAACTCGAATTTTGAACATCGCGGTTCACGCTGACGCTGGCACACCTAATGTCAAACCAAGAAAACGTACGCATATATAGAAAACTCATCTGGTCATCCCACTGGGATGACGTCAATCGCCCATGCAATCAGCGCGGAGAATGCCGTCACGTGATCGAGCACTATATAATAACAGCTTTCAGCAAGAACCAACATTTTTACGCCGATATACTGTTGTCACAATGTCTGGAAATAAAAGGTTTGTATATATTTCGAAATCTGCGACCTGTTTTAGAACTGCAATAATCCAATTAGCGACTTCCGTGGAAAGAGGAACTAGCTACGAGGCTACGAGCTAAGCCACTGCGACAGTTTCGCCAGGGGAATGAACGTGTAGTATAATTCTATTGTTGGGAAAAACTCACGTGACCTCAAGCGTTGGGCCAATCGTTGGACGTCGGTTGAGTAGCTTTTTGCTTTGCTTTTTTTTTTGTCTCCCTGGGTGACCTGTGACGCTGGCGAGGCTTTCCCTTTCCCATCTGTTCTCTCCCTCTCCCCCGCTTTGGCGGTTCGGGGCAGTTCTGGGTGGTTGTGGATCTCCGTTCGCGTCGAGTGAAATAAATAACAAAATGTGGAAGCGTTGGCTGTTTCTGTTACACACAAAGTGCTTTATTTTCCGGGATTGGTATTTCCAAAGCACAAATATGAAGTCTGCTGTAGCTGTGCACAACACGAACATGATATGAACATTGTTTCTGAAGTTCGAATGAAATGCCGAAGCAACTTTGCATTCACTGATAGCTGATGTCTCACGAGGAAGATTTCACAGTAGAACAACAGTATATTGGCTGCACAGGCACACACATTCAGAGGTCCGGCATGACAGAGAACATGTCCATATTGCTGCTTGTGTAGGCGCCTGGTTGATCCGTCACAAAGGAAATTGTGAAGCTGCTATGCCGAAAGATGATGATCCAACCACTCTGAGTGTCATATCCATTCTACTGTATCCATGCAGATGCCATTCTGAAGCAGATATGAGTTGAGTGCTTATACCTGAACAAGAAAGATAGGGATCAAAAGCGTGAAAACCAAAAATTATACCTGCCAAAATGCTGCGTAGATGCCACAGGTGCGGCGCTATGTTATGCTAAGCGGCAAAATAGAATAGGAACTGACTTGCCTGTCATCGAGTGAGTAGCGGAAAAACACAGTATTCGTCCTCTTGAATCGTTGTCGCACCAAGCAAGCGAAGCAGACCTGCCTTCCACTTCCGAGTTTTTCAGAGTTGGTATCGACAACATGTTAGGGAAGGACACTAAAAACCATCCAAAGCGGTACCGGCGTAGATGCTTTGCTTGCGTCCCTGCTGCACCCAACACATTTCGAAACTTTGCGGCGAGTTGCTGTAGTTGCGCCGGCACCGCCGACACGGTCGCCGGTCGCCGGCTTGAGCGCGCCAAGGGAAGGTCATAATTTCAAACCAACCAATGAGCGCTCGCATACCGGGGGAGCGGCCTCAGGAGCCAATGGGCTCGTGACGGTTGAGAACTCGCGCTTCGACGTAAAAATTCTGACGTTTCATGACGTTTGATGACGCGAAAAGCTCGCAGCGCCTCACTTTAGTCCGCAAGTGAACTCGCGAGTTTCATCCCCTTGGTTTCGCGGCCGCGCCAAGTGTGTCGCCACCACTGATCTCTGTGTATAAAGGCTGGATAGCGGGTGGGTGAGGGTATCGCGGGAAAGGGTACGCAAACCAGCCGCCATATTGCAGTGCTCAAAAGAGCCATTACAGCCCATTGGAATGCATGTAAACTGTGACAAGTTTTGCTGTTTGTGAGCGCTTCCCTTGCTGCTTCGCTAAAATTTTGCCACGGATCGCTGCAGAAATCCCTCGTGATTGGGTTCCTTACGTTTTTTGTGTGAAATCCCGTCACATACATGTTATGTCCTGTCTATTTTGTACTCGTGTCAGGTCGTGTCGTTCCAATTTTGTACTTTGAACTTCGATTATGTGATTTCTGGTTTTGTATGGTGTTGTATTTGTTGTGTCAGGTTTCCCTTGTCGTCAGTCAGAGTGTGCGGCGTGTTGCTTCTCGTGTTTCTCAAATTTCCTTTCTGCTCGGGGGCGTGAAATGCCAGGGAGCAGTATTCTCAGAATTGACTCTCGGCATTCAGCAATGTTTGGCACGTTTGTTTATGTAACCACCTTAATATGCTTGGGTATAAACATTATGCTTTGCACAGGAAGTTTAGATATGACCAGTTATGACAGGAAATGCCGAACGGCACTAAAGCACTTCCAAAGGACTAGACTGGTGTTAAGTATGTGATATAAAGGCTATATGACGGTAAAAACATATCGACTAGAAATATGTGCACTGGGGAGATAAATGTCCTATCCAATATGGAGTGGCTTCTAACTGCATATGAATGCATAATTCAGGAGTGTTTTCATATATTGGACTAGTTGCAGCTTTAAGGTGCCCTCTGATTCCAATCCTCAACCGTCGCTTGAAACTCTTAACTAGAGAACATGATTCATAGAGGCTAGATTTTCATGCAAATACACACTTTCAACCAGAGTTCGACGCAACTCGTTACTGCAACTAAGTTCCTTTTTTTGGTAACTTAACTTAACTCGCTACTTTTGCGCAGTGGTAGCTTTCAGACGAACTCATTTCTTCTTCAGGTAACTTTGCCAAAGCAACTTAAGCTAAGTTCCAAGTTACTTTAATTTGCTATTCACTCATGTCCACTTGTTTTCTTGCTTTCTCTCCGGTTGTTCCATGGCATTTTATGTCATAAAACGTGATGTTCAGTCAATGACAGTACTCTGTTCAGGAAGTAAGAACTGCTGCTATTGAAATGAAGCTGAACCAGCAGTCAAGAAGCTTCAACAGTGATATACTGTACAGTATATCACTATTAAAGCTGCCTTAGTGCTGAAAATCGTCCATTTCAAAATAGCCCAGATCTCTCATTCGGTTAAAGTGGATATGGCATTCACAATTCTTATTGAAAGTAATCAAAACTTGCCATTCCCAATCAACGATCTTGGACAAATACATATTGAAATAAAAAAGAATTTAGTGGGCTTCGATAATAAATCACTGAAATGTCAATGGGAACGAAATGGAGCAGAAAGCATGTTATAGCCGTAAAAAGAAATTACACTTGAAGCCGTTTCTGTGTGAACATTTATTCTTGCACATATCACAATACAGTACACGTGAATTATAGATAAATATTAATATTATAATTAATATTATATATTATAATAAATATTAATATTATATTAATATTAATAACAAATTATAGATATAAATGTGAAAGCTATTTCAGATGATTTTATATGTTTCAAATTTTATATGTGGGAATATTCACCCAGCAGTTGAAAATCGCTAGCAAGACATAGAACAACAACAGTAGAAACCTGGTTTACCACTTACAAGTTCTGAAAGCATACCGTCCATCAGCAACACACACAACGTCGATCAACGATGAGTTGATTTATAGGGATATGTGTCCCCAATGTCTGAACAGTCCTGACGAAAAAACTAAAGATCTTGAAGACTTGAAGGACTGAGTTCTGTCATGCTGTTGTGTCTCGTAGGTGATTCGGGATTGCCCATCCAGCTTCCGTTTCTTGCGACGTTTCTTGCGTGAAAATTAACGCCATCAAATTTCAGCGAGATTCCGTTTTGACAAACCGCTGACAAATGCCGACGCACCTATGCAAGCCGCGTCGCACGAGCATAACCTTCAAGAAATATAATTTGAAAAGATGTTAGCACAGCACCATGTTGGGCGTCAGATACATTACATACCGTTGCTCACAGCGCGGGCGGTAACACTTTGATAGAACATCTCGCTCTCCTCATCAGCGGTCGTATTGCCTACGAGCAGCGGTAAAAACATGAGAAACGACGTAAGAACAACGGGAATGCCTGGCACATCAACTACATACCTTAGAAACGGATAAAATCCTCAAAATCAAGCCCGAATGACGCTAACTGCTTGTCAGACACAGCGCATAACCGAACACTTCGACATTTCGTAGCAGACTGACCGTTGAAGACTGTCGAACGCTCCACTTACGTGCACAGGACAGGAGTGTTGTACGAAATACAGAAAGAATAGCTTCAAGTAAGAGGCGTAATACGAAGTTAGCACGGTACATGTATCTTTGTAGATATGTTCACAAACATTTAAAATAACGCGAACTATTTTCACGCGGACGAGCCACTATGTGGTGCGGCACAGAAACCCACGTGTTGCGTTACAACGCGCCCTCCTTTGACAACATCGGCCAAAGGCCGCCTGCTTAACAGATAATAAATTTTAATTTCAGATTTACGTTCAGTTTTCACTTGCAATACTTGCGATACCATGCGTATACTGGAATTTCATTAGAATTGAACGAGTTCCTCAAAGTGGTTAATTTGCTGCACAGACATACGGCGTTTTTCTTAATCATATTCTTATTTAATTTGAGATTATGATGTACGATTGGTCGCCATTACAATCGCTGCTTCAGCATCGGGCGTCTCACTTACTGTATTGATGGCTCTGCAACATGTTGGATCCCATTAAATCAATTGGAAATCCCATTCTCTTTGAAACACAAAGGCCAATTCCACCATTTTAAAATGTTGCAGTGTGAGCTCTGTGAAACGTAACAGTAATGTTCTGAGGGAATCTCTAGATACGTAGAGGGAATATCTAGATCAACGTTTCTGATGCACCGTTGCGGTGTTGTTTCATTATGTTGAAAACGTAACGTTTCTAAAGCAACGTACCAGCAATGTCTCCTTTTTGTTGAACATATAACGTTTCCAGGATAACGTTGCGATAACGTCATTTTTTTGTTGGAAACGCTGCTCTCACATCGGACACATTCAGGCAACGTTGCTGCAACTTTTTGTGCTACCTGGGTATACTGTTTTTGTAACGCCTGTGCAGCGATTTCGAGAAAAGTAGTGACATCATATTTGCATATCTATGAATAAGCTTGATGAATACAGCGTTTCCGTTCCAATATCTGTGTTTGTCACTTTCTGACGTCCGCCTCGTCAACCAGTAGAATAATTAATGAAAGGCACAGAACCGCAGCACCGGAGAGGCCGCAGAGTGCTCCGCCATGTTGGATCAGCATGAAGAACAGCGTCCTCGGACGAATGTGGTACCCGCCGCCTTATCCAAAATTAGCGAATGCGCATGCGCAGAATTGGCCTTGCAACCATTGGGGTCCTATTTGGCGCTGCTGCTGCCCGAAAAACGTCCCCATTGCGATCAATTGGGGTGTCCCATCCAGTCGCGTAGCCAGGGGGAGGGCTAGGGGGGGGGGGCTCGAACCCCCCCTACCTGCCACGACGGACCCACGCAAATCGCGCAAATCCGAGGAGAAAATAATATATGGGGGGGACAGGGCGACGATCGCGAAAGTTCTTACAGTTCATGGCGTCTATCTAATCGGCACTCTTGAATGGTTTTCAAAGTATGAGCTTTTCGAAATCCTTCCGATCCCGTGACACCGCCTCTTTGGACATCACTGCGTAATCGTATTGTGAACGCCCAAATCAATTACCGCATTTTGAGGTGTGCACAACTATTGTGTGTTGTCGCACCCAGGATCAGGGGGAGGGGGGGCGAGTTTTCGTATGGAGCCCCCCCCCCCCCCCTACCTTGGCGATCTGGCTACGCCACTGGTCCCATCCTTGCTACCAAGGAGGAAGGAAACACAAGGAGCGGCTCTTCCCTCGAGACTCACATATAGCCACCCTCTAGCGGTCGCTCGAGTCGAAATCGCCATTGCGTCCTGTCCACCACGTGATCCCCTCTATATTTCGGTTTTGCAAACCTTTGTTTCTCGCGCTGCTCTCTGCGTGATTTTGCTTTTCTAAAGTAATTTATTGCAAAATTGTGAGCACCATCGTAGAAACGACGTATGGCAATGCGTTCCTGTCCCGTCTGCGGCTGTCGTTGAACGGAAAGCAGCTCTATCACAGGAACAAGTTTTGTTCGTAAGTACACGGTCAGTTGCTTTAGTCGCCTGTGTGTGTTCGAGTCATCTTGAATTGTTCGTTTGGGACCTGATGCAGGTTCATTTCATATCCTGTGTTGTTGTACAAATCTCATTAATGGTGTTCTGAGTACGTCATTCCTTACCACTTAATCAAGAAAAATACGTTGGCGCCAACTGACGTTGTCACCATTGGCACACCTGATGTTTCCGGTCCCGCATACTTCTTTTGAGTTCTGCAAACTGTAACTGGTCTAGAGTAAACATCCGAACACACAGAAATAAAGTGCAAACCCGCGTTCAATGTGATCCTGCCATCTAAACTGACACAACTATAGCTCGTGTCGTCTGCTCTGGTGGCGCCGTGCTGTCTGGAGGGTGATGTGAGCAGTCACGTGGTAGACAGGAGCATCCCAGAATGCTTTGGAATACAGTACAGGGAGAGCAAGTAGAATGTGTTGGGGGGAACTATTGACTGTGGTCTTCAGAGTGACTGCCGCGGACGTTCCGGGAGCAGGGGCAGATGACCGAGGCTTATATTCTGGGTCGCACATCGTCGTTGCGTGGTGACCGGTACATTTGTGGCATTTCGGGCGAGTTCTACAATGTCTTGCAGCGTGATTCGGCTTGCAACATCTGAAGCATCGGCGATGCTCTGCTAATACGTGTTTCTTTTCGGCAAGAGACTTTGTGCTTGTACAATCTTTTTTTTTATTATTATTATTTTTTTTTTCATTTTCTTTATTTATTTTTTTAATTGCGTGTTAGCGCCGCGAAGCAACTGTGGCTATGAGCGGCGTACAGATGTGGACAGATGGAGAGAGGACAGCAGGAAGGAGTGGGGGGACAGGGGGATTAGTATGCGTCCTGGGCCGACGCTTGTACAATCTGCTATCGCATGGCTTGTCATTTTGCAAAAGAGGCAGCTGGCAGCGTTCATTTCCCTTGCCTGCCTGGACCATGTTTTGCAATGTGACCACTGGACGACCATTCGCCGGTTTAAATTTGCGAAAGGCGTCTTTGTGGGGTCATGTTCGGGTGGGAACGAATTTTGTCTATTTTTGTGTACATCATTTTGGTATTTGTCTTTTTTGGATACAAACCTCCCCCCTTTATGTAAGTCCCTTCACGAGGGTCTTTAAAGTAAACAAATGAAATGAAGAACTTCGTGATACTTTCATAGTTGGAGCACTTTTAATGCATATTTTAAAACAGTGGCTGCTAAAAATGTGTCAGACACCGTTGCAAAAGCTGCTGTCTGTATCAGGTGAATCATGATTTTTCCCAGAAGCCAAGCCCAATAATGTATGACGCTGCATCACATATGCTATTTTGGAACAATCTCTGCAGGCATATTACGAAGATATTATCTTAGTGCCACAATAAACTATATGAACCACATTTCATGTTACATCATCTTTGACTACAACATGCCTATTTGAGTATATGAGCAGCCCAAGATACAAAGCTTGGTTCCTCAAGGTCTACATCTTACTCGAACTGGGTGCGCACTTTGCACACGAAAGGAAGATTGAAATTTTCGATAGTCAACTTGTGTAGTGAGCACTTCTGGAGGACTGAGAGCAGGAACCGGAGGTCATACACAGGGTAACCTGCATAACAGCCTGATTTACTTCCACATAACGATCACTAAAATACTCGAGGTGCTTAAACAATACTATTTCGGTGCTATCAGACAGTAAGAGTTCGAACAACACTTACGACATACTGACTGAATGGGTGGACAAAGGGATGCGTCAGAACAGGATTTGATTTGTGTCTGTGGTGGAATTGAGAGCCCAATGTAATTCTTACCAGGCGGAGCAGGCTGATGAGATGGTGCTTTGTGCCAGGGATCAGCACAGTGGTTTATCCAGAATCCCAAACATGGAGGGGTGTTGAAAAAAGTTGACGGCGAGCGGGGTCATTCTTATAGTTACATCATTACCAGCATTACCTCCGGACCCTTGGGGTTTTTGAAATAAATAAATAGATAAATAAATGTGTCTACAGCTGAAATTGCAAGGGCACCCCCAGCAATACGGAAGTTGCAGAAACCACCGGAACTTCCGGTGTGGATTTTCCACCAATAAACATCGCGGGCGTTTGACGTCATACACATGGGAAAACCACTGCATAATAGCTAGAGTTTTGCGGTGATCGCTCGAGTTGAGGGCAGAAATCGAAACCGATTTTCGGCTCCTCGTTTGGAATAGTTGGCGGCTTCGCAGAGACGAAACGTTTAAGTTGTAACTTGGAGGCACCATGTAGGTTCGTTGTCCATACAAACAAAGACATTGACCAGGTTCTGGTCAGAGACCCTTTAACCTTACCTCCATTGCGTTAACGAACGCTATTTTAGCGACAAAGCAAGCGAGCTGGTGTCATACACCCAATGGTTCGTAAATAAACGTGACCACTGGTAATGAAGATCCCTCAAATGCAACTAGCTCATTGTCTTCATATTTAACGAACTGTACTGTGAAATGCAGCCTCGTTATGAATTTCCAATACATGACGCACATTGTCATGCAGTTCTACGCCACGTTGAATTGTTAGAGCCTGAATAAATGAGCTTCCAAGTGCGAGTTTACCTTTAGTTTTGCGACTTAACGCCGTCCACTTGGACTTCAGCCTTCCTAGATAGCTTCTGGTTGATGATACGAACCCTAAATCCCATGCATTTGATGTCAGTGCTTCAATGTAACAATCTCCCCAGATTTATATATTGAAAGAACACAACAAATTGGTGCAACTCGGATTTATTGGAGCTAGAATAGCAGTAGTCAGCAATTCCAAATAGTAAATCCCAAACGTACACAAAACGTATTACGGAGAACTCATGCTCCAGATCACCTAACAGTTTACACAAAATACAGGAGGCCCATGGGTTCACATTACATAATTCTACATAACTTTGACCCGCAAAAGAAAAAAAAAACACCATGACCAACACATACATTGCTGGCCTCTCTCCCCCAACAGGAAACAGTCCTGGAGTCCTATTAAAACTCCTTCACGAAACATACTCCAGATCCAAGAGTGTAGACACCCAATTGTCAAAGTCTCCAAGAGCACAGGAGCCTGTCCCTCTGTGGCTATAGCCTTGCCTAGAGCCTTGCCGAGGCACTGTTTGCAGAAGTATGGTTATTCACGGAGAGCCGTCTGCGGCAGTGGCGTATCTAGAGCTACCTGCGCCCATGGCAACCAGTGAGTCTGCGCCCCTGTTCAGGCACATATCGAGGACACAGTTCGTCATGTTTTGTAAATACTTTAATGAAATCCACAGAACTGCTACACATGCAGATGGCCCACTAACGTCACATATGTGACGTAAGTGGGCAGCAAAGTGGGCAGCAGCAAAAGCCAGAAAGGCTATCATATGATAGCCTTTCTGGCTTTTGCTGCTGCAAATTTGTCGATAATGTCACTGAAATCAATTTTTTTTCTGTTTCTTCTCGTTCAACACTTATTAGGACAGCAAGGTCGGAAAGCCTGTCCTGACCCATTGATGCTCTTAAATACGAAAGTATCAGCTTTAGCTTGCTAAATGACCGCTTACAGCTGGGAATTGAAACCGCGATCGTAAGCATTATCTGGACCGCAACCCGAAAGTTCGGGAATACATTCTCATCTCCAGGAAGTCACACCACTTTACACCTGCCCCAGCCCGACAGAAGGGTTCAGGTTGACCCTCTTGTTGGTCCGCCCGATACGAACTCCTCTTTTCGTCGGGTCGATTTTCTTGCTCAGATATCTCTCTCAGTCCCACTGCTGCGATCGGCTTGCTACCTAAACATCCTCAAATGCTGCTGTCGCGTCTCGAGTAACCGTACAGGGTACTGGGATCTCCCTTTTGTTTAGGCTGCTTTGGTCTCGGCCGTGACAGTCGCTCACTGAGCTGGTTCGGTTAGCTCACGGTGCCCCGTTCTCGTCAAATACGTCAAGCGCCCAGTTTAGCTACCTCGTGGTTAACATGATGTCCTTGGGGATGCGTTTTCGTGTGGTCCGCACTAGGTTTCACACTACAACCTCTCTAATGGCGGGTGCTTTAGATCATTTATGAATGTGCCAGGTTGAGTGCCCGACCTGGCGCATTCACACCCGACCACATAATGGCGCCCCTGTTCACCTGGCGCCCATGGCACCTGTCCACGCCTGCCACACCCTAGATACGCCACTGGCTGCGGTCTTCGCTGTAGACAATGACGTATCCACAAACAGGTTGGCCGGCAGTGTATAGTGTCCATCACCCTAATAGACCAAATCTCGACTCAGTAGACTCAAATTTCGACCAAATGCAAGAGTATATCTAAACGGAACTGTAATGCGCGCGAGAAACGTACCAACTTCCATCAGACGACGCCCACGCGTCCGGCGAGAAGCAGGAGTCCGAGCGAGTGGGTGCCCGCGTCCGAAACTTCTGGACCCCCCCCCCCCCCCACACACACACACTTCGTCGCCGGATTGGTCGAAACCACCGCGTGACCGCTCAGGTTCACCAACGGCGTATCTTTCTCCTCCCTATTACTGTTTTTTGCTTGTATTTGTTTATGAGTTCGTACCTCCTTCCCTGGTCATCCTCCTCTCTGGAATAGCTATACTACTGGAATACATACTGGTCCAAACTGGTCCACTGGTACACTATAGGAATACACACTGATCCAACATGGTCAAAACCATGCAGTTTTGGAAATGCGCGATGTAGAGGAACCTTCGAGACGCGTCTGCCTTTCTGCGTCGGCAGTTATAGTTATGGGATGCATTTTCTGTCTTTCTCCGAGGCACAGTCTATCTCAATGTACGTAAAAGAGCATCTTGTACATAGCGCTTTAGTCAAACAACATTTTTTACTGACTGCGTTCGCCTGTATGTGAGATTCTTCTTTGATTGAAACGAAACATAACAGGCTTTACTCGAGGCACGAAATGGTTATTTATGCCAACGATGGTTCGAACTGCAGGGAAATCACTTCCAGAAAAGATATAACATCAATTCAAAACTGTAAAAACTAGTTGGATTATTTCGTCAAACCGTCGTTCAAGCTGGTGCTACATGCGCAGTCTCGATTAAAAGAGTCAATCAGCCCCGATAACAGATTAAAAACTTGGTAGTCAGTCCGGTGCACTCAACAACTGCCCTCAACTTTATTTCAGACACTTCGTAGGTCACCAAGCCGCATTTTCAGATCAAGATTTGTGTTTGTCCTGGTCGCGTTGCACATAAATGCTTCCAGAGCCAGAGGGTGCACGCTTTAATAGGAATTCATAGGAATGATTTGTTGCGGTTTCTGATCGCTATACGGAAGCCGGAACGTGAAGAGGGAGAGAGAAAGCACTGTAAATGAGCTAACAGGAGAACCACCGCTATTGTTAACAATCGGACACTGGAATAGTCCACTAAATGTCTACTTCTCAAATATCAAGTTCAGTAGGCTTCTGTTAACAGCAGATGATAACAAGGTCTTCGGGGCAGTATCGCTTGCGGTACTGTTTCCGAGAAAGTATTTTTCTTTCGCAATTAACCATTCGACCCTTACGCAACACGATATATTGGAATCTTCGAGACAGGTCCCCCTTTCTGCGTCGGCAGTTGAGGCGCGATGTCTTTTTTTTTTTTTACTCTTTCTCGGACGCGCAATGGCGGCGCAGTTCACCTCAATGTGCAGAAAAGTGCTTTTTGTACTCAGCGCTTTAGTCAAATTACATATTTACTGGCTGCGTCCGCCTCTCTGTGGGTGCTTCTTCTGATTGACATTAAACACAGCAGGGTATATAATCGAGGCACGAAATGTTAGATTGCGTCCACAATATTTCGAACTGCGGGAAAATCGCTTCCATAAAGGTAACCAAACCTGTAGCCTTCGGCGCCGATTGTGTGGAGCTGTGGTCCTCAGCAGCCCCCACCCCAGAAACTTTCGCATGGAGGGCCTGGCCCCCTCCGAGAAGTCCACCCTGCTGACAGTCAAGATGGAGATTATGAGGGATTTCCGACAAATCGTGTACTTCATGCGAATGAACATAAAAAAAAACCCCTAATGACACGGAATCCCATGCACCCCGACTGACCCCAGTGGCTATATGCGTATCGTCGCCATGCGATTCATGGCTCACTTCATTCGGTGAAACCCATATTATTTTTGATTTGTCCTTTACTTGTATTCTGTGTGGTAGAGGATCCACGATTTTTTCTCAGAGTATTGGCCTCTCCAACTGGCTGCTCGCCACCTAGCGGCACTGCTCAATTCCGCAGTGCAAAACTACTGCGGAGAAGAATATTCAATGTCGAGAAGGGGAAGAGGAAAAAGATACTGTCACACGAGCGGCATGAACGAAACGAAGACAGCAGGAAACCACTTGCGAATTATGTTATTTGTATACGTTTTTCGAAGCGTGTCTGGTGGAAGAAGGCAATAAACAGGCGATTTATTCATCGGCAATCATTGTTTTCTCCGACGACGCGAGCGCCTCTACAGTTATAGTTTGGGAAACGAATAGGACTCCGACATTGGACAACATGCTATAACATTCGCTACATAGAGCCAATTGAAGCGCTATTTATCGACAGAAATATAAGAGAACCAAGCCATGCCCCCTCCCCCTTAGGTCCACGCCTGATCCGTGTATGAACCAATTCAGAAATGTGAAATTCAAGCCGGTGTAGCATTCTTACTTGATAGTAGGTGCATTCTTCTTGCTTGCACCTCCTGCACCAGATCTGAACTGGGTTATTTGCGTGCTGCACTTTCCTGTTGGAAAGAAAGGCATTACTAATAAAGTTCTTTTCAGCTAGAAAGTGCAGCTCCCGAAAACCCGTCTTGCGTGGAGTCCAAGGTAGGGCAGTCCAGTGCAAGTGAAAAAAATGCGCTTACTGTCGTTTTAGTTGGTTGCTCCAGACTCGCGTACATGAACTGCCTGCTTCTTAAACGCGTACTTTTTTAATTTTTGTTAGGCTACCTAAACAAGAGGTGGACAACACAAGTAGGAGTATTCAGTTTAAAAAGGGCTATTTTATATGAATTAAACTAGCTCGTGAGGGCCGTTGGGGGGTGACAAAACAATTAGAACCCTGTCACATAAAGATAAACCAAGAGGCTATCAATAGGTATCCGTGCCCCCTGTCGGAAGGCCACGCACCCTTGTCACATAAAAAGGGACCTGCAGCTTGTGGCACGTCATTCTGATGATAAAGCTCGAATGATATTCGAAACGTCAAACTGTTTTGTTGTTGTTTGCAGGTGTATATACCCATTAAAGATGTAAATCCCTGTAAATCCACGGACATCATTTGGACTATTCTGAAGTGAAATAGCTTGGACAGATCTGGGATCGCGGTGTAGTGACTCGACGATCTTCAGTATATGCCTGCGTTTTCAGGAATGTTGATCAGCACTAATGATGATTAGCACAGATGTGATGCAGGCAGCATGTCTTGAGAAGGTCTCAATTCGTGTAATGTTTATGCTGCTCCGTGTTTCAACGTTCTTTGATGATTCTAGTGTTGTACCGTGCTAGACCTAACATACCATGTTTCCTACCTTTTACAGGAATGCGAATGGATTTTCTCTCGTTGTCCCGCATCGCAAGCGCCCAACGAGTATACTCCGTCTTACAGCACGATTAAGATCATCCATGCAAAGAATCACTCTGCACCTTATCAATTTATCGACGCTGGTATTTGGTTATACAGGCAACAACACATGCTTTGCACTTAAATGAAAATAAAGATATTGAATCCTTCACTTAGTACCATAAGTATTTGTGCTATCTATTTACTGGTTTTGAGGCCGCCAATAAATGGCTAAAATCCATTATTAAATGCATCCCCGCGTAGACGGGGAAGACATAAAATACAAACATATATAACAATTATAACAGCTACGCCGCACCTAGTACTTTGCATGTACAACACTTGTTGTATCATTGCTGAAGCTGTTCTTCGCAAATGACGGGTTCTGGTACAGTATAAGCAGTGATGAAAACGTCCAAACATGGAATATGCTAGTTCAACAACACCTGGCATGTCTACTGAACGTGTAAAAATCATTTAGACAGGATCTAGGGCCTAGCCGGAGAGAAAGAAATGAACGTTTCGATGGAGACGATACCTCCTCCCAATGTCCGAGTACGGGGATCACCGCGATCGATACGGTTGTGGCGGGCCGTGGACGACGACAAAGATGTCCCTCGGCTTCCAGTCCTACCAGCTGGCAGCCAGTCCTACCGGCACCGTGCCAAGGTCAATCGCCACCGCGTCACTGGTCTTATTGCTGTGTTTACATAAACTCGAGAGGAGCAGGTCGAGTTGGCTAGCGGGTCAAGTCGAACGCGACCATACGCTGTTCACATGAACTTGCTCCAACAGGAGACGGTCGTAGTGGCGCCTAGCAACTGCGGCGCCGAGCGTAGCACGAGCGTGTCGAGTCGAGTCAACCTACCCCCTTCTGTCGAGATGACTCGACGGGACCCATGGGCAACATGACGTGGCAGCGTTCACATGAACGAATTGAACCCGACAGGCCAGCTCGTCCTGCCTTTATAGAGTCCATGTAAACGCTGCTTATGAATAAATGATGGATGGCCAATGGGAGGGGATCGCATGAGAGGGGTGCGGTCAGCGATCGCAATGCTGATGGCCCCTAAAGCGCTGTGTCCCCAAGAGCACTCGCGATCCTCAGGGCGCGTCCTCTCCCGTGATGGGATGTACAGAGGAGGTTCAGAGAGTGTCGTCATGGAATCTTCCAGTGATGGTCATTTGCGTACGTCCTGTGGTCGTCAACCGGAAGACATATACAGGAGAACAAAATATGTTTAATACTGCATTGTGCATTTTAATCCCTGCGCCCATTAATTAGTGTTCTGGTTTGGTTGCGGTAACCAAATTCAACGTAACCAGCAGTGACCTTGAATGAATTACAAAAATACTACAAACGCAAAAACAACAACAAATATACAGGGGTACAAATTCAGATTGAATGATTTTAATGGATACTCCACTCACAGGGTTCAATGTGTGATAAAATACTGCTTGCTAGATGTTTCATTGTGATCTCGCTTCCATGAATCTCCGACGAAGATCCCTTGCGGTGGTACTACACGGAGCATTTCCGTTGAAGATACATAAAAATGACGGTATCGTGCAGCGCGTGCTTCACTTTTGATTGAAGTTTTGGTTTGAATTGATTTCATTTTGATTTCAAGTTTTAAACTAACTCAGTAAGAAACACGGACATTATCTTGGTGGCAAGTTAATACTCCAAGCAATTTACCACTTTTGTGTTTCTAATATATTAAATCGAATTAAACTTAGGTACTTCGCCCTTCGTTTCGACTCAGACGCCAGGATGACTGTCGCACATGCTGGGGTTCGCAGAACAAAAATATAGAGTATCTGCTACGCCTTCGAAAGGAAATGCCACTGCCACATATTTCTGTCAGAGTGGTCTTCTTTGTTATTAGTGGCGAAGGACCTTTTTACATTTTTTGTTTTTTAAATCACGGCACCCATTCTTTGTCATCGGAAATATGTTTAAAGGCGCATGGAAGTGACCCCAAAAATATTTTTTTTTTATTTTTCGCTGCGACGTCTTCTGCAACGAATAAAATCAGCTGCTGCCAAAGAACGATGAGCGCAGGTAACCTACAGAGCCAGGCCCCCGCAGGTGCCATAAAGACCATGGATTGAGAAATTTCACACAACCCTGGGCATGCAACCAATCAAATCATCAGGGTTTGCACCCCATGTGACACAGAATTGACCAATCAGTGATAGTGATACGTTGATTTAGATTGTTCTATGGTCACCGTTCGTCTATATCCTGGCTACACTGCTGACTTTTAGCTACTCTTGGGGCTTCGTGTCGGCCGTGTCGGCGTTCGTTCCTTGTACATACGTAAATATGCTTGTTAATATGCCTGTAAATATGCGTGTAACCTTTTAATTTAAGTAATTTAAGTAAGGCCCTTCAACATGGAACAGTTGGTAACGGTAAGACGCCATGCCACTGTATACTGCAAGGCAGAAGGATGTACCTGGACAAACCTCAACAGCGACCATTCATTCTTCAGGTTTCCCGACGACGACAGGTATGCACGCACTTGCTCTATTTGGTTATCTTTGACCTTCGGAGTAGTGCTACCCTCCGTTATCTTCACTGCTAGCACGTTAACTTTGTACCCAAAAGGATGGGCCCGAGTGAATGATTGGAACTAGACGACTCAAATTGAGATACAGTAGAAGTTTCGTTTGTTCCTTCCGGGCCGATAAGTTGTCACGCCGGCGAGTAGTTGATTTCGTATCCTACGCTTATTCAGGAAGGCGGCATGGATAACCTATGCTGGACGCCCCGAGCTCGCCAATTTCCGACCTGCGCAGCTGAGAAACTTGAGGCTGTGTGCCCTGCACTTTGCGTCTGACTGCTTCAAGAACAGACAAAAAACAAAGCTGAAGCGGTCAGCCATACCCAGTCGATCAACGAAGGGTACTCCAGTGCAGCCAGGTGAGGCACAATTCCTTGTCAAGTGAAAAGTACACAGTGAACTAGGTAGAGCAGCTTGGTCAGTCATAAACATCTCAAGGCTTCCATTGCCCTAACTGTAAGCCCTAAGTTTACTGTCCAGCGATACTCATACTTGTATACTCGCCAATTTCAGGAGTTGTACGTGCGGGAGACGCTGCAGACGTATTTGGTGAACCCAGCACATCGGGTATCGCGTTTTCTCCTGCTAGCTGTGGAAGTTCAGAAGACAGACAGGCCCTACCACACCTTCCAGCGACACGACTAGAGAGTGCACCTGTCACTGCCACTGAAGACCTTAGTGGTAAGTCACTTCTGAAGAAAATCAGTTAATTCCCCTGCTGTACACATCCCAGAATGTGGGAGGTTAATACTCATGTCTTCTGACGTAGATCTTTGGGCTTTCCTTTTGCTTCCTTAGCAGGGAGTTGGAGAAGTGGTCAGTTGGTATGAAAGCAGTGCATCATCTGTTGCTTCTTTTTGCAGAGGCTCTCTCTGGCTGCTCAGACCGTACTGCAGGTTCTCCGTCTGCAGCGCCTGAACGTAATATCCCCTTCCCCCAGCAGCACGCAGCGCGTGGCAGTAAGTTCGTCTTGCGTTCTGTCAATCTTTACTTCCAGCACATACAAAGTTGCCTGATAGGTTGTCAGAGGTATGGAGCACCGCACCTGTTGTTGGCGTCAACACTGCACCACAGAATTAGTTATAATCAAAGGAATTGTCCATTATTGTTTTTGTGTCTCAAGCTGACGAATAGGAACAGCCTCCCTCATTCGGAAATTGCAGATGCGAAACGCCAACCTCAGGAGGTCCCTCTTTAAGCGTAGATCACTGTTTCGCTTCGCTGGGTTGTCAAGGAGTGAGGTGGTTCAGGGTGCGTCACAATACCTGTCAAAGGGGGCTCTTGACATATTCCGCACCCAGCTGTACCTGCAGCCCTTGAACAAGTTTGGGCGTAGGTGGCCACGACAATTCAGGGGAGTAGCACTTAACTTGCACTTCAAGAGCCCTCAGGCGTACCGCTTCATGGGCAAAATTCTGGCTTTGCCATCAGAGAGTTCCCTCAGGAATTGGCTAAAAGAAATTAGCATGGAGCCTGGAGTTCTGCCTACAGTCCTTGATGGACTGTAGGAAAAATTCGTAGGGCTACCTCCAAAAGACAGAGTATGTGCACTGATATTTGACGGAATGTCTCTGAAGGAGCATTTGCAGTATGATTATCGATCAGACCAAATTTATGAATTTGCAGACACAGGAAAGGAGAGGAACCCTCAGATGGCAACTTCAGCATTGCTTGTTGTGCTCTCGGGGATATCAAGATCCTGGGTCCAACCCTTGTCTTACCTCTTTTCGAAGTCAACTGTGCCAGCAGATACACTTAATGATTTGATTCAAGAGCTTATTCGGCAGCCTCAGACAATGGGTATCATTGTGAAAGTGGTTGTATGCGACCAGGGTGCCAGCAACATTGCCATTGTCAAGAAAGCTTGAAATTTCCCCATCAAAGCCATATTTCACAGTCAATGGCTCCAAAGTTTACTATGTTTTTGACCCACCTCACCTGATGAAAACTACACGGAACCTTCTGTTGAAGCATGATCTTCAGATCGGTGGTTGTCAACAGAGAGTTCAGTGGTCTTTCATCAAGGAGTTGTATGAATCAGACTCCCCTTAACGACTCGATGAGTACCAAAATTAACATACAACCACATTCAGCCTTCACCCTTTAGTCGTATGAAGGTTAAACTTGCAGTGCAAGTGCTAAGCGACCGAGTTCCCACTGGGATCGCTACCCTGATTGGCATGGGGCGTATGGATCCAGCAGGCATTGCGACCTCGGAATTCCTCCTGAAGATGGATGTGCTGTTTAATTGTTTGAACAGCTCATCTATCGAACCACGTGACGACAAGAAGATGCGATATGCTATGCAGGAATCCACCTAGCAACGGGAGTTACTCGAGTCCGCTGTCCAATGGATTGCACGGTGGAAGTTCGTCAGTGATAGGCAACCTCCTATACTGTAAGGGGATGGCAAATCACAATTCGCTCAGTGCTTGCATTGTGGGAAGACCTTCACCAAAATTTTGGTTTTGAATATCTGCTGACACGGAGGCTTAACCAGGACCCCCTGGAGAACATGTTTGGGCACTTCCGGCAGATGCACGGGTGAAACGAGACGCCCAACGCGTTTCAGTTCGTTGTAGGCCTCAAGCACACCCTCGTGGGGAGAATCTCCGAATCTTCCCAGCAGAGGGAATTGCGAGGGTGATACGACTGAACTCCTGAACGAACTTGTGCATATGACGGTTTCCTCAGCTGCAAACGTTCCCTCTGAACCATCTGGCTCACAGCAATTGTCTGCAGCTGATGGAAAAGAGCTTGAGCATGTGATGCATGCTGTGCGAGAGCCACCTGATATTGTGGAGGCTAATGCACAGTATGCATACGCGGGGGAGCATACACTCCTTTTTAAAGAAATCTAAGTGCACTGAGTGCCCAAACTTCTTGAAGGATGTAGGTGAGGGACTCCAAAGAGCTGAGGGGTTGCTTGCATACTTGCAAAGCGATTCTGAGGCTTCTGGTAGTTTCTCTTGTATGCCATCAGACTCCCTGTTCCAGTGTGTGTCCAAGGCACAGAGACTTGTGCAAGAAGAACTTAAAACTGCTGCACAGAGGAAAAGAATAAGGCAACATAACTTGGACACTTTGATGAGCCAGATAGAGGGTCCCTTTTGTAGCATCACGTGTCAGGCTAGGTTTATGTTAATGCTTACTTTGAGCGGAATATATCAATACATACGGCAAAGAAACAGGGAAGTGGGAGAAAATGCACGCAAGCGAGCTGAGGACAGGAAGCGCAAAAAGCTTGCACCGTCGTGATAACTGTCTGAGCTTCAGGCAGGACACGGACAGAAATGTACAAGACAGGTCACTCCAGCTGTTTTGTTCATTTCTGTCCATATCCTTCCTGAAGCTCAGGTTTCATTCTCTTGAACTTTTACCACCAGCTCACTTCCGTCATTGTCTCAATCATCATCGTCTTCACTCACAACTTTTCTCATTTTTGTTTTCGAATGTTCTGGGGCTAGATATTAAACTTTTTGCTATCCCGTAATGCTTGTCAAGTGCTCGGTTGAGTGTGCAATGTTTGGAAAAGAGCTATACCAGTCGTTACATGCAGTTCAAGAATGGCCTCAGATCTTAATAAACAATGCTGTTAATTAACATGTTCTTAGTGAGCAATCGAAGCATAACTGAAGCACTAACTTAGTAAGGAGAAGTGGTTGCTCAGTGCATGGTAAATGATGCTCTAAACATATCATTTGTTTATTGATTTCATTGACAAAAGAAGCTCAGCTCAGTATTGATGATGAATTGTGCGAAAGTAAGTGTCGTCGGGCACATTTTATTGCATGTCCATGGGTCCGGACAGTCTCCTCTGAAGTAACCTGTTTCCAGCTGCTTTTCCTGACACTTCCCTGTTTTTGGTCGTTTTGCACCATTTGACGTGTAGGATTTGTGTGAATCTTGTACTACCTCATTGCTTGTCAAGGTGGCAGGAGTTGCACGTGCACAGTTTTGTAATCTCGTTCCTGAGGCACTCAGTATCCACAGCGTTTGACATGTCCCGTGTACACGAAATTACTCATGATATACCTTGATGATATGCCAGCAGCATATGCAGTCTTGCACATCGCTTATCCCTCGCTGTTGATCAGTTAACAAATTTGAGCTGTACACGTGTATGGCTTATAAATCTCATTGTACTACTTCTAGTCAGGTTCTAGTCAAGTTTCTCTTTTTGTTGCCACAGATTATACCTTTGATACTGCTATATGCTCACCCCACCACAGCTGTGGAAGTTCATTGACATCTGATGCAACTGTTATAGCGTGTTCCACATGCACTGTTGTATATATTACACAAATCTTGGATTCAGCATCTAGCATAATCTTGTATATAGCGCGATATTTGCACGGCAGGACCAAGAGTCTGCCTTCTAGTCACAATTGCACGCACATATATGTACGTATCAAGTAAAACAATCTGCACACCTATTTCTGTATATAACAAGTAATGTGCTGTATGTACTCCATACCAGCCGCTCATACACAATGACCTCCATTGTCCAAGCTGTAGACAGTAAGTTAATTACTTTGTTATGTGCATCCTTTCCACCTTGTGCATACATTCTGTTCTGTGTCTCCTGCCACCTCCTGATATTCTTTGTCTGTTGTGGGCCTTTCTTCACTTTTTTAATAGTAAATATCTTGTGTTTGCAAAGATTAAACTTGGTGCTTCTGAGTCCTTACGTGAAGTTACTTTTTCCATTTCTAAACACAAACTTCTCACCACTAACACTTTCACTGGCAAGCAGAAATGTCCATCATATGCTCCATAGTATATAAGGTGCCTGTTTCTAATGGAAACAGTAAAAGAAAAGTGGCTGTGTTTTCGCGGCCTTTGTGTTTCAGACAGGTAGTACCTTTTATGTGGCTCCTGTTACCAACACTACCATAAGAATCAGTGATTCATGCAGAAAGTCGAGGCTGGGTTGTGTCGCGAAAAACTGGGAGGGGGTCGTAATTCATCAGGGGTCATAATGCAGAAAGAACGTAATTAAGGCGTTGTTCAGCCGCTAAGACCCCGCAGAGGAGGCAAGGTGAAAAATTTGGGAGGGTGTGAGCATAATTTTAAGGGATGTAGGGGGGTCTGCATAAATCACTGACAAGAATTATGAACAGCGCCAGCGTACTGGCGAAGATTTTAACGAACAGTTCATGAAGAGTTTTGTTTTGCCCATAAAAATACACACTTTCTGAATGACTCTTAAATTCTTCATAGATGACACAATATGCTATCGTTTCATGATCCCCCAGAATTCTACGTAAGTGCCCCAGCGCGAATATGCCCGTCAGGGTGGTACGTTATAACACTGTAGCACTGTAGTAGAGGACTCTAAATCTGGCAATTCTTACTCGCGCTTGTACTGTTCACTCTCAGGAGCCTTTTGCGTTTCATTTCCTATTTTTTCATTTCAACATGTATCCAAAGAGTATACTGTTGCCGTGAAAACTTTATTTGTTCGTGCACTACTCTGTACATTCGTTGATTCTTGTTCCGTCAAATAAAACGCTGTTTCGCTGGAACCTCGCTCTTGTCTCTTTCAGTCTGCTATTACGAATCATCTGACGAATAGTGAACGCTAATAAGCAGCCGCCAAGCCCCAAAGGTAGCCAAAATCCAGCAATGTAGCCAGATCAGGCACAAATGGTGGCCAGAGAACAATCGAAATCAACCTATCACTGAGTGGTCAATTCTATGTCACGTGGGGTGAAAACCCTGATGATTTGATTGCTTGCATGCCCAGGGTTGTGTGAATTTTCTCAATCCATGGGTTCTATGGCACCTGCGGGGGCCTGACAGAGCGCGCGCAAGGCTCTGTTCCGCACACCTCTCAAAAAGCCTCTCCACATCCAAAGAGCGCATCGGCCAAGCAGTCAGAGGCGCCGAAACAGGGGCGAGCGACGGCTCCCCCTCATTTACAGATGAGGTAGCACGGCTCCCCCAGTCAAAGGGCACTGCCACAGGGCGTCAAGTTCTTGCGCGTATTTTCGTTTAATTGCGAGTTACGTTAGAAAAGAGTTTTTGCAACAGGAACCGTTTCAGTTGGCCATGACAGCTTCCGGATTCCCAAACTTATTGCTTCCAGACGTTTTGTCAGAGCGTTGGAGGGACAGTCCGAGTGTGCGTCTTCCGGGTAGTTCTCGACCCCCTACGGCAAGACCAGGTATGGCATATCGGGTCGTTCGGACCGTCTACGGTAACCCGATGCCACGTGTTTTCACCCAGAATCTTTGGGTCCCGAGACCAGGGAATTGTCTTTGCACACTGACATTTGGAAAGGAAGTAAATTATTGTTGTTGTTTTTTACGTAAAGCGGTCGGGTTTTGTGACAGTGGCGTCGTGACTCTTTCCCGCCCAAGAAAAGAGGAATGTTCCGTGGAGTGACTTGTGGGAGCCCCGTATAACGAGGTTTTATAAGGGATTGTTGGATGAGCTTGAGAGACTTGTCCCGTGGTTGTTCTGGAAGACGGAAGAATGTAAACGCGAGGGGGATAGCAGCGGTTTTCCCGCCGGGGAAGTTTGGGAAGAGTGGCGGCGGCAATAGTAGCGGTATATGGCTCGACGATAGGTATGAAGTGTCAAGTGCAGGTTGCTGCACAGTGCAGTTAGATTATTTTTGTGACGTGTGCAAGTGTTGTGTGCCGCGGTGTGGCGTCAAGGAAAATGCCAGAAGACACCCCGCCGACAAGAAGACGTCTCGGGCCTCCTCGAAGAATCTTCAGACTTCCCTACCCCTATAGCTAAGCAGTGTTGTGCCCGCTACTCAATTTAGGTAGCGAAATACCGCTACCCGCTACCCAATTTAAAAGTAGCGCAATACTAGCGGCGCTACAAATTTACGAATGTAGCGCGATACCGCTACCGCTACAAAAAAAAAAAAAATGTAGCTTAATTACCCTTCCGCTACTTTCTCGCCGAATGCCTATGAATATGTGATTCGATACATTCAAAGATATATACTCTTGAACATGAGGGAACTGATGTTCTTTTCAGTGACTTTCATCTTTCATATATACTCTTGCTGATTATTTATTTCTTGCGATCAGTTCTTTCTGAAAAGGTCATTACACACTTGCATTCAACTTCAAGAGCAGTTGCCGCTCAAAGTTCCCGTCACTGAGCCTAACACGTTTCTTGGTGAACGGATTGGCGTAAACACTGAAAAGTCGTTCGGCAGACGCACTTGACGGAACGGCGGTATTCAGCTTGAGGAACGCCCCGTGCACTCTTGGATAACTCTGCTTCAGCGATGTCAAATTAAAGTTGTCTGGCACAAAGAGGTACTGAGTAAGCTCACGATCAGCTGGATCTGCTGTAGAAGTTGACTCCTCAAAAGAAAAGAAATCATCTGCATGGAGTTCCCTCGTGGATTCCTCGGCACGCTCACTTGAGGCGACCGAACACCTTAACATTTCGTTTACGGTCAAGCTGGTTACTTCCTTTCGTTGGTTTTCATCCGTGAGCAATGAGAGCTTGAACCTCGGAATTAAGACAGCAGCGATTTGAAGGCTTTAGTCTGACATGAATCGGCTGAACCTAAAGTGAGTACCATCTATCGTTACCGGTTTCGCAGTCGAATACGATACGGAGCATGCAGTAAAATCACCTTGAGACGCTACAGTCTAGAGTATAATTTACTTTATTTTCTCCCTCAAAAGTAGCGGTAGCGGAGGCGGTTCCGCTACTCAAAATTGTAGCGGAAATTACTTTCCAGCTACAAATAACAAATGTAGCGGAATTACACCTCCGCTACTTAAAAAAGTAGTGATTACAGAAGCGCCGCTACGCACAACACTGCACTCTAAATCGTTTTACACCTTAAAGGGTGTAAATCAAAATGTTCATGGCGCACACCTTTTAAGGTGCATTTTAACACCCTCGTGGCAATTGGGGTGTAAAGTTTGTAACGCCGAATAAAACTGCTGGGTTCGTGGCAATATGCTGGTAACCGTGTATTCACAATTACCAGCATATTGCGTATAATCACATTGAGGTCCATAGATGTATGAATATCAAGGTGATTAAATATGTGTGTAAACATGCACAGCCGACATACAGAAAATCATGTATGGCGTGGCAGCTGTGTATGGCAATGAAGCATGGCAGCTGTATATAGGTTTTCGTGAAGCTCTAGACCTTCTCATGAGCAGGCACCTCCCCCATATGCATGTTCATTACTTAGAACGTTGCATTTATTCGTTTCTTCAAGGCTTTGCAGTGTTGTACCCACAAATATCTAACCCCTGTAAAATGATTACATTGTTCATTATCCGCGACTCATCAGGATGTTTGGTCCTCTCCTAGCTGTATTGTGTATGCGTTTCGAAGGGAAACACCAGCATTTTAAAGATGTTGCTAGAAAAACTCGACATTTTAAGAACATAACCCTTTCATTAGCAAGAAGACATCAATTTTATCAAATGTATGTGTGGTCGCAGCCCTTCATCAGAAATGCCACATCTACTGATGGTTCCAAGGAGATAATACTTTAACATGCCCCAGAAGCAATTCAGAGTTATATTCATGACCGTGATATTCACGCACAATCTATTGTCTATGTGAAAAGTGCAGATGATAATGATAACACATTTGCTGTTGGCTGTGTTGTTGCCAAAGAATCTTCCGAGGATGACTTCCCCGTGTTCGTTGAGATTACAGGCATATATGATATTAACTCTCATACCATTTTTCTGATACAAACATTAACTACAGTTGAGTATGAGCACTATGATGTATTTGTTCTGTCTTGCAATGAGGAGCAACGTGTTTTAAGAAATTTAGGCACTATTTCAACAGATCTTCTAAATCTGTATATGGTAGACGTGTTGTAAATCCACGCCATGAACTTTTGTAATGTAACTTCCCGTTCCCGGTTGTTGTATACATCTCCTTTTGTTCACGTGAACGAAAATAAACATACCCCTTCCTACACCCAGGCGACACACTTATCACAATATTTCACCTGAGGGTGTAGTACACCATTGTTACACCCTCAGGAACTTCCAAAACAAAGTTGTAGGGTGTGAAAGGGGTGTGATCTTTGTTAATACACCTGTTTTACACCTTTAAAGGTGTGAAACGATTTGGAGTGTGTAGCTAAGTGAAGTTGACAAGACTGACGTTAGGATGTTAGGATGGAGTTAGGTAGCCTGTGTTGCAATTTTGAGTTTAAGGATTTGTGCAATTTTTTGGATAGCCTGGCGATTGTGACTTTACGAAGCAGAGATCACTTTTGTGCAATTTGTCGGGTAGCCTGTGCGGCGATTTTGATTGTGAGGAGCTGAAATCACTTTTGTGCGTTTGGTCGAGAAGCCTGTGTGGCGAGTTAGGTTTTAAGTTTAAGAGCTTAGACTGTGGACAGCCTGTATGGAATGGTAGTGATAGGTGAAGATTTGTCTAGCGTAAACGGAAGCCGTGTATTCATCGTGAGGCATCGCGAGGCCACTGCCCCTAATCCGCTTCACCCGCTGAGTCCGAATCTTGATTAACACGGAGCACTTCAGCACTTTAGGATTAGCACTTTACTCAGTGTCGTCCCGACCGAGCTCGTGACAGGCAGCTGTAGGCTCTTGCTGAGGCCCAGACCGCGCCAGGAAAGCTTGGTTTAATCGCAGAAGGCAAAAGAATTGAGGATCAGACGATATTCACTTCCAACCCCGGAGAATATAGTTCCAGATTTTCGTTGCAGTTGGCGTCCTACAGTCGTACTGTGAGACTATTGGTAAGGGAATCTTCGTTTCGTGCCGTGACTCCCACGTAGACATGCATTTCATCATCGTACTCATGCATTTCATCCTTTTGTTGCGTCTTCCATTGTTGGGGCTGCCGCATCGGCAACAAGCTTACCAGACACAAATATCCTTGACTGGGAAAAGCCCGCACAAAAAGCCCTCATGAAAGAACTGATGTTCTGAGGCTGGAACAACATAGAAGGGACAAATACCTACAAGGCCTCAATTTGCCTAAGAAATTAACGATGAAAGATGAAAGTCACTGAAAAGGTTAGCTAGCTGTAGGACTCGAACCCACATCTTTTGGATTGCCTGGAAAGCCCTCGTTCTCGCGGGTAATAGCGTTCGTTTATCTTTCGTTGTTTGTAAACTATGTATAAAAGATATGTAAATTATGTTTGTAGGTATATTATCTTCCTACTGACTTCCTCTTCCTACACATAATGTGTATCAATATGTCTGGGCTGTGCGAATAGTGATTTTTGGGTTCGAATCGAATACGAATCGAATAGTAAAATCTTCGAATAGTAGCGAATCGAATAATGTCGAATACCACACAAAAATGTGTGCTTATTGCTGAATAGTAAGCAAAAGCTTGCATTGAAATCTGGTGCTGAGTTGTAGTTTGTGAGACTGACTGCAAACTATATACACATATTTCATTGATGAATACTATCAACTAGAATTGTGCTGAAAATTGTAATTCCAGACATAAAGTAGCTGGCTGTGTGATTAAATCCCTCTTTCTGTGGCGTCATAGCTGGTCCAGCCAAAGCTCAAAAATCCCTGCCAACATTTGCTAAAATACTTCTCAAAAGTGGAAATTTTCAGTGATCCCTGAAATCGCACTTTTAAACCATGCCTGCAACCCCGCGGCACTGGCAGAAGTGTAAACTAGGCTTCGCCTGATGCTCGGAGACATGAGGCGAAGCCAACTTGAAAAATATCAAGTCCGCACGCACAAAACTGTAAAGTAAGCTTCACCTAACACTCAGAAGCATGAGGTGAAGCCACCTTGCAAGATATATTTGAGGCGCAGAATTGTAACGTAGGCTTCACCAAACGCTCAGAGGCATCAGTTGAAGCCAGCTTGCGGAATTTCGAATATATTCGAGTATTCGATGAAATGTTATTCGGTTCGAATACGAATAGCGCGGTACCGTGATTCGGTACGAATATCGAATATTTCGAATATTCGCACACCCCTATACGCATTACTTCTACAATGTTAGTTTAGGTCTGCTGTATACGAGTATGCACATGTGGTAATTGGTCTGGAGCACGTTTTCAATTTGTGTACCACCCCTGTATTGCCTGAACGAGCCCGCAAGGAAAATAAATTATGATGATGATGATGTTTATGGTAGCATTTTTTCCCGCTCCCCCAGTGGAAAAATAGTTCCGACGCCACTGCAAGCAGTAGACGTCGTGACGTATCACGGGCTCGGGCATGTGACCAGTGACGTCTGACGGCGCAGCTCAAGCATGTATAAGCGACGCTTGAGACGAGAAGAAAAAAACAAAGACAAAACGCCCTGAGCAGCTCCTACGTCACGCGGGGCTCGTGTCTCTCGTCTGCGACTGCTTTTTCCGACTGTCTTTTGTATATTCCATTGCGTAGTGACAAAACGCCGCAGAGCGAAAATATTTTGCATGGTGACTTCTTGTGGACAGCTTCACAGATGAAGCATGGTTCCGAGTCATGTTAAATGTCACTTCCATGCTACTTTAAAGGTCAGATACGCCGATTTTGAGGTGCCGCAGAACCGAGCGATACTCGCGGGGTGTGTTCATTAGCGAACACTGAATATGTGTGAGAAATGTCTAGGCCCAACTGCTCGTAGTTTGTTAGAAAAAAAATTCTTTTGGTTTTCCCGCCCGCCCGTCAGACCATCGGCACACTCTGCGCACAGGCTTTTATTAGGTTATCATTAGCGACACTTTCAATGCAGAACAGTATACGTTTCCCTGAACAATAGAAGACAAGTCAATTTATAAAAGAAACAAAAAAGAAAGTTGAAAACAAAACGAAAGTGGTGAGAGCAAAATATCACCATGCATCAGGTATGGCTAAAAGTGTTCGAAGTGTTCGCCATCGGCTGCAATGCTCAGGTGGGCAGCACAAACCCTCGGGAAAAGAATGGGAACGCAATGGGTGTTTCGGCTCCTGAACGGGTGATAGTGCCCGACTGGTTCCCAGCGGTATGGGAACTGAGGAGGTAGAACATAAGAGAAGATAAGGTAGTCCCCCGGCGGTGCCCTGATTATTTCCCGCTCTGGTCTCCTTTTGGTCATGTAAACAATAATATAGGATCGCTCCCCGATGCTGATCTGATCACTTCACGATAATCAGTCACATGACTGGGGTGCAGCAACGGATTTCTCTTCCTAGACTGTCAGGCGCCGAGTGATGCAATCACGCAACCGACAGTTTCGAATCTGGCCAATGATGTTCCTCGATCATCCAGCCGTGTTTGCACTGTCGGAGTCCCCGTCGCTATCGCTGTGAGAAACGAATGTGTCCGGCCGTGCTCCCGAAACTTTCGAGGAATTCCAACATTTTTAAGCGATTCATCGAGTGGTAAGTGCTATTTTTTTGTGGTATTCCTCGCATCGATAAACGTTACTCATAGATGCTTTCCAACATGAGTGACACCGTTCTAGAAGGCTTCTCTCGAAACTTAGCAGCTCAACATCGCATAGTTTCGATTTTAGTGATCCATTGTGCTTTATGCAATGCTTTTAGGATAATGGACACCGTATTGGTAAAAATATAGTTCAGTAAAGTGTGGAATCGTATGTATTGTGTATTTGACATCAATCGAAATATAACCATTTCTCAGGACGACTGCGTGCTGCATTCGTGCTTTCCATCTCCTGCGTGCGTACAAAACTGGAATGCTGGAGGACTTCAGCTCAAGGTTCGTTTTTGTAGTCATTCTAAATAAATAAAAAAGAAAAAAAGGAACCTCCGAAGGGAATAAATTATTCCGCTTTATTCCGTTTGCGTAATGTGATCGACGCATGATATGTGAATTTGTTTGAAACTATGAGTGAATGAAAGCTATCCTGATCTTTCATTCAGAATGTCAGGCTGGACCACTACCAGAGCGTGCTTAAAGAAATCAATGCTTTGATGAAGGTATCACCGAAGTGCCCACCACCGGATCTCTGCCTCAGAGCCAGTGATGATGGTCAAGATTTTTCTAGCGGATCTTTCAGAATCCACCCCGCACATCGGTTACAACACTATGAACCTATCGCGCTGTGATGCTTGCCTGAAAGGAATACAATCTGGTATGCTGTGTTGTTTTTCTTTTAAAAGGACTTCAGGTATCCATAATAAGAGGCCTTCGTAGCAAGAAAGCCATAAGAAAAGGCATTTTCTTGATAGATTAATATTTCTCCTAAAGACAAGGCTACATGTGCCATACTGCACTCTCAGAAAAAAGGGTGGAGCAATTAGACCTTTTAGGAGGTAATAGTTGTCGCATATGTTGTGCCTAAAAGGTTGCAAAGTTCTACCTGCTACCTCACTCTCTGCCACGAATAATAGGGTTACCGCTTCTGATTCGGTGAGCGAGGGGGGCGTACACCTTTTTGTTGTAATTTCGATGGATGATAATTTCTTTTACAACCTTTTTACACCCCTTATCAGACGCTATGTTGGCTTAGGAGGTAACTAAGGAAGTTACCACCTTCTCACACCTTTTTTCTTAGAGTGTGGTTCCCAAATTGTGTGTATGTTGCCCTCGTATTAGCAAAGGTGCGCAAATATTTATTCTATTTTTTTAAAGAAGGTATAGAACGATCATGACACATGTAGTACAGATTCTCAAGTTGTTCACGTGTTCCATGTTGTTGGGCGTAACCTGTTACCAATAACTCGATACTGTAACTAGGCTACTCGGCTTAGCTATTTTCAGTAACTTTTTGCATAGCTCTTTGCTTTTGAGCTCCAGTAACTTCTTGAGAAGCTCATTCCTTTCCCTTTTTCTTTTGTTTCGGGGGTGGTGGGTTAAGTTCGTCAAAGTAACTTGAAGAAAGTTCAAAGTTCCTTTTGTTCGATTCTGGTCTACAAACGTCGCAGGTTGAGTCCTCCCCCCATGACTTGAGATGAAAGATGGCACGTGCACTGCGCGACTAACTCCCGTTGTTAGACGGTGAATGTTACAAATTATGTTTTAGCCGAGCATTAGGAAGCTCAGGTATCGCGCATCTTAACGATAACCAGTGTATTGATAATGATAGAGGGCATTGAGTAGCAGGATTAAAACTTGGCACGCTTCTACGATATGTATGTAGGGGACAGCTCGTAGAGCATAAACTTGCTTTGTGCTCCTTTTTCATGAGCCTGATTACGAGATCAAAATCACCAAATCCCTCCCTAAAGAAGCCTATAAATGTAGGCTTCTTTTGTCGTAGCAGATATTGATATCATTTTTGTATATCAAGGCTATTTTGAAACGTCTTGAATCGCCCATTGTGACAGCAAGGTCTGAATTAACCATGTAGACAGGTCAAGAGCTGAAGAGTATATATATTGAGTAGAAAATAACTTGAAGGTAACCTGTTACATTTCTAAAGTAGGTTAGGAACTTCACGTCAATTTTCATTACGTTTTATTACGTGTAACTGCGTTTGAAATTTAGTTACGGGCCGGTTTCACGTCAGTTTAGGCAGGCAGGTCCCATCAACCTCCTGGGTCTTCAGTATTTTCTTATATTTATAAGCTCATCGTATATTATGATCAACATTTTTGCCGAATAGCTTTCGTGCAAAAAAATCGAGAAAATCCGGCCCTGAATTCAGATGTTTCAGTTTTGCCGTGTTTGCACGCGTATACCTCCCAAGTGTTAAGAGATATTGTGAATTTTTTTGATGCTGCTTTATTATGCCTACAGGCCAGCTGTCAGAGAGCAAATTTTAGTGCGCAGGTAGCACTGTGTGCTATAAAAAAATGGCGAACGTGCCCTCTCGCGCACTTTTGTCCTAATTTCGACTCCTGATATCTCTGGCTATAGATGTCCCTGATCGCAATACTTGGTATCAGCTGACTCAGCTTTTAATGCTCTTTCATCTGATGTATCTATCCTGCATGTACTTCCTAGCGGCATGTGCTGAAATAGGCAAATGTTTAGGCATATTTCGAAATAAACATGGATTTTGCGCGTGTATTTCTCAAAAAGGTCCCACTTGATTTCGTATATATTTTGCCAGGATATGGCCCGATGTCAACGCTTTCATCTTTCAACAGCAGTCAACGCTTTCATGTGTTTTTCATCCAACGCAAACACTTCTTCTGCAAAGGCGTATACTGCTGATTAGCGCGTTAAAACGCGGCCCCATTGCGTACGAACGTGTCGGAGATATCTACAGCGAGAGGAAGAAGCGTCGAAGTTTGAACACAACGGCGCGACAAAGGATGTTCGCCGCTTTTTATACGATACAGTGTTGCACCTGTGCGCCTAAATTTGCGCTCGGAGTGCTGGCAGGTAGGTATACTAAAGCACAAAACAATTGCACTACGATATCTTTTAAAACTCAGGATGTATACACGTGCAAACACGGCAAAATTGCAACAATCGAATTCAGGGCTGGATTTCTCGATTTGTTGCACGGAAAACGGATTAATTTTACCAATGTTGATCATCATCTGCGATGAGTGTCTAAATATATATAAAAAATCATAAAAATTCAGGAGGTCTATGGGATCTCCCTGTCTCAGCTAACGTGGAACTGGCCTACAATTATGTCCTGGCTAACGTTTTCAGTGACTTCCATCTTTCAACAGTCTAACTTAACTGGCAACGAGTTCCAACTTCTATCTCTGTTCCATATTTAAGTAACCTGTAACCTGTTTAACCTGTGTTAAGTGAATATTAGTCAAGTAGATAGTGCATATGCGGGACTCGTGGTTATATACTTTCAATATACGTAACACTCATTTTTTTCATTGCTGGAGAAGTGGTGCATTAAAGAACCCATGTATCTTGTGACTATGGTGCAATAAAGAGTTTTCTACAATGACATATTGATTTTGTTTTTAAAAATCGCGCTAATGAACTCTTGTTTGGGAGGTAGGAGGTACCCGTAAGTGTGCATTGGCTGCACCTCGGGAGATCGTTGGAGTACGATACAGGCTGCCGATAACGGACCATTAACATCCCCGTGTTGCAAACCGTATGCCGGACCATGGTTGGGAGCCGACCTGGTCGCGTCGGTCACCGCGGCGTACCGACGTTGGATCGTCGCGCTGTGCTGCCTGGGGTCTTTCTGAGCCAAATCGGCCAACCCATAGTAAGTGATGGACACTCGCTTCCCACAACACTACAATGCTTCTGGACACGTTTGATTTCCAATTAAAGCTCATTAGGACCCCCCACAGTAATCAGCATCATCCAGTGTGTCATGACACTAATTGGGGAGCATATAAGTCGTGTCCGGACCACCCTGTGCGTTGTGGCAAACCAGTGTAAATAAATAAAAAAAAACACACAGAAATAGGGTGGAGAGAAACGATTTATTCAAAAATCAACGACGCCATAGCGAAGAAGCCGCTCCGGAACGCCCGAGTGACCAGAACCCGCCATGTTACTTGTTGACGGCTGGTAGCTGCAGGGATCAACGACAGGTGGCCACCTAGTTGCAAGGCACACACCAGATGGCGCCACCATCATAGCTTTACGCGAGAAAAACAGAGAAGAACAAAATCCTAGCAGCAGGTAAAACTGCAACACTGCTCAACAAGTCTAGGCATCCCAGAGTGTGAGGAAAAGGCCTAACCGCTACTGCTAAACATGCGACAGCACGGAGAAAATAGTACACATGGGGGAAAAGGCTTAAAGGAGCATGGAAATCATCGGAATAAAGTATGACAGGAGAAGTAGAAATTACGATTCTGAGCCCTGTGATACATATTCGCACAAAAAGTTTGAGCGTAGCGCCCAATCCTGGCGCGCGAGGGAGCTTTGAATCTCGCGGCAGAAATGCCAGAGGGGGCATACTAAGCGGGTTTCGCCGCCGCGAAAATAGTGTCGCCGCTGGCAATTCCCGCCAAATTCCGGCTATTTACTTTCCATTGGCTTCGGTCCCCCACGTGACCTTTCTCGATCATGATTGGCTGAGGCTCATTTAACCGGTGGATTCGCCCGCGTTCCTTTCTCCGAGGCGCCGACCCGTCTGACCGTTGTGTAGCTGGCGTCTACGTATGTGAGCAGACGGTGACTTCGTTTCGTGGATTTCGAAGCTGTTCGAGCCATGGACGAACGCCTGAATGAAAGGTAAGCAGACAAACGTATGATGCATGTCAGCTATTAGCAGCATTAGCCCTTCTTGGAAGTCTCCATTTAGAGATCTTGCCCTGTGTGTACTAATCCTTGGCGGGTGAAGGTTCAATTATGTGTGCCCTGACGCGGTGACGCCGAATTCTGACCTCGCCGAGCAGGGACCTACTAGAAGTTGGCTTTCTTCTGGTCACATATACTTAGTGGAGTTATGTGGTACCTCTTTGTCATCTTTTTGGAACTTGTGTTTAGATGAGTTCTATCACACAGCGGCGGCTAGCGTAGTGCGCGGGGTTTAGGTGATTCATGTCACATAGCAGGGACTTGCCGCATTGACCAGTGACTTTTTGCGTTCAAGGATAAATAGTATCTTAACTGTATTTCAAATACCATTTGAAGTATTTTACTCTATCTTAATTCCTTCGATTTTCATGTACTTATACTCTATCTTAATTACAATCTACCGTTAGTATTTATTGTATTTTCTTAAAAACATTTTCGAGTACCTTGTACACGTCTGACTCAGTCTGCATGCAATGCAATCCCGGGCTATGCACAACTTTACACGCTCCTGTTGGTGAGCGCATTGCGGGAGCAATCGGACTGTGCATGGCTGGCGCTTCCCTTTCATTCTTTTTGCAATAAATATATCCGCCCTCCCCCCATCCCCCCATCGTGATGTTGTGCAAATCACACCATGGGGATAGGGTGACGGCAGGAATATCCCCATGACTTGCCTGCGTCTGTTATTTCATGTATCATAATCGCACAATTCAACATAAGTTCACGGCCGAAAATATGATGTGCTGCACCATCGGTGCAAGCACGCGAATAACTGTGGATGAAGCCGTGTGGTTTGTCTCACACAAATCCTGTAGCTAGACCCGGAAAAACTCAACGGACATCTATAACGAGCAAGGCGCAAGCAACATCAACCATCGCCATATATGCCCACTGTCAATAACTTTAGCTGGATTTTTTTGTACCTCTTGTACTTACGGTCACCCACATACATGTTATTTGCGCTCACCTGTGTGTACGTGGAGCAACTAAGCAGACATGAATAACACTTGTCTATGCAGATGAACACTCCATTTGATTGGCTTTAATTTTGTCCTCTTGACAACTAGTACACATCGCTCCCACACTTAGGAATGACCCAGAGTACATAAAAATGGCACTAAGCAACGAAGAGAAGCACATGCACGATAAAATTTTATAAACAGATGGTCTGATTTATGACGAACAGAACCTGCTGTTGTATATAATGACAGCCGCACACGGCGTTCGAAAGGTCGTCATGAGTGGAATCCTACACAATAATAATGGTACACAATTCACGCGTCTTTCCGACACACTTGTTCAAAATCAAGGCACGTCTTCTTGTTCTCAAGCCACATTTCACGGCGATCCTTCTTAGTAACGTCGCTTAGTAACACGCTTAGTAACATCCTGGACACCTCATCACGCACACCTCATGTTATCGTGCACTTGTGTTGGTTGTATGACATGTCAGCACACCTTGACCATGCCAGATTCAGGTATGAATACTGAAAAATATCTGTCCTTCGCACCATATTTGGGCTGAATCATACAATGGGTCGTGAACAAGTGTAATAAAACAAGCGCACCCCCGAAAACATCACGCAACTGACACACAGAAAGTACAAGACGTACCTTATCTTCAACACCTATTTGTATCGTGCATTACGCCAATTTATGTCCTACTGATTGCAGACGAGGTCGCAGTAACAGGCCATGCGTGAGGAATATCGATGCACGGCGCTGACACCGGATAGAGCAGGCAAAGTCATCACTTGGATCCTCTTCCGAGCAACGAATTTGGGCGCATACAACTCACTTCGTTCGGCAGAAAGTGGGCGGACATGCTGCTCTGTCTTTCACCATGCTAAGACACGCGCCGTTCTGGCCCGTCGCCAAGGCAGGTTGAAACAACAACCTCACGCAGTGCTCGTAGCCGTTTGCCTTCCCTCCCATCTCGATGTATCCCCTCTCCCGGAGCGGAAGCCTACTGGGGGGCAGCACAATGCAGCCCATGCTAGCAGACGACAAATGTCCACACTTTTGTTAAGTTCATCTTGAATAATATGAAGGTTAACGTTGCAACTTAGCTTGTACTGTCATCAGGGGACACAGATGCATGTCCTGACATATTTTTCAGGCGTTTATTTCGTAGCTGAAAGATCTGAGGAAGTGATTTCTGCTGCTCCCATAGCACTCCATGTATTCGCATTCACAGAAACAACAAATCGTATAAATTCGCCTATTTGCTGTATTCAGATAAAAAAATATGTCAGAACGTGCAGAATTTGCCCATGTATTACCAGCTCGGCGTACTGCTCCATTATTGCAGTAGTTTTCGAGATGAACTTGACAAAGCAATGCCCATAGAGAATACATTGGGGTGATTCCGCCTTAAGTGTGAACGAACATTCCGATTGAAATATTGTGCTTCTTCTTGGTTACAAATGCATAGTCATGAAGACGCGGCGCAGTGACCAGTTTTTCATTTGAACAGGTCGTCGACCATCATGACTTCTCCGTGTTGCGGTCAACACTATGGGCTCTGAACCGCATGGACACTGGCATCTCCGAAGTGAAAGAGCGGACCTATGAATGCATAGCTGTGTAACATTGCGCTTACCATATCTTACTGATACCAGGAGCGCAACGTCTCCACAAGCACAACAACATGAATACCAAAATAAAGTCAGTAGAATTTATCTGCTAGCGATCTGTGGCAAACCCAAAAACACGTGGCCAAATAAGCGTTTTCTTTTTTGAATGGTCATACACAGCATACAACAATGGCACATGGAATAAATCTCCAACTGACAGGAATGTATTTAGTCGTATCATATATATGCTGCACACACAGGCACAATACTGTTCACTAATTAACGACACCTCAGCAGAATCGGAACAGAAACCACAACCGCGTACGATCCACCTCAACCTGGGCCGTCACGGCAACACAGACGACTAGCCACACCTGCTACACTGCCCACAGTCTTGTTTTATGCAAAACGTACGAGACAAATCATGTAAGAACGCAAGTGAATGAAAAACGCAAATAAATAGCAACAGCGTCTCAGTCGGTAAGTCGCCACGATTCCAGAGCTAGCAGACGATTCTGGCGGGGAGCGGACGTTTCCGGCATTCAATGAAGTGCTCGGCCGCCTGACGTCACCACACGCCAGACTCGGCTTGGGGGAGACGGTCGCCGCCATGGAGGAAGGAAAGCTAAGGAGGGAGCGCAGCGTGCTTTTCTCGCCGACTAAGGGTGTGGCAGAAGTGACGTCAGAGGTTATCACGTGACTCGGACGGCCAGCCAATGTAAATTTCCGGGTCTTTAGTGCCGCCATTTGTTGTGGGCAAGCAAATTGCTATCACGAGGGAAAAACAAGACGGACGTAGAAGTTGCTCAAAAGTAGATTACTTACCCGAGCATACCGCAATGCAACATTGTGGACAGTCTTTGAAGAAGACTGTGATTAAACACGGATTTCATCTTCCTCAGTTCGTGTGACGTAAGTGAACAACACGATTTTGCGCCAAATACTGTTTAATGCGATGAAAGATGTCAATAAAATAAAGTAGCCTGCTCAAGTCGTGGTCATGTAAATATATACATACGAGTACACAGAGAAATATAAGAACGTATATTTGAAATGTAAGATATAGGGTGTGTGCTGTAAAAGGTCAGTCATATTTTTGTGCAAGACGTGATACCTCCTTGACGCGTACCTCTGATACGCACAGGCTTAAAGAATGTTTGCTAGAGGAACCTACGAAAAATTTGTGGTTACCTAGCACTCTGTAACAAAATAAATATGACCACAAGCTTTCGCCTCCATCCATGGGTATTGCGCATAGGAAAAACATGAAGTTTGCGTGGTCGTATTTCTTTTGTTGCGCAGTGGCTGGTAACCACGATTTTTTCGTACGTTTCTCTGGCATAAATTATTCAGTGTGTGGCAGCAGAAGTCTGTCTGTCAAGTACGTATAGCGTCACGCGCGAAAATGTGACTGATCTTTTATAGCACACACCCTGTACATAGGTATCCGGGCGCTGAACGTACCATGGTTAGAGAAGGGAAGCGAGAAATCTGGCACAGCTGGCAGGGCGCCGCTTTTGGTACGGTTAGCTGCACAGCCTGCACTCACACTACTGAACGTATCTACTGTCCCTTAAACTGTGTTAACTTTGTGTACATTTGCCGGACCCTCTGTACGTGCATGTTTTGGGACACTTCTTTGCCAGCATGGTGCAGCCTTATTTTGATATATCTATGTGCTACTGATTTGATAAGGTGGACAAGGTGGTTATCAAGAGGTGAACTTTCAAACATGTGGTCGTGGACAGATGGAAAGAGGTCCTGGTCGTGCAGGTCATGAACAACCTCTGCAATTAGTACCTGAGAAAGGTTTGGCGTGGATAATTTGTTTTGAGAGATGGCGTGACGGACAACTTTCTCACACTTTCTTGCAATCTTGACTACTCCGTCTGAAGGAAATAACAGTCCTCCTCTGCTCTTGCGATGAATTAAGGAGTATGTTGATGAATCGCTTGCATCTATAGTTAGAACGTCTGAGCATGCGCTACACATCAAGGACCTCTGCAACTGGCGCACAACGAAACCCGCAATGTAGGTGATTGCCCTTCCAGCAATGTCTGTTATTCGTCCTGGGTCCAGGCAATAATCATGGTCAGTAGTGTCGTCAATGTTTGATTCCTCAGAAGATGTCAGGAGCTGTCTGCGCGGAGTTGTCGAATTGATGACTTGTTCGGGAGATGGTACACTTGCGCTACTGACACTCAAAATGGATACTGACTCTAGTGGCAAACAGTTCCCCGTGGTGACCTGCTGTATCTCGTTCTGGACGATCAAACGTTTAAAAGCAGAGCTGAACTGTCTTGCATTTGGGTTATCGTTCTGACGACCATGTGATCTGATAGCGCCGAAAAAGAGTTCCAAGTGGTCTTGGCATATCTTATGTGCTGGAATGTACTTGAGGACCTTCTTTCTTGAAACTGTTTCTTCATATAGCTGCAGCAGGCTATGCATAGCAATTTTAAATCCCAGGAACCCAGTCTTTCGATTTGTGTTGAGTATCTTAGGTCCATTTCGGTACTCTCTGAGGTTGGACAAGTACTGTTGCACTGATTCGAACAAACATGTCACCCTTCCAATGTTGCTGCTGTTTAGTGGTTTTTTCAAGCTCTTCTGGTGAATGCTCTGGGAATTTAGCACGTCAAAGATATCATTGATGTGTCTTAGAAACTGTTCTGTCGCCTGAGACCCCTCAAAGCCCTGTACATGGTTGCAGCGGCACTCAGCCAGAGCATCTGCGACGGAGGTACTCAAAACCTGGGCTGCCAAGCTAACCTTCATTGGCTGTTTGCGCCAGTTGATGTGTGCAGCACGGAGACGGTTGGCCAGGTGGAGACCTTGGTCCCTCTGGATCTGGTGCAGCTTGTCTATGTAGTGCCAAGAAACCATCCTCCCAGCTGGATCAATTATGACCTTCTTGTCACAGAGTGTATTCCTGACAAGCTTAAGCATATGGCACGGGTCCATGAACGCTGCAATTGGCTCATCAGTGCAGGGGTGTGGAAAGGTCGTCTTCATTTTTTCGGTGTCACTAAAGCTGCATCCCAAGCTCCTAAACATTGTGAAGTGAGCTGGTGCACCATCACACGTTAGGGAAACAATGGTGGCCCCATTGTCATGGGCATGGGTGAGGCCCTGAGAAACAAGACTTGCACGCTGTTCACCACCCAAGCCATCAACAAGAAAATAGCCAAGGGGCAACTTCCAGCGTCCATTGATGCCGACCACCATTACTACAAATGCTGCTTTGGCTAGTGGTAGAGTGTCGCCCTCAGTGCCTGTGCCCATGTCAACGTAGCCTTGAAATTTCTTTCCATCCCATTCCAGCTGTTGTCGGATGGACATTTCATCTACCATCATGCTGCAGAGTGTTGGAATTCCAGCTTTTGAGTTGGCTTCCACTTTCATTTTCAGTGCAGCTAATGCCTCCTTAGAAAAGCCTGGTGCTCCATCAACAGTTTGGTACCACTTCGTTAATGTTTTAGGATGAGGGAGGCAAGTGTCAAAGACACTTCGGACATAATTGTACGCTCTTGGCGAGTAGAAATTCAATGTAAGTGCAAATGCCCTAAGCTCCGGGGAATACTGTGTTTGCAAAAGTTTTCCACTGCGTTTAGCTAGCTGTCTTTTCAGGAGATCTTGATTGGCTGCGCCCAGATTTTCTAGTACAGTTGCATTTTCTTCGAGCAAGATGTTTTGTCGTTTTAGGTCCCTGATTACGTCCCTGAGTACAGCGTTGCGCTTTTTCAGTCTACGGTGAGCTTGCTGGAGCCGCTTTATTTGCTTCCTGCTCTTGGCTTGTTGCTGAGTGTACCATTTGACTCTTGCTCTAAGGAATGCCTTTTCTGGGGTGTCGACGGGGGCTGTTCCCTACAGTAATAAGGGGTGATAAACAAATCTTCCCTCTTCAGAATGAAAAAGAAAATTGAATAACAACATGAAATTTTGTGGGACGATGCAGAACCATGTACATTTGCTAGGAAGCTTTTAAAACAGTGGGCTCATCATGTCGCAACAGGCACTTGGTCCTACTGGAGGCACCCATGTTCAAACTGACTACTATTGTTTGTCTTTGTTCATAAGTCTAGCATAACCAGACCCTCTCTTGCTAATCACAAGTTGTAGCGGCTGCACGATAGCCTTGGTACCATGATGAACACACCTGTTCTGCTTCGAAACCTTACTCCCACCCTGACTTACTTGAATCACTTAAGTACTGTTGGCAGTCACGTAATGTATAAAGAGTGTTGCAGGCCCATTCATAACTGTCACAGAATAAGTCAGAAATAATACCAAGTAATTGGGAATTGATTGATTTATTGATTCATTTGAAGAAAATACATGCACAGAACATAGTAGTAGATTTAGTAAGAAAGGAGAATCAACCATGCAAATCATCACATTAAATCAACATGCAGCAAAGTGACTCCGTGTCACCTGACTGTAGTGGTAAATATACTACCATCATGCAGTTTATCTGCTTCTCAAACAGCACCATGTTAGCTGGACTTCTGTATATCCCAGTGTTGGCCACTATCTTACCAATTGTAGCTGGTCATATGCCTGAGGTTGCAGATATGGCTGAGATGTCCACTGGAAATCGGTGACAGAAAATTCAGCCGAGCACATTGTGACAAGTCATGTTCTAAAACGTTCACTGAAGAACTCTTAGTCACAGTCCCTAGGAGCCAGCGGTATAGTAAATAAGATAAATGAATAAATAACGTTACATACATCCATATCCTGGTCGGTGGGAGGACTTTGGTAAGGTTGGCGTGGGGACTGGAATCCTGTGCTGCCCTGTAACATCATGCATAGGCATGCGACAGATCATCATGTATGTATCATGTAACATATGCAACAGATGCGCATGTAAGAAATATCGATAACTACTGGTGTAATATGGAGTTTAATGGTCACGTAATTCGTATTTCAAAGGCAGTGCATAGCTGTTTAACACATCACAATGCAGGAATGGCACTCTAGGCTTGCCACTTACCATGTCATCAGCACTAACAAGTGGGTGCCAAAGGAGGTCACCTATTTCCTGCAAATGCAAAATTTGACCTCTCTGACTAATGACAAATGAAAGATTCACATACAATTATCTGTCCCATGCATAAAGAGTAAGGCGCCATAATGTTGGCACTGCGAAGTGTTCGCTCCTGTGCACATTACACTTAAAGTTGTAAGCTTCTCTCAGTATTACTCAACTGCTTGTACAGAAGGTCCCGGCTGTGCTTCGACAACTGCAATGCTGGGTACAACAGCTGCCTGTATCTGGAACTGAAAATGTGGGTCACATCGGTTGATTCTATCCATGAGGACATGACGGACAACGCCTAGCACAAGAAAGTCCATGCGCCATAATGTTGGTGCTGTAAGGCGTTTGTACTGCTCCCATGCACTTTACACTTCCTCTTGTCAGCTTACCTCAGTGTCGCTCACAATGGATTGTGTGGCAGGTTCAGGCTGTGCTTCGTCAGCTGAAACGTCGGGAAGAACAGCTGGCTGTATCTGGAACTTAAAATGTGGACCACGTTAGTTCCTTCTATCCATGAGCACACAATGGACATCACTTAGCCCAAGAAAGTAATTGAGTATGTCACGTGGGTCAAGCAAATCCTGTCAACCCATTTCAGTTTCTGTGTGTTGCGCACTGAACAAAACATTACCGTGTCCACATCCGCAGCCTCACTTGAGTATCCAGGTCCCATGAATAGTCCAGGGGCCTGTCAAAATTTTAGTCTTCAATTTCAGTAAGCAGCATTGGTAACAGATAGTGATGGGCAGTACCTTAAATACCAAGTACTCAAGTAGTACTTTAAGTACATTTCAGTGTACTTGTACTTTACTTTAAATACATTTTAAATCGTGTACTTTGTACTGTACTGTTTCCCGAGTACTTTCCCATCAAGTACTCAGGTGCCCAAACTTGGACTCCAGACAAAAAATCACAAAAGAGTATCAAATGACCACCCTACTAAAAGCGCTAAAGTGACAACAAGAAAATGAAAACACACAGATATCGGTATCTGTGTGTTTTCGTCGTCTTGCCTTAATTTTAGCGCTTTTAGTGGGATGCAGTACGAGGAGTCCCAGTCTGACATTTTACCAAAAGGATTTTTGTGCTGTTGAAGAGCATATTTGTTGAAGCAAATCTATTGTTGAGATTGAGATTGTTGAGAAGTTGTCATTTCAATTCTCTCAATGCAGGGTTATATGCTTTTTTTATATTGTTTCCTTCAGTAGTAATTAATAATCATTTGATATCACAATGTGTGATTGCATTACATGATAAACACTCTGAAATACGCACGTGCTTTCATTTTTACATTGTAACGGTTTTTTAACTGGTCACATGGATTACTTTGCTGCAGATTACAATCGTATAAAAATGATGGCTTATATTGTGCTTGATCCTTTTTTACTTTCTTCATATTTTTTTAAACGTGGTGTATTTCGAAAAGCAGCATGGAATGCCTAGAAATATATAATGTCCGTTGGCCTGTACTTTTTTTTTTTTTGAAATTTCCTATCCTGTTATAGCAGAGGATTAGCACTTGATGAATACTTGAAGTACATTTGGAATTGGGTATTTTGTACAGTACTTGAAGTACTAATGACACCAGGTACTGGGTACTTTACTTTAACTATAATTTTGAGGTACTTTGCCCACCACTGGTAACAGAACATATTATGTAGAGGTCTGTGCAAGCATAACAGTAACATCGCCTCTGCACAAACGGCAGCAGTACGCAAAAATGTACCCGGTTTCGCTTCAATGCAGGTTGCAAACATATGCCAGGTTTTAGCCACACGCACACTTTTTCGTACGGTTGCTGTTAGTACAAGCGCCGTGTTAATGCCAAGTGTGCGCAGACCTGCGTACAACACTCCTCCCTGTGCCCTGTCAGCTCGTACCTCAACCATGGGACAGGTTTCAGGCACTTGTGAAGTAGTTTCGGGTGGTGCCACGCTGGCTGCACTTCCTGAGGATGAGGTCGCAGGCTGAAATTATGTAGCTTCTATGTATTCCTATGACCAACGAAGACATGTGTCACTTTTTCCTACTTGAGATTGGTACGCAGCAGTCGGCACTGCGTTCTCTCGAAGTCGGACATTGGTTAGCGACGATCGGTCTATGTGCTCGTCTCGAAAATGCAGGGAACACACGCAGGCAGACTTCGGTGGTTCCCGCTCTGGAGAAAATCCCAAAGACTGAAGCCATGCCATACGCTTCTGTTGATTTCTGGGTAACCTGAACGAAAACATTTACTTTCTCAGATCTACGTTTCGGTACTTCCCGCTGCGTCGGGAACACTTACCTGTGAAAGGTGACTCCCTGCAAACGCATAGTTGAACGATTCCTGCACCCGCGAACTATACAACTCGGCATGGTTGTTAGATGGTTTGAATCGCACCCTCACTTTGCAGTAATTTTCCTCTGGAGTCTACGACGACATGCCATTTAGTCGCACAAGTGCGGCGCCAATTCGTCCACACAATCGGCTCAGCTGATCACAACACCAGCCGATGGGCGAGAGGGCGGGCGAGGCTTGGGAAAGGGGCAGAGAGGGGGTTGATTGCCCACAAGAAATGGCGGCCAGGGAGCTTCCGGCGTCCCCTTTGAATGACGTCATGCTCCCTCCTTAGCTTTCCTTCCTCCATGGTCGCCGCGGAGCGCACTCTTGCAAACTAATTTTCTCAGGAAATTCGCGCTTTTCGAAGGAAATATTTTGCGTGACAGTTTATGAAGGTAGTATGCTCATATCAAGCGGTGAAAAATGTGTTCCAAATGATTTCCATGCTCCTTTAAGGTGATCGGTTAGGCCTAACCACAGCACCACCACACAACGCTACGCTGACGACAACCACGAAACGCTAGGCACACAACGCTAAACATGCGACAACATGGAGAAAAGGCTTAGGACGTTACGGGAGTGGAAGTCGCTGCTCAACAAGTCTAAACATGCACGTACAAAACACAGGGGATAAGGCCTATCTGTTACGACAAACATGAGAGAAAAGGCTTAACACGAGCGCGGTAAAAACACGCGCACATCGGGAAAAACCGCCATGGCAAATCACTCACCTTTTCCCCCGCAGCAAGAGAGGGTCCGATCCAGACAACAGCCAAGTCCCAACTGATGCGGTTCGGGGTCGGCGGAGCAACCAACCACATGTCCTGACTCCACGAGACCCAGCGCGTAAGTGACGGGAGGGCCTCTCCGGCCGCCGGCTTTAAAGCGAAACGCACCGCCTCAAAAATATTGTCGCCACTGGCGCGCGTACGCGGAAGATCTCTGGTTGGCTGCGCAATATATGTATAAATATTTGGATGCTCATTGGTCTAAAAAACTGGCGTCAGTTTCCTTCGCGCTGATTGGGCGAGAGTCATTTGACTGAGGAGCGAGCATCCGAACGCGCGAACTGCTCAACGGAAGCAGTCGAACGGAGGAGAAAGAAAAACGACAGAGGAGACATCGCGTCTGTCCAGCCACGCGTGTTCTCTCGGACTGCAACCGTTGTGCACGCAGACGCTATGGGGTAGTTTGAGGGTTTTGAATGCTTTAAATTTAGATTGTGGCGGACTGCTAATGTGAGAACGGAATGGCACATCCACCTCATCATCACAACAGCGGGAAGACGAACATGACATGGAATCCCTGCACCTCCAAAGGAGGCAGAAATCGTCAGAGAGGAAGTCTGCACCCTTTCCGACGTACTGCAGGTGAACGGTAAGACAAGTTTGATTACTTTGTTGTGACTGAAGGAAGTAATGCAGGTTTAGCACGTTAAGTGTATTACGTACAGCATTTACGAGTCACTCGGTGCGTTAGCGGCGTTTCATTGTGCAGTGCATTGCCGTAACTTGTACGTTTCTGATATGCCGTTAATCAAATTATGCGTGGTTATGATAGTTGCCCCTCATGCGCGTCGCAGCCGTTCATTCACTGTGATCTACGAACATTCGTGACAAATGCCTTGGTGTTCAAATACGAAATCAAGATCGATTGCCTATCATAGCAGTGATTCTCGTGCAGAGTTACGGATCATCAATATATTTTTTGTTTTGTTTTAGTTCTCCCGCAGTCATCGGCAACAACGACGCACATAGCTCAGCATTGGCTTTTCAACTGCCCTTCGATGTCGAAGCACCTAAAGCTCCAGTGAAGCCTGTCACAAGACGTAAAAAGATATGTACTGTAGCTTTTTCGAGGCAGTTCCCGAGGACAAATAAAGTTGATTTGTCATACACCATCGCTTTTTGATTGTCTGCTTTGGGACAGCATGATCGTTGCTCTACAGCAAGACAGCAAGCGCCGAAGACAAACGGACGAGGCTGGGGGGTAGAGGGACGAGAGGAGAGACGAAAAACTCGAGAAGAGAAGGGGAAGGAGGTTGGGAAAGGAGGTCGGTCTGCGCATGCGCACTGGACCCCAGCTTTTTTCCCGCGCTGGCCAGCGGAGACGCTGTGAGTGGCTCCTGGGAATCACGTGGTTTGGGCGCCCGCCATTTCCCCTGGACCATTGCGTAAACGGCAGCTTCCGGCGGATGGCCTCTCCGCGGCCGCTACACATGCGCGGGCACTGTTAGGGCCCTCTGCGCCACCGCCGTGCCCGGCCGGCCGGCACTGAGCGGTCATCTCCTCACGGGCACTCCCCGTCTCGGTTTTGCTCTCTCCTTCCACTGCGCGTGCCTCTAGCCGCAACGGGTTGCTTCTCCGTTTCAGTTTCGCTCTCGTTTCTTTGCGCGTGTTTATTTGAAAATGCTGTATAAAGGCAGCGCGCACTGCGCTCGCGCATCATTCTGACCAATACGTGGAAAACACCATGTGTGGTTCATTCTTCTGCGTTTACCGCCAACGAGGAAAAACAAAAAACGAAGAACTTCGTGAATTTATTCGCGGCATCGTGGAGGAAGCCTTTCAAAGCCACTGCGTGGAATGGTTGTGTAGCAGACGGCGCGCCGCTCCGTGGCGCAGACGAAGCCAACACTTGTGTCACGCCCCTCTCGCGCTCCTGGTGCCTGCGAGCCCCATTCATTCGTTTCTAGTAGTTGGTGGCAAACGGCCACAGTATTAAAGCCTTCTTGTACTTCCTGCCTGGTCCGTCCATCAACTACATTGGTGACCCGAACAAAACCGGACATGGACCCACCGCCAGCAAGCCCCGCCGTGAACGTACCCGGCGCCTTTCCGCCCGCGGCCTCACCGTCTAGTACGGCCCCGCCCACCTCTGCAGCCGTGCAGCATTTCGCCGTTCGGCTTCCCCCCTTTTGGCCTCAGAACCCAGCTGTGTGGTTTTTGCAGGTGGAGTGCCAATTTGAACTCGAGCACATCTCCACTCAGCTCACCAAATTCCGCCACGTTGTCAGCGTGCTTCCGCAAGACATTGCCGCCCAGGTAGTCGATATCCTGTCTGCTCCTCCAGCGAACGCTCCCTTCGATGCCCTGAAGACTGCCATCCTGGAGCGCACTACAGCATCGATGCGTAAGCGCCTCCAACAGCTTCTGACCGCCGAAGAGCTTGGTGATCGCCGCCCGAGTCAACTCCTACGCGACATGCAAAATCTCCTTGCCGGTCGCGCGGCGACCTTTGATCCCACCCTCTTAAAGAAGCTCTTCCTGAGCCGCCTGCCCGCGAACGTGCAAATGATTTTGGCCACAGCCACCACCCTCCCTCTGCAAGACCTGGCCGCTCACGCAGACAAGATTATGAAGGTCTCCCCTCCGCAAGTCGCTGCAATTCCTGCTGCCGCCTCCCTCTCCCACGCAGTTGCGTCAGGACCAGCCACTTGCGCCGCTATTACTGACACCCATCCTTCGAACCTCACGGGTGCCGTGGCGCAGCTCCAAGCCGATCTCGTCCGTCTTTCGACCCTGGTAGAACAGCTGACCGTGCAGTCCCGCAACAACACATTATATCTGTAACACTCGGCGGCGAGGATCAAGGTCCCCACGGCGTCGTTACAACAGTCGTCCCCGTTCCCCCACACCTACGCCACAACAGCCATCCCGTCTCTGCCGTTACCATCGTCGTTTTGGCTCCAACGCCCAGCACTGCATTCTTCCTTGCTCCTGGGCGGAAAACTCCGGCGGAGACCGCTAGTGGCTGCGGCAGTCTCCGGCAATCCAGGCAGCCGACTTTACTTCGTGGTGGACCAGGCATCCCACACCAAATTCCTGGTCGATACGGGCGCCGAAGTTAGCGTGCTCCCTGCCTCTGCCCTCGACAAAAAGCGCCCCCCGCTTTTTCATCACACTTCGTGCGGCACCTTCACGACTTTTTCAGCTCCATTCGTCCCGTCCGGCCTCGCCCATCCTCGTCATACAGGCCCTACGTTCCACAAGACCTCCAGAGCGCCACCCACGTTTTCGTTCGCGCTGACGCTATACGGAAATCCCTGACACCGCCTTATTCCGGTCCTCATCCTGTACTTGGTCGCGCCGGCAAGAACTGCCGTGTAAATCTCAACGGCACGCACGACACTGTGAGTGTCGACCGTCTGAAGCCGGCCTACGTCGAAGCTTGCCCGCCAGTCGTCGCGGCTCTCCCCGACGTCCCGTTCCCCCTTCAACGTCGTCGGCCTGACACTACTCCTCTGTCCCACCAACCTGCAGCCAAGACCGTTACATGGTCAGACAGTTTGGCACCGTCTCCAGCGGGGGGGGGGGGGGGGGGGGGGGCACATAGCAGACGGCGCGCCGCTCCGTGACGCAGACGAAGCTAACACTTGTGTCACGCCCCTCTCGCGCTCCTGGTGCCTGCGAGCCCCATTCATTCGTTTCTAGTAGTTGGTGGCAAACGGCCACAGTATTAAGAGGACATACCACCCCCCGTTTTCTATGTGAACTTTGCATAGGTTTTGTGGCTGAACTACGAGACAGATCGGAATGCGGAAACTTTCATTGGAAAGGTGACGTCAAGATCTCTTAACTCTGGGAACTGAAATATAGCTCTAGCGTTGTATTTTTTTTTTACGGACCCCTGAAGGTGGAAACCACTCTGTTTTCTATGTGAACTTTGCGTAGGTTTTGTGGCTGAACTACGAGACAGATCGGTATGCGGAAACTTTCATCGGAAAGGTGACGTCAAGACCTCTTAACTCTGGGAACTGAAATATCGCTCTAGCGTTGTAATTTTTTTTTTAAAAGAAAAAGAATCGAATTTTGTCGCTACAGCTTCAAAAAATCCAAATAAATAAATGAAAGGAAATAAAAACAATCCGCTTCTGAGGTTAACCGGGGACATGTTTCAGGATTCAAATCACACGTTTTTTGTGTGTTTTTAGCATTCTGTTTTTTCGAAAAAGAATTAAAAGTGAGTACAGGCATGCATCCAAGGCGTTTACCACTGATTCCGGAAGATGGCGCCGTCCGCTCGCAGCGCCCGAACGGACTCCGCCTGTAAACCTCCGCGTATTGCGCAGCAGTTGATCGGCGTCCGTGGTTTCGGTTCGTCCTGAAGTGACCAATTCGTGGCTAAGTTACGCGTTTTTTTCACTTTCTTGTCCTGTTCATTTGCTCTCTGTCCTTGTGTGTTTTCTGCGTGTTCATAGTATTTACCCATTATGACTCGAAGTCACGTCTACGGACAACGGAAACGTAAGAAGAAGGACTTTGCGAATTTACGTGGTAGAGGCAGGCATGTGACGGAGCCTGCGGATTTGAGAGATTTTGGTAATGCAGGATGCTCCAGCCGTGCTGTTCCGAGTGATCGTTGCACTTCGACGACTCCACATCGCGCAGATACCCTTGTAGGCTCAACCTTTGGTGGTAGTGTTGTTCCTCAAACTGTAAGTGATGCCGGTCGGAATGCTTGTTTCGCTTCGAGCACAAGCGAAATTCGTCCTTCAAATTCATCATTTGCTGATTCAGCTGAGGTAGATAATGTAGTCCCCTGCAGTTCAGGTTGTGACGAGCTTGCCGGTTCCAGAGCAAGTCCCGTTCCAATCACTGCCGCTGTTACACCCAGTCGATCTCCATCTTTCGATACTGGCAATGTTCACCAGACACAGAGTCAGCGCACAAGCAGTGTGAATGGTCGGCGTATAGTGGAGATTGATCACTTCTTCTCGTCTTTGCAAAGTTTGTCGGTACATAGTCCGTTTGGTTGCGGCCTGGCTGACATGGAAATTGTATCAGAACATCGGCGAGGTCTGTGTAGCTCTTTCAGTTTGAAGTGCAGGATGTGTCTGAGGAAAGATGTAGTCACAACGGAGGCACCAGTTGATCAACTTGTCCAACAACGCATGGACGTCAATTCCTCAGCAGTGAACGGTATCGTGTCTATAGGTTCTGGTTTCTCAGGCCTTCTCGAGCTCCTAGGTGCTCTGGACATACCCGGCATGGCTAGTAGCACGTACAGTAAGTATCAGGATATTGTTGCTAAAGGAATCGACAAAACAGCTTGGGAAGAAATAAGAAAAGCAGGCATTGAGGAAGCTCGGTTAGCTAGGGAGGCTGGGGACGTCGATGCTGACGGTTTTCCTATAATTACGGTCGTTGCCGATGGTGCTTGGTGCAAACGTTCATACAAGAACAAGTACGACGCTCTTTCTGGCTTGGTAAGTAAATATTGTTATCTACACTAAATAAAGGTGCCCGAAAAAGGAGGATTTATCTTGCACACCGCTTGGCAGACGGGATATACAGGAAGTCTGTGCCCACCATTTGTGGAAAGAACAATATGAGCATTTATTTGGAGGAAAAAGTTGACCCCTCTGGTGCTAGTAGTGGCACTGCTGTCTTTTGGTAAACACACTTACTAGAGTGGTATACATCATGTGGCATTAGTTTGTACGATACGCGTACAGATGCATAATTCCTGGAAACATTGTCATTGGGGGTAGAGTTTTGTGGAATACAATCCTGACATTTTTTCGTTTTTGCAGGCTGTAATTGTTGGGTACCGCACAAAGAAAGTACTGTTCCTAGGCGTCCGGAACAAATTTTGTACACTGTGCGCAAGTTGCAAGTCAGGGTCGAGCCCAAAAAGCATCTGTGCTTCAAGAACTGGGACAGCAGCTCTACCAGTATGGAGAAGGATATCGTCGTTGAAGGCTTCAGGCGCAGCATTGAGTTGCACGGGGTAAAGTACTTGCAGTTGATCGCTGACGCGAATTGTGTTTCCTTCTGTCTTGCAACTCCTCAGACCCACGTGCCCTGACCGCATAAGAATGTGAACGGCTTAGTGAGATGCTCCATTATGCATTTTGTTCCTGAAGTCTTGCACGAGCAATGTTACGACAATGGTCAAGCAGTGTGTGCAGGACAGTTGATCTTCAAGTCGCAAGTCTGAACCAGCAGGTGCAGTAATCACCAGATATTTCTCTATACTTGTATGAACTGCATTCATGATGTGTAGTCGTGCACCGTTCAGAGCTCTTAAAATCTGTAGAACTTCCAACATTATCTTGCCATGTTTATCTGATGCCATTTGCAGTAAATACCTATGTTCGGCGTACACACTTAGGAAATACTGATTTGCATCGCATAGTTTTAGTCCAACTCGTGCAGAAACTGCTCGAACTATAGGTGTCATATGATTACATGAGCTCAAATCCAGAGCCAAAAGTTTTCTGATTTTTTTTTAATTAGGGGGTAAAACTATTGGTGTCATTAAATTACTTGAGCTCATGATGTCGAATACAATATATGCAGGAAACATCATCAGATCGCGAGGACACCATCAGTCGTCCGCATAGAACAGAAAAAGTCTCAATTTTGTTTTGCATGAAGTCAGTGGCAATCTTTCTTGGTTAGTGCGATGAGCTTTTGGAACATTTCCAACTTTCAGGTTCAAGAGCTTGCACGGCTTGGGCGCAGTGAAGTAAAGCAATCTGCACGAAAAATACTTGATCACCATCTGACGGACTGCATTGCTGCAGAGTTCAGCTGGGTTGGTCAAAAGGGCAAGCGGAAGTTTGTGTGCAAATTTGTTTCAGTACAATTGCCTAAATAAACTGTGCCTCCAACATTCCTTGGTGGCAGTTGCTGTATATATACATGTTAGCTCTACACTGTAATATCTTCAGATTAGGGTGGGAGCAATTTTCATATTTTTTGGCGTACGGAAGTGTCTGGGCTAGCTTGCTTCTATATTCCCGTTTTGGTGCTTGTAACTTAATTAACCTCCTGCGTTTCTCAGGGTACTCACCCATTTGTCTCGTAGATCTAGTTGCTCATTCAACGAACTGATGTTGACATGGTACATAGCTGGCTCGTTGCCAGGTGATATACAGATGAGGTTCTTGTGTAGGAATGCAGAATATTCAATAAAATTACTATTCACTGTGAACAGGCTTGTGTGATGGAGTAGATTGCATTATAAAATGTGTATACAGAAAACGTATAACCGCTAATACGAAGAACGTGCCGAATTTACTCAAATTAATGAAAATTAACAGGAATACTCAGGAGCTATCGTATAGGGAAAAATAGCCGGAAATCATGCTCTATGGAGCTCGCGGAGGATAGCACGCCCCGAATCTTTCAGCGGAATCATTGTTAGTCCAACGAAAGGAGTTTGGAAATCAGCCCACACCGGCACTGCAGATAGCTTATCGCGTCCAGCCTCGGCTGTGACCATACCTTCCCTCTGCCAATTTCATGTCATTTTTTTCTACTACTATCACTCTGTGGGTTGGGTTTTCAACCTCCTTCCGTCGGACTGACAGCGATTGCGTTCAAAAAGTCCTTGCGTGCTATACTCCAGTGCACGAGAAGCATGATGTTCGGCTATTCTACCCGACACGATAGATACTGATTATCACGGTCAATTATCATGATTTTGAATAAATTCGGCACGTTCTTCATGTTGGTGGGGTAAAAAAGTAACCTTTACTTGGCAAATTTCTGAGTTCGGGACCGCAAAAATTTACGCAATTAAACATAGGTTACATGACATGCAGTGGCAGAAAGCTAGTAAGAACAAATGCCGTTGACCGCATGATTCTGGGTGGCGTAGTTTCGTTTATTAGAATTCAGTGACACGTTTTCTGGGACACCCTGTATAGCATACGGGTGGAGGGCGCATACTGCATTAACGTCCTGGAATGCCCGGAAAAACATCCTGAAAATGTCACAAAGGATGCCGCCAGGACTGCCCAAATCAAATCCCCGGCTGTTGCAATGGTAGTACGAATAATGTCCCATAGTATGTCATTCGGACAATCCAGGATATTTTATGGACATTTGATTGTCCCGTTGGTGGCATCATATGGACGTCCTCAGGACGTGCCTTGGTTGTGTGGGTGGTTGCTATGAATGGCCGTTTACTGACTGCTGCGTGAAATATCAAACCGGCTGTGATGCAGTGAATCACGCGCAACGGGCCACTGTGACGTACAAGGCAGGAGGTTAGAGGTACTAACGTGCAAATCAGGTCATCTTGCTGCGCCGTCTCAGAAGCATGCATTCACCCAGCTAAAAAGCATATGTGGCTAGAGCTTCGAATGTTGCATATGCGAGCACCAAAGTATTTGAATGCTCACTGAAGTATGAAGGCCTAAGTTCACAAGATGAATTCTCACAGATGACACAACCAAATAAGGAAATACCATCTGAAAAAAAAAATAATAAGTAGGAGACACTGCCCATTTGCCAAGAGCACACAGCAAATCATGACGTGTTCGTTAGAAGATTTGTTGTCCTGAGACTCTCAGGAAGGGAAATAAAGGATGTGAGGATGGTTTGCACAGCAGTAAATCTCGCGCTATGGTGTTACTCGTGTAATATTCTTTGCTTCCAAATACCGGTGCCTTTGTTTCACGTCATATTGTTTGCCATCGAATTGCTTCACGCTTTCCAGATGTTTCATATGCTTACTGGTACATGACCTAGACTCCCGTATACATGCGTGTCGGTCGCTGCATAACTTGCATTCAAAATTCATTTTGCATATATTCACTAAAGTTTAAGGAACTACCCTACCTTTACCCTATCGAAAGCTGAATCATATAGTCTAAAGCTTTATGGCATTCAAGGTGTATGGCTTGTGCGGATCGTTACTAGTCTAGAGTGCGCCTATAACAGCATGTAGTGTCGGCAGTGTACTAGTAGTAAAAAGAAAATATGCTTGGGATTAATTTAGAAATTTCATTCCTAGTGTGGTTATAACTCTTACAAAAGCAGCTAAACGAATTGACCTGATGGTTTTCTTTTACCGAAATGAGAGAAACGTCTGGGCGTAATGACGGAACCGAACATACGGGACACTTGGATATAAGAGGATTATTGGACGTAATGGGATACCGAAATGAGACCGAAATCAGACACAACCGCCCCGCCCAAGTCTGCACTATTTTGCAACCTGTTGAAATGTTTATCGTTGGTTATAAGGCTGACAATATCCTTTTCTGCATGTGCAGTATCGATAAGCGCATGTGATACGCAGCACGCGCGCAAGTTTGAAAAATCTGCCTTTGCAAAGCGTATGTGGAAGAATGAAGGGAGAAAAGTACACCGTATACGTCACGCGTACCCTCATACCACTCGCAGCATAACACGTTGCACTCACTTTAGAATGCACACACGGCTACCGCAGGTGCTCTCTTTCGGACGGAAACATAAGAAGCGCAAACCAGGTCCTCAATTCTCATTCATGCTGTGTGACCATATAGCTTCGATCTTCCTTGTTAAGCTAATGACTTTGAAACTTGCAAAATAATGGGCGAGATATTACGACTCCAGATAGCAGTACCAGGGACATCATTAGGGGATATCATTCTTCTTGAGATCACGAAACTTTCTTCGGGAAAATGCGCCTTCTTTATAGGTTATTCGGCTGCTTGTTAACATCACTATAAAACAACTTGGAACCTCTGTACATGAAAACACGAAGAGCCTAGCAGCTGCTTCGCTTTATTGTTCGGCCTTTAAAAAATCATAATGTTACGGGCTATGAAACAGGATAAAAAAAACAGCAAGGAAACAGGCACGTAAAATCCTATTTCGAACGCCTTTCATCACACTATATTCTCATACTTGCATTTGTACACCTTGCAAACCAATCTGTATGGATATGCGTAGGTTCGCATTCTTCTACGTATTAATGATATGGAGCGACCAAGCAAGCGATTGCCTTGCTGCGAAACAGAAAAACCGTCAATTTGGTAAGGATGCTATTTGAAACGCAATTTGTGAAACATAAAGGCCGTCGTAAGAGCACCGTTTTACTGACAAATTGCGTAGATGCAGGCTAGCTGGTGGATGAACTCTAGAGGGACGAGCGTACAACTCATTGAGTCGCGTGTTTGTGTCGTCCCTCTGTGTGCCCAGACTCAAGATTTTACATTATGGACCGTTTTACTGCTTTCCCTTTTTCTTTCGCGTATAGTCACGAGCAACTAAACTGTAATCCAATGCTATTTTCAGATCCGTGGTTCGGCGATGAAGTTAGTAGTAAGTGCTGTTTCTATTTGTGGTGTGTGTGTGTGTGCGGATGGACGTGTGTGCTTTAGATGATACTGACACTGATGAAGGTCCTGCACCGAAGGCTCCGTAATAACAGGTTAGACAGTTCAAGAACCCTGCATATGTTGCTTCAAAGCAAAGTGTTGGTTCTGCTGGCAACCACTGTTGTGGATTTGAAATCGTGGGTTAAATCCAAATTTAAATCTCCGTGACGGACATGGGATTTGATCGGTGGAAAATTGTCGGGCTTGATTTGGATCAAATCACATTTCTGTGGAAGGCTTTTCTTTGGTTTGAACCACGTTTTTGCTCGGAAATTTGACTTCTGATTTAATCACATTTTTGCTGGGGGATTCGCACTAGGCCTAAACCAAAGTTTCGTTAAAGGACGTGATTTTTGTATACATCTTGCTTTTCATTTTCGAAGGGTTTGGGATGCATTTTTTCTTTATATAGGGCATGCGGCCTTAAATTATTTTTCTTGTTTTTGTATGTGACCGAAAGGGATATATAAGGTGAAATTTCTTGCACCATATTCGGTGTACTTTACGGTACTTTTCGGTGTATTTTCAATTGCAGGACCTTCAAACAGGCCTTATTTGAAGCTAGTATAAGCTGATAGAAGCTGGTTAAAATTGGTATAAGTACTGTGCACAATGCTTGTTCAAAGGCTGCACCCAGTTCAACCCCGATAGCCTCGCCGACAAACTCTGCAAGCCTTTAAAGTATCAAGGTTTGTTCTCCCAGCCCGTTGTACCAGTAACTGATAGTAACTGATAACTGTTGAAAATATTCCCTGCTTTCTGTAACATTTGGAGGTTTATAGTAGAGGCCAAGTTTCTGAAACTATTTTTACGGATGTTCAGCTCTAGCCCCTCTTTCACATTTGCGATAGATTCCACTTATTTAAAACGGCATTTTATTTGGTTGGGACAATTTGGTACGTTTGTGGTAGGATGATTCTTGGCGCGATTTGAAACGATTTGTTCAGTAAAATTAAAATCCGGACTTTATTTGGACACCATTTTGGGCCCTCTTTAAAATCACAATGAAGTACACGCAGTGAAACTTTCAATTGTTTAGAGACAGAATTTTTCTTGTAGTCGACTGTAATTCATCAAATGTAAAAGAAAATATAAAGTTACAGCCAATACACACCCGTGAGCGCTGTGGGAGAGGATGGACGGTGACGGCGCATGCGCTAACAAACGTACAGGAAAATTGTATGTGACCTAGCTTGCGAGTTATTTCACCACGAGGGGTACTTGAAGAAATTGGGAGGAAGGCATAATAGTGGCTGTACTGGGAAACTGAGTGTCCTTCACAGGCGATTGAGAAGTTGGCCCTGACTCGACTCGAGAAAGGGTCTGCAAAGCTTGGGCATTTTACAAATCTCGAATTCTTATACAGAGCAGGGAATTTTCAACAGTTCCGTAACTCAGCAACAGAGACCGAAACCATCCCTGGTAGTGAAATTTCATCAGTAGATCAATTTAGTCCAGAAAGACCAAGAAGAAATTGGAAGCTAGAAACCTGCAGACTGATGACCGCCATTTAACATCGCCTTTCTTCTTTCTTTGCTCTCACTCTCTCTCTATCTGATGTTTTAGAAACGTGCTAATTATGCTAACTACAGGCGGGCTAATTACTGGCTATGTTTTTGTATGCACATGGCACACGTGACACTTCTTGCTGTGCAATCGCAAAACTTGTGCAGATCCTTATAAAAGAAGGCAGTGGAAGCATGAACCATTGTACGTACTATACATATAGTGCTGCAGGCATTGCCACAGTCTTGAAAGAATAACACGCCTAGCAGCCCCGCTTGGCCGCTCTTGTGGTATGCTGTCCATATAGGTAAACCGTGCAAACCCGTGTCGTACTATCCAATGTAAATATGACTCTATGTGGGGTGTTATAGAGCTATGGAGTACCAGTAGCTTCTGCTTCTTTTGCTGCCTCACCCCCCCCCCCCCCAAAAAAAAAAAGGCCATCCGCCGCCATGCCTGCCAATTAACTGGAAGACAAAACGTATAAAATAAAACATCTGTTCTATCTGTTGTTTTATCCTCTTGACAGTCATGCATCAGCCGACGTCATCCGGAAGATAAATTTCATTCCTTTCCAAACCAATCGGAAGAACACTGTCCTAGGCTGGACAAGTATAGGCTATCTCGGATTTCCAATGTTGGCCCAATTTTATAATTGCAACCCTACTCAAGCAAGGCCTAATATTGCCAATATACACCCCATATTGCCCAGGCAGCAGTGCAATATTGGCCTGACATTGGTCCCATATTGGGTAAATGGGTAGTCAATATAGGTCCAATAAAGGCACTGCTCGCGATACGGTTGTCTCGAATCGCCTGTCAGCAGTTCCGCAACCCATATTACTTTCGTCGCGCCTGAAAGTGTTGTGCCAATATTGCATCTGAAAGTGGACCTTATGCCAAGTTCGCCAACATCGGCCCCATATGGGCTGCCAATATTGCGTGCCCATTTTGCCAATTCTTTCATGATAATGCCGATAATCAGTCCGTGTAATAATGATGCGTTATCCGGTATAATATTCGCCACTAAAGTGCTATTACTTCATTCGTTTTTCTTTTCTTTTTGTGCAGGTCTAACTGATCCACGTTGCGTCGCGTTACAAAAACAAGTCTACATCGCCCTAAATACGAACATGTGCAGTGCCCGTCTTGCTCTAGGATGCAAGTAGACCCAGAGGACTTTGTGTTGTTGACTACCATCCCTTAGAAGCCTTCATTGGGATCTCAGTACGATATGACCCAGAACCTTACAACCCACTCCTAGAGTACAAAGGAGCGAAACACTTTCGTGACGGTGACGGACATACGCATCAGCATATCGCACTGCATCTGCAGAACTGCGAGGCACCTAGGGTTATAGAACGGATACCCCTTTCTATCAGACATTGCGTTTTTTAGTTGGGATGCAGCTTTCATTGTCATTAGAGACTATAACCACCGACATTTTCTCTCGAATAAAACAACCGATCCGAGTTCGCGCATGCGCATTACAAGTGGTAGGACGCGCGATTACGCTGAAACCACCACACGCTCGGAGTCGCGTCGTTTTATTCCGCAGCTACGACCGATTGGCAGCGCGAAGCAAGATGGCGGTTGTTTCCATCTGCTGTTGTAGCCAAGTTACAGTGCATGTTACAGTGCGATTGCCAAACGTTGACAGATCGCGGACAGTGTGTATCGTCTGCGGGAAGTTGCTGGATGCAACGATGTATTGAGTAGGGCATTTCACACGCTTCAACGTCCGATCTTGCTGTGCTGCTTGGCATTTGGTGCAAGTACTCAATCCGGGTTTGTCCCATTTTCCGCATTTTCAGGTGATATGGGTGCGCATGGGCAATATGGGGCCGACATTTTTTCCATATTGGCTCAAACTTGGCCATAAGGGCCCATATTGCCACGTTTGAGCCACTATGGGGAAAGGTGCAAAACGGGTTCCATATTGGGCCTGTATCGCCTATATGGGCCCAATATTGTTTGCTGCCTGGGATATTAATTCTTCCACGGCTGTGCGTACACCATATGGCCCAATTGCATCTTATTTGGTCGACGGATGTATGTAAACAATATTAGAAGTTTTCAGCCAATACTCGTTGGTCGACGGCTATGTGTAGACCATATTGCCCAGTTGCATCCAGTATTATTTAGTCGACGGCTATATGCAGACCATCTCACCCACTTTCATTCAATAGTATTTGTTCTACGGATATATGCAGACCATATTGCCCAGTTGCATTCAATATTATTTGGTCGACGAATATATGCAAGCCATATCAGCAGTTTTCAGCCAATATTCGTTGGTCGTCGGCTATATGTCGACTATATTTCCAACTTTCATAGAATCATGTTTGGCCGGCGGCTATGTGTAAACAATATTGCCAGTTTTCAGCCAATATTCGTTGGTGTATGGCTCTATGTTGACCATATTGCCCATTTTTATCCAGTATTGTTCGGTCGCCGGCAATATGTAGACAATATTTCCAACTTTCATGGAATATTGTTTGATTGACGGCTATATGTAAACTATATTTCCAGTTTTTAGCCAACATTCTTTGGCCGCCGGCTATATGTACACCTCATTGCCCGTTTTGAGCCAATGTTTGGTCAAAGATTATATTCGCACTGAATTGCCCGCTTCCGTGCAATATGGTTTGCTCCTCGGCTATATGTACACCACATTGCCCATATTCAGCCAATATCGCCTGTTTCATGGCTATATGGCAACCATATTTCCAGTGACCAGCGAATATTGACCGGTTTGGACCAACATTCCCATGCAGCAACGATTATTGGAAGAATAATAGTAAACGTGGTCCTATATAGGACCGGTAGTTCCAGTGTCCCGACAATGATGGACAAGGATAGTGTACTGCCTGGGGTATCCCATAGTTACTAAAAATATAGAGAGAAAATCTGGCTGAAGTTTATCGCGAAAGTGGGTGGATGAACACAAATATATAAGTATAACAGGAAAAAGCTGAAAAAACGAAAAGCTACCAACCATGCAAGGAAACAACTAAAACAACGAATAAAGCAGAGGCATCAGTCATGATTCATGAAAGCGAAAAACAAAAGGCCCACCCCTGCTGAAAAATCATATATGCATTGGTTTTACACATGTGATGTTATTTGATATATGACTTATAATAAGGGATATAGGTATTACAGGAGTTATAGGTTTTACAGGGCTAACTTAGGTATTATAGGACATGTATCTCCTATACTACTCGCATTGCTTGTGGTTTGCGACCCTTACAGCTGGCCTTACCTTGGCCCTCGAAGTACTCTGCCTACGCCGCAGCCATGACATACCGTAGAGGCATTTCTGGAGAGAGATATATTTATTTACGTCAAGGGCCCTTCGGGCACTACACGACGGAGGGGTAAAAAATAACTTTCAATGCATAATTCATATAACACGATAAGAATGAAATACAAGACAATACACATTGAACAGTAAAATAAATTATGGTTCAAAATAATAGATATATGACAAATGCTCTGAAATCTTCTTTGTCGCATGTGCGGACATTTTCAGGAAGGTTATTCCACTCGATATTGTACTGGGGGAAAATGATCCAGAAAAATATTATGAGCGGCAATGAGGGCGTTTAATCTTTAGTAGGTGCTCTAAGCAGGGAGAGATATGGGATGCAGGGTGTAGCAAACATCCTCCTGATCCTATGAATGATATAATACGCAGAGTGCGCGCAAGGGTCGATTCCAAGGGTCGAATTTCGAGAGTCTTTCTGTTGGTGTGTTGTTATTGGAAACAATAGGCCTGCCGGGGATGTCAGCCGTATAGGGCGCGCTGGCGTGTACCTTGTGGATCTTGGGAAGTAAATAGAAACGTCCTGCGCCAGTGTTTGATGGGGTGAGGTATCTGAGGTCATCACGTCTAATGAGCTTTCGTTGGTGGAGGACCGACTTAGGAATATATTCATCCATCCAATACAGGTCGACATACCGCCGCGCAAAAAACCTAGCAGACTCCTTGGTCAACCCCAAAATCAGCAAAACCAAAACACACTACTGTGGAACAGGCCCCTGCAATCTCCTGCGCTGTAAAACATACAAGCACGTTCAACACGCTAACTCGATCAAAAACACTGGGAGCAATTACACCCACTCTGTCAACTACGCAATCAAATGCAAAAGCTCCAATGTCATATGCTGCACTGAATGCGGCAACTGCTGAATGCAATACATTGGTGAAACCGGTCAACAAATTAACAATCGCCTTCCCGGACACAGAACTGACACCTCCAACAAACTGTCCAAACAAAGCAGTCGCCGAACACTTTAGCGTTCCTGGTCACAATTTTGACATTAAGCTATATACTCTAGAAAGCAGGTTCAGATCCAGATGTGACAAAGAGTCTTATCTATAAGTTCAGCGCCCTTCGCCCGTTCGGTATCAACAAATCACAAGGCACCCTTGAAACACTTCACAAATAAAATACGCCCAGACCTTTTTCTTTCTATTCTATCCGCTTCATCACCTGTTATTTTCTGCATGTCCACTACTTTTTTACTTTCTTTATTTCATGCCACAACTGCATATTACGAATATACAGGGTGGTCCACCAACCATGATAGAAATTCATAGTAAAAACCGTAGGCCCCGGAGCGACATGCGGTCAAGGGATTTTTTTCTGCCAATAACTTTTGCCACATATTGGTAACATTTTTATTTCATTTCAACTGACGGAGAGTTAATTTCGTGAATTGAACTAAGAAAATTTCCCAAGGCAAACTAACGTTTTCTTTGCGGAAATGGATTCCCCGTGGTCATTTTACTCAGTATAGCACATAATCCCACTCGTAATGCAATATGTAAATACGCCGAAAATCCGTGGAAATGAGGCCTTGGCTCCGCCTCGGCTCGTTGTCTGAGCGCAAAGCAGCGAAGAAAGGAGGTTACATTGACACGCCACGGGGGAAGGGTTAGAAGCCGTCGGGTGACCTCATTTTTGATAAGATAGCTCTGATTCCCGCACTCACAGCGCGTGTTTGTTCTGTGGGGAAGGCTTGTAACCCTTTTCCCCCTCGTGTGGCCTGTCAATGTATGTATATATATATATATTAAAGAGACAAGTAAGTGACACTAGACGTGTTTGAAATTCAGAATTACAGATTAAGATGGCTTCTATGACTTCACGCAGAGAAACAGATACTCATGGAACGATGCGACAGCACCAGAGGACACGTGTTTCACCGTGTTTGCGGCTCGTCAGCTCTGGGTAGCTGCGCATCGTTCGGAATTGGCAAACCAGGGATCGCTCAGCGAGCGATATACACCTGGGAGGAGCGACCCCTGGTTTGCCAATTCCGAACGATGCGCAGCTACTCAGAGCTGACGAGTCGCAAACACGGCGAAACACGTGTCCTCGGGTCCTGTCGCATCGTTCCATGGGTATCTGTTTCTCTGCGTGCAGTCATAGAAGCCATCTTAATCTGTAATTTTGAGTTTCAAACACGTCTAGTGTCATTTACTTGTCTCTTTAATGGATTTTTTCCCTCTGATTATAATTCACTGGCTTGCACTGTGGCATTGAGGAGTGCTCAGTCACCCTCCCAGGTGTATATCGCTCACTGAGTGACCCCCGGTTCGCCAATTCCAAACGATGCGCAGCTTCCCAGAGCTGACGAGTCGCAAACACGGCGAAACACGTGTCCTCTGGTGCTGTCGCATCATTCCATGAGTATCTGTTTCTCTGCGTGCAGCCATAGAAGCCACCTCTGTAATTTTGAATTTCAAACACGTCTAGTGCCATTTACTTGTCTCTTTAGTGGCTTTTTTCCTCTGATTATATATATATATATATATATATATATATAAAGAGGGGGGGAAAGCCATTAAAAAAAATAGGTAAATGATGCTAGACGTGTTTGAAATTCAAACTTACAATTAAGGTGGCTTCTATGGCTGCACGTAGAGAAACAGATACTCATTGAACGATGCGACAGCACCAGTGCTGTCGCATCGTTCAATGAGTATATATATATATATATATATATATATATATATATGGGAAAAGAAAATTTGCAAGAGCTCTTTGGCTGCACGTATAACATATGTTTGTAAGTCAAACGTCGCCATGCCAGTACTGGACAGCTGTTTCGGCCTTGTTGGGCCATCATCAGCAGTACGCAGGCAGGCAACGTTTGAGCGGATGGCGTCAGAAGGTCACGTGGCACGTGATGCCTCCCGTCAGGGTGTCCTAAGACACCTCTGAAAGCCCAGTGCAAAGCCAGTAAAGTGTATAAGGGAAAAGAAAATTAGCAAGAGCTCTTTGGCTGCACGTATAACATATGTTTCTAAGTCAAACGTCGCCATGCCAGTACTGGATAGCTGTTTCGGCCTTATATATATATATATATATATATATGTATATATTACAAAAAAAAGAAAACCACTTCGCTTGCTCTGAAAATTTCCCCATCTAACCACTAACCTTCTTATCTTCCAGAATGCTCGCCAATTCGTGCCTGTTGACCCGTTTCGTCCCCTTGTTCGTGAACCTCCCATTTCTGTAACCGGTCTGGAGCCAAGATCACTCCATTCACATAGTCCCCTCAACACTCTAAGAAAGCGGCCATTCACTCCTGCCGCAATAGCCTGTGCGGACCCTTCTTTCCCCCCCTGCTATTGGACCCACAATTCCCATGAAGCTTTAACACGTCATACCTAACCCTTTAAACACCATGCCAATGATGAGGACGGTGCCCAGAAGAAGAACAGTCTATGTTCGAAACATCGGCGGTTCTCGTCCTGAGGCAACTCCCTTCATATTGGCTCATATAGTTTGTGAGGAACTTGTCCGACACACCAGATGGCCGTGCACTACTTTTCCCTACTAGTCAGGGAACATTTTACCTAATCAAAGCGCAGTACTGTTGTAGTGTAATGATTATCAAGAGTTAACGAAGAACAAATGTAAGTCACCAGGCTAGACTGAAAAAAATGCATAAAGATCGTTTCGCTCCAACAAAAAAGAAAAAAAGAAGGTTTGAGGGGCAAGCATATCAAAAACACAAAAATTGTGCAGTCAATATAAATTACGGTCCTGCAATTCATATAGGTGATGTACAAAGATGTGTCTATGATGTGTCACTTCGTTTTCTAGTCTGCTTCGTAATGATAATGTCGCCCACTTTCTTTTCTGTTTCAGTGCATTATGGTGAGTACGTTGCAGGGCTTGTTCTGAGCACCATAAAAGAGAAGGCTGACCTGAAGCTCGAGCAGCAGGAAGCGGAAGGCCACACCCACGGATACCTTCGTGTTAACGAGGCTCCTATTCGCGGAATTGAGAGCTTCAAGTTTCTGATCTTGCAGTCTCAGATTGTAGACAAGGTTCACGACGTCGTGGTGAGATTCCATGTTTCCTACGACAGGTGGTAGGTTATTATAATGCACAGCAGATGGCCGTCGGAGCCAAAGACCACTCGAGCTAACCCTAGGTTTCCAGTAAATGGAAGTAATAAACACCTGTGGCAGGCGATGCACAACTATTTGTAATCAGTAAGTAAGTTAGGCAGTAGTAAGTAAAGTAAAGTAAGCAGTAAGTAAGTGGTAAATTGCAGCAATACGTTTATACATATCCTCAGAGATTTATCACTGCGAACTACCGGTAGCTGATGCGCAAAATGACAAATTTTACAAATTCTGCGCCGCAGTGACGAAATTATGTAGAGTTGTCGACATAGGTCGTCGGTTGTTCTTGCTGTTATGTAAAAGTTCGAGACCTTGTGATTGCAGGACGGCGCACAGTGAACATTAGTGAGTAGTCCTTCGTAGCACTTGAGGGTCAATCGTTTCTAAACTCAAACATAACAGGCGTTCTAATTTATCCCCAAATCAGCCCCCCTGAACGGCCACGTTTGCGGCGGAGGATGAGCGCTCTACCGCGATGAACCTCTCACGCGGGGGTAGATTTCTCGCACATGCACTTCTAAGTCGCGCCACCCGCTGAGCATGCCGTGAGTCGTCACATTTCCCCATAGAAAGAATGAATAGACAGGGTGTCCCAGCTAAATGTGTGACGCTAGACTTGTTTGAAATTCAAACTTACAGATTAGGATGGCTTCTATGGCTGCACGTAGAGAAACAGATACTCATGGAACGATGCGACAGTACCAGAGGACACGTGTTTCGCCGTGTTTGCGGCTCGTCAGCCCTGGGTAGCTGCGCATCGTTCGGGATTTTCAAACCAGGGGTCACTCAGCGAGCGATATACACCTGGGAGGGTGACTGAGCACTCCTCAATGCCACAGTGCAAGCCAGTGAATTATAAAGAGGGGGAAAAGCAATTAAAGAAATTAGTAAATGACGCTAGACGTGTTTGAAATTCAAACTTACAGATTAAGATGGCTTCTATGGCTGCACGTAGAGAAACAGATACTCATGGAACGATGCGACAGCACCAGGGGACACGTGTTTCGCCGTGTTTGCGGCTCGTCAGCTCTGGGTAGCTGCGCATCGTTCGGGATAGGCAAACCAGGGGTCACTCAGCTAGCGATATACACCTGGGAGGGTGACTGAGCAATCCGCCGGGATCGAACCCGCGATCTTCAGCTTAGCAAGCCAGCATGTTACCGACTGAGCTACCGAGGCAATGTCAACTCCTAAAACAATGTCTTAATTAAATTTCAATAATTAACTGTAGATTATAACTGTCTAGATGTAACTGTCTAATTATAAAAGCGACGAAGTTGTCCCAATGAGAACATCTGAACTCTTCGGTCACCTGACACCGGAGCCGTTTTCAGAACAAAAATCCGTTCGATAGGTCGTCCGTCAAAAATTGGTGAAGGAACACACTTTTTTTCTTTATTTCGTTTATTGCGCATCTTCGGAGACGCATCTTTCCTTCACCCCCAATGTGAGAGGGTGGAGGAGCACAGTGCCGTCTCATGCGTCGAAGACGAGCTTTAACTTGCGGAAACAAAACAAAAACAAATGTATCGGGTGACTCTATCGGGACCGCCCTTATCTTGGGTTGCATTTTCTGTTCTGTTTTAATCTTTTTCCAAGACGCAAGAGGCGATAGTGTGCTCTTTCACCCTCTCAAATTGGGGGTGAAGGAAAGACGCTTCTCTAGAGATGCGCAATGAATCAAATAAAGAAAAAAAAGGTGTTCCTTCACGAATTTTTTGCGGACGATCTATCGAACGGATTTTTGTTCTGAAAACAGCTCCGGTATCGGGTTACCGGAGAATCAGATGTTCTCATTGGGACAACTTCTTAGCTTTTATAATTAAAAAGTTAATTATTGAAAGTTAATTAAGACATTGCCCTAGGAGTTTGCTAATGCCCTCCTAAGGAGTGCCCTTCAGCAAATGCTATACTGCAATTGATTTCATCTCGGAAAAAGTGATGTATATATTTTAAAAAATATGCTCGCATTTAGCTGGGACACCCTGTATTTTTAATAAAGAATGGTTTAATCGACCCCAATGTACGGAAATAATAGACATACGCAGTTGAGCGTTCTTAATCAGTACGATGACATTCCAAATTACAATTCTTATTATAACGTGCCTGAGCTTCCTATTCATGAACGCCATCATTGCGACAGAAATCACAGCACTGATAATTTCCGTGCCAACACAATCACAGAATAGACACTATCATAATTCAACCAAGATGCCACAGATACATCTAGCAACATGCAACCTGAGTATGTTATTATTGGAATCATAGCGAGCACTATCAAAGCTGTCATGATGTCAAACAGATAGATTGCATGCCCCAACACACGCCGACAGTTTCCAGAAATTGTATGCAAAGAACGGATAAACACAAAAGGTACAAGTGAAAATATTTTATTAATGCCAATGAACACGGATAGGTGTAAGAATCAGTAGTCACATCTGACACACAACACATTTTATTAGGAACACAATTAAATGTTGGTATTAGATTCAATGGCGCAGAGAACCCATGCATGCAATGAATAGACATTATACTAATACGCTATTCCGCATCACAACCAGCCCTGGTCCCCGAGCTTGAACTTTCCGTGGCAATCGTAATCTTTTTATTTACACTTCGCACGCTCCAAAGTCGGTTTATTGGCTCATGCGAGAGCTAGTGGCGAATCACACACTCTTAAAAATGAACTTCACAGCATAGCACGCTCCTAGCCCACCATTATCTCGAATGATATCGTTATCTGCCCTGATTTGTTGAAAACGGGAGGCGTACGCCTTTTCTGTGACACTTATGCGGTTCATAATTGTCACAGAAAAGGCGTACGCGTACGATATGATTCGAGATTATGGTTGGCTAGGAGCGTGCTATGCGGTGAAGTTCATTTTTAAGAGTGCAGGCCGAAGGCGTCCTGGGCCGACTTCTAAGGGAACTGAACCGACGTCGGCCCAGGACGTCTTGCGACAGGGCGTAAGTCGTGACGTTGCCCACCTCTGTGAGGCCGACAACGGCGAGCCAACAGGCGGAAGTGACGAATTGAACGCGCGTTGTGGGATAACGGCAAGTTAAAGACCGCGGCTCTTGATAGTGATTCAGGATTATACATGCAAGAGAAAGTGAGTCTGATATCGCATCCTGCTGTTTCAGATGCGCATTCGAGCTTCAGCCCTGGAATGTGTCGCTCCCATCGAAGGACGGATAAATGACGTGGTGATGTCCCCACCGCTGATGGTCCGCTTGACACAGAAAAGCTGTACTTTTGACATCATTCTCACCGTGAAGGAAGGGATGGTTAACGTGTCATCTGTCACCTACAAAGCAGGAGAAGTACCAACAGTCTCTTCCAACGATGGCCGCTATCCGACCGTAAGTGTCATGCAAGACCACATTGTGGAGGTGTACCTAGAAAACACAAAAAACGAGCTACCGAAGCAACTGAAGCGTATGCTTACAGGAAATCACATATTTGATCTCGGCTTGTTTCACGTCAAGAGACATAGTGATAGATTGGAGAGACTTTTCAGCGACTTTGAGGCTCATGTTGAAAGAGTCGTTGAGACCACTCATTTTTTGCTAAGAGACGAGCTGTAACGAGCAAGATAACATGAAAATTTTCACCCAATATATATTGCGGGTCATCCCACACGTACACGAAACTAAACAGCGTATTGTCGAATATCCCTTCTTAACAACACAACCTTAGCTATCTAGTTCGCTTTCCATTATTACGTTGTTATTACCGTTGCACGGCACGAGATGCAGGAAAACATTGTATGGCAGGTACACTAATCGTACACACGCCAGCTTTCGTGCTTGTGTAACTGGAATAACGCACAAATGCTTGCACTGACACATTGTATTGGTGGAATCGTTAATAAAAGACATGTTTTAACCAGTTTGTAGCGCAGGCACTGTTTCACGTAGCGGCGCTAGTCGTAGCGCCCCGACCGTATTCGCTATTTTTCGCACTCGCGGAATGGCGATCGCGCTGCATTTTAAACTGCTAAAGACAAAAGTATTTCAGCTACAAATACGGGTAGCGGCACAATCTTTCTCCGCTACAGCTACATTACTTTTCACGAGATGGAAGATGTGAAGGAAACACAGAAACAAAACTGGCGATAACGGGAAGGCAGATTTTTTTTCTTGCAATTCCTTTTTGTTACCTGTTAACCAGCCGAATTAGCGTGAGCGTGCTGAGAATCATTAAGCATTTCAAAGTGTATTTTGCAACTTCCGAGCAAATTCCTTCTATTCCGAGCAAATAAACGAGGCGTTTCTCTCGCAACAGGAATAACAAAATATATAACAATTTTATGCAATATAACGCAACGCAACGAAATACCGCCATGCTATAGAGTTTTAGTAGACCCTTTTCGCATCTCCGATACAATACCTGCTATAGCATTGGTCTTATTACACATAGGCGACGTTATCGAAGCTCCGCTTTAGTATCGCCGGTACACTCTAAAAACAGAACTTCATCGCATATAGCACGCTCTGCACCAACGATTGCCACGAAAGATAGGATTATCGCATCTGATTTGAGGAGAGAGGGAGGCGTACGCCTTTTTGTGTCAATTATTATGTATCCAAATCGACACAAAAAGGCGTATGCCTCCCTCTTTCTTCGAATCAGAAGCGACACCCTTATCGTCCACGGCAATGGTTGGCGCAGAGCGTGCTATGTTCTGAAGTTCATTTCAGTGTTTCTTTTTTTTTTTTTTTCAATAGTCGTGACGATGCCCACTTGAGTGCGGCCAACAACGGCAAGCTACTTCGACACCCCCTCATTTCAGTCTATCGAACGCGTAACGCGTGTGTTGCGGGGACCCACGAGAAGAAAAAGACGACTAGGCCAACAAGAAGATGGAGGTGCGAACTCCCGTAGCACTATGGTAGTAGCACGAAAGAGGCTTTCTATAGATGACGACACTTTTATGCTGCGCAATGTGATTGTGAGTAACCCTTTTGTGTAGGCGTTCGCCTTTTTGTGACACTTATGCAGAATTTTTATTGTCACAAAAAGGCGTACGCCCAGCGCTTTCCACAAATCAAGTGTGACAGAGGTATCACTCTGTACAATGATTGGCCTTCAGCGTGCTATGTGGTGAAGTTATTTTTTAAAAGTACGCCGCTAATGAACCCTACCGGCTGCTTCTACGGTGTGCCAAAGCGTCAACAGTGTTAATTTCGCGTATCGTGATGTCGTTTCGAATCATCGTATCGTCTACAGTACCTAGGCGTTACGATCAGCTAAAAAAACAATTTCTTTTTTTTTTGGGGGGGGGGTAATATCAGTGCTCCTTCAAAGCAATGACGCCGATACGGTTGGAGTGCAGTCATTAGTGAGTTTTACTAAACCAGATTGCAAGAAAATGAATTTCTGCAACGAATAAAATGAGCTCCAGCGAAAAAATGGTGAAAGCAGGTGACCTGCAGAGCACGCGCAAGGCTCTGTTAATGCCGTTCGCAGCGTTCGCAGTCACCCGCCCCGTCGGCGCTCTCCGTTGCTATGCTCAGCTGCCATGCGGGAAGGCGACCTTACAATGGGAAATTGCGTTTATGCCAAACAACAGCGAAACAGAATAAAACGTTGAAGATGTCATCGCCTAACACGGAAGAGCGCCGTGTAAAGAGCCCCCGAATACATGAAAGGTGCTAAGAGGATATAAATCCAATGCACCCTTATGACTGAGTACGCCCTCCAGGCGACATACCAACTGGAGCACGACTTGTAGGTGTAAACCTTGACGCACCCAGGGTCATCAAAGATGCGACCCAGAGACGACTACTCTGCTAGGCGCTCCACGAGCTAGTCCCAGTATTATTGTAGTACGCATGCGCTAAGACTCTACGGCCGGTCAGAAGGAGTTCGAACGTCGAAGGGGCATTCTTTGTTGATCTACAAAAAGGTTACACAATAGACAACTTTGCAACATTGAGTGCTTACTATAAATATTGTGAGGAGGAAGATCACCGATCCCAATCATCCCCATCGCTCTGATCATCGCGAGAGACGCACCTCCACCAAGTTGTTAGGTAGAAAAGCCAGACAGGTGTAGCCAATGGAGGTAAGGTTCTTTATAAGCAGCCGGAAAGGATGGAGGCCGAGACCAGAATGAATTGGGCGCGGTCTCGCGCGATGATCAGAGCGATGGGGATGATTGGGATCGGTGATCTTCCTCCTCACAATATGATACATTTTACATTTTATATCGTTTTTATACTAAACTGTACACCTTCATAAAATTGTTCATTTGGCCCATCAGAGACAGGGGTAGACCCAGCGCTTGGAGGGGGGAGGAGTTTCGTTGTCCAAGCGGCGAGTAATTGAGGAGGGGACAGGAGAAAAACTGGCGTGCAACTTGGCGTTTGGGGGGAGGGGGCGGTTGCGGGGGGAGCGCCATTGATCAGAGTGCATGTCATGGAGGAGATTTTGTCAAACGCTACCCCTCAGGGTGTAACAAGGGAAACAGGTACGCCTTGGCACCATGATTAAAGGGGTTTCGCAAGTTTCAAAGGGTATTCCTGCCGCCTTTTCTCAACTTTGCGGTCGCCTCTGTTTCAATCCCAGTTGAAGGTCATAGCGTATAGCCGTTGATAACAGCTCTTTGGCACCATAATATAAGTCGTTACGGTCGCTTTGGACATATTTTATTTTGTCTTTATTTCACATCATATCAAGCGCGAAAGTTTATGAAATTTGCGATTTCCCCCGACGACCGCAGTTTTGCAAACGACTTTGTCATACGCGACCTCTCAGGGTGCGACGGGGGAAAGAGGAACGGGCCAATAACTCCTTAATCTTAATTTCACATATACATTTTACAAAATCAGCTTAGGACATTTTTGATGTCATTTTTATATCAAATGATATTAAGCGCCGCAGTTCAGGCAATTTGGCCAGTACCGTTTTGGAAACGGTTTTGTCAAACGCGATCTCTTAGGGTGCAACAGGAGAAAGTGCTCCGATATCCGTGATCTTAATTTCACATATACATATTACGCTCACTAGAGCGAATGACCTGGAAAATTCGTTGTCAATTTTAAGCGAAGAGTTTGCACAGACGCCGCTTCCAGCAGTGCTTCAAGGAAGTTCCTCTTGCAACACACCTGACTTCCATCTTTCATCATTAATTTCTTAGGCACGTTGAGTCTTTGTATGTGTTTTTCCTTTCTATGTGTTCCAGTCTCGGAACATCAATTTCTCACATTTAAGTAGTATAGGACTGCTTCTCCCCCTGTCCACAGAGCTTCTGGTGATTCGCCTTCGAATCCCAAGCAGCACGCCAATATTGGTTCAATATTGGCTGCCAGTATTGGACCAATATAAGCTGCCCATATTGCGCCAATATTTTCGTCATAACGCCAACGGGGAGTCCGTGTAATAATAAAGCATTATCCGGTTTAATATTCACCATTGATATTACTTCTCTCTTTTTTTTTTGCTTTTTCATTGATGTAGATCTTATTGATCCACGTTGTATAGCATTACAAAAACAACACCGCATCGCCGAAAAAACAAAGAGCAGGCTCTATGCCAGTCTTGGTGAAGAACCCACCGAGTCCCACTGAACTATCAATGCCAAACATACCTCAGGAGCCTTCTTTGGGATCGCAATAGTGTGTGCATCAAAAATTTCCAATCCGCTCCGAGACCACAAAGGAGCAAAACACTTTCGTGACGGTGACGGACATACGCCTCAGCAACTCACACTGCCTGCAGTAACCTTGAAAGCACATAGCTTTACAGAAGAGCCATCCCTTCCTATCAAACATTGTGTTTTTTACTTGACCTGCCGCAATCCCGTTATCATTAGATGAACCAGCGACATTTTAGCCGGTATGAAAAATCCGATCCGACTGTCGCGCATGCGCATTAGTTACGCATTATTAGTACGACGCTTGATTTCGCTCAAACGACCAGGCTCTCAGTCGGTTCGACCGATTGGCATTGGCATCGCGAAGCAAGATGGCGGCTATGGGATTGTCACGTATGTTGACTGTTTCGAACAATGTGTATCATCCGCGGGAAGTTGTTGGATGTAACGACGTATTGAATTGAGCATTTCACACGCTTCAACGTCCAATCTTGCCGTGCTGCTTGGGCATTTGTGCAACACGGGTACCTACCATTTTCTGCATTTTCAGTCAATATGGAGTCCATATTGCAGGGATTTCCCCATATTGGCTCAAACTGGGTAATATTGGGCCCACATTGCCAGGATTTTGCCCATATTGGCTCAAGCTGGGTAATATTGGTCCCATATTGCCAGGCCTTTGCCCATATTGGCTCAAACTGGGCACTATGGGGCCCATATTGCCAGGATTTTGCCCATATTGGTTCAAGCTGGGAAATATGGGCCCCATATTGCCCATTTTGGGACAATATGGGGGAAATCCTGAAAAAAAAACGGGTCCCATGTTGGGCCCTTATCGCCAATGACCAGCCAATATTGGTCCAATATTGTGTGCTGCTTGGGTCGTCGCGGGTGACTTCGCTGTCGACACGAACAGTGCAGGTGATATGCGCCTGTGATATTGGGACCAGTGTTTGGGGGGCACCTGTGTGATGAGTGCAGTGGTGTCCGCCGGTGCTGGCACAAGGCAACCTCAACAATGCGTCAGCATTGCTATGGTCCGCACGGGACGGTGTTGGGGCGCAAAGTCGTACTCTCGTAACGTCTTAATCCAGGGCGCGACTTGTCCTTCAGGGTTGCGGAAGGTGATGATCAGCCACTGTAGTGCAGCGTGATCAGTTCTGAGTGTGAAGTGGCGCCCATAAAGGTAATGATGGAAATGCTGATGAAATAATGATGGAAATGCTGATGGAAATGACTACGGCCAACAATTATTTATATGTCACACAATGGTTCCTCTCCGGTTTCCGAAGTGCTCGGCTGAAGCATGCCACCATTTTCTCCTCGCCTTCCTGCACCTGCGACAGGACGGCCCTTATGCCAGTCTGGCTTGTGTCAGTGTCCAACATAAATGGAGCGTCTGGCTGGGGGAACGCAAGTGCAGGTTTCCTCGTTTTGCAGGATTTCAGAGCAATGCTTGGTTGCAAGTGGGTACCCAATGAAAGGTACATGCCTTGTTGAGCAATTGGTAGAGGGGATCAGCGAATTTCGCGAAGTGAGAAGCAAAACGACGATAATAAGAGCAGAAACCCAGAACTGTTGTGCGGGCGGACTTGTCTGTTGGAACAGGCCAGGGCTGGATGAGTGCAACATTCGCTGCGTCAGCTTGCACTCCAGCTCGTGAAACACGGTGTCCCAGGTAGACGACGGAATGCTTGAGATACTTGCAGTTTTTAGGATCGAGCTTCAGATGAGCCGTACGCAGTATCTGAAAGATCCGTCGCAAGCGATCTATGTGCTCATCTAACGTTCTGTTTTGTACCACGATGTCGTCAATATATACCCGACGGACCTCTGGAGGTGGCCCAGATAAGGCAGTTTCCATAAGTCGTTGGAACGTCGCAGGCGCGTTGCATAAGCTGAATGGCATAACTTTAAATTGCCACAGACCTCGGTGGTGAATCTCGTCTTCTTCTCGTGTCCTCCGGAGCTACTTCAACCTGCCAATAACCGCTGCGTAAGGCAAGAGTGGAGAAGCACGTGGCGCCTACTGATACATGTAAAGTGTCATCAATGCAGGGCAACGGATAAGAGTCGTTCGTAACTTGATTTAGGCGCCCGTAGCCCACACAAAATCGTGTGGAGCCGTCCTTCTTTTTGACGAGTACTATCGGTAATTTCCAGGGACTACAAGAGGGCTCTATCACGTTTTGACTCCATGTCCTGGGTGAGTTGGTCGACTTCCCCGATGTTACTCAGTGGTAGCCGTCGGGGCAACTGTTTGATGGGAGGCGCAGTACCAGCTTGTACCAGTACGGTTGTCCTGCCAGGGTCCGCGGCAGCCAACGAAAAAACGTCGTGAAACTCCGGAAATAGGGAGCGTATCTTCTGTTTTAATTCCATGATAGGCAAGCCTGAGCGATGGGCAAGACACGTAAGCAAACACAAACACGAAGGCTCTGTTTTAATCCCCGATCTCCATACTGTTGACAAGCTCGTCGGTATAGCCAGCTAGACGTGAGTCACCACAGCTGGAGGGATCTGCAGCACTGTCTTCTCTGGTAGTGGGGTGTATCTTCATGACCCAACTACACTTCGCTAGGCGTTGTCCTCGCTGAAGCACGATGGGTGAGGGAGTAGCGTTGAGGATACGAATTGGTACCAATGGATGCGCGTGACGAACCAGGTTGCGAGCAACGATGATGCCAGCGGTTGGAGGTCCTTCCAAGCACTGCTCGACAACGGAGACCTTGCATAGTTGCTTGGACGGCGCCGTTCCGGGAACAATCACTTTGGCATATGGTGGCACCATGACAGCCCGACGACACAGGACATAGGGGTTGGGGTCAGGTGCAGTAGTGGTACACGAAGAAAGGACGAACTGTTGGGTCCCCAAGTGTGGAGTACCTTCTCGGAGGTCAAGAATACATTGGCGGTTTTTCATAAAGTCAAATCCAAGTATGCACCGATCCACGATATCGGCGACGTAGATGGCACGCGAAAAAACGACGACGACGTTGGCGGAGCTCGGACGCGCTTAGTCTCTGCTCCGTTACCGTGTATTCACACCAGCGACATTTGTCCGCGTACTCCACAAGAAGATGCGAAACACGTCACAGCTTACTGTTGTTGCCCGAGCGCTCAACGTCATGTCTCCTAGTGTACTGGTAACCTTGGGGAATATGCTGCGGCGGCGGTACAAGATATTCCTCCTTGGAAGTGGTGGCAGACGACAAAAAAAGATGGCGTCGCAAGACGGTGGGACCAACGACGCAGTTTGTTTTGATCTGCTCGTAGTGATTGAAGCTTTGATTGATTCTTTTCCCAGCTGTTCGCCAGTAAACAGCACGTGTGTTTACAGTAGGTGGCCGGAAACAGGTGACGCGCGGTCTCCACTTCTGTTTCGTCTACTTGGACGATATCCTCGTTGCCAGCATCCACGCCCGAGGAGAACGAAGATCACCTACGACAGCTCTTTCATCGACCTCCAGGAATACGGCGTGGTGATCAATCCCGCTAAGTGCGAGCTTGGCGTGGCGTCCATCACATTTCTGGGCCACAGCATCGACGCCAACGGCGTTACACCCCTCCGGCGGAAGGTCGAAGCTATAGGCAGCTTTCCTCGCCCCGCTACACGCCGTAAGCTTCGTAAATTCCTGGGACTAGCCAATTTCTACCGCCGGTTTGTCCCACAATGCGCCCAGCTCATTCACCCTCTGTTTGCTCTACTCGCTGACCTCGGCGGACCCTCGCAATCTATTTCGTGGACCCCCGCAGCAGAGAAGTTTTTCGCGGACATAAAGAAGGCTATCGCAGACTCCGCCTTCCTGGCCCATCCCATTTCCGACGCACCAACCGTCCTACTCGTCGATGCGTCACCCGAGACCGTTGGATCAGCCCTACATCAGGTCACGCCTGACGGCCACCTTCAGCCACTCGGGTTCTTTTCTAAGCCGCCCAAACCCGCAGAAACCCGATATAGCACCTTTGGTCGGGAGCTGCTCGCGGTATATCTTTCCATCAAGCACTTCCGCCATTTTCTGGAGGGACGCCACTTCACAGTCTACACTGATCACAAGCCCCTGACGTTCGCCATCTTATCAGGAGCAAAAAGCCATTCGCCGCGCGAATTACGTCACCTCTCACCGAATACACGTCCGACGTTCGCTATCTCTCAGGCACCGACAACATCGTCGCCGACGCCCTCGCACGAGCGCCGATCGCAGCGGTCACCGATGGATTTCCCGCCTCGATTGATTACTCGGCATCAGAGGTGGACGTTTGTCCTCACTAGCCTCGCCCTCACTTCAATTTTCTAGGAGGAAAATTTTCCTCCACCTCACCTCAAAATTTTTCTTACAATTTTTTCTCACCTCACCTCAAAAATGTTTTTCGAAATTTTCCTCACCTCAATTTTTTCTTGAAAATTTTCCTCGTCTCACCTCAAGGGAATTTTTAGACTTTTCCTCACCTCATCTAAATTTTTTTTCGAAGTTTTCCTCGCATCACGTCACCTCAATTTTTTAAAAGCTATTTGTGTATTCGATGTGAAGATTGTGTATTCGATGCGCGTTGGCTTTGGGTGACTACCAATGTAAATGCATATACCTCAAGCGTGAGTACATACAGGGTGCGGCAGGAAACGTGTCATTTGACCATTATAAGAAAACGGCTTAACGGAAAACTATGGGTTAAAAAACTTTCTTCTGGACATTTAGTTTGTCACCAAATACAAATAGTTTCATCAATTTGCCATTGAAATACATTTTCAAAATTGAACCCATTAAATTGCTTAGTCAATGTAACGTTCTCTTTTTTTCTTGCTGGAGGATTTGGCCTAGTCAATCACAGAAAACGCTTCGTGGAACGATTGTTGTACCAATAAAAGTTGCGCGTATGCGCGTATCAATTGCGGGTATGCGAATCGCGCGCAAAGTCGGGCGTCAGAGGAGCGGCGACAGAGGAGGGCGGTCCCCGCCCACATAAGAGACAGAAGCTGCGGAGCGAAGGAAAGATATCCCGTGTACGCGCGGGAAAAGTTTTCATAAAGTGTGCGTTCGTAAATTTTTCTCGCCTCACCTCAAAAAAATTTCCCATAGTTTTCCTCACATCACCTAAAAAAATTGAAAATTTCCTTACCCCACCTCAAAAAAATTTTAATAAGATTTTCCTCTCCTCACCTCACCTCAAATTTTTTAAAAATATTTTCCTCACCTCACTTCAAAAAATTTTTTGAAGATTTTTCTCACCTCACCTCACCTCAAATTTTTTTTAATTTTCCTCACCTCACCTCAAACATCACCAGAAAAATTGGCCCTCACCTCGCCTTACCTCAAATATTGTGAGGTGAGGGTGCGGTGAGGGTGCTCGTACGCCCTTGTGAGGGTGCCCACCTCTGCTCGGCATTGGCAGAAGCGCAAGAGCCCGACGCCGAGATTCAAGAGCTCCTGCTTTCTTCGAACTCTCTCGACATCAAACGCGTGCCGACCGTTGATTCCCCGCATGCCTTGCTCTGTGACGTAACCACGGGAACCCCGCGACCTCTCATTACTCAAGCCTTTCGACGCTGCGTTTTCTACCTTTGTCGCTCTCTTCACCACCCGGGCATCAAGACCACACAACGGCTCATTGCCTCACGTTTTGTGTGACCTGGCATGAACCGGGACATCCGTCAGTGGGCCCGGTCATGCGTGGCTTGCCAGCGGGCCAAGGTTCAGCGTCACATAATCTCACCGCCATCGCAGTTCCCATAGCCCGACGGACGTTTCCGCCATGTCCATCTCGATCTTGTTGGACCCCTTCAGCCTTCTAAGGGCTGCGCCTACCTGTTCACTTGCATAGATCGTTTCACGTGCTGGCCCGAGGCCGTACCCATCCAAGACATCACTGCCGACACCGTCGTCCACACGTTGCTCCACTCGTGAGTCGCTCGCTTTGGGGCTCCATCGGTTATCACCACCGATAGAGGCAGACAGTTTACGTCCCACCTTTTCGCCGACGTATGCCGCTTCCTGGGCGCTCGCCACCTGCAGACGACGGCCTACCATCCCAGTGCTAATGGCATAGTAGAACGCCTTCACTGAACCCTGAAGAATGCGCTTCGCACTGACCCCACTGGCCGCTGGGTGGAGCGTCTACCCTTGCACTTTTCGGCATCCAAGTGGCCATCAGGTCAGACTTTCCTATTTCACCCGCAGGTCTCGTCTTTGGGACGCCCCTACGACTTCCGGGACAGTTCTTCGACAGCACCACGGCACAGAAGCCGGCCCCAGACCCCTTGCTGCTCGCCTGCAGGCCTACTGTGCGGATCTTCGCACGCCCCCGGCTCGCTCATCGTCACGCCCAACCTTCGCCCACCCAAAACTGGCCACATCCACCCATATCTTCCTGCGCCACGACGCCACCCGTAGACCTCTCCACTCGTAGACCTCGTCCACTCCCGCCAAGGCAAGACTGTGACCATCCAACTGCCGAACCGCCGAGAGGTCGTGTCTATCGACAGGGTGAAGCCGGCCTTCCTCCTTCCGGACGCTCCCGGCCCCAGCGCCACACATGCCCCTGCCAAAACCTGCAGCACGCCGAGAAGGCCCGCCTTCGGTGCGACTCGTGCCGTCGCAGCCCTCGGTCCCGCAGGGGGGGGAGGGGGGGGGGGGCTTCACTCATAACAGTAAAGGGTAAAAATCGCAATATTTTACCCTCTATTTCAGAAGTTACCAAGTACCCTCTGCGCAGTACCCTTTATAAAAGTTACAAAGACACCCACTAATTAGAGGTTACGGCCCTCAATTCAGAACTTGCCTGTAAAGGTTACGCCAACATGTGGCTTTTTATACCGGATATTTATTTTTATTCGTAACAGAGTAGCGCTCATTTGGCAGGTGGGTTATGTGAATTTTCGCTAATGAATCGATCCGTAGTTACAAACACGTGCGTCAGGAAATGTCGGAAATCTTTGTAACTACGGATGGCCAAATTAATGGCCAAACGATTAGCCAAAATTGACATAACCCGCCTGCCAACAGAGCGCTGCCCTGATGCGAATAAAAATAAACACCCTGTACATTGTGCGCATATGGACAGACATTTACAGAACACACCAAGGTACCAAAATGCACCAACAGAAAATGAGATCTTGCACATATGTATATTACAAAAACGGGACTCTATTTAGAGGTATTGTATGACAATTGACGTTGCGAACACTTGAAAGGCCACATGCTGACACAAGTGTGATTCTGATGTGAGGAGAAGCCATGGTCGCTTTACCAGAGATATATGGAAAGAAAAACGATCTTTAAGTGAGAAGTAATGCATAAAACTGTGCAGAAAGCCAGCGAGTGAGAACACTTGACTTATTTTTGCTATGCTAAACAGACACAACAAACCAGAAAATTGCAGCTGAAAAAAATTTATTCCACATTCGTGTTGCAGAGGCGAGCGCAACAGACACAGCATTACGTACAACGCACACAACCTTGGCAAACATGATTGTAGAGTAATGCAGGAGACACTACATTAGTAGCTGTGCACTGCTAGTGCACAGTGCACAGCTAGTGCAGCCAATCACATGGAGTTTTGTATGGCTCAGGCATAATGAACGTCAGATCTGTGAGAAAACTCAAATTATCAAGGTAACCTCGAACAGTATCAGAAGCTGGTTGACAGCTGCGTTACCAGCGTGGGAGGCGCTCTGAGACGAGTTTGTGTGAGGTACGCCATTGCGCAGGTGACGGTGTGTGAACCTGCATGTGGGATCCTGGAACACAAGTTTGGGCATTGAGAGAAACATTTACGGAACCATTCAATATGTTATTTGTGCATATACCGCTTTCTGATGAGCCCTCCAGCCACTGCCCTCCGCTCGAAGAACTTCCTGAGGTGAAGTAAATAAGCAGGTAGCCAATAAATTACCTGTAGCGCTACTCAGAGTTTTATGGAACACCTTTCAAGCAGGGAAGCGCCACCACAAATACAAAAGCAAAAAAAATATAAAAAAATAAAGATCACATACCTTCTTCTCTCCATGTGTCGTGTGGCACCTGAGCCTCCAGAGGCGGCCTTTTTTACGGCATCTAATTCCGCTCCATCTGCAAACATCAGCAGCCCATTATACCTAGCAGCAATTATGTACGAAATGTGCCGTGACCGTTACAACATACATGAAATCGGAGGCTAGCAATACGATAAAACTTGTTGCGTTGTGTGCCTCTATTTGCAACAATGCAGAACAGCCATCCTCATTTAGCAGCAGTGTGGACGAAAAAATGTTTTGCTAAATTACATCCGTAGAAAGCACAAGGTACGCTGAGAGAACAGCATAAATGCTGGAAGGCGTTCACTCCACGACTGAGTCTTAGCCGCGAGTTATAGATACTCGTGTTCTCTATGGATATACCCGCAGCTCAAAAAATGCACGCCGGCGTATCGACTTGCGACCAATTGAGTGCAAAACGTAGCAAGCGTAAGTGGCGTTCACATGCAGGACCACAAAACGCTTGCCATAATCACAACAAACATGCGCTAACAGCTCTTGCTATCAAAATAATGCACGTTACGTAGCACAAAATGTACACTTACCCAGTATATGAAGCTTATTGTGTGAACCAGGGCTGTGGCTACAATATAGGCACTTCAGCCGCGGTGAATGACGTTTGTATTCTTTGCAATCTTCGCACTCACTACGCCTTCCTCTCAGAACACCGAAAATATCCTTGTTTCTTAGCGACATCTCGCATTTATGTTGTTCCTGACGATGCTATGATAAACGCGAGGTAACTCGACAGGCAAAACCACCGATGAAAACAGATTACACCTGTCCACGGACGCACGTTGAGCGCTCCCCATTTCAAGGAAACCGCCATCAGTGTGGCTAGACCAGGCTCGACTACGCAGCGAAATCGAAACTGTCGGAAGTGCGGAACTCTTGGTGGTTGCGGCAGGGGAATGAACGTGTAGTATATTTCTATTGTTGGGGAAAACTCACGTGACCTCCGACGTCGGGCCACTCGTTGCGCCTCGGTAGAGTAGTTTTTTGCTTTGTTTTATTTTGTCTCCCTGGGTGACGGGTGACGTAAAGCGACGCTGCCGAGGCGTTTTTTTCCCTTTCCCCTCTGTTCTCTCCCATTGGCGGTTCTGGATTTTCGTTCGCATACACGGAAATAAATAAAACGCGGAAGCGTTGGCTCTTCCTGTTCCACAAGGTGCTTTATTTTTCGGGATTGGTATTTCCAAATCACACATATGCAGTCGTCTGTATCTGCGCCAAACACAAACTTCACATGAACATTGTTTGATAGCAAAATCTCGGTGAAACAGGGGAAGTCAAGTCTGAAGTTCCTGAAATATGCCGAAGCAACTTCGCATTCACTGTTAGCTGATATGTCTCACGTGGAAGGTTTCACAGTAGATCAGTAAATTCACTGCACAGGCACACACATTCCAAAATCCAGCATGACAGAAAACATGTCCATATTCCTTTGCTGCTTGTGTAGTGTCACATCTCAAGGCTGACTCGTCACAAAGGAACCTGTGCAGCTGCTAAGCCGAAAGATGATGTTCTAACCACTCAGGGTGGCTTATACATTCTCTTGCATCCATGCAGATGCTTTTCTGAAGCAGATATGAGTTGAGCAGTACCTAGTTGATACCTGAGCAAGAAAGACCAGAACAGGGATCAGAAAACGTGAAAACCCAAAATTCTACCGGCCGAAATGTTGCGTATATGCCACAGGTGTGCTGCTATGCTATGCTACGCTAAGCGGCAGAATGGAATAGGAACTGACTTATATACCTGCCATCGAGCGGAAAAACACAGTATTGATCCTTCTCTTCTTGAATCATTGTTGCACCAAGCAAGCGAAGCAGACCTGCCTTCCGCTTATCTATCACTGAATTTACTTGCAGAAGTATCCAAGAGGATTCGAGTTTTGCAGAGTCGGTATCGACGGGCACTAAAAACCATCCAAAGCGGTACCGGCAAAGATGCGTTGCGTGCGTCCCTGCACCATATTTCGAAACTTTACGGCGAGCTGCTCCGGCAGCCCAGACACGACGGTGCCGGCTTACACGCGCCTCGAAAATGTTATAATTTCAAACCGACCAATGAGCGCTCGCATACCGGGGGAGCGGCCGCAGGAGCCAATGGGACGCTCTCGGTAGAGAACTCGCGCTTCGACGTAAAAATTTTGACGTTTCATGACGTTTGATGACGCGAAAGGCTCGCAGCGCCTCACTTTAGTCCGCAAGTGAACTCGCGAGTTTCATCCCCTTGGTTGCGGCAATGGCAATGGTTTTCCACCTTGTAAAAAGAAACATGCTAACAGTATATGCAAGACTGCAAACTTACTATCCGTGCTTATACAGCTTTCATAATATTTAGTCGACGCAAATGACGCTGAAACAGATACAAAAATGTCAGCGTGCAAGTAGATTCGCAACTGTCGTCTCGAATGGGAGGCTGAAACGCGCCATTATGTTGCAAAACAGAACAAAAACAAGCGAAAAGAACATAACAAAGAAATAACCTCCGGAGATTTTGCTTAGAAGTTACAGTGTCGGAGTAAAGGGTACGTTTGTAAGTTACAACATGTTGTTTTTGTAACTCCGAGATGTAACTTCTATTGCTGTTGTAATGACATATGACTTCCGTCGCTTTTAACCTCTAGATATACGTTACAGATGTGTAAGCTATAAAAAATCTTGAGATCTACGTCTACATAGACGTTACATGTTTCTAAAAGTTACAATAAAAGGTACGGGTTTAAGAGTGTTGTAGCGGCAGTGTGCGTAGCCGACGATGAAGATGTCACCAGGCGCGTGTTGGCCACGATCTGCGCCAGCCACCCAGTCATTCTCATTCTTTTCCCAGCTGTTCGCCAGTAAACAGCCTAGTCCGGCCTCCTTCACTCTCGACCTAACACTGGCAAGCCCTGGCTGCCCAGCTACAGGCAAACCACAGTGGCAACGTCACTGCAGATAAGTACAGGGTGTGTGCAGAAAAACATGACCCGCATTTTTACATGTAACTCGTTGTCTACTTAGCCGGGGAACTTCCGGTGGCGCACGACGGCGTATTTATGCGTGCGAAAGCTATAAAAAAATCCTGGAAGCCATACTCAGTGTAAAAAAACTAAACAGAGCGCGAAAACTATGACCTTAGTTGTCTGTGTGCCATAAAAACCGGAATCATCATCATCATCAGCGAAAACATGGGCTTCCATGCATTAGAATAGGGCGGTCATGACAGTGCATGGTAGAGCATTTCGGTCTCAGGAGAGTTATGTGCAGGCACCGCTAGGGGTACTGCCGATGAGCATCCATGTGGGACATCGTTTCGATTTATGCGCCGATAGCTCCCCTAGCGGTACTTGAACACAACTCTCCTACGTCCACCGTGTTGCCCATTCACATACACCCTGTTGTCCACCATGTTGCCCTATTCTGATGCACGGAAGCCGACGTTTTCGTTGTTCCGTTTATTTTTTAAGCTGAGTATGGCTTCCACAATTTTTCTGCAGATTTCACACGCATAAATGCGCCATCGTGCGCCACCGGAAGTTTGTTAGTTAGGTAGGCAACAAGCTATGTGTCTAAATGCCGGTCATGTTTTTCTGCACACACCCTGTATATTGCTTCATCATATGCTTTTTGATGGTCCTGAGGGCGTCATTTTTCTTCTTTACCGTTTAATTTTTCCCGCTGGTATTACACCGAGGAAGTCGTGAATGTTTGACGATATGTGGTTGCGTTATTTTACATATCCTAAAGAAAGTGCTCTCCATCAAGAAGATGCAGTACCAAGATGAAAAACGGAGAAGACTTGTCGTAGAAAGTCGCCAGCCTCCAAAGTATATTGGGAAGTGGAGATTTTTCTCTGCTCTTACGTTCCTCGACACAAGATGTCCTGCAGTGCAAGACAACTCAGTCTTGGGGATGGGACTCCATCGCGTAAGTCCTGAGAGTACAATGCTTCGTATCTGTCTTCCTATACTTTCATTTTATACGTCTGCGCTCACCTACATTTGTGCCCACCTTAATTTTCTCTTCACTGTTGATCTCCGATGGATGGCGAGACAAGACACTAAATACGATAAGCACATACGTTTTTTTTTCTGAAAATCCCAGGTCGAGTCCTGTACAACAAATGCCAGCAAAACTCTTCTATCAATTGCAAATGCATCACCAGAGCACTCACCGAGCAGGGACAACTGTCACACAGAGATAGAACCAGTTGTGCAGCAAACACCAACAGAGTGCGCAACATAACAGTCTATCTGGCAGGCTAGCTGCCCTTTCCAAAATAGCAGACCCACTTTCAAATCCTGCCGATGAGTGTGAAGCTTTTGGCTAGCTTATTGAGTGCAAAGTGAGACACTTCCTTCTTCCTGCTACTCCGCATTCCAGCTTAAGATGCTGGAGCCTATCAGCCAGTTCGAACAGTTGATGTCCGGTGGCTCCAGTGTCCAATTATAAAGTGGCTGCTCACCTGAGGTATTCCTCTAGTAATGGTGTTCACATGCAGGGGCTTTTTCTGTGACAGCCCTAAATGTTGTTGTTATTATTTATGGCGAAGGAAACATAGCAGAATGCCCATTTCCAGCAACATGCACGTAACATACCATGCGTAATCGACATTAGTCATGGAACTTGCTGCACAAAATTCATTAAAGGATTATGAACACTATGTGAAGCATATCACTTGAGGTAGAGGTTCCAAGCTGCGTTAACTAACTAACAGGACAGAAGAAATGTTAACGTGATGCATTTCAGGTCAGCCATGGTGCAGAAAAGGTGTGTAAACATTGCACGATGCAGGAAAGTTACCAAAATAATTATGAGCCAGCCATGCATCCCAGTTGACGACATGACGACAAATCATTTGCTACATTACCTGCTTTTTCAGCCACGAGACTCGTGTTTGAAGAAACAGATTGCACTTTATATTCTGCATGACAGTAAAAATATGTCATAAAATGTATGCAGCATCGAGTGCTTTGATGTAAAGTGCAGATAATTTGCAGATTAAGGTTATTTACTGATGACAGTCCTTGCATCCTTTTTCCTTCTTTTCAGGGCCACCTACTGTCCTGACGATGCATTGTGCCATATTTTTCTTCGTTATTCATCAGTGCCTAAGTGTGTGAGTGCTTCAGCAAGCATTGTTTTGTACAGACACCTAATCCAAACCCTGCAGTAGCTAAAATTTGACACAGTGGACACAGTGGCCCCACAGATTCCCATTTTGTGTGGAACATTTGGCATCCTTTACCATCTTTCACATACACTAAATCATCATAGTACATCGAGTCACGTCGCTCAGGGTGCCCATACCAACCCTCTTGTCCCCCAACCCTTTCTGCTGTTCCCAATGTATCTGTCCATGTCTGTACACTGCTCACAGCCACAGGTGCTTTGCTGCGCTAGCATGTATACAGGGTGTCCCAGAAAACGTGTCATTGAATTATAATAAAAAAACTACGCCACCTAGAATCATGCGGTCAACGGCATTTGTTCTTATTTGGTTTTTGACACCTTGTAAAGTTAATGTCATGTACCCCAAGTTTAATTATGCAAATATATGCGAACTGAACTCAGAAATTTGCCAAGGGAAGGTCACTTTTTTACCCCACCAATATGAAGAGCGTGCCGAATTCACTCAAATTCATGATAATTGATAGTGATATTCACGAGCTATCCCATCGGAAAAAATAGCCGAATATCATGCTCTTCGGAGCACCGGACCATAACGCGCGATGTCTTTCTGAGCGCAATCGCTCGCAGTCCGACGAAAGGAGGTTCCGTAGCCAGCCTACAGAGTGATAGTAGAAAAAGTAACAGTTCCTGAAATTGGGAGAGGGAAAGCATTATCCCAGCGAAAGTCGGACGTGATAAGCCATACCTGCGTTATCTCTTTCTGCGATGCTGGGGTGGGCTGGGTTTCCAACCTCCTTTCGTCGGACAGACACAGATTGCGCTGAAAAAATCATCGTGCGCTATTCTGTGCGACCTCCGTCGAGCATGATGTTCGGCTATTTTTTCCGATGGGATAGCTCCTGAATATCCCTGTCAACTATGATTAATTTGAGTAAATTAGACACGCTCTTCACATTGGTGGGGTAAAAAAGTGACCTTTACTAGGCAAATTTCCGACTTAAGCTCGCAAAAATTTACATAATTAAACTTGCGTTACACGACATTCACATGAGAAGGTGGCAAAAACCCAGTAAGAACAAATACCGTTGACCGCATGACTCTAGGTGGTGTAGTATTTTTATTACAATTCAATGACACGTTTTCTGGGACACCCTGTATATATAAAAAATGTCCAAACACATTGGGTGAAAGCACGTAGGGGGGATATGGTTCGTATGACCGATAATTGTTCCTGCAAGGTAAGTGCCTAGAATAGGCCCAGCGGCGTCTAGGGTTTGGTAAGATAAGTAGCTAAATATACAATGCACGGACATAAGCTTTGTGTTTTCTCGCTACTGTATAAAACAGTCAACACAGGTTGCACACATTCCTGTTCGAGCAATAAAGTACACAAGACATGAACCACCAATCTTGATGTCCAGGTATCATTCAAAAATACATTTGTGTTCACACCAAATATATTACACCGGCTTACATAACAAAATAAAAGCGAAAATATAAGGACGTTTCGACGCCTATAGGGGTGTCCTAATCAGCTCGGATACACACGAGCATTCTTGTATGTATCCGAGCTGATGAGGACGCCCTTATAAGTGTCGTAACGTCCTATTTTCGGTAGTTTTTTTTTCTTTTGTTTGTTTTTTGTTATGTAAGCCGGTGTAATATATTTGTTGTGAACATGTCTCCTGACTTTTGGTCTGTTTTCAACATTTGTGTTTGTATTATTGTCCTTAGCAACCCTCACCTGGGGTCACGTCAATAAAGCAGAGCAGTGCACAATTTCTTGGTGTCATTTATTTGTGTGTATTGATTATTCAACTGACTAAAAATGTGAGAACAAACATTGAATGTGCTACATTAGACATTGTATGTGGTAATCAGTGGTTTATCTAGTATCTCAAGCACGGGGATTGCTGCTAAAATTAGTGGGAGGGCTGTCATTATTACAGTTGCATTACAAGGGCCTAATGTACCCTTACCGACATGTGGCTATGGCTGAAACTAAATGGGCCATTACTGTAGGGGAGCACAGGTAAAAAGTTTCGGGTTGTAGGGGGTATCTGGATGATCCACTGTGGCTCATTTTGCTCGGGCAGTCTTCCTTGGCGACTGAAATAGTCCTAGTCCTGAAGTAGTTGTGGAGTATGCATGTTGTCTCTAAAGTAGTTTGACATGTCTTGGCTCCGCGTAAATTGTATTGTGGTAGATACGGAAGCAGTTCGCAAGTATGCCGAATGATGCACTTTCTACTACATTTCTGGCTTATGCTGCTTATGCTGGCTTATGCTGCTATATTTCTGGCAAGTCTCTTATTAAATGCATGTTCTTCGGGGGAGAGATGACTTAGAGGATACGGCTTCATTATGTTCTCACTGAGAGGGAAAGCGTTGTCACCAAGAAACACTGGTGGTACTAGCAATGAGCCGTTTGGCAGCTGTATTGATTTTGGTAGGCCCAGTTTACCAGTTGTCAACAAAGTTTGTAGAGGTGTACGAGACCAGATACCACCAATACTTGGAGAGCCTGGGGCACTTGCATCGACATACACGAACTTGTACCTGGCATTTACGACTGCAAACAGTACAATGCAGTGTGTCTTCTTGTAATTGAAAAACACTGAACTGGACTTCTTCAGCTTAATGGGGCCGTAAACAGGCCACCAAACATTTCTGGAATAATGATACCCCATGAAAGAACGCAGGTCATAATACCCAAATATACATTTCGTTCGGCTCGTGCCAGCTCATTGACCCATATAACTGCTTTCAAAGATGAGCAACCAGCGACCCTCTCTCCACCACGCATACGTCGCATGGATACGCAGCATTTTGCCGTCCAATCGGGGGGCCGAGCTGCGCACATGACGTTTCAAATTACCAGCCAATAAACATACTTCGTTATCAGCTGTGAGTCGGAGCGCCCAGTTTGTTTGTGTGAAACGACGTTTTGCGCTCCGTGGTTCCGAAATTCAACGTCATGACATCTTCAACATATCCGGCTGGCCCAAACGTCAACAGTTGAGCTGCTATCACATGACGCGATTCGAACCCGGGCCCTCCCAGTCACGACGTGACATGGCCAGCACGCTATCCACTGTACCACGCGAGCTGGTGACGCGATGCCGCGTGGCTCAAACCAAAGTACGGCAGCCCAGTTGTCGGAACCATTCGAAGATGACGAAGATGTTCCATCGCGCACCTACCTAAGATTCCGGAACTGTAGTCCCGGATATTCATTCGCGCTCGTGGTGTGCTGCGTGCTGCTGCCCAGAAAACGTAGTGCGCGTATGATACCTAAATTAAACGCATTTCTTTTTCAGTTTGAGGCTGTAACTGTTTAGATTTTGAATAGAAGAGGATTCACGTTCATCTAGTCCAATTCCGCATTTGAAATAAAATCATACGTGGAACACTCGATCGTAATTGGTGAGGAAAGCGCTACGTCATAATGACGTAAAGTTAGAGCGCGGGGCGGAGCTAAAATGCGAAAGAGTGCAGTGAATATTTCATCCGTATGCAAGCGCCTTTTGTTTTTGAGCGTTAGTAATTGCAAGGAGTTTTCCCTGCCTAAGTTTCAATAATATAACACAAAGAAATGTGCACCTTTTGTACCTGTTTACGGCCCCTTTAACAACCTTTACATGTTTACCGTCCATTGCTCCTGTACAATTGGGAAATTGCCAGTTCATGCTGAAGTCCTGACATTTCTGCCTTCATGCTGCTTCTGTGTTTGGTAGTTCTACAAGACCAGATACGTGTTTGCAGATTGCAGTACATGTAGACCCTATCATGTTGTTAGTAGTGCTGTGACCCATATTGGCCTGAGAGCTCAGTGACTTGGCTGTCTCCTGTGGGGAGAAATGGAGCGCCTCGTGTTCATTGTAAGTACTGTTGCAATGTCATATGTTGTGATACTGATGGGCATCCTTCTACGTTGAATAAATAAACTTTGTTTTGTACTTTTGTGTGAAGCTGTAGCTGCATGCACTTCCAAATATTCCCTATTTTTAATGGGGCTCTATATAGTCGTTACAATAAGTAATTAAGATATAGGGAAGAGAACTTATGAGTGCAGTATGCTATAAAGCAAGCACTGCCATGAATGGATATCGCTCATGTGATGCCTAATCTGCATCATCGTCACCTCCCCCCCCCCCAATTAAAGATTTCCGCTTTGGTACTTGGATGTGGACCCCTTTTCGTTTGCCGTAACATTCGCAGTAAGCGCATTTTTTGATAATGTGAATTGACCATACCAAAAATTGTCTGATTGTTTACCACTTTCGTTGGCGAATGGTACGCTAGTCAGAATAGATGAAGCAGATATAGTACCTGTAGCGAGATGTCTTAGTGTTACACTAAGTTTGTCGTACAGTGAAATTGCGCTTCACATGACTGTGTCCTGCTTCTGGAGATCTGGCTGTACAATATGTAATAGTAGTAAAGATAGGTTGTGAAACTACGACAGGTCCAAACTACGGCACCCTGCCCATGAGCCCTGCGCGTATTTTTCCCCGCGCGGCGCGTGTGCGGAGGGTTCTCCGCGCGATTATCGGCGGGGGAGGGCTGCGAGTGCGCTTATCCTAGCGTATTTTTCGGCCTGGGCAGACTTCTTTGGCCATACGTGGGCCGACTTAAGATATTTTTTCCGATACAACAGGTGAGCGGTTTACATGCAGAGACATACAAAGGATAACCATACACAAAAGTACAAGTGAAAATATGTTTATTAAAGTGAATAGTGCAAGGAATTATGCTATGACTCTGTGTGGAGGAGAAAAACCTAGCCCAAAATACTGAAGCAGAAGAAATACAATACATGTAACAAAGAATATACTTATTAAAGGTATGATACAATAGCATTGAATAGGTATCACAGATCAAACACAATGTCTTTTATTAACTGTAATCACACAAGCTTTCAATGAATCAGAAGTGATAACACATTTAATCAAAGAAGATTATCTTAATCAATACGATTACAATCAAAATTACAAGTTTTATTATAAAAGCCTGAGACGTGAGAACCTCACGGATGTAAGTAATTTCGAGCACAATATGGAAGCTAAGTTTAATATTTCAACATGACTGAAGTGACCAAGGGTCCAGCAGGAGTCCAACCAACAACCAACCGACCTTTATTAGGTTCGGAACAAAAAGTCGTTCGCGTGAGTTTTTTCACGCCACACGCGCGCTCGCTCCAGCTACTGCGCTACTAACCGCGGGATGTTTGAACACATCTATAACAGTCCTTCCCACCTAGCCGGAGACACCTACACCGTAGAAGTCTGGCTTACGCCGAGTTCTCTTTGGTCGGCACACAGGAGACGAAGGGCTGGCACCACAGTCCCTGAACGTATTGTCGATCTCTTGTTCTAATGGTGGAGTCGGTAACCACAACCAGTCGCCATCAGACCTATCGCTCTCGGTCCGTTGCGTGCATCGTTTTCGTATTTGATTGATGTGAGCTCGTTGAAGGCCACCGTTACTACGTCTCAGCTCATGGATACAGGCACCCTGGGTACGCATTACTGTCGCAGGTACCCACTTATTGCCTCCAGTGTAGTGTCGCACGAAGACTTCGTCTCCCACTTGAAACTTCGGAGTGTCCTCCTTGCACCGCTGCTCTTTCGTGGCATTGGTTACCGGCTGAACCTGATGAAGTAGTGTCTTCAATCGTCGATTCATGAGGAGTTCCGCTGGAGTCTTCCCAGTGGTCGCCGATGGCATCGCCCGCAGTGTAAACAGCAATCGTGACAAACGACATTCAAGATTGTCGCGCCGCAGCTGGCGAAGCTTATTCTTCACTGTCTGCACCATTCGTTCGGCCACGCCGTTCGACTGCGGATGATATGGTGGAGAGAAGACGTGTTTGATGCCATTCCTTCTCAGGAAGTTTGCGGTCTCTAATGCAGTGAATGAAGTCCCATTGTCGGATACGACAATATCCGGTAATCCGTGAGTCGAGAAGATCCTTCGCAAATGTCTGACTAGTTCTGCTGCGCTCATGGATGTGACTCGTACCACCTTCAGCCATCTTGAAAAGGCGACCACCAGGACAAGGAAGGTCTGGCCCTGGAAGGTCCCGCATAGTCCATGTGAAGTCTTGTCCATGGCTTTTGTGGTGGTATCCACGGATGGGTCACGTCCTTTGGTGGCATGTTTCGTGTCATCTGACATATTGTACATCGGCTCACCATGGCCTCAATATCTGCGTCAATACCAGGCCACCATACAAAGCTTCTTGCTAGTGTCTTTGTACGGACGATACCAGCATGTCCTGCATGTAGAGTCGTGAGAATCTCCCGTCGAAGACTCTGAGGGATGATTACTCTCATGCCCCAAAGTAGGCATCCGCTCTGTATGGATATCTCTGAGCGATGTGTCCAGTATTGCTTGGCATCCTGCTCTCCGGGTGCTGACTTTGGCCAACCGCCTAGAGCCCATTGTCGTATCCGAGACAGCAACGAGTCCTTTTCTGTCTCTGTCGCGATATTCCTTGCATGAATATCCGCTTGTGGCACTTCTTCAATCAGGAAGACTTCGGGAGGATTAGGATCCTCAGGGTCTTCAGTCTGGACATGTAGGGGCAGTCGACTCAAGGCATCTGCGTTGCCCATGTCAGCTCCCTTCCTGTAACGAAGCTCGTAGTTGTACGCTCCCAATGTCAGTGTCCAGCGAAGCATTCGCGGTGAAAGAATTTGCTGCATCTGCCGATGTGGGTGAAAAATCCCAAGTAATGGCTTGTGGTCCGTATAGACTACAAATTCCCGTCCGTAGAGGTACTGTCTGAACTTTGTGACCCCAAAAATAATTGCCAACGATTCTCTGTCAATCTGGGCGTAGTTCCGCTCACTCTCGTGCAGTGTTCGTGAAGCAAACGCGATCAGTACTTCCAATCCAGCGTCGTTGACATGTGACACCACTGCGCCTACACCGTACGGGGATGCGTCACAAACAAGAACTAAGTCCTTCGTTAAGTCAAAGTGGCAGAGGAGAAGTTCCGAACTCAGAGCATTCTTGATCTTTTCGAAACTTGCTGTGTGCGCCTTTGTGCACTTCCACTTGGCATTCTTGTCCAGCAGTCGGTGTAAGGGTTCAAGTAGTGTTGCTTTGTTCGCTATAAAACGCTCGTAAAAGTTAACTAGGCCAAGAAATGCTTGGAGCTCTTTCTTGTCCCTCGGTTCTCTTGCGTCGTGAATAGCCTTTACCTTGTCGGCGCATGGACGTATCCCTGCGGCGCTGATATTGAACCCTAAGAAGTCCATGGAAGGCACGGCAAACAAGCACTTCTTGCCGTTGAGTTGCAGCCCTGAATGTTGTAAACGTTCCAACACCGCCTGAACTCTCTGGTCATGTTCTTTAACACACCTTCCGGTGATGATGATGTCATCCAGGTATACCGCAACACCTGGTATGTCTCGCAGTAACGTCTCAATAAAACGTTGAAAAATTCCAGGCGCGGCTGACACACCGAATGGTAAGCGCTTTACTTTGAAAAGGCCCAATGGTGTGTTCCGCGTCAAGAGCTTCGATGATTCTTCATCAACTGGCAACTGCAGGTACGCCTGTGCGAGGTCGAGCTTACTGAAAACCGCGCCATTTGCCATCTCCGTTGCCGTTGGTAACGGGTACTTGTCTGGGTGACTGACGGTGTTCACCGTACACCTGTAGTCTCCACATATTCGCAAAGTACCGTCACGCTTGTGCACGGGAACTATCGGTGTGGCCCACCTCGAAAATGCTATAGGCTCCAGTATTCCTTCAGAGACCATCTTTTGGGTGGCAGTGGCCACCTTGTCCCTCATTGCGAAAGGAATCGGACGACATTTCCTGAACACTGGCGTTGCGTCCTTTTCGATGTCAACAGAAACTGGTGGTCCTGTAAACTTCCCTAGTCGTTCACCAAACACTGGGTTGCTCAACCATGCCCGTCTCTCGCCGGTGACGGCGTGAACTCCCTGGACCTGAATGCCTAAATCCTTGAACCATGAATGCCCCAGCAAACAAGGTCCATCACCAGGTGCTACTAGAATCGACTGTCGAGTCTTCACGTTCTTGAACTGTACATCGACGTCGAGTGACCCCAAGATAGGCACCTGCTGATGAGCCCACGTCCGCAGAATCGTCGATGATGGCTGCAGCCTAGGAGGTTGGCTCCATAGTCTTCTGTACGTGAACTCGCTGTGAATCGACGGCCCAGCTCCAGAATCCACCTCCATGGTTACTGAAGCTCCGTCAAGTACAACGTCCACCTTAATCGGTTCCCCGTTTCTGGGTGACCGTAGCGGACCTAAGTGATACATACTGTCATTCTCAGGCATCTCTTCCTGCAGATGATGCACCGGTCCTTGTGGTGAAGCTCTCGTAGCAGCCTTCTTGAAACATACGTGCTCCAAGTGTCCTTTCTTCTTGCAGAAGTTGCAGGTTGCATCTTTGAAACGACAGCTCTGGCCTCCATGGCACTGTCCACAGCGAATACAGGTGTTCCTTGTCCTGTTGGGAAATTGCAATCTGGACTTCTGCTGCTTGCTTGCTTTAGTCTTCGGATGACTCGAAGTGTAGTTGATGTCTCTCGTAGATTCCTTGATCTCGGAAACGTTCTTGTTAGCCGCCTCTGCAGCTAGGGCTAACTCCAAAGCAGACTTCAGTGTCAAACGAGGATATGCGGATAAACGCTTCTGGGTCGCCTGATCCCTGATGCCGCAGACCAGACGATCTCGAAGCATATCATCCAAATCCGTGAATTTACAGAACCCACTGAGTCTTCGGATTTCGGCCATGTATTTCGTTATGCTCTCCCCTTCGCGCTGATCTCTCTTGTGAAAATGAAATCGTCGAAGGATCTCCGAGGGTTGCGGGGCGAAATGCTCTGTAAGTGACTTGTGCACCTCGCTGTATGAGCATTCCGACACTTTCCGTGGCAGCAGCAGAGATCGAGCCAGGGCGTAAGTCTCAGGTCCACACAGGGTTAAAAAGACAGACCTCCTACGACTTTCCTCCATGATTCCATTTGCTTCGAAGTAGAGATTCATGCGTTCCAAGTAGCAGTCCCAGGCGTCTGGCGTGCTCGGATCGAACGGCTCGATGTGTCCCAGGTACCCAGCCGTTGCTCGAACGCCTTGCAACGTGGAATCTCCGGCGGCATCAGTGGCCATCGTCGATTGTGGTATTAACTCCGTATCCGTCGTCGCCAATTGAAGTGGCCAAGGGTTCAGCAGGAGTCCAACCAACAATCAACCGACATTTATTAGGTTCCGAACAAAAAGTCGTTCGCGTGATTTTTTCACGCCACACGCGCGCTCGCTCCAGCTACTGCGGTACTAACCGCGGGATGTTTGAACACATACATAACAATGACACAAATTTAATTAATCAGTTTCTTATGAAGTGAATAGCGCGGACATAAGGAAATAATTCGAATCAACACATAGCATTAATATAGAACCAATCATCCAACATCTAGGGAGATAATAGCTACACCATATCAAAACGAGAAACGATCACAACACTTAATCAAAGAAGATATTCTTAATCAATATGATTATAAACAAAATTATAAGTTGTAAGACTATGGGACCCGAACACAAGAGGAAATAAAATCTATACCACTACAGAGAAGTTATTCTTAATAAAAACAACATAGTAATCTATCATTCAGAAAATCAGAAGAAAAAAAATCAAACTCATCAGAAAATAGATATGTTAAAAATGAACTTCACCACATAGCAAGCTCCTGGCCAACAAACAGAACTAATGATATCTGCCCTGATTTGCTGAAGACGGGTGCCAATAGATGAATGGAAGACCACGGAACACGAACGACAAATAATGACCGACACGATCCAAGAGGAAATAAAATATATACCACTACAAAGAAGATATTCCTAATCAAAACAACACAGTAATCTATCAATCAGAAAATCACAAGAAAAAATCAAACTCATCGAAAATAGACATGTTAAAAATGAACTTCACCACATAGCACGCTCCTAGCCAACAACCAGATCTAATGATATATGCCCTGATTTGTTGAAGACGGGTGCCGATAGATGTATGGAAGACCGCGGAACACGAACGACAAGAACACAAGAGGAAATAAAATCTATACCACTACAAAGAAGATATTCTTAATCAATATGATGACAATCAAATTACAAATTGTTTTATAAAAAGTCTAATATTCCTATACGTGAGAACCATCATTGCAATAGCGTGAATATCTGTCATAACATTTCGAGCGCAATAGGGAATCTCAATTTCATATTCCAACATTACTCAACTTTTAATTTCTTATTAAGTGAACAGCATAGACGTAAGGAAATAACCAGAAACAACACAATGAACAGCTACAATTAATAGAGAGCCAAACCTGTGCACCATCCAACACATAGAGAAATAATAGATAATCAATCTATCAAAAGGCGAAATATTACATTATAGCACAGACATAACGCTGAAGAACAGAGAAACACGCGGCGACACGTAAACAACAACAGAGGAAAATAATCTATCATTGGAACCATCCTAAAATCGACCAATATACAATTTTCATTCTAACAATCACTACGGACCTTGATGGAGGTATCCAAGACGTAGAAATATGCACTGTTTTCACTCTTTTCCTCAAAGCCAGGAGACTTTATGTCTCTATCTATGTGACCATAGCACAGCGCATGCTTTATCACTCAAAGGGTTAGGGGCTATATTACTTCGTCCAGCAAACGGGGCGCTCTAGAGGTCAGATAATGGAGTTGAAAGGCGATATATCCTATTGTGCACCGCAAATAGATGCCGATATCACTCGCGGGGGTCGCTATCTTTTCGCATCCTTTCCTTGAAACGGAAATTTTTCGTCGAAGTGGTTGACAAGTCGACTAAGTTTGTAGAGATGCGATATTGTTATTGAACATGTAGAGAAAGTCCAAATTACTAATTGGTAGCAACGATACTGAATCAAAAAACGCAAAACAAATTTAATTACATCGATTTTTGCAATATCTTGCAACAGAAATTTCTAATGAACCACACAGAAATATCAAATGTGAAATGCAACTCAGAGTTACGAGGCATTCCCATTTTAGAGGTCACTTATGTCAATCGAGTGAACAATTGAAACAAATACTTGAAACAAAATCAAAACAATAATTCTCACGACAGGTGGAGATTATAGCATTCTAAACAGATAATAAAATTTTAATCAATAAAATAAACATAGATATGCTTTTAATTAAGTGTAGACGTGCACTTGAAAACAGAAGAGACAATTGCTCTACATTGAAAAGATGGACAGATTTTGTACTCGATACCATAAGTCATGGGAAGATGTGATAAAAAAACTGCTTCGAAAAGGAGGAGCCGCAAAACGATTTCATTATCGCTGCATTTCAATACGTCCTAGACACGGTCGTATTCGGAGATATGGTATAAACTACAGAACTGAAGGTGCGAGAATTTATATGCCGAATCTACAATACTTATAAAAATATCTGCACATCAACGTCGGAAGGGCCACGGGGATTGATGGCGGAGTTTTTGAGGTTTGCTAACGAAGAATTGAAATACACTAGACCAGATGTAATTGTGATCATTGCAATGGCCATTGTGTTCATCAAGAAAGCAGTCGGATCAAATTATCATATACAAGCGGTCTATATCGCCCGATTCATTACGGATTTGTTGAAATTACATATATCTGAGATGGGAAGTACATAAAATCTTATCACATGATATGTTCCAATACCACGGCAACACAATTATTTTATTCTACCAGTCTCTGCAAAGATGTCGAATGAACAGAAGTTCAATATTGCCGTGCAAGGTCTGATGTATTATCACTTGTTGAAACTCAACAAACATATTAATTGTGGTGGACCACCAGACGATTTTCATCTAATACTCTCTTGTACGCCATTCAAGAATCTTCATACAAAGAAAGGAAACATCAATAAGAGACTGTGCAAGTTCATCGCGACAAAGTGCAAGTTGTTGAAGCAATACAAGCACGGCGACAACATATCGCCTGCGTTAATCAACGCTGGATTCAAGCGCCCAATAATCAGAATAAACTATTTAATGTCTTCGGAATTCATCAATGAAGACAACAAACGGAAACTTCAGAGTTTGAAAGAGAACTGTAATTTATCGAAATAAACAAGTGTATAACTGAAACAATAAATGTAATCTTTGTCATCATTATAATGAATTCTACGCATCACAATGAAAAACACATTGCATTTAGCATGGCTAGACATGCCTTCGGCATTCATCAATGAAGACAACAAACGAAAACTTCAGAGTTTGAAATAGAACTGTAATTTATTGAAATAAACAAGTGTATAACTGAAGCAACAAACGTAATCTTTGTCATCATCATAATGAATTCTACGCCTCACAATGAAAAACACCTTGCATTTAGTATGGTTAGACTGAGAACAATGATCGCTAAGGAAACGAATATTCCACAATTTGTGTAAGAATTCTCATATCGAACGAGACCTGACCACCAAATAGGTTTTACTCGACTACACTCTGTACAAGTTCAACACCCGAAGGATAGAATTGCCGGAGAAGGATGGGTCACTGAAATTTAGAGACATGATACAGCCGTCTATGATTACAAAAAGGGTCACTAATCTAATGTGAAAACTTATTATATTTCTCAATCAGTTGCACTAGCCCAGACATAGTAAAAAGAAGAACAAAAGGGGTCTTTGACAATCAACTCGATTGGAGTACGGAACAAATAAATAAATATTTTTGTCAGCAGAGTTGTCCGTTTGTATGACTGGATAGGAAAAATGAGCCGTCCAAGATATGGCAAAACGGGAAATAAGGCAAGATAACTGATTGCGCGGGATAACTCAAAGGGTTCGCAACACAGTGTCATCGACTTTTACAATCGCATTCGGGTTCAGTGCCTGGGAGATAATACGAAGCCTTTGCGAAAAGCGAATCTTTTATCAGATGCCACAGTGCAAACGAAAGATTTTACGAGCATGACGTGCAGGCCAAGTCTCCATTTCTAATCACGTAGTTTTCGTAACACACGGCACACAAACGTATATGAAATAATTTCCAATTGACAATCAGATTTTGGGAGAAGCGGATCACACAACCGCCTTCAGAAGTGCTTAACCAATATACAATGAAGATGAGCGTTATGCATAAACACAATGGAAGATATGTTATATTAATTATAATAACCAGATCAGCGCAGGTCACACATAAACGTAGATCCAATTCACAAAATATACTCGAGTTTTCCCGTAGCCATACAGAAAAACTATCACATTATTTTAGTGTCATAGCATCCGGGCACTAAAAATGGAAAGGCCATACTTTAAGTTTATAAGTCTTTAGCTCATAACGTTGTAAAACGCAAATTCCACACTAAAGATCATCATCTTTAAATTTTCAAAGTCAAAACTGCACGCTATTTCTTGCATTTTTCTAAAGATATAGGTTGAAAAGTTGTGCATATACTCACACATACTATACAAGATATTTGATTGTGGATTAAATGCTAAAATTTATCGATTCACATTCAGGAGAAGTGGTGACTACCACACATCAGTAAGAGTTTAATTAAAATTTGAAAAGGTGTTGCGATTTATGATCAGTGTCGTTCAATGTGTAATTTCACAATACGCAAGCTTTAATTCGCTTAATTTGACGAGCACTCTTTCATGACGTCAGGGAAGTTAATCGAATGGATTGATATTTTCTGTATACACTATAACATAATGCGAATTCTTTATGTCGTGGGTATTAAAAGTTACGAATATTTTCCTAACCAAATTTACTTAAAACTCGAAGAAATGTGAAATGTGAAGAAACTATGAAAACTCGAAAGAAACCCGAAGGCATGTCTAGCCATGCTAAATGCAATGTGTTTTTCATTGTGATGCGTAGAATTCATTATAATGATGACAAAGATTACATTTATTGTTTCAGTTATACACTTGTTTATTTCGATAAATTACAGTTCTCTTTCAAACTCTGAAGTTTCCCTTTGTTGTCTTCATTGATGAATTCCGAAGACATTAAATAGTTTATTCTGATTATTGGGCGCTTGAATCCAGCGTTGATTAACGCAGGCGATATGTTGTCGCCGTGTTTGTATTGCTTCAACAACTTGCACTTTGTCGCGATGAACTTGCACAGTCTCTTATTGATGTTTCCTTTCTTTGTATGAAGATTCTTGAATGGCGTACAAGAGAGTATTAGATGAAAATCGTCTGGTGGTCCACCACAATTAATATATTTGTTGAGTTTCAACAAGTGATAATACATCAGACCTTGCACGGCAATATTGAACTTCTGTTCATTCGACATCTTTGCAGAGACTGGTAGAATAAAATAATTGTGTTGCCGTGGTATTGGAACATATCATGTGATAAGATTTTATGTACTTCCCATCTCAGATATATGTAATTTCAACAAATCCGTAATGAATCGTGCGATATAGACCGCTTCTATATGATAATTTGATCCGACTGCTTTCTTGATGAATGCAATGCCCATTGCAATGATTACAATTACATCTGGTCTAGTGTATTTCAACTCTTCGTTAGCAAACCTCAAAAACTCCGCCATCAATCCCAGTGGCCCTTCCGACGTTGACGTGCAGATATTTTTATAAGTATTGTAGATTCGGCATATAAATGCACCTTCGGTTCTCTAGCTTGTACCATATCTCCGAATACGACCATGTCTAGGACGTATTGAAATGCAGCGATAATGAAATCGCTTCGCGGCTCCTCCTTTTCGAAGCAGTTTTTTATCACATCTTCCCATGACTTATGGTATTGAGTACAAAATCTGTCCATCTTTTCAATGTAGAGCAATTGTCTCTTCTGTTTTCAAGTGCACGTCTACACTTAATTAAAAGCATATCTCTGTTTATTTTATTGATTAAAATTTTATTATCTGGTTTAGAATGCTATAAACTCCACCTGTCGTGAGAATTATTGTTTTGATTTTGTTTCAAGTATTCACTCGACTGATATTCTATGAGTTGTGAACACACTGCCTGAAATAATTATTGTCTTGTATTTGTTTCAATTGTTCACTCGATTGACATAAGTGAAAATAATCTCTAAGTTGGGAATCCTCATAACTCTGAGTTGCATTTAACATTTGATATTTCTGTGTGGTTCATTAGAAATTTCTGTTGCAAGATATTACAAAAATTGATGTAATTAAATTTGTTTCTCGTTTTTTATTGAGTATCGTTGCTACCATTTACTAATTTGGACTTTCTCTACATGTTCAATAACAATATCGCATCTCTACAAACTTAGTCGACTTGACAACCACTTTGACGAAAGATTTCCGTTTCAAGGAAAAGATAGTGATCCCTGCGAGTGATATCGGCATCTATTTGCGCTGCACAATAACATATATCGCCTTGAACTCTCTTATCTGACCTCCAGAGTGCCCCATTTGCTCGACGAAGTAATATAGCCCCTAACCCTTTGAGTGATGAAGCATGCGCGGTGCTATGGTCACATAGAGAGAGACATCAAGTCTCCCGGCGTTGAGGGAAAGAGTGAAAACCGAGATGAAAACAGCGCATATTTTCTACGTCTTGGATACCTCCATCAAGGTTCGTAGTGTTTGTTAGAATGGAAATTGTATATTGGTCAATTTTATGATGGTTCAAGGATAAATTATTTTCCTCTGTTGTTGTTTACGTGTCGCCGCGTATTCCTCTGTTCTTCAGCGTTAAGTCTGTGCTATAGTGTAATATTTCGCCGTTGTTAGATTGATTATCTATTATTTCTCTAGTGTTGGATGGTGCGCAGGTTTGGCTCTCTATTAATTGTATGTGTTGATTGTGTTGTTTCTCGTCATTTCCTTACGTCCATTCTGTTCACTGAATACGAAATTAAAAGTTGAGTAATGTTGGAATATGAAATTGAGATTCCCTATTGCGCTCGAAATGTTATGACAGATATTCCCGCTATTGCACTGGTGGTTCTCACGTATAGGAATATTAGACTTTTTATAATACAACTTGTAATTTGATTGTCATCATATTGATTAAGAATATCTTCTTTGTAGTGGTATAGATTTTATTTCCTCTTGTGTTCTTGTCGTTCGTGTTCCGCGGTCTTCCATACATCTATCGGCACCCGTCTTCAACAAATCAGGGCATATATCATTAGATCTGGTTGTTGGCTAGGAGCGTGCTATGTGGTGAAGTTCATTTTTAACATGTCTATTTTCTGATGAGTTTGATTTTTTCTTGTGATTTTCTGATTGATAGATTACTATGCTGTTTTGATTAGGAATATCTTCTTTGTGTTATATCCATCGAAGATGACGAAGTGCGCATCGAGCGCGTGGGGATTTGGCGCGTGGTTGCGAGCCAATAAACGATTTCTGCATGTGGTTGTTAACCGTACTGGTCGCTTGTCTCGTTCGCTCCTGCCAGGACTAAAACATCGTGTCAGAAAGTTCTAGAACATAACCACGCTTCCACAACGATGTCTCTTCCCGACGGCGACACACAAGAGCGTTCGACGTTTACGGCATCCTTGGCTACATTCAATGTAACGCCACCGGAACCTTTGACGTTCAAGACGCCGAATGACTGGCCCACTTGGACGAAACGCTTTCTACGTTTCCGTGCTGCCTCTGGCCTCAACGACAATGCTGAGTTAAGCCAAGTAGATGCACTGATCTACATTATGGGTGAGCAAGCGGAGGACATATACGCCACGCTGAAGCTTAGTCCCGAAGACGCACGCGAGTTCGACAAGGTGCTAGAAGCGTTCGATGCCTACTTCGTTCCGCGCCGCAACATCATCTTTGAACGTGCAAAGTTCAACACGAGAGTACTGTAGAGGAGGTGGTCTTCCTCTACATGAGACCCGACCGGCGATGATGGTATGCCACGGAGAGGCGTTGATGGTGGCCTGTCTCCATGGCCGCGCCGGTGGAACTGAGGCAGGTGCTTCAGGCGCGTGGCCATCTTCGTCATTGTCCACGCCCCGCTACAGTGCTCCCCTCCCCAGACGCGGAGCGGCGAGAAAGAAGAAGAATGGTGAACTGCGTCTACACCGGAGGGAGAGAGCGAGAGCGGCCGTGGATGACGTGCACTACTGGACGGAATCGTGGGACAGGAGAATACCCGTTGCGTGAAGCTCTCGATGAGCGAGGCAGATGGAGGGCGAATCGTTGGGTGTCAGAGTCGTGGCCTGGGGTGCCGCAACCGGCACGGGAGCGTGAGCTCATAGGGTCCCAGGAAGTGATGCTGCGTACCCGTGAGGACTGCCGTAAACACTGCCGAGACGCCGGCTAATGCAGGCCGTGGCGTCGGCGGCCGCGACTGCCGAAACCGGCAGGCGAGCACTTTGCTCTGTTGTCGCGGCCGGCTGCGAATGAGCGTGGAGAGGCGGAAGGGAAGTGGCGGGTAGTGAGTTTGCCGGGTAGTGAGTGTGCCGGGGTCCGTGCACAGCGCAGGGCGGTCCCCGGGATCCGGCAAGCGATGGACGGTTAGAGGATCGCATGACCAGTGACCGGTTGGAGCGTTGCATGGTCGTCCGAATCGGTACCGTGGAGGGGGCCGGTACGTGAGCGTCGGCGCGTCAGTCGACAGGAGAAGGGCAGACGTGATGCTGTCGTCGTGAGCCGGACGGTGAAATGCTGCAGAGGTGGGCGGGGCCGTGCTGGACGGTGAGGCCGCAGGTGGAAAGGCGCCGGGTACGTTAAAGGCGAGGTTTGCTGGCGGTGGGTCCATGTATAGAGCGCTGTGGTAATGCTCGTCGAAGGCGTCGTCAGGAATTTGGGATAGTAAAGAGCCGAATTGCTCCGAACATGGTGTTCGTTGTTCGGGTCACCAAATGTAGAGGAGGTGGTCTTCCTCTACATGAGCCCCGACCGGCGATGATGGTATGCCACGGAGAGGCGTTGACGGTGGCCTATTTCCATGGCCGCGCCGGTGGAACTGAGGCAGGTGCTTCAGGCGCGTGGCCATCTTCGTCATTGTCCACGGCCCGCTACAGTACAACAGGATGAGGAATCTGTGGAGGAATTCGTGACTGTCCTGCATTCAATGGCAGACTCATGCAACTATGGAGCGTTGCGCGAAGAACTGATTCGCGACAGACTGGTTGCAGGCCTTCGAGGCAAGAAAGTTTCGGAACAACCACAGCTCGACTCCGAACTCACTCTACAAAAGGCTATCACAGCGCCTCGCCAGCGAGAAACTGTCCGGCTGGAGCAAGCTGAACTTCACAAAGGCAATGACGCTACAGTACATCGACGCACAAAGTGTCACCGGGATCCGATTCAAGGACACTGGCAGCCAGGAAGATTCACGCAGGCACAACCCGTCCTTCTTCAAAGTCAGCTTCCCAAAAGCTCTGCCGGTGGTGCGGCCGTGACAGGCACGCAAGACAGGACTGCCCAGCAAAACACCAAAGCAAAAAGCAAAAGACAAAAAAGTTATGCTCCAAATGCAAGAAGAAGGAGCACTTCTCATCAGTTTGCCTTTCGGCTAAGCAGACCCAATCTTCCCCCGACGGAACTACTGCATTTCTAGGAGTTGTAGCTCATGGAGGAACGTCGAAATGGCAAGTCCCAGTCCTTGTTCAAGGAATACCGTTAACGTTTAAAGTTGACACAGGGGCTGACGAAACGGTTAACCAGAGAGTGTTTTCCTTAAACACTTCACGGGAATCCGGCTCGAACCTCCCTAACGTCGCCTGCGGGGTCCAGACGGCAAAATGCTGATGGTCACAGGTATGACCTCTCTCCAGACAGTTTTTCAAAGACAAGAAAGCCAACAAGACATTTACGTCTTGAAGGAACTTCCTACATGTTTGCTTGGTCTACCAGCCATAGACAGCCTCAAAGTCCTTCCGACAATACAAATGCTCTCGGAGGCATCCCCATTCGAGGAATATGCTACGGTCTTTCAGGGACTGGGAGTTCTACAAGGAGATTACGACATAAAGCTAGCTCCTGATGCTAGGCCCTTTGCCCTTTCATCTCCACGGAGGGTACCACTGCCCCTATACCAAAAAACCAAAGAGGAACTTCAACGTATGGAGAAGCTAGGAGTCATAACGCCAGTCATGGAACCGAAAGCCTGGTGTGCGCCAATGGTAACGGTCCCAAAGAAGTCAGGAGGAATTAGACTTTGCATTGATTTCACCCAGCTCAACCGCTACGTACTGCGTGAATTTCATCCTATCCCTTCTGTCGAACATTCACTCGCAATGCTCAAAAATGCAAAGGTCTTCAGTAAACTCGACGCAAACTCGGGTTTTTGGCAGATACCGCTGAGCGAACAAAGCAAACACTTGACGACGTTCATAACTCCGTTTGGGCGATATTCCTTCAACAGACTTCCATTCGGGGTGTCGTCTGCGCCAGAACACTTTCAAAAACGAGTGGCAACGCTGCTGACGGACCTCCACGGAGTTTTGTGTCACATGGACGACATCCTCATTTGGGGAGCAAATCAAATCGAACATGACCATCACTTGGAAGCTGTAATGACACGCATCCAAGAAGCAGGGATATCGCTCAACAAAGACAAATGCATATTCAGTGTTTCACAAGTGACCTTTCTAGGTCACGTCGTCGACGGCTCTGGCATTCGGCCTGACGAAGAAAAGGTGAACGCCATTCTTAAAATGACTCCCCCTACGGACAAGACGGGCCTCAGGCGGCTACTTGGGATGGCAACGTACCTTACACGCTTTGTACCCAAGGTAGCAGAACTTCTACAGCCAGTATCGTGTATGTTTAGCTCCAAGCAGGAATTTGTGTGGGGCGCACCACAACAAGAGGCGTTTCAGAAATGGAACCAAATCCTCTCTACAAGCCCTGTCCTCGGCATCTACGACTCAGCCAAAGAGACGGTCGTCACCGCGGACGCATCTTCCTTCGGCCTCGGAGCTGTCCTGCGACAAAAACAAGACGACGGGAAATGCCAAGTCATCGCCTACGCCTCCAGAATTCTCACTGATGTCGAGCGTCGTTATGCTCAAATAGACAAGGAGGGTTTGGCACTGCTTTGGGCGAGTGAGAAATTCCAAGACTACCTTATCGGGAAAAAGTTTCTTCTTGAGACCGACCACAAGCCCCTGGTGAGCCTGTTCTCGACAAAACAGCTTGATGACTTGACGCCGAGGTTACAGCGCATGCGGATGCGTCTCATGCGATATACCTACGAAATAACGTACGTGCCAGGAAAAGACCTTCTAGCGGCAGACACCCTGTCCCGTACACCTCTCCGGAAAACGGAGAGCACAGACCTTACAGAGGAGATCGAGTGTTTCGTCCAGTATGTTGAGACTCACCTTCCAGGGACAGCGAGAAGTCTACTTGACATACAGCACGAACAGGAGAAGGACGAGACGTGTCAGCGTATCATCAGGTTCACCAGAGACGGGTGGCCTACTCGACGGGATCTCGGCCAAGACGCTAAACCCTTTTGGCTAGCACGGCACCAGCTGGCAGTAGCCGATAGTCTGCTAATGCATGGAACGCAGATTGTCATTCCCAAGACCTGTCAACAACAGATTCTCCAGCTTTTACACGAGGGCCAGTTCGGCTTGGAAAAATGCACCACACGAGCTAAACATGCTGTTTGGTGGCCAAGTATCAACGACGACATCGCACAAACGGTGAAGAACTGTCATGAAGGCCTGTAACTAAAGACAAACAGGAAGCTAGCCCACATTACAACGGACTTCCCACACAGGCCCTGGCAGAAAATAGCTATGAACTCTCTCATTGCCAGGGATCGTGGGGGCTCATTGTAGTTGACTATTACTCGCGCTACCCAGAGCTAGTCCGGCTACATTCATTGTCCAGCGAAGCCATCGTGAATCACTGGAAATCCATATTTACACGACGTGAAATCCCCGAAGTTGTGATAAGCGACAACGGTCCGCAGTTTTCGCAGAGCAGCAGCTCCCCTTTCGCACGATTTTCAACGGAGTATGGCTTTCGACATGTTACATCCAGCCCAGGCTATCCGCAAAGCAATTGACTTGCCGAGGCGGCAGTGAAGATCGTTAAAATGTCTATGAGGAAGACAAAAGATCCGTACAAGTCGCTGCTAGCATATTGGGCTTCACCCTTGGAAAATGGCTATAGTCCGGTGGAACTTCTAATGGGACAACGGTTGCGCACGAACGTACCTGTCGCGCAGTTACAGCGTGCACCGTACACCCCTGACTACGAGAAACTGGCAGCCTTCGAAACTAAAAACAAGAGGGACGAAGAGAGGCACTACAATAGGAGACACGGCGTGCGGGAGCTACCTCCACTTGGAGTCGGCACAGATGTTTGGGTAATAGATCTGCAACGGAAAGGCGTTGTCCAGGGACAGACTCCGCAACCCAGGTCCTATTCAGTCTCCACAGAGCAGAGAGAAGTCAGAAGGAACAGGACTCATCTTGTTCCTCTCCCAGGTCAACCAGAGCCCAGTACATCGACAGCGAGCGCTCCGCAAAGCAGCCACCTCGAAACGGACACTTCAACCGACGAACCGACAGACCAACAGTGCACCAAAGAGGGCGTTGCGTCATCCCTCCAAAAAAGTATCAATCTTGATCTTTATCTGACTTGACTTTGACTTTGACTTGACTTGACTTTTGGCGAATTCGGGTGGTCATTTCGGAGCAACCTTTTTGCCAGATCTCGAGCAGTCATGTTCGCTTGGTCAAAATGAAGCAAATCTCGCATGTTCGCATGGCGCTTTCCGAGCGCTCGGAATTTGCTAGCTAGCACTTTTTTTGCCCGGTCTCAAAACGATCGAGCTGCAGATTGCTCAACTGTATCCGGTGTCGTCACATCCGCACTGCAACGGTGGCGAGTGCCCTCATTGGCCCTCATGTTGAAATCACGTGGTTTAGCAGACGACAGAACTCGAAGACTTGCGACCGCGACGCCCCTAGCGTGATCCAAGTACCTAAAACCGCTAGATTTCTAGCAATCATGTTCGGGTGGGAACGGTCACGTGATCCAGCTCGGTCGCCAACCTAGCAATTTCCGAGCGCTCGGCCGTTTTGCTACGAAATGACCACCCGAATTCGCTATTTATCTACAAAAGGAGGGGGATGTGTTATAGCCATCGAAGATGACGAAGTGCGCATCGAGCGCGTGGGGATTTGGCGCGTGGTTGCGAGCCAATAAACGATTTTTGCATCTGGTTGTTAACCGGACTGGCCGCTTGTCTCGTTCGCTCCTGCCAGGACTAAAACATTCTTTGTAGTGGTATAGACTTTATTTCCTCTTGTGTTCGTGTCATTCTTTGTCGTTCGTGTTCCGTGGTCTTCCATACATCTATTGGCACCCGTCTTCAACAAATCAGGGCAGATATCATTAGTTCTGTTTGTTGGCTAGGAGCGTGCTATGTAGTGAAGTTCATTTTTAACATGTCTATTTTCTGATGAGTTTGATTTTTTCTTCTGATTTTCTGAATGATAGATTACTATGTTGTTTTGATTAAGAATAACTTCTTTGTAGTGGTATAGATTTTATTTCCTCTTCTGTTCGTGTCCCATAGTCTTCCAGGGTCTCTGCTGTTCACAGTTAGTTACATACAACTATCAGAACTTCCCGCTATTGCACTGATGGTTCTCACGTATAGAAATATTAGATTTTTTATGACACAACTTATAATTTTGTTTATAATCATATTGATTAAGAATATCTTCTTGGATTAAATGTGTTGATCATTTCTCGTTTTGATATGGCGCGCAGCTATTATTTCCCTACATGTTGGATGATTGGTTCTATATTAATGCTATATGTCGATTCGAATTATTGCCTTATGTCTGCGCTATTCACTTCAATAGAAATTGATTAATTAAATTTGTGTCGTATTGGAATATTAAACTTAGCTTCCATATTGTGCTCGAAATTACTTACATCTATCAGGTTCTCACATCTCAGACTTTTTATAATAGAACTTGTAATTTTGATTGTAATCGTATTGATTAAGAATGTCTTCTTGGATTAAATGTGCTATCCCTTCTGATTCATTGAAAACTTGTGTGTAGGATTACTGGTAATAAAAAATATTGTGTTTGATTTGTGATACCTATTCAATGCTATTGTATCGTACCTGTAATAAGCATATTCTTTGTTACGTGTATTGCATTTCTTCTGCTTCAGATTTTTTGGCTTTTTCCCATTCACGCAGAGTCATAACATAATTTCTGACACTAATGACTTTAATAAATATATTTTCACTTGTACTTTTGTGTATGGCTATCCTTTGCGCGTCTAAACTTGCATGTGAACCGCCCACTGCACACCTGTTGTACCGCCAAAATTTCTGAGGGAAGTCGGCCCAGGTAGAAAAATGACGAAAGAAGTTGGTCCAAGCTGAAAAATGTGAGAGGGTAAGCGCGCGGACAACCCTCCGCACACGCGCCGCGCAGGGAAAAATACGCGCAGGGCAGGGGTCAGGGGTCCAGGTTGCTGAGTGGACCGCCCGAAGCCTCGGCATGACCAATTACTACTCATGCTTAATTGGCACAACACAGTGCAAGGAAATTCCGGTCAATATGTCCTTCGTACAGGTTGCTACCATTGAGTGCACATGCCAGAGCTGTGCATGTTCCTAAAAAATAAGTGATCACAGTTACTTCAAACCATGCCCAATTTTTTACCCTAGAAAGTTGCTTTACTGAAAATATAATCAGTTACAAGGCAACAACGTAACATGTTACTGTTGCCATTACTTTTTAACCGTACATCAGAACAAAGGACAAAGCCAGAGTCATAGTAGCTCAATAACATTGTCTAATTCCACTGCTTGTGTGGGATCTGTTCATCCAATCACATATGCACTGTCTTTCACAGGCAAGATGCACTTACCATACCATGTTGTGCTTCTAGAAGGAGAAAATGGCAACCTAGTAGCACGCAGCGATAGCATGTCCGAACAGTAAGCAAACTTTGTCACGGACAATTCGATGTATGGCAATTCATTTTACAGTAATTCAAAATACGGAAGCAATTCACACCCAGCAATGAACACGAGTGATGTTTGCACCCTGTGACGTGAAACCTTGTTAAAACGTACCCTCTTACCTTACCTCCCATGCATATAAGGTGGCCCTGTTAAGCTGTACTACTGCTTAATGCGTAGCTTTTCCGCGTCCCTCACCAAGCACGCTTTAAAGGTCAGCTATGCCGATATCCCAAATTGTCGAAACGGTTGTGATATTTTTAAAGCTCACATCCAGCTCTCCCCAAAATGCACCTTCATTCTCTCCGTTCGGTACTCTACCATGTCAAAAAAATAGATAATTCATTCCGAAACACACATGGGCGCAGCCATTTTTATGACATAGATGCACCGGAACGGGCATTGTGACGTGTGCGCGCCTTCGTACTTGTCAGTGGATTCCAGCTACGGCTTCTTGCGGCTTCACGTATCTGTGCTTGAAGATGGCGGACAGCCGGGTTCCACCGTTCCGCGATAAGTAAACAGTGCAGCAGCTGCGAACTCATTCGCGAACCAACATCTGTGCGATGTTGTGACTGGAATTCGTCATTTGTGTTTTGTGAGCAGGTACAATTTGTATCAAGTAGCGTCTGCGTTAGCCCCTTTACAGCACTTGCCCATTGTAAAGACTGACGTTTCGACAGCTGTTTTAGCAAGAAAATGCTGACAGCATTTTATTCTTGCAGGAAAAAAATGTACTATGTATTTGAGAAACCGCATACTGCTATGGGACAAGTTTTACGTACGATTTATCAATGTGCAACACCGTCGACGATGGTATGTAACGACGAGGGACGTAAAACGAAATACAAATCACATTTTAAACTTTTTTGTGGGATTCTGTGAATTTTCCAGAAGCTTCCTTTGAATCACACACTCCCATGTCACGCCGCGTTGTATGGCACGCTACAAACCACTGCGTTTTATGTCATCTGGATATTGTTTGTAATGAGCACCGTAGTACAAAAACATGCACACGAAAGCTCCGGAAGTCATGTGGTTGCAAACTATGCAGACGCAAAAGAAGCACCAGAGCACATATTGCCACTTAGTAATAGTGTTTTTGGTGTTTTTAGAAATGTGGGGTCTGAAGAGTTAGGGCATAGCATAGATCCTAGAAATCAGGTGCACCTTATCCTTCTGTAGAGTGCTGTTTCAATTCACAACTCAGCCCATGGGGTGTAAAGTGTTAGAGGCAATTATGCGACACGTCGTCCTGGGTGACATCACTGGCGAGCCTCGGAATTAATTCCGTGCTCAGGAATTATTGTACAAATCACATTGTATTTAATATTTATCAAGTAGGACATGATAAGCAATATGTAAGTTGCAACCCTGTCTGCAGCATTCTCGATTGCCTCTTACCTTTACAGTTAGAGACACGTTACCAAACCGTTTGCAAAGGGCACTCTTACAGGGGCCGTGTAACTTGAGTTTTTAATTTATAAAAATTATAAAAAATAAGTATACAATAAGTAATATAAAATTTATATAAAATAAAAATAAAATGTATAAAAATAATTTGTAAAAAATAAATAAAAAGGCTTCATGGAAGCAATGCGTTAGCATACCCATTGCACATGAAGCACAATTATATATGCTTGGACATCATCTAATTAATCTTCTGAACCATATGTGTGGCCGCATACGAAATTTTTTATGCGCATGCTCTACCTTCCTATTCCTACATGTGCACACGAATAACAGTGAATATATGTGAAGTGGCAAAAAGCAATGCTAGCCTCTACCGTCGTTGTGCCTCTTTAACTTTGCCACATTTATGTCTGGTGAACAGAGAATATCTCACTAGAACAGACGACATTTGTGCATTGTTTGGCAAGCAAATAAATATATTTATTTACATTTCACATCAATCAACAATGTTGTGACCTTGTGAAAATATTAATGTCAACAAGGAAAGCACTTGCAAATTATTCCTATGTACTCAAATGCAGATATGACAATTCTCTTTTTGTACCTCAGCACAGTACAGTTTCAAAATTAACAAACTGCACAGCATCAGCAACCTTAGAGTATCTCAAGAAGGGAATCATGTAAAGCTCCAATAATAGACTGTGCAAACAAAGCTCCCAAAAACAAAGTACTTCAAGAAAAATCTGAATAGTCGGTTGCCATTGTGATATGTACTACTATGCACAGTTCATGAATGGAACATTTTACCTCATTGCATTGCCTCCATGTGAGCACTAGAACAGGCAGCTTTTTAGGTCGCTCTTTTCGTGTTTTTCTATTGCCTTTCTTTGTTTTCTGTTTTTGCAATAGCAAGCATGGCCATAGCGAAACACAAGCAGCCAAGGACAGGATGAGACATCTACAATGCGACTGCTAGCTGGCTAGTTCCATCTCAAATCGAACAATCCGGTACACTTGATGTCCCGAATAAACGGGGAAAAAATATATGTTGAAGCCATCGGTGAGTTAGGAGAAATAAACGCTTTCCGAATTCTCTGCGCTGCGCGGTTCGGGAAAAAGGAGAGGAGGAAAAAACTGCCTCTCATAAGAGGACGTCGTCGCGAGCGGGTTTGAGCGTTCGCTACAAGGTCATTTCTTGTCGCATTATAGTAATTTCTTGATCTGGCTTTAGACCACTTAGGGCACAATAGGATCCTTCGTTGGCAGTGCTGTACCGCTTTTTGTTTGTCTGCAAAAAATATCAAAGTTGACTCAAAGTGCCGAAAAACACCATATTCAATGCAGCTTTCCGGACGATGTACAAAACGGATAAGACTGAGCTTTATGCCGTTTAATTTGTCATTCATAGGGCTATCGAATGATGTATAATTTGTTGCTCTACTCTGTAAGGAACGTAAGCGATACCTCTTTTAGTAGCACCATACCACCGAAAAATGACGAATTTTGGAAGCCTTTATCTAAAAAACCCCACCAAAAACTTACCTCGAAAATTTTATATGTTGTAGGTAGTTCCTTAGACTATGCACAGAAGCAAAATCAAAATTCGGACTTGGTCTGTAGGCGCACTGTCAAAGAAATGAATGTGGCACTTGCTTCCGCAGAGAACACCATGTACCATGCTAGCAATGCATGCAAAAAAGCGCTCGAGTGCTCGCACATATATTGATGACAACACTACCTGTGTAGTGTAACGTGTTCTTTCAAGCATATTATGCACTCAAACCGTATTTGCCGCCGGGTAAAATGCAAGTGTGCTCGATTGAACGTCGGAAGAGCGATCAAGCAACCTGCATCGAGTGCTCGTTTTGGACAAAAAAACACTTCATAATGGTCAACTAAATATGCAGAATGAACGCCTATTTATTCCTCGATAAAGAGTGACTCACCTGTATAAATTTAGGCCCTGTAACCTTCCCAGTACGGTTGGTACGACCGTAATTGCATTGGTTTCTTCACGCTCGCGCTCCCTATCCGCGATCCAGCCTTTTACAATCGAGATCAGTGGTCGCTCCAGGGAGCAACCCAGACTGCTCCGCCAAAATAGGCAGATTCAACCGGAACTCTACGTGACGTGTCACTTGTCGCTTGTGCTTCCTATTTCCTGTCTCTGCTTCGGCAACATGGCCGCTTCCCGACGCGTCTTCGCCGTGACTAGTATTTCGCGTCGTAATTTTTTTTCTTGAAGAAAGCAATAAGCCAGACATCACCAGGGCAATGTTAGGAGATTAGGAGGACCTTGATGTTGCAAAACATGGCGTTGTATCGGAACATGAGTACAAGCTTCTTCTTCTTCTTCCTCCGTCTCTGGCCGCCATCCACCAAGGAAGATTGGCCAGAGCTAAACTCCAAGTTGGGCGCAAGTGTTCCAGTCGCAGATTCGGATCACTTGCTCTAGGCCAGATCAAGCCGCTCCACTGCGGAGTGTGCCACTTGCTCCGACTCTGCCATTGGAATTCAACATTGAACGATCCTTAGGACGAGGACGAAGTGTAAAAAACGACATGGACCGGCACTGATTTCGATGCTGAATTCATCAGCACTCGAAACAACAGATAGGGGGGCAGAGGTTAAGAACATGTTTTGATGCAACGCGCTCCCGAAGTAGCACAGTGTACTGCAAGTCGAGTGCAGTGGGGTGGACGGGTAGGTAAAAGGCCTTGAACACACCCGTGAAAAAAAAAAAAAAACACATTGATAAGACACATACCGTCCACCCCCATTGCACTCAACTTTCAGTACATTGTGCTGTTGGGTCTCGTTGGTTGTGCCTTTGGGGGTGAGAGGGGTGTCTGCTTGAGCATGCTCGAAAATAAAAATATTCCACTTGGTTGCAGTTCAGTGCCGGTCCTTGTCGTTTTTATCCTGCGGCCTCGTCCTACCCAGCACTGGGGGTTTTTAATCACTTTTAATTTAAACATGTACCAACCAACCCAAACACTTGTTCTGTTACAGGCTGTATGCATATGATAGGACGAAGATGAAAATAGCGCAGCATCGTAGCATCAATGGCGTCAGCTCTGTGTCTACATGGAAGAGATGAAGCAGAAGAAGAGGAAGAAGAAGCAGAAAGACAACAGAGCAGCAATGGAAGACACAGTCAGTAGAGAAAATGAAGCGCAGGGTGAAACTGGGGGAAAACGTGAGTAAGTCTTCCGTTGTTCACAGTTGGATGGCAGTGACGCGATAAATGTCTACAGCGCAAGCTGGCATACATCGTGTCCCATGTGAATTACGATGACGTGGTTAACAACATGCGTTTTCGCGTCGCTCCTCTACACAACACATCCACGACGCAATAATCTTGTATTTTTTGGTTTCACACAGAGACATGGGCTGAATCGGAAAGGTTGATTATAGAAGCTTGCTCGTCTTATCTGAAAATTCCTATCGCTCCGGAAACGATCGAGGGGGCTCATCGCCTTGGGAAATTTGTTCAGGGAAAAAATCGCCCTATTATCGTTAAGTTTGTCTCTTCGAAAACTAACGACTGGATTCTTGCAAGCAGTGCAGGATTCCGCAATACAAACCATGCTGTATCACAGGATTACTCCTCTGCGACGCGTCGGGCAAGGGCTAGGCCTTGCGAGCACGGCCGCTCCCTTGGTCTTTCTTTCAAACTTCGATATGACAAGCTGTATGTCGGTGATAGATGCTTTGCATATGATTACGCCTCTCACAGCGTACGGGAACTTTCAAAACCTTGGCTATTACGCTCAGCAGAACGCAGGGCAGGGCAGTCTCCTCCACGGCAAGAAATATCTGTTATTTACTAACATCCGCAGCATTCTGAATAAACAAGATGACTTACTCAGTCTTATAAATGACTGTTGTTGTGACGTCACTATCTTAACCGAAACCTGGCTATCTCCAGCTGTCAACGATCATGAAATTACCGCGTTGGTGCCAGCCTTTAACCTTTATCGATGTGATCGCGCTCATCGTCGTGGAGGCGGTGTCCTGATTGGGGTCAGGCGGGACATTCCTTGTACTCCACCCAGCAAACCATCAATACCCCACAGACCTCCCAAATTGGTCTCACACGTCACAGATGTCACGCGTATCCTCACAACGTCCGCTGTATATCCACCATGAGACGTCACAAATATCCCCCAGTGAATATTCTGTGGATATACTACGAATATCACAACAATGACATTTCTTTACCCTACAAGGATTTATTGTGTCGATAACAGCCATTTCCAGCATTCTCAGACGTGGCAATTTCTCACTTTTTCCTCATAATAACAATATTGATTTTATGCCCTCATATCCATACATTTTCTAATCATATTTGTAACGACTCATCACGTATCGCACCATAGTCAATAAACAAAAGAGAGGGAGAAAAAAACATATTTTACCTTTTCCACGGGAATTATAATGATCGGTCACGTATGTTCAGGGATATAACAAGAACGAAGTTCCCAACAAGCGCGAGCCGAAGCGTAACGTCTGCCTCATCGCCATCGACATTCCCCAACCGCCGTTTCAAACAGGCGAGGCGCTTCGTCGTAGCGGTTCGGTAGGATATGACATGTTACACGGAAGGGTCTTTGGAACCTCAGCATCATGCGTATTTTGTACTGGAATCTCGGGAGCATCGAGGCAGTACTGGCCAGTACGTCGAACAACTACGTTGTGCATAACAACGATTGCCGTGTGTGCGAGAGCTAGCGTTCCTTTGTTCTCCGGCTTTGCAGTTAAGGTGAGTTCGTTCTTCCTTTTGCCCCACTTAAGATTTGTGCGTTGTTCTTTTTTTTCAACAACCACATGTTGTAGATGTGTGGAGCAATGACAGCTTTGTATCTGGGTAAACAGCTGTAGTTTGCTTTACCTGCAGAGTCTGGTGCGTATCACTGACGAACTTATGCGAACGGCGGTACTGTGTGAGATTGTGTGTGTACAGCTACAAAGTGCAAGTCCAATTCTTCACATCTCTTTGATTCAGGATTTGATTGGGAATGATGAAAGCAATGGTGAAGCAAATTCTATTAACTATGCGCAGCCTGCTAGTAGATAAGCTTGGCTCAGCTACAGTTGTCTTTCATGTAAAGGATAGCAGTTATGTTTTCACGTTCGACTGCACTGTTTTTCAAAGTTCCTTGTTTTTTGCATGACCGCTTAATTTTCTTAAATGTCACATGGACGCGATGTGACTCTAGATTAATAAAACATGACTGTTTTACAGTATCCACACACAACCATGGATAGCCTCACACATGTGTAAAGTTACTGGTGTCTCTACAACACTGAAGAGCCAGGCATAAACCGGAAGACGTCGCTTGGGTCTGCCAGTGATTAGGCTGCTTCCGCATGTAACCATCTATACTGCATGAGAAACTGCGGTAAGTCACTGTCTTGCATTTGTTCCCACTTTTTGCAGAGTGTCTGTTCTTTACGCCTATTTATGGCAGTGTTTGAGCTGCTATCCCAATAGATGGAATTAACTATGTTATTGATTATCTTTCAGGGATGACGGTTGCGAAGTGGCGTAGCAATCACGTGAATATTATTATGACCATTATTGTCTTATTATGCGTCTTATCCGTGTCACCCTATATTGTTAATAATTAGCCTATTTATGTTGTAATATCATATTTTGTACTATTAGAAAGAGCGTTTCTTACAGTGCATGTAACATCACTGTACTTGGTTTGTGTTCAATAAACAAGAGCTCGTTGGTACGATGTTCTCTGTTGCAGAGTGGTATTTTCCGTAGAATAAGTAAAAATTGCAAAAAAAGCTACAAAATACAATAATAATAATACGTCCTGTATATGTCCTCTATATGTCCAAATATCCCTGACAGACATTCCTGGAACCTTCCCTGGATCAGCAAATGTGGAAGAAATACGGGTCCTCTGTCTGTCCCAGAGACGTCAACGGGCTATTCAGCCTAGTCCCTGGGATATCCCAAAATCCCAAGTGGGATATCGTGTGGACGTTTCTGAGACATATATTGTTTACTGGGCAGTTGATGTTGCATCCCAACTGGAAATGCGTTGGGTTCATATCAGGCTTGCGCATGTCAATCTACTTATCGGCGTGTTCTACAGGCCACCTGATTATTTGAATTTTGTACCGCAGTTTGCCAATGTATTGTCTTCGCATGTTCCCAATTTTCCTAACGCAAAGATGTGTGTTTTTGGCGATTTTAATTACGCTGGCATTGATTGGTCTGTGCCTAGTGGTATTTCTCTTGAGGAATCTAACTTTGTCGATGTCTGTGAGACGTTCGGATTGCTACAGTTAGTCCATGAACCAACCAGAGTCTCGTTCACCACATCATCAACTCTTGATCTAGTTCTTGTCAATGATCCTACCATTCTTGGTGATATCTCATTTCCACTGTCTCTTAGTGACCACAAGGCTATCCACGTGCCGTTGCGGTTATCGCGTTCATTACACATATCCGTGCGAAAAACTATAAAACTGTATGATAGAGCAGACTTTCAATCTATCAATGGTGACCTTCTTTCTTATTTCCCTTCATTTATTTCCGGTTTTAACGCACGCTCCGTCGACGATAACTGGCAGATATTTCGCAATAAATTGAACCAGTTAGTGGAAATGTACGTCCCTACAATTGTCATACGCCAGTCAACCATGTCTCCGTGGTATACTCATAGCCTCCGGAAGCTAGCTAACAAGAAGAAACGCTTATTTCGTCAGGCGAGACGCACGGGCTCTGTTTCCGCCTTTTCGCAATATCAGGAGGTCTCCAGATCCTATACCATGGCTATACGTAAGGCCAAAAAGGATTTTTACTCGGTCCAGCTCCCCGGTATGCTTTCTGGGAACCCTCGTTTTGGAGAGCCATATGTCCCCCTCGTACCGAGTCTGTATCTCTGACGGGAACAGATGGCTCTAACCTTACTGACGCTGACTGCGCGGTTAGATTTAACGAAGCCTTTGCGAGTGTTTTCACGCAGGATGCACGATTAGCACACTCACCTGTCACCAACTTGCACAGCATGTCCGCTCTAATGGATAAGATTGTGGTCACGCAGGCAGGGATTATAAAAATCATTGAGCGTTTGAAGCTGTCATCCTCATGCGGGCTCGATCTCATCGATCTAAAGTTCTTAAAAACACGAATATATATATATCTGTGTGCCATTTTTTCGCAATCCCTCGAGCTTGGGGAAGTCCCGAGTGACTGGCGGCAGGCGAAGGTCATTCCGGTTTTTAAGTGCGGAGACAGATCATCACCCCTGAATTACCAACCCATTTCATTAACAAGCATATGCTGCAGGATACTCGAACATATTATTTATTCTGCACTCACATCATTTGGAATATAACAACTACTTATTCCCATTCCAACACGGGTTTCGTAAAGGTTTTTCGTGTGAAACGCAATTAGCCTCATTTATCTTTGTTATCACATCTCATATGGATAACTCTACGCAGACGGACTCCATCTTTCTTGATTTGCGAAAAGCTTTCGACTCTGTGTCTTACGCGTGTCTCCTCATTCATAAGCTTTCTCTCCTTAATATCTACCCTGATGTCTTCCGCTGGATCCAGAGTTACCTATCCAACCGGTCCCAGGCTACATTTGTTAACCATACCCTCTCTCCATTCATCCCGGTTTCTTCTGGGGTCCCGCAGGGTTCAGTTCTTGGACCTCTATTGTTTCTCGTCTTTATCAATGACCTACCAAATACATTAACATCCTCTATTAGGCTCTTTGCTGGTGACTGTGTCCTTTATCGTCTCATACGTTCTTCTTCTGACCGGATGGCTCTTCAGCAGGATCTTAACTCAATCTACGACTGGTGTTCTGTCTGGCTGCTACCACTAAACGCTTCTAAATGTTGCTACCTGCCATTTTCTCGGTCCAGGTCGACTATAACCCATCAGTATCACATTGGTCCCTCCCCTGTCACTTTTTCTACCTCCTATAGGTACTTGGGTCTTACTCTATCCACTAACCTTTCTTGGTCCGACCACATTCATAGCATCATCAGTGAAGCAAATCGTGTCCTGGGTTTTCTTCGTCGGACCCTTAGACTAGCACCGTCCTCTGTTAGACTTCATGCATACCAGGCTTTGGTCCGGCCCAAACTTGAGTATGCTTTCAGCATCTGGGACCCATACCACGCTAATCATGTCGGTCCCCTTGAATCTGTTCAGAATCGTGCCACCAGATTCATACTTTCTAATTACACTTATCCATCTAGTATCACCTTACTTAAATCGTCTCTTGATCTGCCTACACTCCAGCAGCGTAGGAAACTTTCTCGCCTGTGCCTCTTCCATAAACTATATTACGTATCATCGCTTCGCCCTTCGTTCATATGTCCAGCCAGTTACATCTCATCTAGATTAGACCATTCTTGTAATATAGAGCCTTTTTCTTGTAACAACTCCTACTTTATGTACTCGTTTTTTCCCCAAACTATCTCCGACTGGAACGACCTGCCTCAGTCACTCTTATCTTTATATGCACAAATCACTGGAGAGAACGATATGATTGGGATGATGGCACTGATAGCATATGCTTTACATTGCACTCAACGGCCCACTTCCTCAGAGGAGTCGAAATCTGCAGTACGTCATTTACATTTGGCGTGAACGTACCATGTACGGCCGCGGGCTCGATGCTCTCCTGCCCTGGAAATCACATTGAGTACTTTGGGTTTCAAACTGTTTAGCAGCAAACTGTTCAGACGCCATTCATCATCTCACAATCAAGTAATCAAGTTGTTGTTGTTCAGCACTCTCTGACGTCGACGAATAAGTTTCCTCAATCTTTTCGACGATGGGTGGCTGAGGAGGGACTGCTGACAACACAATTCTCATTACTCTCAATCAACATGTACAGAAAAGTCTTCATCTTGATCCCGGGAACAAGGTGCACAACACTCGTGTTGCTCGCGTAGCGTATTCAAGGCGTCAGCCAAAATCGCATGGAGCTTTCTTGCAGCCCGCATAAGTGCCTTCATGTACACATACCCTTTACCCTTAACTTTCGGCATCACGGCAACTTCATGCACATTTAGTAAGCCCACCTTGAAACCCCACAATGGAAAGTGCCACTGGAGAAAGCACGCCGGCACAGGCGAGCGGATGATGATGATGATGAATGTGGCACTATTGTCGATTTCCATGGCGCTTTCTGGCTTGGTCGCGGCGGTGCAAGTTAGTGTAGCAGACGACGCTCAGCAGTCGACAGCGGGAAACATTTCTTTCTCTTTGATTCCAGAGAACCTAGTGCATATTCCGATTTGATACTGTCGCAGTTATATGCACATCAATTATTATATGCACATTAATTATTATATGCACATTAATTATGGAGTAGGTATTGAGTAAATGAAACTGGTGTAATATTTCTCGCAGGATGCCAGTCGCAACTAAACATAGCTGCTAAGGTTCGGCAACAAAGAATTATGTTATGTAATTTTAGGCATGTAGTTAATATAAGTTGCGACCAGAATGCACCACACCTTAAACCTGTTAGCCTCATTGTCAGTTTCAGGACACATCCGAAATATATATCTACAGGACATCCACGGGGCGTCCCGCTTGCAATGTCACCTCTGGATAAATGTACGAAATTTATGAATATTTTTGGATATCCATGAAACTTCAAATGGACATCCATCATGGATCTGGACGTTAGGACCAAACTTGGATGTCCTTGGACTTCGACGTTGATGTCTGTCTGGGATTTTGGACATCGTGCTTCATTCCACGCCCCTGGCTCAAGAAACAGTGCACGCGGCTGGACTCTTTGTCGAGGACGACGAACATTTAAAGAACGTTTACGACGTCTCGTCTCGTCCGAATCAACGTTACGGAAGGTTACGAAGGGTGGAAACTACTTTAACCTGGTCGGACAGATCAATACCGACCTGTTTCAAAAGCCGCGCCTGATGGTACCTGCCGTCGAAATCCCCGTCGTTTTCCTGTTAAACAACGACGAATGTGAACTCATATCGGCCTCCAACGACAAGAAAACGTACAATTACGAGGTGGACATTAAAGAGATGACGTTGCACTTGAGAAATGTGACGCTGGCACATTCTCTGTTTTTGGAATGCAAGCGGCGGCTTCAGACCACGCCGGGCATCTATGTCTTACGCAGGTTGGAAACCAAAGTGCGGAGTTTGAGTGGCGGGAACTTGGACGCTCACTTTGAAAACGTTTACCTTGAAAGGATGCCTTCCAAATTATTCGTCGCCCTGCTCGCCACATCCGACTTTCTGGGCGACATCCAATCGAACCCCTACAAATTTCGCCATTACGACCTGTCTCATTCGATGCTCTCCGTGGACGGACAGCAAGTGCGAGCCGAGTACGACCTTAAGAACGACCTCGTCAAAATTCCATTCTTTAACTTCTTGCAAGAACTGGGTGAAAAACATTTCAAGTACAGCTACGACCAATTTAAAACAAAGGGGTTCCTTCTCTACTTCGACTTGGAGGTGGACAAGTGTTCTTCTCCTTCGCATTTGAACGAGTGGCGAAAAGGAAATGTTCGCCTGCACTTACGCTTCGCTAAAGCCATTCCATACGCGGTCACTGTCCTCTTGATTTCCGAGTGTCCCAAGCTCATGTACGTCGTCAAGGACCGTACGGTCACCATCCCGCAGAAAAGATGTACGAGAGCGACATCTTGGAACTCGTTTTCCTGAACCCCCTCGCTTCCTCCATGCTGAGAGGCATTTGGGCTTCCGACGAAGCCTTCGTCTTACGCAAGCACGGCTACTTAATCATCAATACGGAGGAGCGAAGAAAGCGTAGGCAGCACTGGGTGCTCTGCTTGAAAAACTACGATGGGTCTGCCGTGTTTTTCGACAGCTACAGACTTGCCCCCATCGAAGCAAACCTTCGAAGCACTTTACTAGTGGACGAGTATAACGACCAGTGTATTCAATCACCTCTTTCGCCTTACTGCGGGCTTTTTTGTATCTACGTAGCTACCCGCATGTTGAAACACTACAGCTTGAAAAATTGTGTATTCATGTTTTCCTGTAACCTCGAAGAGAATGACGAAACAATAAAACGTCTCCTCTTGAGGGAACTCGTTTCGTAAAATAGTCTCTTTTTTTCACGACATACACAAGACGCTTGCGAGGCGATCTTCCAGCGTGCTGACCCTACGCTCGTCGCCGGTCACCGTGACGTCGAGGGATGTGCGGAGAAGCCAGTAGCGACGGACGATAGGTCGGTTGAAACCTGCCATGATGAGACACGGGTCGACTGCCTCTCCTTCGCAGTCCTACTACTTTTCCAACAGCTCGAGCTTGTAACCTACAAAGCGCTTCATTTTCTTTGCAGTCTTCCCACTTGGGTATCGTCTTGAGAATCGAGCGAAAGTCATCCTCGCAACCATCGCCGTGAATATAATCGCGTAATCGCTTGTCTTACAGACAGAACTGTCGGACAGACTTGTCGGCACAGACTTACAAACAGACTTGTCGGCAGTCTGTGTCCAGTCATTACTACTGACCACGTGATCATCCGTAACGAATCGCGAAGAGCGAGCCCGTTAACGGCGCCAAAAAGCGCGCGCTGACTGATCGAACTGCGCATGTGCGCTGCGTGCCCTCTCCTATACCCTCTTACTCGGATTCTCCCTCCCCCCCTCTGTTTCGGACGCTTGGGCAGGCCATCTGCTAATACTATCGGGAAGCAGAAATTGAAAATCCAGAAGGCGAAGGAATTCACGTGTACAAATATATTGACATGGTAAACATATAAACAACAAGCAACATTTGGATGTAAGCAAATCTACACGATTATAACAGAATACTGCACAATAAATAAATAATAAATACTGCAGAACAACAGAAAGCGTGACTATGATATTATACATTCTTTAGGGAAGGGAACCTATTCGGTTTGGAGAAAGTAGATATTATATACGCGTACACATACATAGCACGTAATGAGTCGCAGGACTCACTCGCTTCATCCTAGCACAACTGTAGAATTTTCTGGTGACAGGGGCCACATATGCTCGGGGATCGCAGGGCCACGAACAGCTGTCGGTGTCTCAATGAAAGAAGAAAAAAAAAGGAACCTGTTAATGATATGGTAAACCAGAGCATAGGCAACGTTAATTGGCTGAATACGCTATATAAGACATGCTATCGTTACGCGCCGACATGTCGACTAATGACAAAATTCGAGGAGCCCGGCGTACGCGATACATGCTGTTTTCTTTTTCATGCACACCAGTGTATTACACATCAGACACATTCAAATAGCGGAACAAAACTCAACTAGTAACGCCATACAGAATAGCACATCAACCAGGTCATGACTGATAACCTGCAGAAAGTGATGTAATACGGGACAAGGCGTACCTCAGTCATACACACTGTTAGGCGGCAGTATTAAACGTCTGATCACTGACATGCATCATACGTTTGTCTGCTTACCTTTCATTCCGGCGTTCGTCTGTGGCTCGAACATCTTTGAAATTTACGAAACGGAATCACCGTTTGCCCACGTAGACGCCAGCTGCACAACGGTCACACGGGTCGGCGCCTCGGAGGCGAAACGAACGCGAGCGAATCCACTGGTTAAATGAGCCTCAGCCAATTATGATCGAGAAAGGTCACGTGGGGGACCGGAGCCAATGAAATGTAAGTAGCCGGAATTTGGCGAGAAATGCCAGCGGCGACACTATTTTCGCTGTGGCGAAACCCGCTTACTGTGCCTCTGTCACTGCTTCTGAGGGTTGGATGTAGACATGCGCGTCGCAAACGCCGTTTCGAAACCATCGCGTCGAGAGCCCCATAGCACCTGTTTTCGGACGCGAAAACGCGCATTGCAGCCCTCTCGCAAAGTCGAATTTGTTTCTCTCGGTGCCGATGACGGTAGGTGTTTTGTGCTGTTTTTGACTTGTGTTTGTTCGCGCCGCTGACGCCGTCGGTGCTAAAATGTGCACGAGGCCGCTGTCCGTCAAGTTCCATTGGCGCACACGTCTAGCTGGGGCCCTATCCTCGTCAAAAGCAATCGACCTCGATTACTTTACGTCACAAGCTGTAGGGCGGGGCTGCCACGAAATACTCCGCCCTTAAATCCCGCCCGTTTCAATTGAAATTTATACCTAGTTTTCCTTCGCAGCCTCTCGGCCCTAATCTCGGACCGTGGCCCTACGTCATTTTAACGTAACAATGACGTAAAAGATTAGTTTCAAAGCTGAAAAGTAATCTAGCGAAAGAGGGTCGATTACTTTGAGCGGCGATGGGTTTCGTGATGGGTTCGCATGTGCATTTCCGTTTGTTGTGTTGTATAAAGTCTGTATGTGCTCGTCACAACAAAGAATTCATGTCTTTCTTCGTTTGTGTTTAATAATGAGAAAAAAGCACCGCGTAGCACCCTTTCTCTGCGCCGATCGTGGCATCGTATGCGTGAAAGCGGCGGTCTTTTCGAAGCGTCGTCCGAGCCGTACGTCGTACAATCAATGTTATTGCAACGTAGCGGTGTGCACACAAAGAACTCATCGATCAAAGTTCACTATTTCTTGAGTAGAACTATCAATGCTCATTTGCGGTATCATTACCACCCCCACAGCTCACGAGCAAAAGAAGCATATTGAAATGCGAATTATCATTTCGCATATCGAGCACACGAACACACAGAAAAATATAAAGTAAAGCTCATAAATAAAGTTCAAGATTTAAAGCACGAACCGATTTCTCATAAAAAGCGTTTACGGTTCGCGCCACCCTGTTCGTTCGACCCTTTGCGATGATCCTTCGCGCTTTTATCGTTTTGTTGCCTGTCATCAGCGCCATCTCACGGGCACATACCGAATTATAAATGCAAAGTACAATCACTGTGTCACACAAACATTGCCGTCTTGTACACCTGCACGTCAAGAAAAATGACAAACAGCAAAAAAGGAAATTACGAGCGTGCGTTTCCACGCATTTTCCACGAAATTCAGTTTTACGCCGGCAGAGTTTTCTGTTTCCGACACCTAAGAACCGAGCAACAAGGCAGGGCAGGCAGATCATAGGTGTGGTCTTCGGATTCTCAGGAGGAAACACCGATAAGGCGGGTCGCTTTCCAAGATACCACGTGGGGCGATTGGTTGATAGAAGATGTCAACCACTTTTTATATTCACGCCTTTTTCGATTGTGCACCAATGACAGAAGAAATTTCAAGTAATCGAGGTAGATTACTTTGACCAGGATAGGGCCCCTGGATGACTGTGCTGCTAGCGACGCACTGCGGTGGCTTCGGTATTGCTTCTGCGGCAGTGCCTCGTAAGTGGGATGGAAACCGTCTTCTCAAACACCACGTTGCGGAAAGATTGTCAAGAATGGCGGCTCTGCACTATAATTGCGGTTATAATTGGGGTTAAAGTTATGGAGGAAACTCTACCGTGTGTTGTCTGTATTAGAAAGCACCGACGCGCTGAAGTGAAAGAAACAAGAGATATCTTTTAAAGTATTGAATCGATAGGGTACTTAGCGGTGACCAGAATAAATATCGCAGGTAATTGGCAGTTTACATACATACGATATTTCAGTCACGTGGTGTTGGAGAGCACTGCACGCACTCAGAGGGCACACTCAAAAGAAGCGATAGCGCAGAACTACCACATAGTGCCGAATCCACGAGGGGGCCAGTTGGGCGATCACCCTCCCCAAACGTCAGTTTATACATTGGATTTCCCTCTCTCCCCTCCCCCGCCACGCGCTATGACAAACTAACAGCCCCCAAAAAGAAACAAATAATAAAACAAGGGTCCACCCCTGCTACCGCTGGGTATCATTAGCAGCACACTCATCCACTTCTCCATATGACAGTGAACTCGGCTATGCTCGCCCCACCTCATCCGCCGCTAGGGTGTTGCACCGAAATAAGAATCCGCAGCTTGTGTGTTCTGTAAACTTTTCCCAGAACCTGTACCAGCTGTCGGTAGCGCAGCGAAACGCGCCGCTCCGAAAACAATGTCGCTACTGGCACTGGCACTCGGGAAAATATTAATCGCGTGAAATATGTGGACGATCATTGGTCTCCGAGAACTGATGTTAGTTTTACTTCGCGCTGATTGAGCCAGAGTCGTCTGATTGAAAAGCGAGGAATCGGAATCGAACGATATCGGCATTCCTGTCGATATTGTCAACTTTTTTTCGATGCTATGTTATCGATTTCACATCGATATAGATATGGATAGGCAATTTGAAATATCAGTAATTTGACGCCTTGTGCGCGCGAGCAGGATGCGAAAAAAGGCATGAGCGTTTATTAGATTTTTTTTTTTTTTGCCTATCTCCCTTTTGATTTGTTTTTGTTTTGGCGGTGAGGAATGTTTGTAAATGGGGAGACGATTAAACGACCGGATGCCGATACTTCATGTAAAGATGTGATGCACGTTGGGGCATATCAGTGTTGATGTTGCAGAATTCGTGAACCGTGACGAGTTCGAGCCGAGCGCAGCAAACGGCAAGCTCTGGTATATTAGACGCGTGCTGCTTTTCCGCTAGTATATTACTTTCAGTCATGTTCCAATGACTGTGTCTATTGTGTCGAGGGAAATACTTAACTCGAAAACTAGAGCTCTCGATTAAACGTGTAAACGTCGAAAGGTATAAACGTTTTCTTAAGAAACGCGTTTTGTAACACGTTTCACAGATTAAAAGTTTTCTTAAAGCACATTTAAACGTGTTCTGTTAGATATACGTTCAACAGCACGTATACGTCTTTAAACATTTTCCCCGGATACGTTTAAACGTTTTCGTTTGCATAAACGTATAGCGGGACGTATACGTATATAAACGTTTTCCTAGGAAATGTTTAATCGTTTTTTGTTTTTTTTTACATAAAACGTCTCACGGTAAGAATACGTACGTAAACGTTTTTCCGGAAACGTTCCCTTTTTTCTTTTTTGGTTACCATAAGCGATAGATCACTTGTGCGTTAAACACGGTCCGTTATTTTTCGTTATTTGTATCATGTCCAAGATTAGCGGACACGTCTCCCTAAAGTGCGCTTAGCCTAATAGCACGTGTTCTGTAAGTAAGGCAACTTTACGTTTTTACACATGTATAGGTGACAGGAGGCATGAAACGCGAAAGGAAGGAGGAGGACAGAGAGCGAACACTTATCACAGGGCATTTCCTTCCCTTGGTGATAACGGGAACTGCGTGACGAGCTTGAACTGCTTCATTGCTTTCAAATGACACATTTCTTTTTAGAGGAGTATCGCTGGTACGAATCCCATTCCGAATGCCATCATCTCGACACTTTCTGTTTTCACTATCATTAAAGGGCGTTTCATTTAAAATGAGTAAAATTTTTCTTATCAAAACTTGAACGAGACTTAGTGCGTAACGTTAGAAAGGGTGACTCCGTCTATTTTCTGTTTCCTCGTTAATTACATAATTCGTTAATTAAAATTATTTGGTGGTCCTTTCAACTGCAGGGACTATAGCAAAACTGTCAAAGGCGGAGCTGTAGAGGGGTAAGGGGGTCTATGTTTCTCTTACCCTTGATTTTTCTTTTTTCTCCCCGGTTTCAAAAAAATGCTCCTAAAGTTTCGAAATACCGCCCGACAGGAGCACACACGCACACGAAAAAAAGTGATATGTTCGTTCAAACAAGAGGCGCCATCAGCGCATGCGCGGAGTTGGCGTGGGAAAAACCAGCACCTACTAGGTAGCATCAGGCTTGCGACCACGTGACACGGCGTCACACAGGAAGGCCTGCTTTGGATGCTGCTATGATGTCGATGAAAGAGCGAACGAGAAGAAAACTTGAAGCAGGTCGTAAAGGCCAGGCAGGTCTCCGTGGGGTGACGTAAGCACGCAGGCTTGATTCTATCTAGGAGGTGTTGAAAAAATCAAATGAACGCAGCCGTGCGAATGTTTTCCGCAGGTGCGACATCGACTGTGTTGCACTGCTACACCGCTCTCGACTGTCTCCTTCCACGATACCAGGATAATTTAGAGCTATGAACGAATCAGACAAGTGTCGCTACAATACCAAGTTGTTTATGAACGGTATACAACATGACGATCAGTTTGCGCTACACATCGACAACTGGACAGCCCAGCCACAAAACATGCCACCGATCACAATCACACTGTAGTTTATGTAATATTCTCGTCGAGCCGGTTCATAGCTGATATTGTGAAACCGTGCAAGCCACTGGAAGTACGCAATTACTTCACCTTAGGCGAGCTGTTTGATCGGGGCGTTTCTGGAAACAGCGTTGCTTTGGTACGGTGCACTGGTTCATGTTAGCGTCGTGTATTTGTCAGGGAATCTTTCCGTTTACCTGATCAAAACGGCTCCAATCAAACGATTTATTTGTTCAGCGTTGCGCAAAAACTTATAAAACGTCATTTCAACCTCTAATCATATGATAAAAAGTTGAAAGTTCGACAGTTCCTGTCTGCCTCTGGTGTTGCTTTCGAAGTCTAATGACTCTCTAAACCTGTCTCCATTAGTATTACTAGTACTCTCCTACCAAACTTCTGAGCAAACACTGCAAGGCCGATTTGTAATATTAGTGCCTTCAAAGCTACTAGACACGGACCGGTAGGCTTGGTGATCTCCCGAGTGAATTCGATCATCTACAGGGTGTCCCAGAAAACGTGTCATTCAATTTTAATAATAACACAAGAAAACTACGACACATAGAATCATGCGGTCAACGGCATTTTTTCTTAGTAGGTTTTTGCCACCTCCTGATGTGCACGTCATGTAACCTAAATTTAATTATGTAAATTTTTGCAAATTGAACTCGGTAATTTGCCAAGTAAAGGTTACTTTTTTGCCCCACTAAGGTGAAGAGCGTGCTGAATTTACTCGAATTAAAATTTAATTAATTAAAAATTTTCAGTGGAATCATTGTCAGTCCGACGAAACGAGGTTGGAAACCCAGCGCACACCGGCATGGTAGAAAGAAATAACACAGACATAGCTTATCGCGTCCGGCCTCGGCTGGGACCATACCTTCCCTCACCCTCTGCCAAAACTTTCTGTGAATCACGGGTCTCTAGATGAATTTATGGAACCGAGCGCCGCATATTAATTATAGATTACGATGCACCTTGCATAATTACATCCAAGCATGTAGATTTCAATGTTCAAATCGAGTGGCAGACTTAAACTAGACAATGACCCTTCCATTACAGTGATCAGCCGTGCGACATGAATTCCACGAGTTCCAAGTGAACGTACTGCATTGTGCACGAAGCACTAATATGCTAAGAAGCACACTTTTACTGACAGAAAGACAATGAGGTAATATGAACCCACATGTTAGGAAGGATACCAAACAAAGGGCCATGAAACATGGCACGAAGAGTACAAACTTACCTTCAATTCACCCAAACTAACGGCTTCTGAACGTACATTCAAAGGAATGCCCACAGAAACAGGTGCAGGTGTCACTGAGAGGGTGCAAAAACACAGTCACAGGACGCCGGGCCACCAAGCAACGAAGAAAGCCGAATTCTGAATCCAAACAAACACTCGCTCAAGAATCTGCCATAAAAAATATATCGTTCAAAATAAACTGTCTAAAAATATACTTTATAGCTATAAAAATGTAGCTTTAAATACAGAGGTGAAACCGGCTGCCAGCACCGCCCAAAGCAAGGTGAAGTGCAAGCAAAGGACTTAAACTAACCTCACAGGACCAAACGGGGGTTCCATTAATAAATCTAACAATAAATCATTTCAGAAAAACTCTTTCAAAATACATTGTTTTACAATAAACCGCGTAAAATTCCCCGATAAGGTATCAACCGCGCAAAATCCCCGCCCAGAAAACAATCGCTCAAGAATCCACCATAAAAATATATCGTTGTCAAATATATCGTTAAAAGCAAACTGTTAAAAAATATATTGCTAACAATAAACTGTTTCAAAATGTATCTATGACAGCGGAGTGATAGATATGTATCTCTACGCAGAGGATAGCAGTAAGACTAGCTTACATTGGTGGTTTTTGCCCTTGTTTGCACACGCCTTCTATCTAGTGATCTGTCATGGCTGCCATATTTTTTCTCTGTGTGTGTGTGTGTGTGTGTTGTTGCTATGTTTTCGTTTCTAGTGTAGAAACGCTATGCATTATATGCATGTCTCGCGCATTATTTCGCTCGGCAAAGTGTCGACAGGAAGTGTGGCAGTGTTGAGCGCTCGTTCGCGCGCGCGTGTCCTGAGTTCGCTTTACACTCACGTTCAAGTGAAGCACGCTTGTTTCACGTACGAAGTATCGAGGTGCGATGTACGAAGTATACTCATCGTAGGAGGCCAAGTAAATTTGCCGATTTTGGGAGCATTTGCCGAAGCTGATTGTTTATTTCACTCGCGGCCATACCACGTGACTGTTGCAACCGTAGGGTGGATTTTGGGGGGATTCTGAAACGATTTATTTGAAACGAAATATTCTTAACCGGGGACTCTTTAGTGTTTTTACTTACACGGGGATGTTATTTTTAAGGATTTCAAATGAGACACACCCCACCAAACTAGACTAAACTATGCCAAACTAACCAAACGAAACTAAACCGACCTAACATAAACTGATCTAACTCGACTCGGAATGTAATCAATCCGCCTCCGTGCTAGATGGTGAGGGGATTTTGAAATGGTTTATTTTTAATTGTGGATTATTAAGTGGTGATTTCTAAGCGGAGGTAGTAAGTGATTTATTATTGAATGTTTTATTCTTAAAGGACGACGGAAGCGAAAATAAGCTGCAAAGCTGTTTACCTCATATTGCGGTGTGCACCAAAACAATGCGGAATTCGACTTAGGTTCACTGATATTAGTTGAAATGTCACCATAATCGCGACATAAAATTCGGCCGCGGAGCACTCTGAGCCCTTGGCGAGCGCCGCCGCGCCGCCATAGCAGACTACGGAAGTGACGCACTTTGTCTCTGCTGTTGGTGTTCCTGACTTTCATTCCGCGGTTGTTCTGCGATCGGAGGTTGATTTTTGCGACAAGAAAAATTGTATATGCTTTTGAAGTGTTTCTTGGCTGTGCTACAACATGTTGCCGACTTCCTTTCGGCAACGCGAGGACAGGGTGTTCCTTGGACGAACGACACACGGGTAGACAGCACAAACACAGCGTCAAACATCGACTGACGTTTATTACAAAGACAACACTACCGAGGCTGGCCCCCATTATGAGCTGGAGCTCATTCAATCTAGGGGTGAGAGTCTTGCTGCTTACAGTGCTAGATGTCTTACCTTGCGTTCGGCAAGGTTATGTTTCAGAACAAACACGCTGTACTAGTCTGTGGTTGTTTCCATGGCCGTATTGACCATTGGCGCTAAGCTTGCAATTGAGAGATGCGTGGTTCAAATTCCGCAGATGTCTCGCTTTTTTATGACTCATATTTCAACTGTTTCCAAAAGACAGGAAACTTATTCTCGCCGCGAATCCGTCTCTGCCTACTTGGAGACAGGTGAAACAAGACAAGTAGTGTGCAGAGATATTGTTGACGAATGGTTCAAAACAAATCCGGAGGTGCTCATTAGCCTTGGCTTGACAACGAAGTGCATCCAGCTGCAAGAAGTAGCGGTTCCTTCTATATTTTCGCGGAAAGGGACGGCACAAATATTTGCCTCCACTTGGCCTTTCTGAGTACGTCTGATTCCGGTTGCGGGAAAAAAAAATGAGAAGAAGAAACATAGGTACGAACCTATCTCTCATCGGACACATCACCTTCACATTTCCACGAGATCTCCGAATCGAACATCTTGAGTCGCTGTTCGGAATTCGCCGTGTTTATCCCGTTCACCTGGCAGGCGCACATGGAGCTCGAGAGATATTTGACGTCACGCGCTCCTCAGATTCTCCCGCAATGCTTTGCGGCAGCCTGCGCGCTCCATGGGCGATCGTGTCGGGTGGGAGCCCAGCGGGCTCGTAATCGTCAAAAATATGCCCATCCGTACACCGTATTCACAAAATATTGGTGTGGAACCCATAATCCTACGTAAGATTTACACCTTGTTTGGATCCTTTCTTGCAATCGACGAATTTCGCTTCCGTTGTCCTTTAAGCGGTTTATTCTTGATGGTGGATTTCTGGTACCTCCCGTGATAGTATATGTATCTCTACGCAGAGGATAGCAGTAAGACGTAGATTACATTGGCGGGTTTTACCCTTGTTAGCACTCACTTTCTACCTAGTGGTCTGTCATGGCTGCGACTTTTCATATATATATATATATACCATGTACGAAGTATCGAAGTGCGATGTACGAGCTATACTCATGGTAGGAGTCCAATCAAATTCGCCGACTTTTGGACTATTTCTCGAAACGGATCGTCTATTTCACTCGGGGCATACAACGTGGCTGGTGGGTCCTACCATCCAACCGTAGGGTGGATCTTGAGGGGATTCCGAAACGATGTATTTTTAACGATATATTCCTAACCGGGGACTCTTTAGCATTTTTGCGTACACGGGGATATTTCAGTGATTATTTTTGTGCGTTCACTTTTAAGAGTATATTCTGGGAGATTTATTCTTGAACAGTGGCCACTTACGCGTTTATTTTTGAAAGGTTATTTTTAAGGGTTTCAAGCGGGGTACACCCCTCCTCGCGCTATATATCGAGAGCGGAAACTCGCGGGAAGACGGGACCAAGGCTGTCGGAGAGAGGACGTTTTCCCCGTCAAAATAAGGCGTCAATCACCTTCCTACACAAGAAAACAATCGATATAGACAGAGATGCCAACGGCCCCATGTATCAGCAGCTGTTGACATGCGGTCCCTAACTCGAGAACTGAGAGGGATAGAAAGGTGCTGCAAGTTTCTACAAGTTCGGCGTGTCGAGTACAGTGACGTTCTGAAAGGGAAGCTCAGGTCTGCCGCGGGGTTCGAAACTAAAAAGAGGGAGAAAGGTCACAGAATGGGGACCGCTTCAGTAATTTCGAAAATAACGTCATAACCCCTGGAAGCAGACGGCTAGCGCCAACTGGAAAGGTGAAGCGTAAGGAACGCATCATATACACTCAAAATTATAAGTATATCCGACGTAGGGTGAGCGAGTTACGGCACTAAACAGCAGGAAGCCTTTCCAAACGACGTTACCAGTCGTACTGGCGCCAGGGTTCCTAAATCGATATTTATTTTTATTTAATTATTTTTGTTTATGAAATACTGCACAATTCGTTGGAGTCCGAGTAGGAGTGGTCTCTGACACTACACAGAAAGGAATGCAAACGAGTATCTATCACAACAAGCAATTCCGAAGTCATCACATAATGCGAAAATACAATAGCAGCGCTTTGCACTTCCCGAGATCACAAGTGTTTGACAAGACAAGTGCTACATACGATCGAGACAGGAAAGAAAACAATGCAACCTGAGGGATATTATTCCAATCTTGTATAATGCGGACAAAAAATGAATTTTTAAATCTACTTGTACGAGCATATACTGTCATTAAACTGTATTCATGACGGTGTCGGGTACTTCTAGACTGTATGCTGGATACATACTGGTCAGGGTTGAGCCCTAGTCTACGCGTATACAACATATAGAGGAATTTTAACCGCGCGCATTTCCTTCTATGAGCTAGAGATTCTAAACCGACATCGCGAATCATTTGTGTTGGCGAGCTACGCCTGTTGGATGAATCTCGCTGCAAGGCGCTGAATCTTTTCAAGTTCACCTATGTATTTCTGTGTATTGGGATCCCATACCACGGCAGCATATTAAACCGATGGTCGAACAATAGATTTATAAGCTGCGATCTTAACGTCCTTGCTAGTACAGTGAAGCTTTATTCGCAATAATCCCAGCTTCCTACGGGCCACTGTACATATATTTGCGATATGTTTGGACCAGGATAATTTGTCTGTAATGGTTACGCCGAGATACTTATATTGACTTACTTTTGTTATGGCAGTATCACCTATGTTATATATGAATACGAAAGGATTCTTTCTTGCCGTTATGCTCATAAAAACGGTCTTTTCAGGATTAACAACCATGTCCCAATTGGAACACCACTCTATGTAAACTAATACTTAAGTGCTCCTGACCCTTAATGGATGACACAGGAAGAAACAATATACAATCATCCGCAAACATTCGGATTGAAACCTGGGGACCCACAAAATCCGGTAGATCATTAATGTACAGTAAGAACAATAATGGGCTCAAGACTGGCCCTTGGGGAACACCCAATTTGACTTCTAGAAGGCACGATAGTGTTTCACTTATGTCCACAAACTGCCTACGACTGGATAAGTATCTTTGGATCCACCTAATGATGTTGGATGGTACCCCTATAGCAGACAATTTAGAAATTAATTTTATTTTGTGGGACCTTATCAAATGCTTTGGAGTAGTCAAGAAAAATTACATCCGTCTGGCCACCCTTATCTGAAGTTTTTGAAAATTCATGAACTGCAGTTACGAGTTGAGTGACAGTGGAATAACCCCGGCGGAATCCGTGTTGGCAGTCTGACAGAATGCTGTGTTCTCTTAAAAATGCAGTAGCGCATTTGCTATCACGTGTTCCAAAAGCTTGCATGAAACAGATGTTAACGAAATAGGCCGATAGTTAAGAATATTATGTTTGTCACCCTTCTTAAACACTGGCACGATACGAGCGATCCGCCAACCTTCAGGAATACTGCACTGCTCAAGCGAACATTGGAATATTTGCACTAAACATTTTCCTATCGTTTCGGCATATCTCCGGAGAAACATATTTGGAACACCATCAGGACCAACAGACTTTTTCACATCTATATTCAACAGCATGGATAGAACACCAGAATAGGACACATCTATGTGGAGATGAGGGCCTTCATCATTCAAAACTGTCACGCAACCAGTACCACTTTCAGTGAATACACTTTGAAAATATGCATTAAACAGATCCGCCATCTCTTCATTGTCCGATATAACAGAACCATTATTCTGAATCTGCTCGACACACTTTTTATGTTCAGAAAGATGGGGTTTTGCGGGTTCTCCGTCGCACAGCGGGATAATGAGTAAGAAATAATATTTCTTAGTTTGTCGTAACTTTCCCTGTAGGGACAGTTTCAGTTGTGTTATTTTTTCCTTGTCTGAATTTGACTGTCTTCGTAACCTTTTAATGTTACGTTTAATGCGTTTTATTTCTCTAGTAACCCAAGGATTATTCCTCTGAGTACACTTCCTTTTGTTTGGAATAAAGGTATCTAAGCAGTTTTTGCAGTGATTCTTACATTTATTCCAAAGTACATTAACGTCGCTGTCTGTAAACGTATCCAAAGCCCGGTTCAGATATTCCACAACCTGTACGTCATTGGAAGCATTATAATTTTTAGCAGTGATGATTTTTGAAGGCCCATTGTTCCTTACTCCACTCAACATGACAACAAAATACACCAACCTATGGTCTGATATGCCCTCATCAACTGGAACAGTAGCCCTCCTTATACCACTGCTGACAAGTACATGATCTAACAAAGATGCAGATACGTTGGTTATTCTGGTGGGTTCGTGCACTATTTGAATTAGGTCATAGGCTGTCATCATATCTAACAGTACCTCTGAGCTCACAGCATCACTTCCGCCACACCTGAGGGTATTCCAGTCAATGTCCCCGAGATTAAAATCCCCTGCAATTATGAGCTTATGGTTCCGATAACGATCAACATAGCAATGCAATTGATGCATAAAATCCGGCACCGCTCTAGGAGCGCGACACACACCGATCACTATTACTGTATTCCCGCGGAAGTTAATTTTACAGCATAGACTTTCATGTTGTTCGATCTGATTGAGAGCAAGTACCCCCACATTATGTTTTGCAAGTATGGCGACACCGCCTCCCCTACTTGAACGGTCCCTTATATATACTTTGTAAGACGGGGGGAAGATAACGCCATCAGGGTAAGCGGAGATTAGCCATGTTTCAGTAATTATCATGACATGTGGATCATAACTTAGCAAAACATGCTCAAGTTTATCACATTTATTTACAACACTCTGAGCATTCAAACATACAAATCTGCATTCTTTTTCGCATTCACTTTGTCACTTCGCATCTAGTGACCTCGTGTGTACAATATTACGTGCGTTCTTATCGTCATCCCAAATATACAACGTACCATTAATGTATAACTTATCTCGAACTAGCCTTACGTTGTCCCCGCGTTTCCTTTCCTCTTGGGTACTTTCCCACAAACACTTTCTTTTACAAAGCGTTTCCTTGGAAAAATGATTTCTAACAAAAATGTTAGTACCTTTTAGTTTTGGAACATTTTTCATTATACGTTATGCTGTCAGCCAGTATTACAAGGATGTGCTGTGGTACTAGCACCTGATATGTACAGTAAACTTTATGTCAGCGCTTGGTATAGCCGGTATACTTCTGGTAAGAGTCTTGTATTACATATATTCAAAACAAATCGGCTGATACCTCTGCTGATACGTTCTGGTATCGATTCATATCAGTTTCTTCTAGTAGGGGCGAGAACAGCTTTCCAGTGGGTAATCCCTTCAGGACAGGACCGAATATGACGAAGTACCAGTTGCCACAGACACAGATGCCAAAAGACTCCCGGCTAATGATTACGAGAAGCTCCTGCACGAACTCATGAAAAAATATGAAGACGCAGATTTGTGTCTAAAGGGACTGCATTATTTACACTGGCGCCTGCCTCGTGATCAAAACAGCGAATCATGGACTTTATGGAGCTCCAGAAAGAATGGTTCGCAAAACCAGGGAATTAAAGGCCACAAAAGGAGATCTGAAACCAAATATGAGTACAACTCAAACCACCCACGGTTGCAGGACCGGAAAGGCGGAGTAAGGGAGTAAGTATTGAATAACGTCCGCAGTATACCCCAGGAAATAGAAGGGTCATGATTCCTTGAGGTCCTCCACTCCGCAACTTAGTTATTTGATACAGATTAAAGTTTGTCATTCAGTACGCTATTCTTCCGACACTTTCAAGAAACACTCGAAAAGAGACCACCTGTGACGTCGCTTCATGTCGCGAAATCATTGCTTCGCTCCAATTCATGTTTCTCGTAAATCCGCAATAAAACAATCTAAAGAAAACTACATGGGGCATGACCTGCCATCACTCCTCGTTAATAATCCCAGGAAATGCTGGAACGTGATATCACCCAAGACTAACGACAGCGTCCGTGTTACCGATGCAGCTGGCAATCCGATTCCACTTTCTGATACCGCTTCCGAGTTCGCCACATACTGTTCCTCTGTTTTTGGCCCCTCCAACAACGGATCATTCCAATTATGTTGCACCAAGCCAACATGCACAGATGGACGGCATCCATATCTCATCGCATGGCATTTGTAAAATCATCCAATCACTGAAGCCGTCTACCAGCTCTGGCGATGGCGGTATTTCTGCGAAAATGCTACTCATTACGATGCACATCTCCAACATAATCTTAATCTACATCTGTTCACAGTCGCATCAGGAAGGGGTGCTCCCCGCCGACTGGAAAACAGGGAAGGTCGTTCCAATTTTCAAGTCAGAAAGTAACCATCTAGCGAGCAACTACCGTCCAGTTTCATTAACTAGTATTTGTTGCAAGATTTTCGAACACCTTATCTACTCCCACACAGTGAAATTCCTCGAACACAACAATCTTTTCTACCCTTTGCAGCACGGCTTCCGTTGTAACTATTCCTGCAAAACGCAACTCGCCGGATTTTTACATGACCTACTTACTAATTCCGACTCGTTACTTCAGACCGACGCGATATTCTTAGATTTTAAGAAAGCTTTTGATAAGGTCGACTGTGCACCTTCCTGACATTGTGGCATACCGCAGGATGAAAGCTAAGGTAACACGAGAACTTAAGAAGGAAGACCGGAAGCGTTGGCGTAAGTTTTTTTATTTTTTATTTTTTGATTGCGTGTTAGCGCCGCGAAGCAACTGTGGCTATGAGCGGCGTACAGATGTGGACAGACGAAGAGAGAACAGGAGGAAGGAGTGGGGGACAGGGGGATTAGTATGCGTCCTGGGTCGACTTCAGGGGGAACTGTGCCGACATTCGTCTGGAAAGTCTTCCGAAAACCCAGGGAAAACCTCAGACAGCACAGCCGGCGGTAGGATTCGAACCCACCACCTCCCAGTCTACAGCACGACCTTGGTTACCACCAACGAGCGGACGCCTTAGCCCACTCGGCCATGCCGCTGGTCGTAAGTTCTGTCAACGCCTTTCACCGTTTGACCCCGCCACAAAGATGTGGAGGACAATTCGAGCTCTGAGGGATGCGCCCCCTCAAAAGAATCCTCTCGCGGCATTGGCTATCGTTAATGGTGAAAAACGAAATCACGCTAGCGACAGATTTCTCCGTTGTTCAAACGACACCGGTGGCTGCCTCGACGTCTGCGGTACACAACAATTTTGTCCAGAGCTTGACGACAGAAATCCACCAAGACTGGCCCCTCCCACCGGACGTTATGGACTGCGACTTTACTCTAATCGAGCTGAAGACTGCGTTGAAACTTGTGAATGCGCGATCGTCTCCAAGACCAGATAAAATCACCTATGCCGCCCTGCGCAACCTTGACGAGAAGTCACTCCAAGCTGTCCTTCATGTTTATTATACGTCTTGGCGACAGGGATCCGTAACATCTACGTGGAAGGAGGCATTAGTTGTTCCCATCCTGAAACCAGGCAAACCCCCAAATGCCCTATCCTCCTTTCGCCCTGTGAGCCTGACAAACTGTGTAGGAAAGCTGATGGAGATAATGGTTTTGCATCGCCTCGACTGGTGGCCCAAAAAAACAAGGTGCGTTCCCTCAAGAAGTGGCTGGATTTCGTCGCCGCCAAAGCTCCATGGATCCAGTTCTCGATCTAGTTTCTACAGACCAACATGCTCGTGCTCATCGGCTGATCGTTGTAGCGGTCTTCCTCGACATTAAACGCGCGTATGATACTGCCTCGCACATCTGTGTGCTCCACGGGTTGCGGTTTTTTGGCGTATCTAATCGCCCCTTGAGCTGGCTCCACGATTTCCGTGCGGACCGAACTGTCCCTGTCCGCATATCCCACAGCCAAAGCCCCAAGCACCCTATTCAGCAAGGCATACCCCAAGGAAGCATTCTCAGTCCGACACTCTTTAATGTGGTAATGGCAGGACTAAAATCGATAGTTCCTCGCAAGGTAGCATTCTCCGTGTATGCCGATGACGTTGCCTTTTGGACAGCAGACAAGCCATGACCAGACATTCAGCGCCGTTTGCAACACGCCTTAAACAATTTCCATCTCTACCTTACGCAACTTGGAATGGACCTTTCGCCTGAAAAGTGCGTCGAGCTCCCTTTGACTCAAAAGGCTATGCGTAATTTCCCTCTTTGGGTGGGTCCAAAGAAGCTCGAGCCTGTGCGTTCCCATCGCTTCCTTTGTGTGGTCCTGGACTCGAACCTGCGCTGGGCTCGCCACATTAAGCACCTTGAAACCAAAGTGCAGCGATGGCTTCCTGCAGTTCAACATCTTTCTGGCTTAGGCTGGGGCTATGATCAGCGCAACCTCCTAGCCGTTCACGCGGCTTTGGTGAGGGTGACTGGCTTTACACCCTTCCAGTCTTGCATAGGGTTTCTACAACATCGTTAAATACCCTTCGGACCCTGTTCGCCCGAAGCCTCCATTGCTGCCTTGGAGTTCCAAGAATGGCTGAAACATGGCAAGTCCTAGTTCAAGCTGGTGAACTCCCGGTGGAGGTCCTCTGTGAGCGGGAAACGTCTCGACTACTTCCAACGTTTCCAACGTTCCCCGTCACCCACTCCTCAGGAAAATTCGATACCCTCCTGAAAATGATTTCCATCGCGTAGCGCAGAGGCCACGCCACGCTTTCACGGGCTTCACACCTAGGACACTGTCACACCGCCGAACGACCCCTGGTCTCTGCCTGTGCCACCCACCTTCGCACGTCTTCCTGACCTCGAGGTCCGCAGAGCTCTCGTTCCCCCTCAAGTCCTTTGAGCCAATTTTTATGCTCTCGTAGACGCGAATGTTTCCACCTCTACCGCCGCATACACCGATGGCGCATCTCGCAATGGCAAGTCCGCGTCGGCATTCGTCATCTCATCCGAAGGCGTAGTTGAAAGACGTCGCCTTTGGCATCATACGTCATCCACAGCTGCGGAACTATATGCCATACTTTTCTTTCTGCAGCACATCGTTCACTTTACCCCACGGAATTGGGTGGTCTTCACTGACTCAATCTCTGCACTGCAAGCAATTCAAAATTCTGCCATACGAGGCTTCTCGCCACCGTCGGTTATGGATGTGTTAATGGCTTACAAACTTGTCTACGAAGCAGGACACAGGCTAATTCTTCAGTAGGTTCCAGCCCATTGCGGTGTCGAAGGCAATAAACAGGCTGACAGCGCCGCCGACGCAGCTCTCTCGTCTCGGAGACGGACGCGTATGAAGTGGAACAGCCTTTAGCCTTTAGGCTTTTTCAGAGCCGTTGAAAAAGAAATCGAACCATCACGGACCTCCCGCCATAATCTGGACGGGAGGTCCAACGTCTCTATGACACTTACCATAGGTCAACAGGTCCCCGTCAGCCCTTCCAAACGCCAACGGGTAGGGAGCCCTTCCTCTGGTGATCCCAACATTCCACAGATCGTGAATGTTCCCGACAACACCATGGACACTTCGGCACCGCCAGCTCCTCAGCAGACAGATGCGATGAACGATAGCAACCTTGCCACTTCACTTCATGACCCGTTCACCACTGTCACCTACCGAGCCGGCGGTATTCCCATACTGTTTCGACCAGCAACTACTGACTACTCCTTCTGGAATGTGAATCCTAATGCGGTCGCTAGTGAGATACGCCTGCTAACCCAACAACAGGTTATGCACCACCGTTTCCACCGAGATGGTTCTCTCTTCGTCTCCGTACGGTCCGAAGCAGCCGCCCGCAACCTTTTGTCTGCTAAGTGCTTAGCTGGCATTCCGGTGATACCATCCATACCCCAATCGTACGCCAGAAATATGGGCAAGATATATGATGTTCCAAGAGAGTATTCGAACGACGACCTCGTGCTCTATCTTAAAGACGCAGGGGTTTTATCAGCACGGCGACAGGTTCGGCATTCCCTAGCAGAAGATGGCAGTGATGTGTTCCCCGCGTTACGGAGCGTTATCCTGACTTTTGAACCTACAATCCGTCTTCCTCCCCGAATTGCCCTTGGGTTTCAGACCTTCACAGTCCAAGAGTACATAGAAGGCCCCATACAGTGTTATAACTGCCAACGATTTGGCCATATTGCACGAAATTGCCGAGGTTCTACACGGTGTTGCATCTGCGCCGGACCTCACCGGAGATCAGACTGCAACAATAAAAGAGAGCCAAAGTGTCCTAACTGCAAATCCAGTCATCCCGCATCATTTTCTTTATGTCCTGTCAAGACCGCCGCCACCGAGAGGCACCAAGACCGAACCCTACGACTTCCGTCTGACGCTCCTAGGGATGCTAGTGCCACACTCCCGTCTCGTACAAATGCACAAGAATTTCCTGCACTACCCCCTCGATCTGCACCAGGTAAACGAGGGTCGCTGAACACAGTCGCGGCTACGCCTATCACAAGCGCACCGCCTCCTCGTCCATCAAGACAGATTACAAACACTTACGCCAGTGTGACGGAACCAGCACCCTCATCAGCCCCCCTGTGCCCCCGGCCTATGCGTCATTCCACGTTACTTGCAGTGACGCCGACATCACGAAGTTGCTGGATGAGAACGTCTGGCCAAGCGACTGTCTATTCCGTGAATTTTCTGGCGTTCTCCGACCTACCATGATTCAAGCGGCTCCTCGCGATGACGCAGCCACCTCCTCTCAACACAATGCAGTACCTGCATAACGGCAGAAATAATGTGTTTGACTGCACCGTATATTATCAGAATGTCCGCGGCCTTCGTACGAAAAACGTTGAGTGCTTCCACAATGTCATTGATCTTGATTCTGATGTCCTTTGTTTGACTGAGACGTGGCTGTGGCCAGGCATACCAAGTTCCTCGTGTTTCCCAGAATATTACACTGTCTTTAGGTCCGACCGTTGTCATACGCAAGCCCAAAGGGGTGGCGGTTCTCTTATTGCTGTGCGATCCCGTTATAGCTGTCGCCGTCGTTCCGATCTTGAGCTAGTGCCCGATTGTGTTTGGGTTGAGCTCATCCTCAGTGGCAATGACCGTATACTAATAGGCGTGCACTACTTTCACCCTGGATATAGCCCAGATGCCCTTGAAAGGTACTTCCTACTTCTGGGAGAAAAATTAATTCGACTACAATGTAAAATATTAATCTTGGGTGACTTCAATGCTCCTGGTGTCGACTTTACTAGCAATAACGTAACAGCGCATACCTCCTGCTCAGTCCGTTTCTGCCATTTACTTCTTGACTTTGCTCACTTTCATCAGCTCATGCAACTGAATAATGTACCTAACAAGGACGGTTACACGCTGGACTTATGTTTTTCAAACTTCAGTGCCTCTGTCGAGCGCTCTCTCTCGCCTATCGTTCCTATTGATGGTTATCACCCCCCTCTGTCCATTGTACTCCCACACGTACGGACCCATGTCACGCGTCCCCAGTCCTCGAGGTTGGCTCTCAACAGAGGAGACTATGTCGGCCTCTATCATCATCTTGATTCGTGTGATTTCTCGTCTGTACTTAGCTGTTCTGACCCCAACGACGCCGTATCCCGCTTTACCGAAATTTTTGTTGATAGCATTACTAAGTATGTTCCGCAGTATACGCCTCGTCGTTCAAAGTATCCACACTGGTTTTCCCCTGAATCGCGTCGCTATCTCAGTAAGAAAAAGCATTTTCACAGGAGGTATAAATAACATGGGAACGCGGCTGACTACGAACAATTTGTTATTTTTCGCGCACGTTTGAAAAAAGCCGTTGTGCACGACCGCAGGTTGCACTTGAGCACCGTCGAAGCGAATGTAAATGATAATCCTCGTAACTTCTGGAAGTGGCACAAACTTCAGAAACGCGGTCCGGTCATGTCGCCTTCTCTCCGTGACGGTCACGCCTTGTACTCTGACCCCCCAACCGTTGCAAAGATGTTTGCTGCGCAGTTCAGTTCGGTGTACGACGGTACCAGTAACACTACTGCTTCCGCTGATTTCAAGACCGCACCGTACACTGATGATTTGCCTACATTTGTTATCACTGAGAGTGATGTAAGCGAAGCGATCCGCAGGTTGAAACCCACAACAACACCTGGCCCTGATGGAATTCCAGCTATTTTTCTGAAAGCTTACTCTGATGTTGTTACACCTGTACTATCGTTCATTTATAACTTGTCACTGAGATGCAATAATTTCCCTAGTCACTGGAAGTCATCCGTTGTGATTCCTGTCCACAAGTCAGGAGACCGGCACATTGCGACCAACTACAGACCGATCAGTATTCTATGCGCGCCTTCTAAGGCGTTTGAGCACATCATATATACGCACTTGTCGTCGTTTTTCAAACGCAAGCTCGTTGACTCTCAACATGGCTTCATGGCAGGCAGATCTACGGTAACAAATTTGGTATCCTTCATGTCTTCCGTTGCCCCTGTCGTCAGTGCTCGCGGTCAGATTGATGTTGTCTACTTCGATGTGTCAAAAGCTTTCGATTTAATGAGTCACGGCCTCCTACTAGATAAGCTACGTACATCCGGTGTTTCTGACCCGCTTGTTGCATTCTTCGAGTCATACCTAAGTCTGCGTTCCTGTTCTGTTTTTGTTTCGGGCACGTATTCAGATGCATATGTTCCCACATCTGGGGTCCCTCAGGGATCCAACCTAGGTCCTCTGCTTTTTAATATATTTGTGAATGACATGTCATCCTGCCTCAAACATTCTACTCTACTTCAGTATACGGATGATTTCAAATTAATGAAAGCGATCTCTTCGGTTTCCGACTGCTTACAGCTACAGGCAGATATATCCAGTATACTGTCATGGTGCAGTGCCAACGGTCTCAAAATTAACAGCGCAAAGACGAAGGTTGTCTCGTTCACACGCAAGACAAATATCTCTGTGTTTCGATACTTCTCCGACATTGAAATATGTCGTGTTGACAGTATCCGAGATTTAGGAGTTATTTTTGATGCCAAGCTGCTATTCCATGAACATGTCGCAGCGGTTCGTTCTTCCGCTCTTCGCACGCTGGGCCTCCTGTCATACACATGCAAGGAGTTTCAGACTCCTGCTGTCTTCGTTAAACTTTACAAGTCCTATGTTCTTCCCAGGCTTGAATATGCCTCTGTTGCTTAGAACGCACTTTCAGGTACTGATACAAAGCGTCTTGAGGCTGTACAAAAACGAGCGCTCCATATCATACACAATGGCTTTTTACGAAAAAAGTTATTGTATGACTATGACACACTATTGCAATATTTTCACCTTCACTCACTGGCCACACGTCGCTCTATCGCCGACGCCCTATTTCTGTACAAATGTGTTCATGCCCGTGTTGATTCGCCACTCCTGCTGAGCCTCCTAAACTTTTGTATTCCTCGCGCGGCTTTTCGTAATCCACCAGTCTTCTACGTTAAACGCTTCTGCCCCAGCGATCCAATTACCCGATGCCAAATTCTTCTGAACTCCCTTCCCCCCACATGTGATATTTTCCACGCCTCCAGCGCATCCCTTAAACGCGACGTTATTTCTTTCCTTCATCAGTGAATTTTCAATCGTGATATTATTTCCTTTGTTTTGTACAGTATATCGTCTCATTCCATCTTATAACTTATGTGCTGCGCGTAATCTATGTATTGTAGTTTTGTTGCTGATATTTCATTGCATGTACTGCCTGGTATACTTGTCTGTAAATATGTAAGTACGTATGCCTGTTATGTTTGTAATGTACCTCTGTTTGTATCCCACTGTATATGTATTATATATATGTCTGTATTGTATCTACTGTGAGTTATGTGTATTGTGTGCGCCAACACCAAGGCCTTAGCGGCCGTTCTTGGGCACTAATAAAAATTATTATTATTATTATTATTAAATATATGCCTCCTCTGGGGACTCTTCTCAGCGGTACTCGCTGCCCTTAAGGCCATTGTCTCTGCTTTTCCTGGTGCGTCGCAACTGCCCGAGGTTCAAGCGCTTCTGGCACTGGAGGCATTATCTTCGCATCAGCATGACGGAATTGTATAAAAACGCCCTGGCCATGCAGTGGAATCCTCGAAGCCTGCGTAACAAGCTCCCAGATTTTAAATTACATCTCCAACAGTACAAGTTCCCTTTCATAGCTATATGCGAACACGGCATGGATTGTACACATCGTGTTAGTGGATACAATCTATCGCTCTCATCATTCCCCTGAGAGTAGAGCAGCGCTATACGTTCGCAATGACCTCGTTGCTGCACCCATCGGCTCAGTTTGCCATCGCTCTTATGATTACGTCACATGCAGGATCCGCCTTGGCCCCATGCTGTTAACGGTCGTCAGTATCTATATCCGTCCCGCGGTACAGGTCCCGTGGAGTGACCTGGAACGCTTACTTGGTTCTCTGAAAGCCCCGGCGCTTGTGCTAGGGGACTTCAATGCACATCACTCGGCCTGGGGAAGCCGAAGGACGGATAGTAGGGGAAGGAGGTTGTTAGAGGCAATGGAGAATAATAACATGTGCCTGCTGAACAACCGCGAGCCCACTTACATGCGATCCCCAATGTCACTTGATGTATTGGACCTCTCGTGGTCCTCAAACGACATAATTCGCCACTTGTCGTGCGCTACGGACGTCGACACTAGAGGTAGCGATCATTTTCCTCTATATATTTCGCACGACAGACTGCCCCTCTCAGCAACTGCTGGACTGATTTCTTTCACAAACTGGAGACGTTTTCGTGCGGGCCTCAGAACATCTGTGCACACCGGTATGTCCCCAGAGGCTCTCTCTCAAGCAATTACCCGCGGTATTCAGGACGCGGTGGTCATGTCTAAAAGGGTAACAGGCCATATCGGCCATTCCCCCGCTATTAATCACCTTAGAGCATTACGTCGCCGAGCAGAAAGAACGGCTCGTCGGACAGGGCAACTTACGGACATTGTGGAATACCGCCGGATGAAAGCTAAAGTAACACGAGAACTTAAAAACGAGGACAGGAAGCGTTGGCGTAAGTTTTGCCACCACCTTTCACCGTTCGATCCGGCCACGAAGATCTGGCGGACAATCCGATCTCTGAAGGAGGCGCCCCCTCAAAAGAATCCTCTCGCGGCCTTGGCTATCGTTCAGCGTGTAGACGAGAACACGCTTGCGACGGAGTTCTGTGTGGTACTAACGACTCCGGCGGCTGCCTCGACCACGCCCCTACACCACAGTTTTGTCCACAGTTTGACGGCTGAACTTCACCACGACTGGCCCCGTCCCCCGGAAGTTATGGACCGCGACTTCACACTAATCGAGCTAAAGGCAGCGTTGAAGCTTGTGAACGCCAGCTCGTCCCCTGGGCCCGATAAAATCACCTATGCCGCCCTACGAAACCTTGACGGGCGGTCACTCCAAGCTCTCCTTCATGTCTATAATACGTCTTGGCAACAAGGATCTTTACCACATACATGGAAGGAGGACTTGGTTGTTCCCATCCTGAAACCAGGCAAGCCCCCAAATGCCCTATCCTCCTTTCGCCCGGTGAGCCTGACAAGCTGTGTGGGGAAACTGATGGAGAGAATGGTTTTGCATCGCCTCGACTGGTGGCTCGAAAAACGACGTGCGTTCCCTCACGAAATGGCTGGATTTCGTCGCCACCGAAGCTCCATGGATCCAGTTCTCGACCTAGTCTCTACAGTTCAACATGCTCGAGCCCATCGACGGATCGTCCGATCGGTCTTCCTCGACATCAAGCGCGCCTATGATACCGTCTCGCACATTTGTGTGCTGCATGCCTTGCGCTCGTTTGGAGTATCCGGTCGGCTCTTCATCTGGCTCCAAGACTTCCTTACGGACCGAACTGTCGCTGTCCGTACGTCCCAAGGCCAAAGCCCTCAGCATCCTGTTCCCCAAGGAGTCCCCCAAGGAAGCATTCTCAGCCCGACACTCTTTAACGTGGTGATGGCCGGCCTACAATCAGTAATTCCTCGCAAAGTGTCGTTCTCCGTGTATGCAGATGACGTCGCCCTTTGGACAGTAGGAAAATCACGCCCGGCTCTCCAGCGCTGCCTGCAGCTCGCTTTAAACAATATCCATACGTACCTGACGCACCTCAGGATGGACCTTTCACCCGAAAAGTGTGTCGAGCTCCCTTTCACGCGTAAAGCTATGGCCAATTTCCCACTTTGGCTTGGTTTAAAGAAGCTAGAACCAGTACGCTTTCACCGCTTCCTTGGCGTGGTAATCGACTCGGACTTGCGCTGGGCTCGGCACATTAAACACCTTGAAACTAAAGTGCAGCGATGGCTCCCCGCAATCCAACATCTTTCTGGCCCAGGATGGGGCTGTGATCAGCGTTCCCTGCTCGCGGTTCACGCGGCATTGGTGAGGGCAACTGTGCTTTACAGCCTTCCTATTCTGCACAGGATATCAACAACTTCATTAAATACGCTTCGGTCCCTGTTTGCTCGAAGCCTTCGTCGATGCCTCGGAGTTCCAAGAATGGCTGAAACACGACAAGTACTGGCTGTAGCTGGTGAGCTCCCGATTGAAGTGTGAACGGGAAACGTGTACGGGAAACGGCTCGGCACTACCTCCGTTTGCGTGCTCACATTCCCCGCCACCCGCTACTCAGGAAAATTCGATACCGCCCTGGAAGCGACTTCTATCGAGTAGCGCAGAGGACACGCCAGACTCTCACTGGCTTCATAACTAAGGACACTATACCGCCGGAAGCCCCCTGGTCTCTACCGGTACCGCCCACTTTTGTACGCCTCCCAAACCTTCTGCAAAGAAGAGATCAGGTCCCCCCTCAAGTACTCCGAGCCCATTTTCATGCTCTGGTAGACGAGAAGTTTTCTACGTTTACGGCAGCATATACTGATGGCGCATCCCGAAACAACAAGTCCGCCTCAGCCTTCGTCATTCCATCCGAAGGCGTCGTGCACGGAAGACGCCTTTCACATCCAACCTCCTCCACAGCTGCGGAACTCTATGCCATCCTTTTCTTTCTACAACACATCGCTGATTTTCCACCCCGGGAATGGGCAGTCTTTACAGACTCCAAATCTGCACTTCAAGCAATTGAAACTTCCGGCATACGAGGCCCATCCGCAACCCTAGTCACAGACGTGTTAATGGCTTACCACACTATCTACGCCGCAGGCCACAGGCTAGTTCTCCAGTGGGTTCCAGCCCATTGTGGTGTCGTGGGGAACGAGCAGGCCGACAGCGCCGCAGAAGCAGCACTCTCGTCTCGGAACCGGACCCGTATTGTTCTGCTCAGAGGAGACCGCCGTTCAATTCTGCGACGTCTAGTGACACCCCTGGCTTCCCGCCAACGGACAACCGACATTCTTCCCCCCTCTATGTTGAACAGAGTTGATCCCACGCTCGCTTTCCGCATGCCACGAAACACATCTCGTCAGGATGCTGCATTAATCCACCGCATGCGCCTCGATGTGGCCTTTACAGCTCAGTGGCGTTACCACTTGAGACAAATTGATTCTCCCACCTGCTGCCACTGTGGTGCTCTTGAGGATCTGGAGCACATTCTTCTTCATTGCCCTCACTACGAACCTTCCCGAACCACACTCTCCGAGTCTCTTCGTCAGCTGGACTCTCGCCCTTTCTCCCTACCGAAATTGCTTGGTCCCTGGCCCAATCCAGCCCAGCAACGCTCTGCGCTCAAAGGTCTTCTGACATTTCTGGACACCATCGGACTTCGATCGTTATTGTAAAGGGGCACGTTATTTTATTCCCCCCATTCCACCAAGCACTGGGGTAGAGTATCGCCTGTTGCGATGAAACTCCCCACTCTCCAAGGCCGAAAATAAAGTTGTTGTTGTTGTTCGTCAAGATGCCGCATTAGTTCATCGATTGCACATCGACGTGGCCTTTACAGCACAGTGGCGTTACCGCTTGAGACAAGTTGCCCCTCCCCACTGCAGCCACTGCGGTGCTGTTGAAGATCTGGAGCACGTTCTTCTCCATTGCTCACACTACCAATCTTCCCGAACCGTACTCTCCGCATCCCTCAACGAGCTAGACTCTAACCCCTCTCTCTCACAAAATCGCTTGGTCTCTGGCCACATCCAGCACACCAACGCTCAGTCGCCAAGGCTCTCTCCACCTTTCTGGACACCACAGGACTTCGATCCTTATTGTGAACCATTGTATATATATATATATATATACCAACCAATATATTATGCCAACTAGCCCAATCCCCAACCCTTCTTATTGTGAAGGGGCCCATTATTTCATTCCCCGCATCACCACCAGCAATGGGGTAGAGTATCGCTCCCGGCGATGAAACCCCCCCATCCATCATCCCGTAATAAAGTTGTTGTCGTTTTTGATAAGGTCCCAAACGAGTACCTTATTCATAAGCTTTCTGTACTAATCCTCGACCCATTTGCTTTTTTCGGTTGGATACGTGAGTTCCTCGCTAAAAGGTCACTCTTCGTGACGTGTAATAACAATATCATTCCGACCGTATTGCAGTCACATCCGGTGTCCGACAGGTTCGGTCCGCAGCCCACTTTTATTCTTAATCCATATTAATGACCTCCCTAATAACATTTCCTCTAGAGTTCGACTTTTCGCGGATGACTGTGTAATTTACCGTAGGATATGCTCTGCCTTGCCCTGCAGCAGGACCTCTCTGTCATTCAATCCTGGTGCCTAACATGGAGAATGCCCCTTAACCTTCAGAAGTGTCGCTGTTTATCCGTCGTAACACAATGAGATTCCCGCTTTTCTCTTATTCTCTAGTCAACAACGCTTCCTACGCTGACACATATAAGTACCTTGGCGTCATTATCTCTGCTGCCTGACGTGGAATTCATTACAGGCAATGCTAACAGCTCTCTTGATTACATCAGGCGGAACCTTAAGTTAGCACCCCGACATCTTAAAAAGCTTGCTTACACCTCTCTGGTACGACCCAAACTTGAGCACGCCTCCGCAGTCTGGGATCCCTATCAACATTATCTCTTTCGGGCAATTGAATCCATCCAGAACCGAGCAGCAAGATTCATCGTCAGCGACTATATACTCTCGTTTCTCCTCGATAACATTTCTAAAAGAGGATTTTTGCCTTGCCTCACTCGCTAACCGTAGTCTAATTTCAAGGTTATCCCTCTTTCATAGGTTTTTTCACGTTATCCCTCCGCACATATCCCCAATCTCTCGCTCTCGGCTAATCTTTACCCGTCGTGACCATCAGTACAAAGTCAACCGCTACGACTGCAACACGGACGCATTTTCTAAATCATTCTTTTGTAGAACAGCCATTGATTGGAACGACCTCCGAAGGTTTTACTTCCTAGTGGTGGACGTGTAACAACTTATGTATATAGTTTCTTTTTCTTGTCTGAATTATCCTTACCCCCCCCCCCACCATGTAATGCCCCAAGGGGCCTTTGGGGTACGTTGAATAAATAAATTACACGCACTACATACAATTTAAATGGTGCGGTAGAGAGACAGGCTACCAGGCAGGCCTGCATTTGCCCCATAGATAAGGGAGTAGTGTGTAAAATATAAAAAATGCAGGTAGAATATATGGTGCGCCTGTGGTAATCTCTGACCTGATCAAACTATCAGAGTTTATATCAGCATCAACAGTCCATCCGTGTCCCTAGCTTCTACTGATCTCTGCTATTTGAGAATAGAGTTCACCACATGTGACCTCTACTCACTCACCTCCAGCACAACTCCTTGTTTCCTCAGAACAAGACAAATGGTACAATACAACACGCTTGCAAACCTAAAGAAGGGAAGACTAAACCGTTTATATGTCTCTTGTTTACTTTATGTCAGGTTTTAGAGCTCTGTGAAGTGTTGCAAAGAATAATAGCCATACTTACAGTAACGAACGCAATACAGCAATACAATAAGCACATCGAACGCACTAACTTGGAATCACTTCAGAAATGGGTTCTCTTGCAAAACCCAGCCGGTCATGTTCGTCCATGCCATTCAAATGTCACTTGACGCAAGAGGTCGTACAGACGCGATTTTTTTTTTAAATTTTGAAACAGCCTTTCACACTGTTCCCCACTCTCGAATTTTATACAAACTTGAGTCACTAAACCTCGACCCCGCAGCTTTATCACGCAGAAGGCAGACGGTTTTTGCTAATGATACCTTGACAGAGTTCCTCCCTGTCGCATTTGGCATACTTCAATGATCCGTTCTAGAACCACTTCTTTTCCTCATATACATTAATGGCCTACCCCAATCCCTTTCTTGTTCCATCCGTTTATTTGCTGACGACTGTGTCATCATTTATCGTCAGATAAAGTCTAGCGAACTCATTCAAAATGATTTTTATCCAATTTCTCAGGGGTGCAAACATTGCACAATGTCACTCAATGTCTCCAAATGCAAAAATTACGAGTTTTGCACGTTCTGGAACTAATTCGTACCCATCTTATTCACTTAACATCATCCAGGTCTCATGCGTTTCAACATATGAGTATCTTGTGCTGCATATGGATTCGAGTATGTCCCGTTGAGGCCTTCATATCCAAAAAATCATCGGCGACGCCAATAGGAGACTCGGGTACCTTCGTAGGCGCTTTGTGCTTGCACCACCTCATGTAAAACTGCATTCTTACCGTGCATTCGTGCTGCCCAAACTCGAATACGCAACGGCCGTATGGGTTCCACCTCAAGAGCACCTAGTTCAAGCATTGGAGTCAGTTCTGAAGAGGGCAATGCGCTTCATTACCTCCAGCTATTCCAGAGACGCAAGTGTTGCAGGTATAAAGAAAAACCTTGGCTGTGATCTTCTCTCGACAAGACGGTTGATAGCCAGGCTGTGCCTCTTGCATAAAGTTTCTCACAACACAAACGCTCGCGATCGTCTCTTAGTCCCTGCTAACTATGTTTCATCTCGTCGCGACCACATCCACAATATTTAGCTACCCCATTGTAACACCACTTCCTTTCTAAAATCATTCTTTCCTAAAACAATTAGTGATTGGAATCTTCAGCCTTAACATGTTGCTTGTACCCACGACCCTGGTCGTTTTAAGGCTACCCTCCTTGAATTCACGGCTTCCGATGGATCATACTCTTCCCATGGTAACCTGGCCTTCTTCCCTTATAAACTTGATATTTCATTTTTCACTTTTTTGTAATACCTTTGTTATTGTATATATTGTATATGTATGTATATTGTATGTGTGTGTTTCTATTGTATTTCTATTGTCTCGTGTGATTCTCACCCATCCGTTATGTAATACTCCCTGGGTAGCTGAAAGAGGCTGAAAGAGGGAGGAGAGAGGCTGAAAATCTCACTCCGTCCCCAAGAGCTCTGAACAATAGCACTTAAAAACGTGCGTGTTTAGGTATATTTTAAGCATTGTTGCTTTTGCGGATACGAATTAAACGGTTTGATAAGTCCATTGTATAAACTGGAGCACATTATATCGTTCAGTTTTTACAGTATTTAGACGGCTGTTGTAGCTACGAATACAAACAACACGCTTACACACCAGCTTCCGTATCTGTGTCGTCCCTAATTGTGGCCTGCCTCGTCAATTCTCGTTTAAGTTGTACTTACTTTTGAAAAGTAACTCAGATACACACTCTTAAAAATAGACTTCACCACATAGCACGCTCCTAGCCAACCATCATATCGAATGATATCGTTATCTTCCCTGATTTGTTGAAAACGGGAAGCGAACGCCTTTTTTGTGACACTTATGCTGTTCATAATCGTCACAAAAATGGCGTACGCTTCCCGTTTTCAACAAATCAGGGTAGATAACGACATAATTCGAGATTATGGTTGACTAGGAGCGTGGTATGCGGTGAAGTTCATTTCTAAGAGTGCATGCATTAACATAAAAATTATGCGTCTGGCCTTTCATCTGATATTACCAAGTAATTAAATAGGGCAACTCCTCAATTCACCTGATTAGACATCTGGAAAATGTATCTTCTACTCGCCATTCTATAAAAGGAGTGAGTACATACAAATAGTGAGATGCACTTAGGGGGCGTTCACACGGGCCGATTTTCAGCACCAACTCAGACCAACCCGAAGCAACGTCTTTGGACCAACCTCAAGACGGTACCGTCTCCACGTTCACACGTACCAACTCGTTAGCTCCGCCCACAACCAACCTCACGGCAATCGGGGTGTATGGGTTCAAGTCCAACCGCTGGTGACTTTTTTTTAACTGTCATTAATCAAAACGAAGTCATTTTATTTCGCCAGAAGGTCACCAGTATCTCAAAAAATGCCTATTGATATGTTTATATGGCGCTAGCAACCAAAAAAATAAAAAAATTATCATGTACCCCTGTAGGATTTGAACCCATGCCAGGCAGTACGACAGGAACGAAATCGCTTGACGCCCTGGAGGGTCACGTGGCAATGCTCCTCGCGTTGATTGGTTAGACCACCACCAACTCTCCGAAGTTATCGCTCGGCGACCGATTCCCACCAACTCGAGTTGGTCATGGTCGGTGATGTCGGCCGACTGCCACCAACTCCAAAGTTGGTCCCAGTTGGTGCAGAAAGTTGGCCCGTGTGAACGCCCGCTTACGCAGTACTCATTATGATTTCAGCTGTCGCTGCACCATTGAACTCACAATCACACTTACGCAGTATTTAACTGTCGAGGCACAAATTAATAACAATTATCGCTGGGAGTCACAAAAAAAAAGAAAAGCGTACAGCGGCAAATCTGTACCATTTGGAGCTTGCGTTGTGGTTGTTGCTTCGTGGTCCAGCCTCAGAACAATTATTTTCCAGCGCGATCACAATAATAATTTAATAATGTCGTGTCACTATATGAAAAAAAAAGGAATTTGAACAACGAGGAGGTGAAAATCTTCTGGCATCAATGTTCACTTTTTTTTCTGCAAGTCTGGATGCGCAAAACCCTTGCACATATACGATGGGAAGGCATCGCTAACAACAGGTCCCCCAAACTCACCTCGGAAAAGCGTGCAACGAAGAAGGCCGCCACTAGATACCCCACTGTTGCCGTTCCGGATCACTTCAGCGCGCTAAGTTTAGCGGCATAATGTTTTTGTTGTTTCTGCGAATGAATCTAGTCTTTATATGTCCAAATAAAACGCGTATAACAACTTTCTGTGTCATGTTTCACTTTTTGGTCCCGTTTTTAAACTTGTTGAGCGATCGGAAGGATCTAGTGCACGGCTGCGTGCATCACATGGCGTACCTGTTGTACCAGGCGCCGCCAGTGGGCGCCGCAGGTGCAGTCGTCCGTTTCTCCTTCGGTGACTTGGCCTGGCTTGAATTGTGCTTCAACTGGATCTTTAGCGCGCTACAATCAAACGCAAGCCAACGTCTGGTAACAATGGGGTATCTAAGGGCGCCCTCCGGCATTGCACGCATCGCGATAGGAACAAATACATGGGAAAATGGCGACCTTGGGGGACCTGGCTAACAACAAGCACGACATAGAGAGAGGAGAATCTTTCAATGGGGCCCTCCCCCACTTTCCACTGCGCGCGCGCTCCTAGCGGCAGCGGGTTGCTTCTCCATTTCGGTTTCGCTCTCGTTTCTTTGCGCGTGTTTATTTGTATAATGGCAGCGAGCACTGCGCTCGTGTCATCAATACGTGAAAATGTTCAGCTTCCACTCATTACAAAATTGTTCTCGCCCCCACGCTTCTTGGGAAGAAGTGGAGAATGAATGTTTCAACAACGAAAGTCCCCGCAACGAGCTCGTCATCACTGCTTTTCGCTATGTGATAGACATCGTAGGCTTTGGCGATATAGGAGAGATCTCGCCGGGGGTGCTGCAGGAGATGGTGCGTCGGATCTACGCCCGTTACAAGATCGGCTGTATAATGGTTCCGGACGTACCCCTGGGACTGATGAGCGAATTTGTGAGCTTGGCCAACGCAGAATTCAACTACTACATCGCTGCAGACATCGTGGACCTTCTCGCTCGTGCCATTGCTCATTAAGTACGCCCTGCGGAAGCAGCGACATTTGCAAGCAGTCTACATCGTGAACTTTGTCACCGATTTAGTGAAATGCCATTTGGTTATCGAAATGCAACGCATTAAACAGTGAGAATAACTTTGACGAGACTCTGTGTTTTTTCACTGAAACATCTTTATTGAATACATACAAAGACGTCTCTTGAGTTGGTCGATAGATGCCTGCACCCTCCCTGACTTGTCTGATCTCACGAACAGTATATTACGAGATGATCAGACGTGCCAGAAAAGGAACTGGGAATCTTCATCGTAGCGTCATCATTGCGCGGGTCACTGCACCAGCACAATGACGGAATGGTCCTTCTGTTCGTACACCCATCCCGCTACCACACTGCCACGACGACCCGTGCTTCTCTGTCTGCGAGAGAAACAAAGAGAGGCATATATGGTTTTTCCCGGCGCTACACAAAGAGAGAGTACTATCGTAATCCTATACGCGTCAAAACACCAGGAAAACTTACCGTATTCGCAGCTTCCGTAAGGGAAGGAGTGTACGGCATCCACGAGATAGCGTCTGTCGTCGTACGGGACCAAGCTCTTCTTGAGTCTCGAAATGGTGTACATTGTTTGCTTTATACTCTGGATGGTGCACTGCTTCTGAAAGACTGTCTTCTCATTGAACAGAGAAACTCGGTACACTTCGTGCAATAAATATTTCCTCACCACGTCTTTCTTAAGTCCTTTTGCTCTCGCGATCTGTTTGTGTGTCCCAGCGAAAAGAATGTTGTACATTTTGGCTCAGATGGCTACAACTTCCTGAATAACACCACCTCCCGTCTCGTCTTTGAAGTACCCATCTGATTCGCGTGCTCATCGTTGAATAGTGGGTGGTCCGCTGGATAGGAGGACAGATCTAAGTCGTCCTCAATTTTCATCAGCTGCTCTTTCAGGCTTGCACACGTGAGAGCAAAAATTATGCTGTCCGTATCGCTATAGATCAATTGCTCTGGACACGTCAAGCGAGAAGAGAACGACTCGTAGATGAAGCTGTATATTCGGACTTTGGATATCTCTAAAATGGCAAAGCCCACGTAAAGGGGCTGCGTGCATTTGATGCGACGCTGTTTCATCTCTACAAGATGCACTTGTCACTCAGAATGTGAAAATGCTGACTGTCAACGGAGCTAGCGTTTCGGAGCGCGCTTTCTTCGTCGTAGGCTACAGCGTACCTTTTCATGCGTCTCACATTTTGTATCGACTTACCGAACGTGCTGTTCGACATGGTTTTGTACAGAAGTCCCTCAAATTTCGTGGTCGCGGCATTCCTCAACGCGACGTTTCTCTGCACGTAGGTTCTCAAAAAGTTGTCTTGGCGGAACAAGAGGATGCTGTGAACGCGTTTTATTTTCATGCCCAACCTCACGTACAGAGCGAGCAATGCATAATGAACGGCGTAGCGTTCTTTGTCGTAGCACGTCAGCAAGAGTTTCTTTGTGGGAGGGGCGTTTAGCGCCAACGCGTGTTTCAAGCATAGCTGGGCGAACTCACTCATGAGGGACCTCATGAGTGCCCCTCACCCTCACCTCACGCCATTGAGGTGAGGGTGAGTGAGAGCAAGCCCGCGATCAGGCCATCCGTGAGTGCACTCATGAGGTTCTTACCCTCATGAGGTCTCCTGTGAGTGCACTCATGAGGTTTTGCCCCTAATGAGACCTCCTGTGAGTGCACTCATGAGGTCTGAGGGGCGCCAGGTCTGTGTGAGTGAAGACACTGGTGAGGTCCGAGGGGTGTGAGGTCAGTATGAGTGCATTCAGAAGAAGAATGAAGTCAAATGACGCTTACGAGACGTGGGCAAATTATGAAGGCACTAGTGATATGGTTTCAGCGATCCAGCTACCGGCAGGGTGCACCTTAAAGGGCTGGTGCCCGTTTTTAGCAATTTCGTCTACGTCGCGCTGGAAACACAGCCAAGCGTCCTGAGCTGACGGATTAGTTGGTGATATGGTTCCAGTGACCCAGCTACCGGCAAGGTGCACTTTAAAGGGCTGTTGTTCCCGTTTTTAGCAATTTCGTCTACGTCGCGCTGGAAACACAGCCAGGCTTCCTGAGCTGACGGATTAGTTGGTGATATGGTTCCAGCGACGCAGCTACATGCAGTGTGCACTTTAAAGGGCTGGTGTGCCGTTTTTAACAATTTCGTCTACGTCGCGCTGGGAACACAGCCAAGAGTCCTGAGCTGACGGATTAGTTGGTTATATGGTTCCAGCGACCCAACTACATGCAGTGTGCACTTTAAAGGGCTGGTGTGCCGTTTTTAGCAATTTCGTCTACGTCGCGCTAGGAACAGAGCCAAGAGTCCTGAGCTGACGGATTAGTTGGTGATATGGTTCCAGTGACGCAGCTACATGCAGTGTGCACTTTAAAGGGCTGGTGTGCAGTTTTTAGCAATTTAGTCTACGTCGCGCTGGGAACACAGCCAAGAGTCCTGAGCTGACGGATTAGTTGGTGATATAGTTGCCGTGACCCAGCTACCGGCAGCGTGCTCTTTAAAGGGCTGGTGTTCCCGTTTTTAGCAATTTCGTCTACGTCGCGCTGGGAGTACAGCCAAGAGTCCTGAGCTGACGGATTAGTTGGTGATATGGTTCCAGCGACCCAACTACACGCAGTGTGCACTTTAAAGGCTGGTGTGCCCGTTTTGAGCAATTTCGTCTACGTTGCGTTGGGAACAGAGCCACGTGTTCTGCGCTGACTGACTACTTGGTGACATGGTTCTAGCGACCCAACTACAGGCACGGTGCACTTTAAAGGGCTAGTGTGCACGTTTTTACCAATTTCGTCTTTAAAGCCCTTTAAAGTACACCCTGTCGATAGTTGGGTCGTTGGAACCATATTACGAAGTAATTAGACAGTTCAGGACGCTTTGCTGTGTTCCCAGCGAGACGTAGAGGAAATTGCTAAAAACGGGCACAGCAGCCCTTTAAAGTGCACCCTGCCGGTAGTTGGGTCGCTGGAACCATATCACGAAGTAATGAGTCAGCTCAGGAGGCTTTGTTGTGTTCCCAGCGCGACGTAGACGAAACTGCTCCAAACCGGCGCACCAGCCCTTTAAAGTGCACCCTGCCGGTAGTTGGGTCGCTGTAACCATATCGCCACGTAATCAGTCAGCTCAGGACGATTTGCTGTGTTCCCAGCGCGACGTAGACGAAACTGCTAAAAACGGGCACACCAACCCTTCAAAGTGCACCCTGCCGGTAGTTGGGTCGCTGGAACCATATTACGAAGTAATGAGTCAGCTCAGGAGGCTTTGTTGTGTTCCCAGCGCGACGTAGACGAAACTGCTCCAAACCGGCGCACCAGCCCTTTAAAGTGCACCCTGCCGGTAGTTGGGTCGCTGTAACCATATCGCCACGTAATCAGTCAGCTCAGGACGATTTGCTGTGTTCCCAGCGCGACGTAGACGAAACTGCTAAAAACGGGCACACCAACCCTTCAAAGTGCACCCTGCCGGTAGTTGGGTCGCTGGAACCATATTACGAAGTAATTAGACAGTTCAGGACGCTTTGCTGTGTTCCCAGCGAGACGTAGAGGAAATTGCTAAAAACGGGCACAGCAGCCCTTTAAAGTGCACCCTGCCGGTAGTTGGGTCGCTGGAACCATATCACGAAGTAATGAGTCAGCTCAGGAGGCTTTGTTGTGTTCCCAGCGCGACGTAGACGAAACTGCTCCAAACCGGCGCACCAGCCCTTTAAAGTGCACCCTGCCGGTAGTTGGGTCGCTGTAACCATATCGCCACGTAATCAGTCAGCTCAGGACGATTCGCTGTGTTCCCAGCGCGACGTAGACGAAACTGCTAAAAACGGGCACACCAACCCTTCAAAGTGCACCCTGCCGGTAGTTGGGTCGCTGTAACCATATCGCCACGTAATCAGTCAGCTCAGGACGATTTGCTGTGTTCCCAGCGCGACGTAGACGAAACTGCTAAAAACGGGCACACCAACCCTTCAAAGTGCACCCTGCCGGTAGTTGGGTCGCTGTAACCATATCGCCACGTAATCAGTCAGCTCAGGACGATTCGCTGTGTTCCCAGCGCGACGTAGACGAAACTGCTAAAAACGGGCACACCAACCCTTCAAAGTGCACCCTGCCGGTAGTTGGGTCGCTGTAACCATATCGCCACGTAATCAGTCAGCTCAGGACGATTTGCTGTGTTCCCAGCGCGACGTAGACGAAACTGCTAAAAACGGGCACACCAACCCTTCAAAGTGCACCCTGCCGGTAGTTGGGTCGCTGTAACCATATCGCCACGTAATCAGTCAGCTCAGGACGATTTGCTGTGTTCCCAGCGCGACGTAGACGAAACTGCTAAAAACGGGCACACCAACCCTTCAAAGTGCACCCTGCCGGTAGTTGGGTCGCTGTAACCATATCGCCACGTAATCAGTCAGCTCAGGACGATTCGCTGTGTTCCCAGCGCGACGTAGACGAAACTGCTAAAAACGGGCACACCAACCCTTCAAAGTGCACCCTGCCGGTAGTTGGGTCGCTGTAACCATATCGCCACGTAATCAGTCAGCTCAGGACGATTCGCTGTGTTCCCAGCGCGACGTAGACGAAACTGCTAAAAACGGGCACACCAACCCTTCAAAGTGCACCCTGCCGGTAGTTGGGTCGCTGGAACCATATTACGAAGTAATGAGTCAGCTCAGGAGGCTTTGTTGTGTTCCCAGCGCGACGTAGACGAAACTGCTCCAAACCGGCGCACCAGCCCTTTAAAGTGCACCCTGCCGGTAGTTGGGTCGCTGTAACCATATCGCCACGTAATCAGTCAGCTCAGGACGATTTGCTGTGTTCCCAGCGCGACGTAGACGAAACTGCTAAAAACGGGCACACCAACCCTTCAAAGTGCACCCTGCCGGTAGTTGGGTCGCTGGAACCATATTACGAAGTAATTAGACAGTTCAGGACGCTTTGCTGTGTTCCCAGCGAGACGTAGAGGAAATTGCTAAAAACGGGCACAGCAGCCCTTTAAAGTGCACCCTGCCGGTAGTTGGGTCGCTGGAACCATATCACGAAGTAATGAGTCAGCTCAGGAGGCTTTGTTGTGTTCCCAGCGCGACGTAGACGAAACTGCTCCAAACCGGCGCACCAGCCCTTTAAAGTGCACCCTGCCGGTAGTTGGGTCGCTGTAACCATATCGCCACGTAATCAGTCAGCTCAGGACGATTCGCTGTGTTCCCAGCGCGACGTAGACGAAACTGCTAAAAACGGGCACACCAACCCTTCAAAGTGCACCCTGCCGGTAGTTGGGTCGCTGGAACTATATTACGAAGTAATCAGTCAGCTCAGGAGGCTTTGTTGTGTTCCCAGCGCGACGTAGACGAAATTGCTATAAACCGGCACACCAGCCCTTTAAAGTGCCCCCTGCTGGTAGTTGGGTCACTGCAACCATATCAGCAAGTAATCAGTCAGCTCAGGACGCTTTGCTGTGTTCCCAGCGCGACGTAGACGAAATTCTAAATACATGCACACCAGCCCTTTAAAGTGCACAGCCGGTAGTTGTGTCGCTGGAACCATATCATCAATGCCTTCATAATTTACGCACGTCTAGTATGCGTCATTTGACCTCATTTCTGAATGCCCTCATACTGACCTCACACCCCTCAGGCCTCACCAGTGACTTCACTCATACAGACCTGGCGCTCCTCAGACCTCATGAGTGCACTCACGGGACTTATACCCTCATGGGTGAGGGCTTGCGTTTGTGAGTGCCGTGGGTGTGAGGGCGAGTGAGGGCATGTGCCCATGAGGGCCGTGAGGGTGATGGCGAGTGAGGGCATGTGCTCGTGAGGGCGGTGAGGGTGAGGGCCTGTGCCTGTGAGGGCCGTGAGGGTGATGGCGAGTGAGGGCATGTGCTCATGAGGGCGGTGAGGGCGAGGGCGAGTGATGGCATGCGCCCGTAAGGGCCGTGAGGGCGAGTGAGGTTTCATCAAAATGCCCACCTATGGTTTCAAGTGCTCCTGGTAGGGGGACAGTTCGTTCTCGTCCACGCACCTGCGTTTGGGTGCTAGAGGAAAATCCCTGGTGAGCACGTGCAGATCTTCGGGATATGACAAGTCTACCACGTACACGTAACCCACTTCCGAACCGTGAGGAATGCTGAGAAAATCGATCTCGCTCCACCTCGAAGGATCGACCCACTCAAAACCACCTGTTGGGGGATGGAAAGTCATCGCGTACGGGTACAAACTGTCCACGTCGAGGTACTGGATAAAAGTATTTTCTTGCTGGGGATCGCAATCGACACGCCCCTCATAATTAGCCCGACAGTATCTGTGGAAGCTGTTACAAATGCCTCCCCTGATTCCCTTCTCAATCGTTTCCTACATCTCGCGATCGCTCATGAGCTCGAGTTTGACTTTGGTGAGCTTCAGAGCGTTGCTCCACGCGTAACTGGCGAGGGACATGGCACGTAGGATATCCATCCCATCCGTCTCTAGAGCAATCTTCCTGAAATACAGTACGACGTCGCAGAGCTGACAGGCGTCGAGCGTGACGTAGAGACGCGTGTAACCACCGAGGTTCTTACATTAATAGATACATGAACAATGCACTCGACAATAATTTCTATTGCACTCAAAAAGTGTGGACAGGTAGGTCCAGAGACCGCTGTTGCAAACCTGCTGTTCTCAGTCGGTACCAATGTAGCTGCATTTACCGGATCACTTATTTTCAGGCAGAATATTTCGTTTTCGTACATGATCACTTGGGACAGCCGCAAAGCTTGGTTCCTCTGATCTTCTGTAAACGCGATTGCGCTGAATCGCCATTTGTGTATTTTATTTTTGTCTTTCTGTGAGCTTTTTCGTTCATCCGTTCGTTTCATTACCTAGAATGTGAAATACTTGATAGAGAGAGAGAGAAAGAAATCTTTAAGCCCATGGGACAGATGTGGCTAACAAGAAAATGTGTCATCTGCTGGGAGTTCTTCTCCAATATGGACGCAGCTATGTCGGGGTCTTCACCTACCTTTGAATGACTCTGGAGCACACGTTTCCCGGCGTTTATCGTCACTCGTACACAGTGTTTTATGGAAGCTCCCCGGCTGAATTATCCGTAAACAGGTAGCGATATCTGAAAAAAAATGTTTTTAATGGGCATCCCTGTGACTTCGGTGAAGAACTGGACACTGAGCCTAGGAATTAGCATGCGCTTATTCATTAAATAAAAAGCCGCTTTTCAATGGACGCTCTCGGAACCTCTATGTTACCGAGAAGGACTTCCAGCAAAAACGTTCCAGCGAAAACCCGCGTCGACGCTTGGTGATAGTTTATCAACTCCTTTGTCACTGGAGGTAACCAACCGATAGTACATTTGAGACTCAGATTTTTCTTTGTATGGACCTTACTTTTATCTCGAAAACCCCTACTCATTCATTGTAGAGGCTAGGGCGCCAATAGCCACAACGAAATCAGAATACAGTAATTTCGTTTTCCGAAACACACGGACTCGGGCCGCCCATGAGCAAGTCCATTTGTTCTATGGCTGCGTTGGTGCCATCACTTCTAGTGCAGTTTTGTTGACCACACTCGCGTACAGCCTTCGCCTTCTCCACTAAGTCTTAACTAAGGCTGCCCTCACAAAAATTTCGAGTTTGAAACAGGACTCGACGGTATGAGAACTCCGCCAGTAATCCTCAACAGCGCAACCCCGGGCTGGATTGCAAATCTAATCTATTCGATCACCTGCTCTCCACGACTTCAATCGACACGGAGCTGCGGTCCGAAGTAGGTGCCGCTACATCACATGCAACACCTCCGGAGACAGCATCGCACGTTGAAGTATTTTGCCGACATTAGACACCATGAAAGACGTGTTCTTAAAACGTGCTAGGATCAGCGCCGTCTGTACCAATGTCTAGCGACGGAGCAATCTACACAACTGCTCTAAGGCATGAGCCAGCTGCTGGGCTGTCGTGCACACACAACAGCTTCAGCTACGTAAGTTAAGCTAGTTAAGGAAGGAGTCATATTGGCGAATGCTCAGCTTTTCTGCTTCTACATGGACAGTCATGGTCCAATCCGTACTTCCAGGTGTGCGCACTGTGTGAAACCCTCGGTATTCTGTGATGTCTTAACGAAACTATTGAATTACGTTGCGCCTACGGCAGTGATGTACAGGCAGGTAAAGCCAATTTTATGAGCAAATGTATCTGAAGTCTAAGAACGTATGTGTTTTTTAAACGAAGGCATGTCCTCTCAGCTCAGCAAAAACATACATTGTTGTTGCTTTCGGGTCCTCCACATTTAGGGCTGTCACACTTTTAGTTTCGATCCGTGTTCACAATGAATATACTCAATTATTCTGCTCGTCTATACAGTGCCCTATCCCATGGAGTGCGTTGCCATCAAATGTTGCAAATGTAGTCTTTATCACGATTATTTTGTTAAACTCTGCGAGCTTGTACAAATCTGCTGATGTAGCGCTTCTTCAGGTATAATAAACGAAATAAAACATATATGAAATGTGTATAAAAACAAAAGTGCCACAACGAGAATCGAACCCAAGAACACGATTCCTGAACTCGCCCCCTGTACCACGATACCAACAACGCAACACAATCGCACCTGGAATTTGGTTAGAAATACTCTTAACGCGATCGTAGGCCTATCTTGTACTTTTTCGTCGTCGGAAAAGAAAAAAAGAAATTGGATCTCCTACAGCTGCGCATAAAATTGCAAAGCGCAGAAGAAAGGTCCGCCTTTCATGTACAATGTGGACAGTTTTGGGGAAGCCCTGTTTTGGACGTAATTAAAGGACTAAGACATCCCGATGTATTCTGCTATGAAGCCAACACGCCGGAAAAATCCCCTCACAAAAAAAAAAAGAAAAGAAAAGAACACATTACGGTCTTGGGCTACCAATCCACTTGTGGACAATCGAGGAACCTTCCGTCGTCACGCCTAGATATGGACTTTTCAAACCCTCAGTGCTAATGGATATTCCATGAAAGAAGATGGAATGCATAGCTTCAATGGAGGGTTGCGAGTTCGCAGGTTAAGCCAGTTTTAAGAGTACACTCTAAACCTGGTACCTTCTAGTAAAGTGTAAAAATTTCAAAATTTTTGCCCTCTATTTCAGGAGTAATCTATGGGCAATACCTTCTATAAACGTTACACAGATCACCTATAAATGGAGGTTACTGTCTCATAACCGCCACAACGACGTAAAAGTTACAGTTTCGCATGGCATGGGTGTCTCTAAGACGTTCGCTTCTTCACAAACGCTACAGAACAAATGGTGCTCAAAATGAGCTCTCATCAGCGTACAACGCATACTGTCATTTGGAACATATGGCTATAATATACGTAATTCATCTAAGAGCATCCAGTGGCGAAAAGTGAGTGATCACTACATGTACAGATTCACATGCACAACAAATGAAAGAAAGAAATAATTGCAACTGGAGCATATGTATTATTTAATTGGGCAAACCTGGAACTACAGCTTAGGCAAGAGCACGAGGACGTCGCAGTATGAACACTTCAGCTGTGGTGAACGACATTCAGTTTCAAGGACGTATACTCTTTGCAGTCCTCACGTTGTTGCAATTTTCCAGTACGCCGAAAACATTTCTATTCCTTTCTGATATGTCAGAATGACACATCAGCGACGCGGCTATGGTTAACCAGAAGCACACGAAGAAGTAAAACACAAAGATGACAAAGGACTAAGGAAATAACGGACGTAAGACACATACGTACACACTGTGTTGAACCGTTGAACCGTGTTAGAGAGACACACTGTGCTGTGATTAGTGTTCCTAGACTGTCCAGCAAAAACGTAACCACGTAAACTTTGTAGTGAACATACCGTAGAAATACCTTGATAAAGTTCCGTCACTTGACGCTTGTGCATTCCTCACAGTTCTAAACACGATCCGCAGTTAGTACAGACGCAGAGACACAATAACGTAACGCACATTGATCCGACACTCTCGTACTGAATGATTGAATGTGCGGCTTGAACGAGAACGCAGTGACTTTTGAGCAGTACCTTTTATACAGGTTACTTTACAAACAAACAAGAAAAACAAACGAAGGAAATTCAAACGCGGAATTCGTGTAGAAGTTACCACGTTCCTATAAAGGGTACATTTACAAGTTACGACGATTGGATTTCCGTTGAACACTGAAGTAACCTCTATTGCTCTTCGAGTGGTCACGTTACAAGTCTCTAAATAAGGGTATCGGACGTGTAAGATCTAGGATATTTTGGAAATCTACGTCTATAGAAAGGTTACACATTGCTAAAAGTTACAACAAAGGGTACCGAGTTAAGAGTGTAGGCGTCGCGCAATTCTGGGAATGGTGCTTACGATGACCATACGATGACCACACGATGACCTTGAACGTTCGTTCCGGACATAAATTTAACGTTTTTATTAAGATTTCGGAGTTAGATTGTAAAATTCCTAGACGCACTGGAAAATCGTGTTTTGAGGCACAGACAATGAGACTCCCCTCTATATCGCCATGTGTTCATTGTACTCTTAAGCCGAGATTATAGATCCAGTGGATGAAACGGCGCTAGAACTCATCAGAAAGAGAGGTACACACAACACTACCTCACGTCTCCCTCGTTGTCATGTTGCGTCGCTGTTTCATCCACTTGATCCATGCACCAACTACCATAATTCTCAGTCTTAGATTGTAGATGCACGGCCTTCGAGCCACTACGCCATCCACCTGAGGTATTTGGATCCTATACATCATCAGGAATTACGTCCGGCGCTTGGAACCTTTCGAGCTACAGCATTTAAATGTCTGCCTTGACGGGAACGAGTGGTTACTGGAGAGGGGCGGGGGTCAAATTGTAGCAGAGTCATTCCATATGAAGCGATCCAATCGTGGCGCTCGACCCCCGTGGATTTCGATGTGATTTTTTTTACCGGTCGGAGTAAATGAGAAACCGACGCCCGAGAAGTATTTTTGCTGAATTACGCGGCGTTCCTGCGTTACGTGGCGCCAAACTCCGAGGATCGCCCTGAAACCATGTTATCTTTGACGGCTTCTGTAAGGAAAACGGGAAAAGGTATTTTGTGTCTGTAAACCTCACTGTAGCCGCAACAGGCCCTTCGTTCATCCTGAACCCGACAAAACAAAAGCTATCGTGTTTGTGGTACCTCACGGCTAACGCAATCATGCCGCTTTTTTACACGTCTTTGACATTTTCTGCTGACTCACTGCCTCCACCGAGAGACATGAAAATTACCAGCCTTGTTGCCCGGGACATGAGGCATATTTGTAAAAAAAATTGGCTCTCAGGATAGTCGGGCAAAGTGAGGAATAATTCGTGAAATACGCGAATTTTTGAAAATTCGTCATATTGGAACGTAAAAGAAAACATGTGGCCAACGATGTACGAACGTTCTGTCAACGGTGAAATATACGTCGGTCCCTCCACTTCAACATATAAAAAAATCTCAGGGGTACTTTTTGTTGTTTTTTTGCAATGATTTTTTAAATATGACACGTGTTGAAACTCGTATGTGAAGAAAAAGAGGAGCTGGTGGCCAGCTGACGTGCATGCACTTTTCACTTCTTTTAGTTAACCGAGTTGCGTGGTCTCGCTCACTTGTTCTAATTAAAGCTATTACTTAGACCCGCTTTCAGTCCTTCTCTTCTTCACAACATGGTTACGAGAAGCGAGCATCCGTGGCTGTTATGTCACCGAGGTCACAAATATACAGTCAGATACACATTTAAGGCATTCTTTTATTTGAAATATATCAATATTATGCAATGCAATCAAGGAACACACGCTATGACAACAATTAGACACCCATCAAGGACCATACTTCACTCAGTTCAAATCAGTGACACAGGACGGTGGTGGACTTAGTGTTCAGTCTTCTTGGTGCTGTACACCTTGTACCGGAGAGATGCCGACACTACACGTGCTCGCACTTGCGCTGTGGATAGGGGCTCGAAGGAATGGAAGTCTCGAGTACCCGGAATAGCCTTCGCTAGCTGGTAGCGAGGCGCCAACACGTCCTGCTCCTGCGACACATCAGCAGACGACACCCACATAGGCACTATGTTCCGCAAATTTCTTTGCGCCCACTAGAAAAGATCACGTGGTGTCAATATTTGACGGTCGAAGGGTCTCTGAAGGCTAGCTTTTGCCGCCAGCCGTTTCACGGTTCCTCCAATACCGTCACAGGGTCCTTTTCCATGTGAAGTACCAAAGAAGTTCCATACCCCTTGGACGCCAAAGTCAGCTTCGTGAAAACACAGGTTGATAAAGTTCTTCTTGTTTTTATATTGGGAAGCAGCACCATCAGAAAAATAATGTAACTTCTTAATGTGGCGGTGAGCAGTCAAGAATTGTTCTAGGAACATTTTTTGAAACAGATGAACAGAGGCGTTGTCATGGGTTAGGGAATCCGATATGAAAACGTACGACCCATTTTGCAGTGTTTCATTTCCCGGTTCCTTAAAGTGCGCTACAATCGGATGTAGTGTCGCCTGCGAAGTGTTCCAATAGAATGACTGGGGGGAATTTTGCGCTAGAAAACTGTAGTTCTCAGAGAAGTCCAGCTGCACCACCGCTTCATCTTCAGGAAGGTTATCTTTTAGCTGTTTTAAGTAAAGCGATTGCGATGAACTTATGAAGTGATGCTTCTTTACGGTCTGGAGGGCACTCAGGAGGTTCTGGCTGAATTCTTCCGTTGGTACCACAAAGGTACGAAGCGCTGAGCGCTCACCAGGCACCCATTGTTGAAATGTTACTGTGTCACAAAATTCCGATATTCGCGCCATGTTGACATCCAAGATTTGCTGAACCGTTGATAACCCCGGGCACTGAGCACAGTGGTCAAGCATACAATCCTCTGAGTCCAGGCGACACACCATTAGTCCGAGAAGTTCTTTGTAGTTCTCTTCGATCCCTGCTGCATGAAGCATCATCTTTATATTCTGATGGTAGCTGCAAACACAAACCGAGTGCGTTCCAGGATCTCCCGCCAGGACGCACCACGGTGGTCTCAGGGCTGCGAATGTGGAAAACCCAGCTTTCATCGTTGGATTGTTTGACTTCCATATCTCGAAGGCCTCCCTTAGGCCAGTCAGCATCAGCCGCTTTTGATGTCCCTTCAAGACGTCCTTCTTCCCGGGCATGCAGTACGATATAAAATCATCCTCGTAGAACTGACGGATGTTCTCTTTAGTATCATCTCTTAGTGCTGGCCTTCCCCTCGAGCTGGTGGGTTCAGTGAGGATTCCCACGTTTGTCCTGATGTCCTTTGCTTTGCGCACCATACGGTCCGACGCCCCAAAATAGTTCATAGTCTGCTGTCTTGACCATGATAATGGAGCCAAAGTCAATATCATCACTTTTCTGGAAGTGTTTTCTTCAGTCGCAAACCTTTCCTTCAGGTTCTCGAGCAAGGTTTTGTAATCTTCCACGACTACATGGCACCCTGTTCCTGAGGTGGACGGTTCGTTTAATGCCACTCCCAGCGTTGTCTCTAGAGCTTTCCTGGCTTTACATTCAATTTTTCGCAGCTTCGCTTGCGCGTAGCTCTGTCTTCGAACTGCTGACCTCTTTAACGTCACCGGAGTTTCTCCAAGAAGTTCCAAGGATTCATTAAGGAGATGTAGATCCTCCTGCTCCGTTTCCCTTACTTCTTGTGTGGGACTTGAGAGCGGATCTGCTTCAGTTGGATTGTCCTCATACTGATATTTCGTGCACTCCATATAGCATTTTGGACACAATCTGTCGCCGGGAGTAAGTTTAAACTGTGTAGTGCGCTTCGCCAGAGCCGAGGATATTATTTTAGTCCCGTGAACGTTCTTCTTGTGTTTCTCGAAGGGATCCACGCAACATTTCGATGCCAACTTATCCGTGTACTTGCGAATATAGAGGAGGTAGTGGTCTCTGCAAACTGCTGCAATTGAAGAAGGTAGCCGCTTTGCGCGAGCAGAAATGAGGTACTGCTCTTCTTCAGCTAAGTCGCCGAACTTCGTCACGGATGGGGTACGCACGTACTGATGGCATCCTTTTGGACCGAATGAGCAAATTGTAGTGTCACTCACTTCTGGTGGCGTAGATGCAGAATCCATGGCCAGGCATACCAGTACCAATGCAAGCAACTCAGTACCGTCCACAACACACGCGGCCAATATGAGTCCCGCAGAGGTACGATGTAAGTGTAGTCGGTGGGCTTCACCAGTGCAGTGTTGCGCACAAACTGACGGACACATGAAAGCTGTAGGCAGCTGGACTAGACAAGGTCCTTTAGCAAATGTCGGTAGGATAACCTTGTTGGACCGTCACATGTGTTGCCTTTATAACCGGCGTCTTTTGATCTCACGGCCGCCAGTGCTTGTTTTTGTATCGAAAACACGGAAACAAATCTTGTCACGACATTGAGTTTTAAGAGGATTTGAGGATTTATTGCAAAGCACATACACACACAAAGAAAAAGAGTGAGAAAGGGGAAGTTCAGCCAACCGTCATTATCGCATTTGAGCGAGCGCAGATACTGGTGCGCCTTATCTCCTCACCGGAAGCCGTCTAATGGGATACATGTGTTTGTGTCGTTATTGCCTGCATACTGTTGCGGTCCGTCTTCAAAGGGAGACCAAACGAAAACCAAAGCACCACTCGGACAAGGCACAACCAGCATAACCAAGAGTATAGGCGTAAAAATCGAATTGTTCGTAATCGTGACGTGAAACACGCCATAATACGGCGCACAAGGGTTGAAAGGCTACAAATTGCACACACACACACACACAAATAAAAAAAATAAAGAAATAAAATCAAATAAAATACACTTCGACTTCCCCCGTTGATGGCTTTGCATAATAGTGATATAGTTCCATATACGTATCTGACTGTATATTTGTTATAACAGCCACGCGGCAACAGGATGCTCGCTTCTTGTAACCATGTCATATTAAAAAAATCATTGCAAAAAAACAACAAAAAGTACCCCTGAGATTTTTTCATATGTTGAAGTGGAGGGACCGACGTATATATTACCGTTGACGGAACGTTCGTACATCGTTGGCCACATGTTTTCTTTTGCGTTCCAATATGACGAATTTTCAAAAATTCGCATATTTCATGAATTATTTCGCACTTTGCCCGACTATCCTGAGAGCCAATTTTTTTTACAAATATGCCTCATGTCCCGGGCAACAAGGCTAGTAATTTTCATGTCTCTCGGTGGAGGCAGTGAGTCAGCAGAAAATGTCAAAGACGTGTAAAAAAACGGCATGATTGCGTTAGCCGTGAGGTACCACAAACACGCTAGCTTTTGTTTTGTCGGGTTCAGGATGAACGAAGGGCCTTTTGAGGCTGCAGTGAGGTTTACAGACACAAAATACCTTTTCCCGTTTTCCTTACAGAAGCCGTCAAAGATAACATGGTTTCAGGGCGATCCTCGGAGTTTGGCGCCACGTAACGCAGGAACGCCGCGTAATTCAGCAAAAATACTTCTCGGGCGTCGGTTTCTCATTTACTCCGACCGGTAAAAAAATTCACATCGAAATCCACAGGGGTCGAGCGCCACGATCGGATCGCTTCATATGGAATGACTCAGCTCACAGATGTGGTCCCGTGGGTCTCTTCCAGAGATTGTTGTGCATCGCTCTGCATCTCCATGTTTCGTTCTGGCGACCCCATTCAACTGTATCGGGCATAATTTTGTGTCGATACGTGTCTGTTTTACGGGCATGGAATTTCCCTCATAACTGTCGTTGTCATCGACGTTGAATTCACTGAAGGAATGTGATCTAAAATTATAAAACGCTAACCTGTGTACAGGTCTGTCTATCGACTGCCTTTTATTTTCTAGTGGACCCTATACCAGTTGAGCTCATAATAAAAGACCCGACACCTGGCCGACTGCGGCAACATGGTTGGACTGGAATGCTAGGTCTTCCACTCCACGGACTGGACTTCCTTGTTGACACTGAACTCGTCTTTCTTCTAGGCAACCCGGACGTAAGTAGGTAGACGATTTCTGTGCCGTGTAATCTGTATTTGTAGTCAGTGTAATCAGTAAAGTAATCAGTATTTGATTAAGTGATGGTGACGAAATGACGCCTTGATTTGATGATGATGATGAAATGATACCTTCTTTTTCTTTCAAGTTTTCCTTTATTTTACGTTATTCAATTCACGGCTTTTTCTGTTCCTTAACGTGAATACGTCTTATAAATCGGGGTGTCAGATGGAAAATTGCGTGTCACGAAGATTTCGGACTATCCTTCTCGAGATCGGTCTCATGTCCTCCTCATTCCGTGTCGCACCAACATCCTCGACACGTGACCCAGCTGAGAGGGGGAGGAGGAAGACCCCATCTTTGCTGATAGCCAACCTGAGCAGAAGGAGGCAGGCTCCCTAGGGGGGATAATGCGACGTCTACGTCCCTCTGCAAAATGTAACGATCGTCTCATTAGATGGCGCTACATGAAACTTTGGCCACTTTGAAACTCTGAGGAGAGCGAGTGCCGCGGGCTGCATCCACGTTCCTTGTCTTTACTGTTGGCCATTGTGATTCTTTAGTTTTCTCTTTGGAGGAGGTATGAACTGCCACAGAATGCAGCTCATTTTGTTGGTTGTCCACTGTCCTTTTTCATTTTGTTCTCGGACCTTTAAAGACATTTTGACCTTTCAGAGGCGCTCGGAATTTCGTGACTTGGCATTCATAAGAAGGAAATACCGATGATCGCAACAAAAAAATTTATAAAGACAGAAATTGTGATGATGAAACTTTTTTCAACAGAAAAAGTAGGGCCGGTTGGTACAGCTCCATTTGTAGCGACAAGAATAAGGACACACGGTTAGACACTGAAAAGGCAAAAACAGGTCGCAACTTTCATCGGGTCCAGGCGCATCGGGTCCAGGATAGCCCCGGCTCTAAGCAACATATACCTGGCAGCGTTCGATAGGCAACGTCAGGGAAGACTGCAAAGGACTGCACCCAACGTGATACGAGTTTGTAGGTACGTGGACGATTACCTTCTGATTTCTGTGGGGGAAGTGGACTGGGTCCCCGTGTTGCGGCTGTTCCAGACCAACGAGTTTGGGTTAAAATTTACCCTGGAGGAACCCGCTAGGGACACATTGCAGTTCTTAGACTTGAGGTTGATTAGAGAAGCCCGACACTTGTGCTGGACGTACGGTCAGAGGACGGAAAAACCGTTACTCCCTTCCAATTCGAACCACACGAAGATGGTGAAGATCGGCATCGTAAACAGCTTGGTGAGGGCAGGTGTTGTCAAGAGTTGTCAACATCGAGTCGAGGCAAGCCTGTGTGGGAAAGCTGCTAAGACTTTCGCGGGCATGGTACCCGATCGATTTTACCAGAGGAGTGGTCAGGCGTCTTCTGAAGGGTTCAAGGGGCCTCGGTACAGACCGGGAGGAGCGGCCCGAGAAGACTGTGGTGATCCCGTATGTGCATGGAGCAACGCACCGACTGGTAAAAGTGGCTCAAAAGCAGGAGATCAAGGTTGTGCCCAGTGTCAGGAGCAAGCTCAGTTCATTGCCGGGATGGGTCGCGGCAGAGAGTGCCAGTCCGACTTGCGGGGTAAAACATAGGAACAGATTCGTGGAGTGTTGCGCGGGTGTAGTGCACTCCATACCAACGACCTGCGGTCCAGAGTATGTAGGAGAAACCTCTAGATGTTTGAATGACCGGATCCGAGAGCATCGAAACAAGGTGGACAAAAAAGATGAAGAGGGATCTCGGCTTGCAGGCCACGTCATTTATTGTCGGTGTCAACCCCAGTGCAGCCAGACAAAAGTCTTATACAGATCTAAAGACGTTCAGGTGCGGCATGTGTTAGAAACAAAAACGATATTGCAACTTAAAGATAAGTGCGTCAGTGTGGCGACGGCGACCCTGACAGAGGAACAATGACATCTTATCAACTCCGGACGGGTCTTCTGAAGGGCGGTATCGTCGTTGACTGGCTGTTGACGCAGTGTGCGGCGCTCAGGTATATCGAAGAAGAGGGGGAGGGTACGGGTGAGAAGATTGTATTTGGTTTCATGTTCGGGGCTCATTCCAGTAAAAGTGGTTGAAAGTTGCGACCTGTTCTTTCCTTTTCAGTGTCTAACCGTGTGTCCTTATTCTTGTCGCTACAGATGGAAACATAACACGCAATCGGAAAGTTTACGGCTCTATGTACGCTACAGCTCGGCGTCACAGGTTGATATTGCTTAAAATAAGAAGGCCGGTGTATGACAGTTGTAAGAAAAGGGGCAAAATAATTTTGAATTGAGACGTCCGTTGGCCCGCTGACAGAATTCTGCATTCCTTATAGGTCAAGAACTGCCCTATCCGCCACCAAGGCAGAACTCCCCTTATCGGTTAAAGGGGCACTCTGATTTCCAGATGTGAAGCAAATATGCCTTATGAGATCATTCATTACATCTCCCTGAGCCACCATGCAAATTATTTAGTTGTATTTTTGCGAATTTATACTGCAGTTTTCAACTTGCATCTTCTGCCCCCCAATGAAAGCCACACTTCGAACAGTCGTGACATTAGAAGGTTGTCTTTGCCTCTCTGAGCCTTAGCGGCGACTTCTGGCTTGGCTCCTCGTAGCGGGGTTTGTGTTGTGCTCTGTGGATCGCACTTCCTGGTCCCTGTACTCTCAATGCGCATGTCATTCCTGCTTTTTATTAACAGTGACTGGTTACTGCATGGGTGACGGCTTGTTGAGCGGATAGGCATAGGTGTTGCTTAGTGCATCGTGAGAACAAAAAAGAAGACACAACGTGAGTGTCGTTTTCGGGTTTACGGAGACCGAACCCCTAAAACAGTTGCGGATAGCCAGTATTCACCCCTCGGATAAAAGCTCGGTGCAGTACCAATGCCTTTTGAAGACACACTAGTATCAATACACATTTCCACACATTCCACGGATACTGTAGTTTCACACATAACACATACTTTGTCACCATACATAACGATAATAGAACTGAATGACTGATCTCCATAATGACCACCACGGGTGAGCAAGGACACTACAGGATGGACAAATCCTCGGTGCGGTTGAGATGTTCTGTGGTGAGTCTTATCGCCATGAGGTTGCAATACCATCATCCCACGTAGAAATAAAAGAAGCCTCGTCGTACCAATGTGTGTTTTACAACCAAGGTGGGAATAGAACTGTGTAAAAAGGGGCACCGTGAATACCAAAAATGGTGTAGCTCTAATGTCACAGCCCTGACGGCTACCAAAGGGATTGGTTGTAGGTCAGAGGTCTATGGCATCTGCTCGAGGGCTCTTAGCTCGCGAAGTATGACACGTAGCAAAAATAATAATTGTTTATCAGTGTTATGGTGTGGAGAACGTGGACCTATGATGCAACAAACTGTATCTATGAAAGCGTCCCAAACCCTTTAATCTTACCCTAACACTTCATATAGTTAAAATGGCTAAAGAACCTGGAGTGTCGTTTACCGTGTGAACAGGAAACTAGTGTTTGTTTTCCCATCCCTACTTTTCTACAGGAGCCACCGGTTAATGGCGAATGAGGTGCCGAAAACCAAAAATCCAAGGTATGAGACTGCTTGTACACGTTCACTGAAGCCCTTCTGTTATCCACTTGCAGTTAATGCTTTGCACAGTTGTCAGTGTTTTAGTGACTCATTCACTGTACCTCTTGTGGTGAGCTTGTGTATCCTCTTGCTTCTGGTCAGGGTCTCATGAACAGCCACCGCACACAGAGATTGAGCACAGCTCCAGTAAGCTCCTGGACTTAGCCTAACTTGGAAGTGAGGATTATTAGAATCCCTAAAACACACAGAGACAGCCTGCACAGTAAAGAAACAATGCAATTTCATATTTCAGCAGTTTTCTCGCATGCATCCCTCTTGTGTAGATACAACATGTGGCACACAGATAAGGTGGAAGTGGTCTTCTGATATATCTTAGATGCATGACCGAGAAACAGCATTGAGGCAAGGAAACTTGTAGTGCACACAATGACAGGGTCTACTTCAGAAGTGGAGGTACTGCTTGCGACATACTTGTTTGATATCTCCAGCCCTCGTAAAAGCGGGTTACCGAACCAAGTTGCTGTGCTACCGTCGCCTTCGCCTCACTTCCGTTCCCCTGGTGGCGGCGGGGCTGCGCAGCGCCACCAGACGGGAGAGATGGCGATCCGGTAACCGCGCATCGTCTGCTAGCTCCAAATACGTCGACGGGGCAGCGCTTTCTTCGGAATGCGGAGTGCGGATGCGTGGACCAATGAATGGTCAGAACACCTCAGGGATAACACATCGGGAACAATCGAGAAAGTGTTGATAAGATTATCAACACTTTCTCGATTGTTCCTAAGGTGTTCTTCCGCCCTCTACGCTTCCCTGCCCAGGCGAATGAGCGCTGTGATTGAGAGTGGAGGGGCACCAACGCGTTACTGAGGTCCCGTGTTCCACAGCGTTTCTTTGCCTCATTTTGTATAAATTTATTATTTCATTTTTAATCCTAGCCAGCAAGCGAGGCTTGCTTGCTTCACATAACACCAGTAAATAAAATGAGGTAATCCCTCGCTTGTGCCAGTTTCCCGGAGCAGCCGTGGTCCCTTGCATTACTGTGACACCGCACAAAAAGTCCTGACGACCGCAGGAACTGCTCAAATGTGGCCTAATCCCGGTGTACTTATGTTTCAAAAACGGTAAACAGGAACAAAAGGAAACAGGTTACAATTCCCATTGCACTCAACATTCCGAGGAAAGCGCTGCCCCGTTGACGCATTTAGAGCTAGCAGACGACGCGCGGTTATCGGATCGCCATCTCTCCCGTCTGGTGGCGCTGCGGAGCACCGCCGCCACCAGGGGAACGGAAGTGAGGCGAAGGCGACGGTAGCACAGCAACTTGGTTCAGTAACCCGCTTTTACGGGGGCTGGAGATATCAAACAAGTATGTCGCAAGCAGTACATCCACTAGGTACATCCAGCTGGTCGAACGTTTCAGTCCCTGTAAGTGAGGAATGTAGGACAATCGCTTATTAATCCCTGCTAGCTTGAAATATTGTTAATCACCTTCATGGAGCCAAGGCTTCAAGCCAAGGCTCCAATGTCTCGATGTGCACATCTTACACGAAGACCTTGATTCTCAGGAATATGTGAAGCTACAACATCATCGAAAGATCCATGATAATATTGTGAGCCGCTTTACCAGGACCAACTTTCCATTATCATTGCTTGTCCATGCACACCAGCAGAGGTGGTTTACAATGCTGTGGTACAATTTTTGTAGCACCGGATGTTGCTTCACCAGTGCTGCTTCATGTATCATCAGTTATACCGGTTAAGGGAAATATTAGTGAAAAATGTGCAAACCAGCATCTACATATTTAGCTAATATTGTCAATAATGTTAACAGTAAAGCTTGCCCCCAAACGTAGGCCTTCTAATAGGAAATATCTCGTCGAACAACATACACAAGCTGAACTGCACATGTGTATTACGACTGTGTGCACTACAAAGAAAATGTGGCTTATTACGTCTTGCAAAGTGTAGCACGTCAAAGTGAAGATCCACAGATGAATGAGCCCAATTGTGCCTATCGGTGATGTGCATGCTGACTGTCATCCCTTGCTGGTCAAGGTACTTGAGCACCCTTTGAAGGCATGCTGGTTGCTGAAGTCAACTTCAGCAAACTAAACACAATAGGATTTGCGGCTTGCGATAACCCTACATTACATCTTGAACACACAGCACTCACAGGCACAGCCCTTCTTTTAAAGAGAAAGAATAATGCTGTCATGAAGTGGGGTACGGGGCTCTTCCGCGGTTGGGAAACGGATGAGCCTGATCATACAGAAGTGAAGACAGACACGGAGCGTCTCAAAACAGGAACCCCCCTCAAGTTCTTGCTGATTTCAGCTGCTGTGGCTGTTTCGTCTTTTTTGTGCCCAGGCTCAGGCTTGTTGTAATTTCATGTAATTTCGCACCCAACTTCTCTGAGAAACTGCGTAGTTAACGTACAACCCGCGGACTATCGGGCTCAGCAGCCCCATATTTCTCGCTCACATGTTCATATTGTATGCAAGCCACAGTGCAAGTTCGTGCGGACACTTACCTGCAACTTCAGTCCTTTTTTGTTATCGTCTTTGTCGTCGTCGAACGAGGCAGGTGCCGCATCCCTTTTTGGAGACCTTGCAAGTCCAAATCGGTGCTCAGGTGAACGACCTCGTACATTCTGATACAAAGTGCTTCGAGCACACACGACTGTTACCTTGATAAGTTCGAGCACTCGACCACCGGTTGCGTACCACTCAATCGCGCACAAAATCAACTGGTTACTTGGTAGGAAACATCTTCGCTGTTAGCATAGCAGCTCGTACGGTGAGGAGCACGGCATTCTCACAATTCTTTCACTCCGCATCTCTCACAAGATGACACTGTCAACTAGGGTTGAAAGCCGAAAATGGCTGCAACCGAATAGCGACATGGCTCATTACAGGTTCGGCCGTGGCTCCGGGGGCTGGGGGGCGGAGTTTGGTTGTTGGCTTCTGATCCGGAAAGGGACATCGGTTCACATTCCGGTCACCAAAAGTGTTGGTGTCTGTTAGCTACAAGAGGAAGAAACAAAGCGATCGGCTTCCAGCAACAACTCATTTAATATGAAGACACGAAGGTGCGCACGAAGCTTCGTGCGTGAGAACATGACCGTGCTTGTAGAGGAGGTGGAGTGCCTTTGGATGAGCCCCGACCGGCGATGGTATGCCGCGGAGAGGTGATGAGAGTGGCATGTCGCCAGTGTCATCGCCGCTGGCCGCGCCGGTGGAACGGAGGCCTATGCTCCAGGCGCGTGGTCATCTTCGTCGTTGTCTGCGGCCTGCTACAGTTATGGTGAGATATACTACAGTGCTCCCCCCTCAGACGATGAGCGGCGAGCAAGAAGAACGAAGAAGCGCGTCTACACCGGTGGAGGCGGGCAAGAGCGACCGTGGAAACCGCGCATTGCTCGATATGTTTACGGCACAGTACAGCACACGTTGCAGGAAGAGGTCGATGAGTGGCGAAGTCGTTCAAGTCGTGGTCCGGGGTACCACAACTGGCACGGGAGCGAGAGCTTTTAGGGTCCCATGAAGTCAGGCTGCGTATCCGTGAGGACTGAAGAGACGCCGGCTGATGCGTGCCATGGCGTGCGCTGCCGCGACTGCCGAAACCGGCAGGCGATCACGTTGCCCTCGCTGCCGGCAGCGGATGCGCGTCGAGGTGCAGGATGCATCAGATTAAAGCACTGGGTCGTCAGTGTGCCGGAAGCTGTGGATAGCGCAGGTTGGTCCCTGGAATCCGTGAAGCGATGATCGGTGGGCGGATGCGATGAATCAGTGAGTGGTCGGGTCGTTGGTGGTCGGTCGGATCGGTAGCTGGTCGGTAGAGTAGACGAAAGCGGTCGGTGTGTCGGGCGAGAAGCATAGGGCGTTATGATGCGGTCTACATGGGTCGAGTAATGGCGGTGGATTCCAGGGATAGCTTGCCTTGATAGTGCTCGTCGATGGTGTCAAGAATTTGGGATGGTGAAGGGCCGTATTGCGCCGAACATGGTGTTCTTCGTTCGGGTCACCAAAAACAGGGTGTCGGAGCGAATCGAAAACCGGAACCGAAAACCGAAAAAAAACCCCGCTATTTTGGTGCGAACCGGAACGGAATCGAAACCGTATACGTTTTTTTTTTTTTTTTTTTTTGCTCAGGAGGGAAACTGAAAAATTTATTTAACGGTTTTGGGTTCAAGCAAAAACTTCGCTAGTTTGAACTACGAGTATGCGAATGAAACTGTCGTCGTGTGTTCTGAAGTCGTATCATGGATACTTTACGAGGGTAACGGTTACGGTGCAATGTATGTCGGTGTACTATGACCCTTAGGCCCCCTTTGTAACGTTTTATCGTTCGCGCACATAGACTTAGATGTACATGTGACCGGTTGTGACCCTCTACCAATGTGCGACCCAAAGGTGCTGCGAAACGGCTTCTCTTTCGGTAATCTCGCGCAACGTGTCCCCTGTTTGAGAGCAGCGAAGTTGAATACATGTACGACAAACAAGTCCCTCTGTATCATACGCTTCGAGAAAAGACAAAGCCCATTTGGAAAGACAGTCTCCTACAGGAACCAGGAGCTACCAATTTCACAGCTGCCTATTAATATTAAATACGATGTATGCATACAAACGGGTTTACATTTTGCAGCATTTTTTTTTTCTGGGAATGAATATGTCCACCAGAAGCGGAACCGGTTAAAACCGGTATGAACCGTTATTTTTTTGCTCCGGAGCAGAACCGGTACCGGACCGTTTATGATAGAACCGGAACGAAAATCGGAACGAAAAACGTTTCGGTTCGACACCCTGACCAACAATGTTGGTATGGGCTAGCTACAAGAGGAACAACCAAAACGATCGGCTTGCAGCAACAACTGATTTAATATGCAGGCACGAAGGAACGCACGAAGCTTTGTGTGCGAGCACATGACCGTGCTTGCCTGGTGCATTGCCTTGCATTGCAGCGGCGCTAGGACACCTTAGACGAAGTTCTGTGTGCTGACCATCCGAAGGAAAACGATGGTGATCAAATTTAGACGAAGAGGACGGTGCTCGTGGTCCTTGCATGTACGAGCTCTCGATTTCGCTTTCAGCCTGACGAATGCTGGCAATTGCGAAACCTCGAACAAGTCAACAAGCCAAGAAGAGCCAAAGCGAAAGCTGGCCAGACGTCACTGGTTTGAGTGCACGGCAAACCAAAAATTGATTTCTCCCTAAATATGGGGTATTTGGTCAAACTATTTTGGAGGTACATTCAGTGGGCAAAAGCCTTTGTGCCTGCTTGCTTGTGTTGTGATATGGGACAATGAATTTTGCCCGGAGTTGACCTTTAAAACTGATATGTATCGTCTTAAAGCAGATGTTGGTTGAGACTAATTTGATATATGTATTTCTATTTCCTCAGCATCAGAGATCTACCTGTACGGCTACAAGAAACACCAGCAACTTGTATACCGAGAGAGTAAGTGTATACTGTGTCTATCGTTTTATAGCGCTTGAACGTTAATTACAGCTCAGCTACGCGAATTTTCGAGTGTTACAGAATGAACCGGTACTCGCACGTTGTGTTTATAAGGGAACGCTGACTATGAGCGCAAAATAATTATCCCAAACTCCTCTCAGCTTTTCCAAACAGTTAATTTTTAGCTTTACTGAAATTACGTCTGTCGACGACACATTCGTGGTCTGGGCGGTCTGAGGGCGCTCCAGCTTGACATGACATATGACTTAATTGGTTTCTTCCGCCGAGCCGGCCGGTTTCTTGTGTCGAGCCGTCTGCTGTGCAGATTGAGACCGGGACATTGATATAACAGTTTGCTATTTGGGATTTCTGTGACTTCACTGTACACAAGAAATTTCAATAAATTTCTGTGACTTCACTGTACACAAGAGGAACGTGAGTTTTGCTTCCTTCGGTTACAAAGCATTTGCTGGGCCAGTGCGTATTCCTGGTGTGTTTAGTTCTGTGCTGCGTGCCAGGAATGCGTGGGAGTTTTGCTATAGTCCTCAAGAACACTTCAGTGTGCAGTTCCAATGTTTCAAACCACAAGTTTTCGAAATACGAAAAAAAAAAAGCTATTGACTGCAACAATCGGTTATAACTCCGACTGTGCGCTACTTTCGAAACCCTGCTGGAAATGAAGGGCATGATCTCAATGAATTCTCCCGCAGTTCCAATGAGATTCAATGTGAAATCAGACGACCAATTTATTCAATGTGCATAAGAGGAGTATTTCTCATTGAGGGAAATGGGGAGTTTTGCATGGAAGCGGCCTTCGCGACAACGTGTTCCACCATGTTGTGTGGCGAAGGCTGCGCACAGGGAATAAAGAACCAATTCAAGGAATTGGTCTAATGAGTATCAATGAGAAACGCTGACTTCCAATTGATTTAATGAGATACTCCACCAATACAAGGAATGCGAAGCCAATTGAATGAATTGGCTCAATGTGAACGACTGAGACACGATCATTCCCAACTGAAGGAATGAGATGCTACCTTTTCGGCGCCGTAGCACGTTTCCCCATCCGCGCTCCAAAATAGTTCGCGTGATTTCAAATGTTTTTGAATATTTCCTCAAAGGTACAGGAGCCGTGGTATAACCTACTGTTGCGCCTCCCACTTGAAGCTATTGTGTTGCAATTCATGCAATATTGCACTGCACAGAAGTGGAAGCGTCCGCCAGTCGCCAGCGGAATAGTCAGTCTCTTATGAATCGTCGAAGTGTGAGGATGGCGGTCGCGCATCTGCATCAATTCGCCCTTTATCTTTATGATTTTTGCCGTTTTAAGGTACGTAGTTGACGTGTAAGGCGTTCCTGCTCTTTGTATGCCTTTACCCCTGCAGGTATTATGAGCGCTGACGGAAAGATAGCAAGATGAAGTGGAGTGTTTTAGTGACTGTTACCAACCGCGCTGTGTGAAACGGTACGTAATATGCCTTTTTGCCTTCTGACATTATAGCGACGTCATTTCAAATTGTATTTGAAATATTATATGAAGTGTATCTGAAATGCTATTTCGTGCAGGTTGAACCTGTACAAGGCGGCAGGCTAGGGAGTCTTTGTCATCACGACGTCGTGGGAACGCAGTCTCGCCTGAGTTTGATATGCGTTAATTTTTGCTCAAGTACGGCAGGCTAGATCGTAAATCGTGAGGCGGCAGGTGCACAAGACAGTGAAGAACATGGTCGTCGAAAGACTCAGTGATTGAAGAAAATTTCCCCCCTGCGTTGTGCGCTGTTCGTTGTTTGGACGTTGCGAGAACGAGCCTCCATGGATTACGGTAGTGTGTGTTGGTGATGAACGTAGGTACGCCTTCAAAGACGCGTAAGTGCTGAATTGAGTATTTGTTCGTGCTATTTATTGTTTCGTGTGGTTTCTCAGTTCTATGAATACTCACACATGTGCAAGTCATTTGAAATAACTTTTCGTTTTTGTGTCTTGCTATTTGTCATAGTTTCACACCTACTGTATTGTTATGTGAACAATAAATTTTCACGAAGAAACCACACCGAGTGTATTTCTTTTTGCAGCCACAACTTCTTTCATTCTTCAACGTAACTTTCATTAGGAGCAACGGTTTTGAATACTACTACTCATTAAAAAAGTGCATTGGCAGGGAGAATATCAGGGTGACTTCAGTGGGAAATTCCATAGTGCAGCACGTTGGCTCAATGGGACGCAAGACTGACCTCGAATGAATTTGTATGGATGCTATTCAATGTGTCTCGAATTGGGCCCCATTGACTTCTACAGAGGATTTTCATTGAGACCAATTAAAACAGCAGTTGTGTCCTATATAATATTTGTTCCAAATCATCTATTGGGAATTGGAATTTCAGTTGATTTTTTAATGCTGTTCGTCTGAAAGACGTCCAATTGAATTCAATGAGTTTTTCGGAAAATCTTCAATGGGACCATTTCTAGCAGGGAAGCAGCAATTTGATCCGTTCATTCTGCCCGTATGAATGTTACGGAAGCAACGCGCAACTTTTACACGAATCCGAAAATATCTCGACCGGGATGCTGTGCAAACCTTATCGGCGGCTGGAGATTGCAGGGGCAGGACACGGCAAGAGATGAAGGTAAGTCGCGTAATGTTAGACAAGTCAGTCATGCTGTGCAAATGTCATCACATAGAAAAAAAAAAAAAAACGATATGTGTCGGTTACTGTATGGTAGCTAGAAAGGGTGGTACTTCGACCGCGCCGCTTCTCCCGTACATCGGAGCACGCCGCCGCTGGAAGACGGCGCCAGCGGGCGCTGGGAGTCTGAGGTATGCTATGTTCGCCGTGTTCGCGCGTACGTTTTGCTTGCGTCCCCGGCCCGCTCGTCTATTTCTTTGTCTTTTTAGCGTTTTGTATCTCCCAGCAAGTGACCACTTGGTTCTCTCAGCGCACAGGGATGACACCTGAATGCCTGGACAATGTAAGCAGCATGTCAAACACTGTTTTGTGCCCGGCTGCAACACTGGATACCGTTACGCAACTGGAAAGTTCGCGCTCTTCGCCGTTCCGCAGGATCCAGAAAGGTTTCAATAATGGAATCAGTGTACACCAAGTGCAGACATGCCTCTCCAAACGCATTCGGCCGTGTGCGAAATACACTTCGACGACTGCGCTTTTACGCCAACGCACCCGTCGTGAACGTCAAGATCGAGCCGATGAAGCGTGACCAGCCTATTCTGAAAGATGGTGCGGTACGTACAATACTCCCGGACCCAAAAATTCCCGGACAAATTCCAAGAAACTGCCCGCTCAGCGCAACAGGAGGAACTGCAACGTGGAGTCGCCAGTGCCTTGCAAAAGAAGGAATACATCTGACCCTGACATGGGTGATGAAGCTGTAGACGCCGGGAATACGTCGGCACAGAAGGACCCTTTCCTTCTTCCCTGCTTCCTTTGAAGCAGCTTTCACTAGATTTTTCAGCATGTACAAATTACATCCTGACAGCTATATGGGTTGACCACCAGTGCTCGAGCCTCAACACACCAAGTTGGTTGTGATCTCCACAGAAATGAACTAACAGGTGCTGAGTGCAAATTTTACTTGATCACAAAGCTCTGTTTTTACGTAAAAGGCGTAAACCTCGACAGATACCAGAGAAGAGTACCCAGGAATATGCCCAAACAGTCTCGACTAAACTATTATATCACGCAGGAAGACCAGGCCAAGCGCTTTGTTTATTTATTTATTTAAACAAGCTTTATTTATTATTTATTTAATACTTATTTTATTTTCGTTGCGGTAGCTGCTATGCAAGTCGCCAAGACTTCAGGGCAGGGCTGTATGATCGTCCTAGCCATAAATAGTCAAATGTATCCTGTTTGTGCAGTAAAGTGCCGTTATTGCTGAGGAAAGGGCGGATAACTAAAAGGTATAATATGCAATTGGAGCAGCTGCGGCAGCTTTTTGCGCTCGCTAGAATCTGTCGGCTGTTATCGTGCGAATCGCGTTTTGTTGTTATTGCTTTTTCATGTGAAAGCCCCGCAATCGTTCAGGAATACACGTAGCCCCTGTTCGTAGTGTCTCGGCTAAAAATAAACTCGCAAGAAAATGCTTCCGAACGCGATTATTGGCGAAACTCATCGAAATGCGAACCGCCGACTGGGAAAACAACGCATACCTCCGGCTCGGAGCGCCCTCTGCGCCTTTCTTCCAGCGGGAGCGTGCGCTTCTCTCGCAGGCCGGGGCACCACCCTTTCTAGCTACCATAGTTACTGCTTCATCTTTTAGAGATTAGGCCCCAGTGGGTGTACGTATTTTCATGTTTTAGTTTCACAACTGATTTCGAAGTGCCTGGTTTGGTAAATAATATAGCAGGCATTCTGGCACAACCGAGAAGTCTGCACTCCACGTCCCAACTATCACCTTCTGAAGAAGTGCTAGGGCGCAGGCGAGCTGGTACACCTTATCACCTTCTGAGTTTCGAGATTTGGCTGTGAAGGCTGTCATCACCGCCAACAAGGCGTCCCTTCGAAGTTCATCTGTTTTTGCTGACGGAGCAGTGACAATTGACCTGGTACTGGGAGATTTCATTTTCTGATGAATCAAGTGCGTTGCATCACTTGTGCTCGACTTCTTTTATTCGTATACCCTTGCTGTTTCTCGCTAGCTTAGAGCAAACATGCCTGAGGTGTTTTGCGTCCTTACTTGAGTGATTTCAAAGTGTACGTTTAAGCAGTATGATATGTCCGGCAGCTCATCTTGTGTATTTTGAATAAGCTATAAGTTTAAATATTGGTTCAGTTGTTCTATTTTGGTCACCATGAGGTGTTCTTCTAGAGCCTTTACATTCAAGCAGTTTCATGCGTGCAACAGCACATACTTTATCACAATTTTCAGCAAGGTAAATCTAAATGTTCCACTTGATGTGTTTCTGTCACAAATTACGTGCTTTTCAAGATGTTTCAGGATTACATTCAAGCAGCATCATGTGTGCCACATTATTTTTATCAGGCTTAAGTAAAGTCAATTTGTCAGCTGTTGTGTTCTTGCAATGCAACAGAAGCTTGTGTTGTATTCAAGTGATGTCATGTATTCAGAAACCTGCTTTATGCCTTTTTGTATCTGCTGTACTAATATTGTGGGTACAGAGACATTCCTGCAGAGCATATCAGAGCATCTTGTGTGCCCTTGTTCGTATGGTCTGCAGCAGTGTATTGATAGTGTTAACTATTCAATGACTTGAGCTCACATTTACGTTCCTGCCTGTCACGTAGCCCTCCTTCTTTGTATGTTTAGTTCAAGATTGTACCGAAACAGACCTCCTGAAGCATTACTTTTTCAACTGCCAGTGGCATTACTATCGTAACACGCCACACACTGCATGCCCAATGTACAATGCCTTATACTTATTCTCAGGTGCGGGCCGTTCCGCCTATGTTGTTATCTGTCACGGGTGCGGGGACACCAGCAAATAACCATTAACCGTCTTCATCAAAGCGGTATGACCCTGAACAGACATAAATGCAAATTCGGAGTCAACAAAGTTTCGTTTCTCGGAGTGATAGTCACTGATCAAGGAATCTTCCCTGACCTTCGAAAGATTAGCGCTATCAAGACCCTTCCACCGCCCACAAATGTTACGGAACTTAGGAGGTTCCTAGGAATGATGAATCATGTTGCGCGGTTCTTGCCCCAGTTATCGCACGCGTCGATCACAGCCACTTCGAGCACTTCTATCTAAATCTGCGCAGTGGACGTGGGATTCAGTACAGAAATAATGTTTTGATAACTTAAAACACTTGATAACGACCGATAAGTGCCTGGCAAAATACAGCCCTTCCCGTCCAACCATCGTATCAGCAGATGCGTCATCGCAGGGCCTGAGAGCAGTCTTGCTTCAGAAGCAAGATAACGAAGAAATGAAAGCAGTGGCGTATGCCTCAAGACCTCTGTCAACGGCAGAACGCCGATATGCACAGATCGAGAAGGAAGCGTTGGCGTTGACTTTGGCGGCGGAGCGGTTTGATGAATACCTACGAGGTATGGTACCTTGTCTTTAATACGGATCACAAACCGCTTGTGACACTTCTGGGGGAGAAATCTTTGGACATGTTAACTCCGCGTATACAGCGATTTCGCATGAGACTTATGCGATATTCGTTCAGTATTCAGTATGTTCCAGGAAAACTACTCGCAACGGCGGACACTTTGTCAAGGGCCCCGACAGAAGCGGATTCCGAAGAAACTGGGATGCTGACTGTCGCTGAAGTTGCTTCGTTCGTAAAAGGTTCGATCAGTTCCCTTCCTGCGGCGACTGACCAACCTCAAAGAATTCGCTCCGCACGGAAGGCAGACCCGTTATGTAAAAAATTATATAAACCGTGCAAGGAAGGATGGCCCTCCAAAGACGAGCTACCTTGCGTGCTAAAGCCGTACTACGCAAAGCGGGCAGACGTAACAGTGTGCGAGAACCTACTGCTCATGGGTAGTCGACTTATCATACCTGTCTCACTCAGAAAGGAAATGCTAGACAGGATACATGAAGGGCAGCAGGGAGTCGTTCGTTGCCGAGCAAGAGCGAAAGACTCTGTTTGGTGGCCAGGTGTTAGTGCAGCGCTCAGACAAGTCGTCACGAACTGTCAGCAGTGCGCGCTGAACAACAGCCATCCTCGCGAGCCGATGATTACGTCGGTGACCCGAAGCTTCCATGGAACAAAGTAGGAGCTGATTTATTCTACCTGAATCGTTTTAACTATCTGCTGTTGGTGGACTATTATTCGCGATACCCTGAAGTTCTGCGGCTTTCATTAACGTCAGCAAAAGCTGTAATTCAGCGCATGAAAGAAATATTTGCCCGCTACGGCATACCACAAGAGGTGTACTCGGACAATGGTCCTCAATTCAAGTGTGACGAATGCTTTCAGTTCTCCAGGGACTATAGATTCCGGCATACAACAAGCAATCCGAAGTACCCTCAGTCGAACGGCGAAAGTGAAAGAATGGTGAAGACTGTCAAAGGCCTACTCAACAAGGTGTCCGACCCATATCTAAGCCTGCTCAGCTATCGGACTACACCGGGACCGTCCGGCCTGAGCCCTGTGCAATTACTGATGGGCCGGCGACTTCGGAGTCGGGTTCCAATGGCTTCTTCTGTTCTTCGTCCTGGGGACGTGAATCTTCGCAAGTGGGCCAGAAAAGATCGCGGACAGAAAGCCCAGCAGAAAAAGAACTTCGATGAGCGTCATTTGGTACGGTCTCTACCTCCTCTTGCTGCAGGACAGCAGGTCTGGATTCCTGAGATGAAGACAAAGGGTCGAGTGGTCGGGAAAACAGCAGAACCGCTTTCATACACGGTGGAAACTCCTCGAGGTACTCTCCGACGCAACAGACGTCAGCTCATCGCCATTCCACCTACACCTTCCGAAACCCAGACGTGGCAGTCACCGACCATCCCATCTCCTTCACCAGGGCAGCCTGCAGAATTCAAGACTGCCATCACAGGCACCGGGTACTCTGTCGGACACGGTGAAGTGACCCAGCCAACTGAGTCCGGCCAGCCTTCGCACTCTCAACAAGGAAACACGGACATTACGCCAACATCGAACGTGAAAGTATCACTCTATGGACGGCGAATTAAGCCACCTCGGCGGTTCCCGGAAATCTGAAAAAAAAAAAAAAAAAATAGTGCGTGCTTTCTGAAGTTTTGCATTGTCTTTGTTCGCGTCTACTTGAATCCGTAAGTTAGAACCTGTGTATTCATTTCCGCATTTCCTTGTGTTTGTGCTTAAATTGATGTACAAGCGTTAGTAACCTGTATGAATTAAAAAAAAAGGAGATGTAGTGTTAAGCGCTATCTCTTCGAGCTCAAGCGAGCGATATCACTTGAACTGTAAACAATACGTGACGCAGCTGACTCACACAGAAATATACAAAAGCGAACCTGAATAAAGACTGAGTGTCTGTTTGGTCTTGGCCTGTGACCCAGCAGGCACGGACTTTGTACGCTTCTGTCTCGTGTGTTTCCTCTGCACGAAGTAACAATACACCTTTGTTCTATAATGGACGAGCGAACGCGGAGATAGTTGAAACATGTTGCAACCGTTCCTACGACATTCCGATGCTGCTAATGGCGATGACCCATTCGTGATGAGGCGACGGCGAGACACGGAGGCGCAGAGTCAAAATGTGGAGCAAACCTGTCGCATGCGCATGATCCTCATGTGGATATATATGTAAGTTGGAAATAAAATTTTATATTGAACTGAAGTATAAATTATACGAGCAACCGCTTTCTCAAAGCCATCGAAAAAGTGTATAGCTAAAAGGTGACAAAGTGGCATTCAAGCTACTACATTTAATCATAAGTTCAGATTCAAATACCGCTTTGTTTAGAGCGACGACAACAACCACAACATGAACACCCATAAGGGGTGTACACCCCACATGGTCCCCTAAAGCTTGTCTCCCGATGAATATAGACCAACAAATATGCCTCTATACACATGTACCCCCCCCCCCCCACGCCCCCATGGGATGCTCGGTACCCCGTAGTGGTCGACATCTAGGGACATTACCGGCCGATAATTCAGTGATTACTAATGCAGAATTCATCTATAAAAAAAACAGGTGGAAATAAGCACTTGCTACATAGGTGCACAGGAAGTCCACAAACTGTGAACAACGACACCTATGTACCTTGTCCACAGAAGGTACACATACGGTAGTTCAAGAGATTGTCAAAATGATGTCAACAGCAATTCCTGTTGACTTGATCAACAAGAAGTCAATGTCAACTTACTGTCAAGACAAACAAGAAGTCCACAAGAGGTCTGCAGAAAGGATAAATCCATTTTCATAAGGGGCACACGAAAGCTCCGGAAGCCATGTGGTTGCACACCATGCAGACGAAGGAAAAAAATACCAGAGCACATATTGCCACTTAGAAATCTTGTTTCGGGGATCTGAAGAGTTAGGGCATAGCATAGGTCCTTGAAATCAAATCAGTGGGTGCACCTTATCTCTCTGTAGAGTGCTATTTCAACTCACTACTCAGCTCATGGCGTGTGAAAGTGAGGCAATTTATCTGACTGTCGTCATGGGTGACATTGCTGGTTCGCCTCTGAATTAATTCCGTACTCGGGAATTATTGCACAAAGCACTTCGTATTTAATATTTTTGATGTAGGACATGATAAGCAACTGGTAAGATGCAACCATGTCTGCAACATTCACGACTGCTTCTTACCTTTACAGTTACAGACACGTTACCAAGCGATTCGCAAAGGCAAGTCATGCAGGGCCCGTGCAACTAGAGTCTTCACGGAAGTTATGCTTTAGCATAACCACCGCACATGAAGTACAATTATACAGGGTGTTTCAAAAAACGTGTCATTCGGACTTTATTAAAAAAACGGGGCGACGGAAAAATACGGGGTAAACGGCACTTGTGTGGCAACTGAATTTGCCATCTTGCAAAAATATTTTCATTTGATTTTAATTAAAATAAATTGAATTTCTTTAATTGAACTCTAAAATTTCCCAAGTCAACCTAACGTTTTTTTTTTACAGAATTAGAGAGCCCGTAGCGAACTTAGTCACATCCACCAAGAAATCCGCTCGATATTGAAAATGGAACTGCCCAAAAAAAGACCCGAAATTGAGGCTTCGAAGTTTCGGGTATTCAACGGCTTGTCCGTATTTTTCAACGTAATCTCCAGCTGCACTAGTACATTTGTCCCAGCGTTTCACGAGTGCTTGCATGCCACAGCGTAGAAATCCTTACCAGCGCGTAGCAGCCATGATCGGACCGCATTCTTGACCTCGTCGTCGAAGCTGAAGTAGCGGCCCCCAAGGAACGCCTTCAGTAGCCCGAAGAGATGGAAATCGCTGGGGGCGAGTTTGGACTGTAAGGGGGATGTGGCAGCGACTCCCAGCCAATTTCCTGTAAGGTGCGTGTCGTAAGGTGCGCGGTATGCGGGCGTGCATTGTCTTGTAGGAGGAGGGACTCCTTTGGTGATGGTGCCCGGCCGCTTTTGCTTCAGCGCCTTATGTACGTCCCTGAGAACGTGTAGTAATAGAACCTGTTGTGGAGTATATGCACTATTGATGGTGGTATCACTGGGCAGAAAATCAACATGAACAACGCCAGCCTTGTCCAAGAAAACCGTGGACATGACCTTCCCCGCAGACGGGGTGCTTCGGAGCTTCTTGGGAGCTGGCGAGCCCGGATGCTTCCACTGTTTTATGCGCGTTTATACCCAGGAGTGAAATGGTACACCCTCTTTTCATCGCACGTGATGATCCGATCAAGGAACGGCAGTCCTTCAGTGTTGCAACGGTACCTTAGCTCTTGGGAGATTTCCCGTCTTCTCTGCCGGTCAAACACGGAGAGCTGCCTCGTGACCCAACGGGCACTAAGTTTCCGAAACTGGAGGTGTTCATGAATGATAGTATTCTACGTTCCCGCAGAAAGGTCCATCTTTCGAGACAGTTCGAGACATGTTATCCGTCGGTCCTTGAAGGTCAGGCGCTCCACAAGTTGGATGTTCTCAGGAACTCTGACACTGAGCTCTGAGCCGCCGCGGCCGGGATCGTCCTGCACTGATGTACGGCCGTCTCGGAACCGTTCGCACCATATTCAAACGCTTTTCTGCGGCTAACTGTATCATGTCCATACTGAGCCTGAAGTCTTCTGTGCATTTCAGATGACTTTTCGCCTTCATTCACGAAAAACAATTCGCTGTTCGATGTGCGCTATCACCTCGTTGTCGGCCATCTTGTCCAGCACGTATCTACTGTTTTGCACAAACTTTGGACAACCACGTGGTGGACGCGGAGGCCTGTCGCGTGTGAAAATGACGAAAAAGAAGTAGCGCGATTGGTACACTCAGGAGACAGAAAGTCTCGGTCTGACTTGAACATCCCTCGTAACTAAGGGAATGCGTTGTGATCCAGGGGGCACTGTTAATAAAATGAGGAAATACGTAAATTAATATTTCATCAATCGGCAAATGATTGTATTTTCGTTCCATGAAAATATCATTACATTGACTTTCTCTGTAATAAGCTACGACTGTAATACATAGGCACCCTCACCACGCCACGCTGCACTGTCAGTGTGGTACTTCGCATATAAGAGGTGAACGACGGAGGAGCCAAGATGTAGAACATGTCGTAGCACGTAGCATTGCTCTTTGATGCAGGCAGTTGTAGTGCCTGCACACGTTGCTGGAGATTCTTTCCTAGTTTTGGCATTATTGCATACAAACCTTGCTCAACTAGGCTACCGAGAGCTTTCCTCGCGGTGCTACTTGGCTCTACCCAGCACGATGAAGTCACGTCTGCGCTGGCACGATTGCTTCGGGAATCCAAACTCCTGGGCATTCTCTGATACGTCCTATGCGCAACAATTAGTGAAGGAGCTGTTTCTTCTGTATTTTTTCATAATTTTCTGTATCCCAGCTGTTTGTATCTTCTCTTGTTTGCTTGAAAGCCTTAGGGAGAAGTAAGCCCATATCGTGGCACCTTTCCCTTCTCTTTTTTTTTACTTTGCATTAAACATATTCCCCCCTAAGCTATGATTTCGTTGTTCTGAATGAATGAATCTGAGTTATTTACCATTATTTACAATCCAATTTAAAAATTACACAGTTTGACAAACAATCCACTGCACACACTGCCAGTCTCCAGGAATTCCTGGAGATTCACCATAACTTCGGGAACCACCATGCAATCTACACTGATGGGACCAAAGTAAGCAATGGTGTGGCGGCCGTTGCCCTTGAAGGTGATTCTATTATGACGGCACGCCTGAACACGAACGTCACAGTTTTCACCGCAGAGCTTTACGCGATTCTCCTGGCTCTGCGGCACATTCAACAAAACGACCTTCAAAATTCAGTAATTTATTCCGGTTCGCTAAGCTCTGTGCACGCGCTGCTTTCACGCTATGAAAGCAAGAATCACCTCGTCAAGCGAGTACGAGCGCTTGCGACTGAACTTTGTTCCCGAGGCCTTTCAATCTGTCTCTGCTGGGTCCCCAGCCGCACTGGGATCCCGGGGAATGAACGTGCCGACCGTGAGGCTCGGCGAGCGTTGGCACAAGAGGAGTCAGCTCTAGGACTACCTTACCAAGACATCCTGCCAGTGTTAAAGGGAGCTGTGTACACACAGTGGCAGCAGGAGTGGGACATGGAAGAAAATAACAAGCTACACCTCACACAGCCACATGTTTCGCCCCCGCATCGGACTGAACACATCAACAAGATCCTCCGAAGTTCTTACGCGAGGCTGAGGATTGGGCACACATGGCTCACGCATCACCACGTACTCAGAGGTCAGGATTCGCCAGCTTGTGCGCACTGCGGTGACAGCTTGACTGTCTTGCACGTACTGGCATCCTGCCCTCACTTCGAACGCCAACAGCATTTCACCGCATTCTACAGATACCATGTCCCACTCCACCCAGCCCTTCTACTGGGTGACACTCCTCTTGTGACGTTTAATAATGTCATCCAATTTTTCACCATGTGTGGGTTAGTTAGTCAGATGTAGATGTTAAGTATTGCTCCGCTTTTATCCAATATCACCGAACTCCTCATGTAAATATCTCATCCTGGATCACCTGATCGCTCACACTTGTAGATAGCTTTTAACTGCCATACTCACTTGTTATCGTCATCCTCCTCTTTCTCTTATCCTTGTCCATGTCATCTCTCATACCTGTAGATAGCTTTTAACTACCACACACTCTTTCTCTCACATCATCTCTCCCATAAACATCTCTCACATACTCACTGTAGTTTTGGCGCTCTATGGCCTTTGTTGCCTTTGTGCCATTAAACCCATAATCTCTCTCTCTCTCTCTCTATTTACCATGTGCTGGATGAGTATGCCTCACACAAACTACCTGTCCACCCATGTGAGACACTTCAAAAAGTTACATTTATGCGGCGATCATGTACTTTTTATTAGAAGTTTCTAACGAATATGAAAAATCCCTGCTCAGACAAGAAGTTGATCACATTCAGAGTTTCAACTGAATGGCCTAGGTGAAGCCCTTCCTCTGTCATGGTTTCGTGATAAATGCTTGAAGGGACTTACATATCAGACGCACTTCGCTGTGGATATTCTTACACGACCTACACACAAGCACAAGCACGATGAAATTGAGAAAAGTGACATTGGAGAGATTGGCACTAAAAAGAATAACAGTCTAAGCTTCATCACCTGAACATGCGTGCTTTCTTGACGTGCCGGAATGCTAGGGCATGCATCTGGTTTCAGTACAGCCTGACTGTGTCAACCATAAAAGGAGGACTCGTGGAAATGAATTGAGCACATGAGGTCGCGTTTGTTCACTTCCTTAAGCCACTGGACCCATTCCGAATACCGTTCCGTATGTTGTCGGGGGAGCCTGTGAGGGCAACAAACTTGCAGTACCATTAAAAAAAGCAGCAGAAGTAGTGCTCTCTTTTTTCTTATATAACACATGTATAATACAAAAAAAATGTGTAGAAAAAGCTATAAGGTCCCCATCATACAGGTGCGTGCATCCCCATCACAATAGAGCCTTTCCACAGATGAAAGTAGGAATTGTAGGTCGCTTACTTGTGGAGAGGTACTGAACGTGAAACTGAACGTGGGAGCGTTCTGATTTCGGCTCCGTTTAAAGGCATCGCTAACCAAGAAATCCTTGAAATCGCCGATGAACTTCCGATCACCATCGTCATGTTGCTTTTGGCTGTCGCGTGACTGACTGCGCGATTAAACGTGATGGTTCCTTTTTCGGCTATGTTGCCAAACTCCTTGGTTAGCAATTTGCGAAATTGGTGACCGGACGTGATAGGAGCAACTTCCACTCGGCCTCGGCACATTTCATTCTCATGGCTACGCAGGCGGATGACCAAGCTGAGCAATCACTGGAGATCATCGCTCCCGGCGCTTCCCCATTTCGGCTCCCATCGTTTTGGTCTGCAGAGCCCGTCTTATGGCTCATCCATGCCGAATAACAGTTTGCAAACCGCAACGTCACGAGTCCAAAATACGAAATATCACTATGTCCTATCGTCTCTCTCACCTTCGGACATGGCGGAAGTTCGAGACATACTGTCACAGATACCCGAAGCAAATCCATACGACGCTTTCCGAACAGCGCTCGTAAAATGATTCACAGCATTTGAGTCGACACGCCTACGGCAGCTTTTTGTAACTGAGGAACTCGGCGACCGTAAACCCACTCAACTTCTTCAAAAGATTAATCAGTTACCTGGAGACAACCGCAATCCGCTGTAGACGATCGTATCGTACGGGAGTTGCTCTTCCAACGATTGCCAGCACAGGTCCGTATGATTCTCGCAGCGTCAGGGGAAATAGACCACGCCGCTCTCGCTGCGCTTGCGGACCGCATCATTGACTCCAGCAGCCAGTCATCAGCGTTGACTACAGTAACAACGACGTCACCATCGGTTATTTGTGCAACTTACTATAGGTGCCGTGTAAGGGTCGAGCAGTCGGAGAATCTGGTGTCACAACTGTGAACGCGCACTCGTTCGTCTTCGCCGCAGAGCAGGCGCCATCGACAGCTGTAGCCTCACGAACGAAGCCATCCCCCAAGCTCGGTTGCGCAACAAGGATCATGACGACGGTGATCGGGTCGCTACAAACTCACTAATTAAAGTTACCTTCACGCGCTTTAAGGCGGAATCAACCCAATGTATTCTCTATGGGCATTGCATTGGGAAGTTCATCTCGAAAACTACTGCAGTAATGGAGCAGTACGCCGAGCTGGTAATACATGGGCAAATTCTGCACGTCCTGACATATTTTTTATCTGAATACGGCAAATGGGCGAATTTAGACGATTTTTTGTTTCTGTGAATGCGAATACATGGAGTCTTATGGGAGCAGCAGAAATTACTTCTTCAGACCTTTCAGCGACGAAATAAACGCCTGAAAAATATGTCAGGACGTGCATCTGTGTCCCCTGCTGACAGTACAAGCTAAGTTGCAACGTTAACATTCGTATTATTCAAGATGAACGGGACAAATGTGTGGACATTTGTCGTCTGCTAGCATAGGCTGCATTGTGCTGCCCCCAGTGGGCTTCCGCTCCGGGAGAGGGGATACATCGAGATGGGAGGTGCGAGAGCGAGAGGGAAGGCAAACAGCTACGTGGCTACGTGCACTGCGTGAGGTTGTTGTTTCAACCTGCCTTGGCGACGGGCCAGAACGGCGCGTGTCTTATCATGGTGAATGACTTTGCCTGCTCTATCCGGCGTCAGCGTCGTGCATCGATACTCCTCACGCATGGCCTGTTACTGCGACCTCGGCTGCAATCAGTAGGACATAAATTGGCGTAATCGTGGCGTAATGCACGATACAAATAGGTGTTGAAGAGAAGGTACGACTTGTACTTTCTGTGTGTCAGTTGCGTGATGTTTTCGGGAGTGCGCTTGTTTTATTACAGTGGTTCACAACCCAGTGTATGCTTCAGCCCAAATATGGAGCGATATATTTTTCAGTATTCATACCTGAATCTGGCATGGTCAAGATGTGCTGACATGTCATGCAACCAACACAAGTCGATGTGTGGGTGATGAGGTGTCGAGGATGTAACTAAGCGGCCGCTACGGGAAGGATCGCCGTGAAATGTGGCTTGAGAACGAGAAGACGTGCCTTGATTTTGAACAAGTGTGTCGGAAAGACGCGTGAATTGTGTACCATTATTATTGTGTAGCATTCCACTCATGAGGACTTTTCGAACGCCGTGTGCGGCTGTGTTATATACAACAGCAGGTTCTGTTCGTCATAAATCAGACCATCTGTTTATGGAATTTTATCGTGCATGTGCTTCTCTTCGTTCCTAAGTCCATTTGTATGTACTCTGGTCATTCCTAAGTGTCGGTGCGATCTGTACTAGTTGTCAGAGGACAAAATTAAAGCCAATCAAATGGACTGTTCATCTGCATAGACAAGTGTTATTCATTTCTGCTTAGTTGCACCACGTACACACAGATGAGCGCAAATAACATGCATGCGGGTGACCGTAAGTACAAGAGGTACAAAAAAATCCAGCTAAAGTTGTTGACACTGGGCATATAAGACGACGGTTGATCTTGCTTGCGCCTTGCTCGTTATGGATGTCCGTTGAGTTTTTCCGGGTCTAGCTACAGGATTTGTGTGAGACCAACCACACGACTTCATCCACAGTTATTCGCGTGCTTGCACCGATGGTGCAGCACATCATATTTTCGGCCGTGAACTTATGTTGAATTGTGCGATTATGATACGTGAAATAACAGACGCAGGCAAGTCATGGGGATATTCCTGCCGTCACCCTATCTCCATGGTGTTATTTGCACAACATTTCGATTGGGGGATGGGTGAGGGCGGATATATTTATTGCAAAAAGAATGAAAGGGAAGCGCCAGCCAGGGCACAGTCCGATTGCTCCCGCAATGCGCTCACCAACAGGAGCGTATGAAGTTGTGCATGCATTAGATTGCATTGCATGCAGACTGAGTCAGACGTGTACAAGGTACTCGAAAATGTATTTAAGTAAATACAATAAATACTAACGTTAGATTGTAATTAAGATAGAGTATAAGTACACGAAAATCGAAGTAATTAAGATAGAGTAAAATACTTCAAATGGTATTTGAAATACAATTAAGATACTATTTATCCTTGAACGCAAAAAGTCACTGGTCAATGCGGCTAGTCGCTGCTATGTGACATGAATCACCTAAACCCCGCGCAATACGCTAGCCGCCTCTGTGTGATAGAACTCGTTTAAAGACAAGTCCCAAAAAGATGACAAAGAGGTACCACATAACTCCACTAAGTATACGTGACCAAAACAAAGCAAACTTCTAGCAGGTCCCTGCCCGGCGAGGTCAGAATTCGGCGTCAGGGCACACATAATTGAACCCTCACCCGCCAAGGATTAGTGCACACAGGGCAAGATCTCTAAATGGAGGCTTCCAGGAAGGGCCAATGTCCGGGTCAAGCCCTAGGGACTCAGGAAATTTCCACTGAACAAGCAAGATAATGAAAGACGAGACACAGAAAGTTTGAGAGGGAGATCCAAAATATGTAATTAGGTTATTGAGTACAAAATACCATGAAATCCATTTTAAATAGCGTACAAATACACAAAACAAAACGTATCAAGTAGAGTGCCAAAATACCGCTAATTGTATTTAAAAGACAGTATTTTAAGTACAGTACACCAAATACGTATAGGTCTAGACTGACTGTATACACACACGATATCTACACTCGCTGCACGCGAATAACATTATTATGCAGCTTGCCAGGATGATGAAGTTGCAACAGAATTAAAAAAGTTCGTCCAGTTCGCTCATGTCCACTGCTTTATCCCGTAGTTCCATGTGTCTCGTGACTCATGGATCAACTAGCTCAGGAATCATATATCCTACATAAAAGTTCTTAATGTTAGGCAATATTTTTTGCCAGAACGCAAGGTTCCTCTCGATGGTTACAACTTGCAGGTCCGTCGGCGACCACACTGCGAGTTTGCAGTAGCTCCTCTTCGCAATGTTTAGCTGAGCTTGTATTTGATAGAAGTAGTACTTGTGTGATTCTGGAAGATATAAGCTGCCGTCTTTCGATATTTTTACGCCGATGGAATGGTTGCGAGCGGTTTCTGCGATGGTCATGTAATTCTGTGCTGTTGCAGGGCATTTTATTTCGAGGATTCCGTCGTTGTCGATAAGGCGGTCAGGAGTGGTGCATACGTAAGGTATATCAGGGTCGACGAAAAGGCCACATTTTTTCACTTCAACGTTCGGGTATCTGGCTTGGAATGCTGATGCTGCGTCTTCCTCGTGGTCGATGCCGTACTGACAATCTTTGCTGCGGAACGACTTGGGATACATTATGGCCTTCACTAAAGAAGAGTGCTTGAATGTTTTTCTATGTGGGCGACATATACTATGTATTGAGGGTGATGGTATCCTCATCTTTCTTTGTGAGTGCCATAGATCAAACTTGTTCTGTTCTAGTGTAGACTTCTGCAGACTGTCAGCTTCCTGGCTGGTCATCTGTATGCCACGCACAAAGTCTTTGGCTTTCTCAATAAAAATTGTCCTGTCCAGATCTGGCTTTTGAGATTGTCCTCCATAGTCCTTGTCCCCAACGGTGCTTGCGAATTTGGGTGTTCTCGATATTGGAGCCCTGTCGAACCGCAACGCTCTTTTGCATTTTCGTTCGTTGCGCTTTTGTCTTGATGTTATTAGTTTCTTCAGAGCGGATGATGGACTTTTCGCGACGAACTTGCGCAGATAGAAGTCGTGCCATCTCGCACCTCTCATGTTGTATGCAAGAGCTGCGACGCGACATCTGTTACCGTAACTTTTACCCTTTGCATAGTCAACGCGTTTGCCACCGACTGTACGCGCCACCATGCTCATGTAGGTCTCAGCGGCATTACTTGTTGCGTCGAGGAGCAGCATATCGGATCTGTCTGCGAATACGTCTACTGCTTTCTGGATTTCAGTCATCATGTTGGATCTCAGAAGAAGATTGCCCTTTTCCGTTCTGCTTTCAAGTTCCACAGCATCGCCTCTCTTGACGGAGCAGTGCTCGCTGGGATACCAAATACGTGGTATGGGCCGTTCTTCAGTTGATGGCGCAGGCTACTGACCGCAGCAGGCGATACTGCAGTGTTCTCTTGTGCATGACGTCTTATTGTGGATCTGGCAAGACCTTTTAGGGCTTTGATGTTAGCAGTAGACAATAGTTTCCTGGCGTCTTTGCCTTCAGCTGTGGCGAATGTTTTAGTATCCTTTGCTAGGTTATACAGCCGTTTGGTATAGTTTTTTACCATGTGATTGACGCATTCTACCTTTCTCACTGAACGGCCGTAAGGAACCTGTTCCTGGACTGCAACGAAAACACTGCTATCTCCGTCTCCAATCAATGTAGTGTACCTAAGGGCATACATTTCTTCACTTTCTTTGAATCCCTGGACAATAATGTCTCGCTCCATGGACGTTGAAGACGATTTCCAGTTGCAAGAACACGAGTGGGGTAGAGGCTCCTTATGCTCCGACTCAGCACGTCGACAAGTTGTGCAGAACTTGTTGCGTACTCCGATGTAGAGAATCTTGCGCGTGTAACGACCGACAATGACAGCCACCCCGTATTCGCATTGTACCCATGGCCGAAGGATCGCTTGCTCCATCCTCCATCTACAATGACTGGGATGTTCCAAAAGCCGTCGGGATCGCGACACTCTTTCCGTTGTTTGGCAAGCTCAACCTCTTCGGCCGCGGCTCTCTTCATAGAGTCTAATGTCGCTGATTGAAGGTTTTCCCCAACTTTGTTCTCACATTTCTGGTAGAGCTTATGCGAAAGGAATGGGAGGCCGACTGACGCTGTTAGCTCTTGCGCCTGCGTGTACCCGATCCCGATGGAAAGGCACCCTCTAACAAAATCAAGATTTATGCTGTCGTTTGTGACGGTCATTTTTTCCGTCCGCACGAAGTGAGTGAAACTGCACAGAGGTGACTTCGAACAACGATACTCCAGAGTGGCGATAAGTCCAACTCTGACTTCTTTGTACAACTGTATCTCACCACAAAATAGACAGTTTTGCTGGTGGCGTGTGCACCCTAAGTAAAAAAAAAATTGCTTAGTATTAGTTAATAATATAAAAATATGTATGGAATAAAAGAGGTCACCCTGTACATTGTTCCAAAATGCATTGTCGAAAGCAGAGGCTGTCCGCGGGAACACGACAAATCTCTCGCAGGCGCCTGTTGTTCTTCCATTCTGACCTTTGTGGTTACATATGCGAAGTGGGCTTACTTTTTCCAACCTCTTCAACCTCGTTTATGAACCATTGATGCGTTTCATTAGTGCAAAAACAGTACGGAAGAACAAGATTACTTCGTGTTCACTCATTTTCCAGTGCACTTGAAAACGCTCACACATTCCGTGAACTTCGCATTCCATCGTCATTCCATTATTACGTGTATGCGTGAGTGTATGTGTCAATGTGTGTGTATTTTATTTATTATTTATTTGTTTTGTGTTCCATTATTCTTAAACAGGCACGCACACTCAGAATGAGGTGAGGCGCATGGCACGTGAAATCATAGCGATAATGCGCCGCTGTGCAGCATGTACTGTGTGTCCAGCCGTAGTCAGAATGTGGTGGTTGTTTGGTTCCCCAAATTCGCTATCTCCAACTCGTGGGCAGTTGAAGAGAAAGCCGGATACCAACATAGACAGGAGACATGGCCAGCGACTATGTCCCTTCCTACCTTTATCGCTGCTCACCAACTGGGACTGCAGCAGACAGGTAGAGAATCCTGGGCTTTCTCTGTAATACGCCACGCAAAGCTACTTGATAGATTTGTACCGCCTAATCCACATGCTGTAAATGTACACAACGTTATCACCCAAATTGCGAAGAACGAAAAATCAGACACAAGTTGGTCGCTCGGTTTTGCTCAGTTCCGCCTTCCCAATTAGCGTCCCTCATTCTGTAAGCAAGTCCAAATGGATTATCACTTCAAGCCATTCGCGAAACTGTCAGCAAATCTACGAAGCGATGACAAACCAGCCGAGACGATCGAAGCAGCTGAGCCACACGCCACATCTCAAACACGCGCCGCCGCTAAACACAATAAAGCATGGACAAATATAGCAGCAAACCATACGTGATTCATAGCTCAAGGTCAGGCCGAAGCCCGCGTGCTCTCGACGGCTCCGCCCTTACGAGGAGGAAACCGTCACTTACGTAAAGGAGAGCAAGGAGGGTAAAAAAAAAGCAAAGCATAAAAATTTCTCCCGCGCGCCATCTAGTGAAAGAAGAAGACGTCACCAAGCCGGAGCATTCCCCCTTAAGGCTTAATCGGTTTGACTGCCACGGAACAGAAACCCAAACCTAAGTAGACTCGAGTTACAAAGTTATGTGGGAGGCCGGTTATGTGGGAAAAACACAAGGTATGACCCATTCATGTTTTAATCGTTTTCAGCACGTTTCACATGTATTTGTTTGGTACACACAGCGAAAAACGACTAAATATGAACCAAACATCGTTCAGATTTCCTCCCGCAAACTAGCGATCTCCGCCGGTTCTGGCCGGGAACTCGGGGACGCCTAATAGCGGCTTCCTTCGTTTGCCGGTAGTACAGTGACCTAGAATAACCTAGTAGACTTCCCGGTGAAGCACAGCATGCCGCCGCCTCGAGATGGCGCTTGGGTAGCCTTCCCTTGAAGATCTCCTCGCGCCACACCGGGACGGTGGGTATTGGCGTAGTATATTCACCGCGTTGTGAAAGATATATCGGAGCCATTCTCATGTACGACGATGCAGAAGCAGTCTCCCTGCGCAGTTAAGTTTACGATACTACAGCACCACCAGACTGGTATGCCGTATTGTCCAAAAGTGGTGGTGAGCTCAAGGCGCCCGGATCACTAACTTCTGAACACTGAGTTCATCTGCGGGTAATCCGCCATATCCTGCTGACTTCATGGGAAGCTAATGTTATGCTACTAACAACGATCCACGAATTTTTTTTGCACTATCAAGAACAACGGCAACTTTTAGATGAGCCGCTTTGTTACAACGTAAATGTAAAGCTGATCACACTTGCTCTCAGTTTTGCAGCATGACTAGTACACTCAATGGCACCTTTGAACTTCACTTGCACCATAGACAAGGCGTCATCGGATCGTTACCTCTCATGTAGTACTGCCTTCGACAGAACGGCGTAGATGACGAGAGGGGCGGATTTAGAGGGCCCTGACCCCCTCCTCAATTTCTGTTTTCACATAGTGTTTAATTGACCGAGATTCTGTACCTAGCACGCTGGCAAAGCTGGACCGCCCCCCAGAAAAAGTTATGCATCCGTCACTGGATGACGAGGGTGCTGCCACCTGACGTTGGTGTACAACATGCCTTGCGTGACGCCTTGCGATTCGTGATGGCGTCACTCATGACCTGATGTTGTTACCGGCCTTGGACTGACTCATTAATGAGTTTTCAATTATTTCAATTATTAAATGAGTTTAGAAAGTGTATTTCTTCGTATGTGCGCCCCTTTTCATGCGTCTTGTTGTACAAAAATGGTGGATTTTGGCTATAGTTTGATATTTTCCTCCTCTCTCTCTCTCTCATTAGAATGAATTGAAATTGCGTAATTTATTGAATGAAAATGACATCCCGCGATTGATTATATCATTCTTATTCGTGGATGATGAGCTAAACCAAAAGATCGAAATTTAAATATTGGGAGTGGGAGAGGGGTAAGAGGGAAGGAAATATCAAATTGCTTGTTATAGGGACTATCGCATCCGGAGAGATGTGTCGGAAACAGTTACGAGACTGCATGGCACCATTGGATATTTCGCCTTTTTCCCCCCCCCTTTTTTTTTTTTTTTTTTTCAAATGCGAAATGCTCGAGTATTAAATAAACAAATCTTTTTGGGTCATGCAACCGCTGAAAAAAAAAAGAAAAAAAGAAAAACGCAGTAGTTAATTCGACCAACGCAAGGGCGGCGCCTCGCTCCCTCATTTTCTCTTCGAGATATCGTCTGCTTCGTGCATGGCTTCGAGTTTGGCTACATGTTTCCTCGAAATTACAGTGAGCTTCGCTCAATCGTGAACTTGTCACGCAGCCTTGTGTTCGTGGTTGCAAAAAAAGGTCTGGAGTTAGCACAGAATTGACATTTCACGGACGCAAGAAGAGTGACGTCATCGAAAAGGGAAAACCGCAACGCCGTCAGGCTTCCTGTCGAGGCAGAAGGAATGCGCATTCGGCACTGCTGTACAGATCCCGGCAAAAGTTTACGGAACACCACAGCGACGTATTTCTTGGTCGGAGCGACACCCCAGCGGCGAACGCGAATCACCCTGTCACCTGTTTGTAAGTCTATATATCTGCTCCCATTTGCAGCAACGGCATCGCTCGGATGTCAATACACGCCACTCCAGTGTTTCGTAAACTTTTGTCAGGACCTGTACCTCGTATTTTGTCGACGAAGCGTATTTATTGCAAATCCGTATGGGGCTATAGATGCAGAACGGAAGCGGTTAAACCATGACTGTGTCCAAATTGTTCCAAGTGCAAATGGTAACCCCGAACATGCAGGTGCGCGTTTGTTATAGATACTCCTGTGTGAAACAGAAAAAAAAAGTATATATTTACTTGACTAATAGAGGTACGAAAGTCACGTAGCACAAAAACATTTCAGTACAGTGCGTTGTGCTCCAAATGAAACTGGCGTGTTCCTATGGCATCACCGGTAAACATAACCTATAAGACGTTTTTCGTCACCTACCTATACCGTCAAGTGGCTGAAGAAGATTCATACTGTGGTCATCGCAACAATAGATGGATGCGTAGCGTAAACCAGAAGGAGCTTCATCCGCAGACACGAGTCAAGTACAGCTGACACATAGCTAAAAGAACTACAACATAGGCTTCCGTCAGGTTCCACTGGGGCACATAGGCATCTTTCACTTTGAAGTGGACAACCGCAAAGACGCTTTTCTGACTATGCACAATCACGAACGATTATATGTGCACAAAAGTATCACCGGACGGTTCGTTCGCGTGCCGGCACCTTCACCTGCTATAGGATGGTGCGGCAGAGGCTCTATGGAGTAAGGGTATAATCTAGCATAATTTCATTACTGATGTACTCCTCGAATCACTTGCAAGCGAAGCGGCGTCACCTTCAGATTCCGACGATTTCGACGCAACCAGCGCTTTCCGGCTTGCTCGCCTTTCCGACGCCCGCCGAACAGCTTTGCAGCAAGAGGTGCTCTGATTGGTGCAGTTACACGTGACGTTGTACGTGACGTTTTCGGGCCTTTCCTGGAGACGGACGTAAGGAATGCGTCGCCGCTCTTGCGTTGTAATTCGTCAGACTTCTCAGCGTATTCGCAACCCTTTCACTTGGGGCTGTCGCTGCCATTATCACAGGCCACCGATGAATATCTTGGCACTGAAGTTCCGGAATTGACCGAAATGGATGAGATAGTCCCATTAAGTCGTCATAGTAGAACACTACTCTCAAGTTTCTTAGCTAGCTGTGCATTATGCCCGGTGACTTTGTATGAGGATGTGACTTCGCAGATACCATAGTCACAGTTGCTGAAATGACTCACATTGTGTTTTGGGGATGAAGGATATGTCCGAGCTGTGCCTTTGGTTATGACATTCTCTCATAGTAATCTATCTTCTCTTTCAATTAGTCGAATATCCGTGGTGTATGATGCTTTGTCCTGGCAATCGGCAGTTCGACATGACGGGGATACGTGAAGGACAGACAGTCATGAAGTTCCGAAGGCCTTTTCGCTGGGAAAGTGGCTGCTGCGGGTGCTGCTGCTGCTGTTGCTTACAGGTAACGATGTCAGTTAGCATAATAATGTTACTGAATGGTGCATTCAGTTATTGAAGCAACATAAACGCTCACAGTGAAAAGAGAAAAATCATATTTTTTGCTTGACTTCACAATGCATATTTCTTCATTGAAATGGTTTATAGCCTGTCGCTGAGAGTCGCACAGGGCACAGAAGTTCAATTCAATTCAATTCAATCCAATTTTATTTGGCACCACTTGGCAACCACAGTTCATTCAGAGTACATGGAATTCATAAGACAGGACTTTCAGTGAATACAGTATTGTGCGCACACCTTCTTTCCATGTTGAATTGACATGCGATCATAATACCTATGCCTTTTAATGGAGGGCAGCTCGCTGTACCGATACGCGCAATCGTTACGTTGAAGACTGGGATAACGGTCCTGATTTCATCGGTCCCAGTCGCAATCCTTCATCGGAGGCCTTCGTCCAGGTGGCCTCCACCCTCCCGTCGATTTCCGACGAGGGTGCCATTGTTCTGTGCTAGTGAGTATTCGACGGTGTTACAAATGACGTTTGTCGCTGTTCCTCGATTACATTAGTGTCGACACGGTACACTACTGCGCCGCATTGCAAGTACTACATTAAAGGGGCACTTACGTTACACGCTACGTTTATTTCTTGCTTGCTATCACAATTCAAAACTTCGGAGCTACAATCGAAATTCCGTTACGGAGCTACAATCGAAATTATACCGGACTCTTTCTTGCTTCGGCGCTAAGCAGTGAACGTCGTTTCAGCTCGTGCATCGGTGTTTTTAGTCTATGCTGCGCGTGCCACGCCATGGAACAGTCCCGGTGAAAAACGTAGTGCGCGTTGCGAAGTAGACTGGCGTCGCTGTCCGAAGGATGTGAAGATAAATGTTGTCAATGGAACATTCACGAGAACTGTTGTGGGCCACAATTCAGTGAATCGGCACTGATAAATGCAGAAGTGCGCATCATGCCGCTCATATACGGAACACTACGATCGGCCCCGTTCCAAGTCCACATGCTCACGATAAGTATGCACACGCTTCTCCTGCTGTCTTATTGGATACCGCCACCCTTTGCATCCTGGGGATCCCATTCGTTGCCGCCAACGACGACTCTGTTTTTATTGCGGTTTTCTTCTAAGCGGTAGCGCTGTGTGAACTAATTTTCCTTGCTTTAGACCAACTGAATCACATACTTCCATTTGAGAGCAAGTTGTTTTTGCATTTTAGTGCCCCTTTAAGAGATTACCCGACGTTCCATGGGGAATTTTAAAAGATTCATAGTTGATGTAAATACCCTTATGCCATTGCGTTCTTTCACAAACTTCACGACTGAGAAAGAACAGTGCTCACTCACCGGAATCAGAAGCACTGAGTTGCTGTAGACAGTTGTGTCTTTGGGTACTGATGTTCGCCTCCGTCATTCACTTTGGTCATTCATCTGGTCTGTAAAGCTTGACAAATACTCAAGAAATCCCTTGGCCTTTGTGTTACTGTATACTATTTTATGTGTCAGGCGTAGATGTTTTTCTTCATAGTGTTTGAATATCGTTTACGGTGGTCACAGAAGCAATTATTTGGGAAGCAAAAATATGATGGAAATCGTAAGCCGCAGGGCAGTTTCACTCTTCATGAAAAGTACGGTAATATTGGACTTACGGAGATGGACCTGCAACGCCCCGAGAGCTTAACATATCTAGTTTTCTTACATACAGCATCCATGAAAAGGCTACTACTGTGAGGTTACTCATTAGGGAGAGTTCGGGTCAGCTTTTCTAGATAAGGCCTATAACTGGAGAGCATCTGGTATACAAACGATATGATACAGTTGTACGAATACAATAAACTGTTGAATCCGGCATTCTATAGAATATCTAGGCATTTTAGGAACTGCCCAAGATAGACTGACAATGTACGAAATGAAACGCGTCCCGTACTGCCTGCGACACGGTTGTCTGAAATCTCCAGCCTGCGGCGGAATGGTCCCCTGTCGGCGGTATTGCGCCCGAATGAACTATACTAATACCAACCCGACGGGAGGCTGCGCTCAGACGCCACCTGTCGGCGAGATAATTCAGATGATCGTCATGTACCCGGACATCGTCTGCTAGCGAAAGAGTGAGAGAGAGAGGGATAGCGGCCTCCCCTAGGGGACTGTACTCGTATGGTCCCCTTGTATGCGCCACTGCCGATAGGGCACCGCTCAGCCACATGCTGGGGAGTTCAGACAACCGTGTCGCGTGCAATACGTTGCCTAGGTATCCTATAGAAGGACTTTGCTGTGATAGCCAAGGTACAAAAATGTTTCTTTTCGTCATGGCGCCCCCGTGATGTGTTTACGCATAAAGAAAATACAGTTTAAAACTAACCAAGTTTGTTAGGACCGGCGAATAGTCTTCTGGGGCCTTCTGGGATCACCTGTTTATGCAAGAAAATTGTCCAAAACAAAACAAATCAGTTACGACGACTGCACAGTCTACGGGAACTGACCCTGATCGTGTGTTTATGTAAAAGAACACAAACGAAACAAATCAAGTCAATCACAACGGATGAAGAGACTTAGACCCATTCTGGTGGTGTGCTTATGCAAAAGATACAGATCATAACAAAGTGAAAGCAGAGCACGTCGGGAGCTTACGTTACAACAGGGCGTACATAGTAACACAGAAGCATGGCATAATACATACCCATGTAAACAAAAAATGACGTACTCCTCGGCGCCTTGCCAAACGCGTATGAAATGCGATAGCATTGCTACAATCGTTGTTACAACAACGAAGAACAGCTGAGGGTGGCTATAAAAGCAGACACAACCAATACACAGGCCTCAGAGACAGACTTGGGGGAGGGGGGCTTGCTTGGAGATGACGGCGCGTTGCACAATGGTAAAACAGAGGAAGTCGTGGAACAGGAGATGGAGGGAGATGCAGTTTCCTTTGCTCTCTGGTACTGACTGGCGACTGCAGAAAACACATGATCATTCCTCAGCTAGCCTTCATTGGGGAGCTTACTGTACCGGGTTATCATCAGGGTACATGGTATGTCAGATACTGCACAAAATAGACCTCTACCCAAGAAACGTCCTGTCGTAGGTAGACAGATTGAAACCGAAACAAATTGGAGGAGGAGGGCTGGGTTCTACGAATGGGCACTTGCTACTGAAAGAAAGTAGGACTGAAGCTTACGTCCCTTTCTGGGACCATCATAACACCCTCAAGACCATGGCTTTCAGGTGCATTCATGTTCGCCCCCTAGCTCTGAGCGTAGCTGTAGCGCTGTTGAACACTAGGATGTCATTTGTTTACAAGCAGGGAGGTCTGTTGTTTTCTGTATGTTTTATGGTTATACAAATACCATAGTTCAGCATTCGAAATGCACGAAAATGCGTATCAGGTGCTTTAGTACATATATTGATAAACAGTGCATGGTTTCGCATAAGTCTGCCATTCGATGATATTTGTTGGGAGCTACCATATACATCATCCTCAGAAGTGCCCTGAGACCATTGATCACGTACATATGGAATAAGCTGCAAACTGTTACGCAGAGGGTGCTTCACAGTCACTGTCAACACGCTCCCATTACGTGAGACCGCTTCCTCTTCTGCTGCATATTTGAACGCGTATGCTACCAGTTTTTCATTAAACAAAAGGCATGTCACACATATCACTTGGGGTTTGCTCTCGGCAACAGCAATGGCGGTGCACATCTCATACTGGCATCCAGAATTGTGTTTCAAACACTGACTTGACTTGTGTGACAATTTGTTTTATTCATGTAATTTCCAAGACTATTGGCAGTACAATCAAAAATATAAGGATGCACGCAACTTACACATTTCTGTCAGTTGTACAAGGAGTATTTGTTAGTTGCTGCAATCCATTTCCACAAACACTCTGTTTCAGATATAAAAAAAAATTGCTGTAAATAAAGCATTAGCAAGTTCTTGCCAGGTACAGTTAGTGTGTGCAATGTTGCAATGCTCTGCTCAATCTGCAGACCCTACACTGGACACGGAAACTACATTTTTCAACCGTGGAAATAAGGAAAGGAATACGGTGATATGTAAGACTCTTTATTCAGCTACATTTTCCTTTCTAGGAAAGCGAAAACGTCTATAAGCTCTCGAAGGAAACTGTTTCCTTATTTTATTTACCACGCATGATGGCACGGGTTTTCTATTGAATTTTCCCAAGTACTCCCACACCCACAGAATAAACTGTCGGTAGGATGTGTATCGGTACTGCCTGAAAAAAAAAATGTTGTGGTTGACATATGATAATAGATAAAGTAGAATCCTGCAATGGGTGCTAACTACTTTGATAGATCTTTTATCTACAACTACCAATTACTTCTGCAAAGTATAATTATAGCTACAGAGTAACTCCATTTTACATTAGACTCACAACTACTGCAAGCACTTTAAACTACATTTGCAATTCCACTCTAATTATTTTGATGCCCAAGTTTTATCTGACAGCATGACAAACAAACCTAAGCTTCACATGCAGTTGAACTACCAAAAAATAAGGTAGCTACACACTTCCAATTACTCCTTGTAAGGTAAATGCAGTAGCTGCACAATTATTCGCAATCTACTGTAATTAGTAGTTTAGCTATAAACGTGGTTGACCTACTATAAACGTGGTTGACTCACTGGAGGAATCCTATGTAAGGCTTCATTATTATCTCCGAATGTCGAAAGCAACTGATGAACGTACCACGTGAGTGCAGGGTGTACTATGCAGTTTTATATGAGTATACTTGTCTTCGTGCTGTATAACATCATAGTAGAGTTCCTGCGCTTTGTACTATGTATACTTACTCGTTCTTGGCTTTCCCCGCCTTTACTCCGCGTTGCCGAAGATCTCGGTTCGCGAGACGGAGCACAACCTGATTTAGACACGCGGTAGTGAATTCCTCGTGTTCCGTTATGCATTTGAGTTCGTGTTCCTCGATCATTTCGCAGGTTGTCGGGTAATCGAAGCAGCACACGGATCCCGTGGACGTTGGCATGTTGATGCAGAGTCCGCATCTGCACCTATAAAATTAGGATTCAAGTTACCATACGTGTGCGGTGCGGCCTCACATATAGTAGTCAAGTAGAGATAAGAAATGTGGTGCCATAAGATTGGGAGAAGATGCGCCAGTATGCACGCTGGAGGTGCCTTGGTCTTGCACGTCATCTGCGAATGGTTCCGACGACTGGGTTGCCGACGTACTTTGGTGCGAACCACGGGGCGTCGCGTCATATGATAACAGCCCAATTGTTGACGTTCGCATCAGCATTAGGCGTTCAGTATTGCTCAGTTCACTCGGAAATGCCATGGCGCTGGATCTCGGAACCACGGAGCGCAAAATGTAGCTCCACACAAACACACGGAGCACTCCGCCGCAGAGCTGATATTGAAGCCTGTTTATTGGTTGGTAAATCGGAACGTCATATTCGGAGCTCGGCCCACCGATTGGACGGCAAAAAGCGACGTAGCCCTTATGACGTATGCGTAGTGGAGAGAGGCGCGCAGGTTACTCATCTTTGAAAGGATTTATATGGGTCACTGATCTGGCACGAGCCGAACGAAATGTATATTTGGGTATTATGACCTGCGTTCCTTCATGGGGTACCGTTTTTTTTAAATGTTAGTCGGCCTGTTTACGGCCCCTTTAAGCTGCGAGGGTAGCCAAACCTTGAAAAAGTATCTTTCAGCCACATAATTATTGTAGTAGTGGTTACTTTCTTCATAATGGTTGCTTCTGGCAACCGTGAATAGTAATCAACTAGGAGTATTATATACTCATTTGTTGGTAATTGGCCACAAATGTCCAATACAAGTTCTTCCGGGTCTACTTGGTAAGGGTGTTGGGATGACTGCTGGAGGTTGATTATCCACGGACCCTGTATTCACACGAGTCAGTTTTCTGCCGGCTGACGCTCAGGCGGCAGGAAATGACGTCACCGCTCTCTGGTGCCACGTGACCGGCGCTCTTCGCCACGTCACCACTTTCTGATCTCCGGAGCGGCAGTCGGAGGCAGCTGGATATATTGTCCTCCCGGCACAGATTCTGACGACCGACGGCGTCTGCTGCCGGCAGAAGGAGAAGGTAACGCAACGGATACTTATCGCGCTTGCTTTTTATTTCATGAGGATTGTTCTGTATGTGTCCCATACAACGGCATTCACTATACTATGGCCAATTCTGAATTGGAATGCCAACGATGCTTGGCTTTACCGCGAAAGTGGTGCAACGACACACCGGCGCAGCAGCTTTGGAACAATTATGCGACGCATATGCCTACAATGTAGTGTTTCATAGGAAGCTTTTTCTCTACGTGAGACGAAACAGACACGGAATACAAAGCATTAATTTTATAAACGCGGATATTTCTTTCGCTGGACAGACGTTGACTACACATAATCGTTCGCTTGCACATTTCCAATACATGCATAACAACATAATAATTGGAAGCTACTCGTCCTACTGACAGGAAAATAAAAATTGATTTAATTTAATTTAATTTAAATAATTATTAACTACCTGTAGCTCGGCATCACAGCTTCATCGCCAGTCCATCACTTGTCAGCACGCTGTCGCGCCTATATTGATGCACAGCATCGGGATACGCTTCATTAGTAGAAAATAAAACCGAATGTGACAACGTCTATTATCAAAATACTCCGACAGGCGTTTGCGTCGTCCACACGGAGATTTGGGTTAATGCTGTTTTACATTCCATAGCACTTCTTCGGAAACTATTCTTTGACCCATATCTTGTCCCGTTTCTCACGTGAATGCACTCTGAATCATCCACAAGGAGCCCAAGGGTTTTTTTTTTCTTTCATTTGTCCATCCTACGCTAGACACAGAGGATATGCAAGCGCGAATACAGAAAGGATCGGAAAAGTGACAGCCGCCGGGAAAATGACTCGTGTGAACGAGCTACAGAACGAGCGGGCGTCCTCAGACGCGTAGTGACCTCGTTTATCTCGGATATCCTCTCACTCCTTCCATACTTGCTGCCGGCAGAAAACTGACTCGTGTGAATACAGGGTTACTAGTTCACATCCCGCACACTTCCGGACACTTACATCTTCCGCCTGTTTCTCCATTCCTGGCCACCACACCTTTGTTCTTAGCAATTGTTTTGTCTTGACAATACCTTGGTGGCTTTCATGCGCAATGTCCAAAATTCTGATTTTGAATCTACGTGGAATGACAATCCTTGTTCCTTTAAGTAAAAGCCCGTCTTTCTTGGAGAGCTCATATTGCACCCGCTTGTAAGCGTCATCTACATTTTCTTCATTCCAAGTTTCCCCTTTCATTTTCTTTATCACTTGCTGTCGGGTACGGTCTTCGTTTTATGCATTACGCAGTTCATCTTCAGTAATCGCCTTGGGGACCGCCTCCTCTAACGCAAAACGAACGTAATCTTCAGTTACATGCCTGACCAGTTGTCCTTGGTTTTTCAGCAGTCGTGATAAAGAGTCAGCAATATTCGTCTTTCCAGGTTGATAAATTATCTTGTACTGGCATTAACCGCAAAAACTGTCTCTCAATGCGAGCCGAAGGCCTTGACCTTGGTCCGTAAATTATTGCTAAGGCTTTATGATCCGTTACGAGTACAAACCATGCACCATACAGATACAGCCGTTATCTTTCTACTGCCTATACCACAACCAGCGCTTGTTTCTTCGTCTGCGAGTATTTTGCTTGCAGCAGTACCGCTCCTAGCACCACGCTGCTAGCATCAGTGACTGGTCTCGTTTGTGTATTTTGATCATAAAATGCTAGAACTGTGTCTTTGGTCAAACTGTGCTTTAAATCCTGGAAGTCTGCTTCATTTTGTGCAGTCCATTCCCATATTACTTCTTTTTTACCAACTCTCGCAACCTCGCAGTCCGTGCTGTTAGATGAGGAATATACCGTGCACAAAAATTAATGAGCCCCAGGAAACTTCTCAGTTCAGACACATTTCTTGGAGCTTCGGCTTCCTCGGTCGCCTTTATTTTTTCGGTACTTGGACGAATACCATCCCCAGAGACGGTATTCGCCATGAAGTCTAGCTTGCTAAGACCAAAATGGCATTTCTTCCGGTTCTTTAAATCTTTGGAGAACCATTGCAAGTCTCTCATCATGTTCTTCTTGTGACCTCCCACAAACTATGGTGTTGCCCGAAATGTTGGCCACACCCTTGCAACCCTTTAGTACATCTTGCATTAGCTCCCGGAATATTTCTGGTGCACAAGAAACTCCATAAATCAACCTTTTGTATCGAAAATTCCCCACGTGTGTTGAGGGAAGGGAGTTGCCTCAGGACAGAAGCCGCCGATATTTCGAACAGAGACTGTTCTTCTTCTGGGCACCGTCCTCATCATTGGCATGGTATTTAAAGGGTCAGGTGTGACGTGTTTAAAGGTTCATGCGAATTGTGGGTCAACAGCCCCGAGGGAAGAAAGGGTCCGTACGGGCTTCTACAGCCGGAGTGAATGGCCGCTTTGTTAGAGTGTGGAGGGGATTATGTGAACGTAGCGATCTAGGCTCCAGACCGGTTACAGAAAAATGGGAGGTTCACGGACACGTGGACGAAACGGGACAACAGGCAAGAATTTGCAAGCATAGCGAAAGATAAGGAGGTCAGTGGTTACATGGGGAAAATTCCAGAACGAGCAAAGGTTTTTTTTAAATATATATATTAGTAATACAAAGTTGTGGCATGCAATAAAGAAAGCAGAAAGCGCAGTGGCCATGCATAACATAACAGATAATGGTGATAGAAGGGAAAAGCATATTTTATTTGTGAAGTGTTTCTAGGGTGCCTTGTGATTTGTTGATACCGGACGGGTGAAGAGCGTTGAACTTGTATATGAGATAAGACTTCCTATCACGTCTGTCACGTGTGGGTCTAAACCCGGTTTCTGGAATATATAGTTTAGTGTTGTCAAAATTGTGACCAGGAACGTTAAAGTGTTCTGCGACTGCTTTGGGGAGTTTGTTGGACGTGTCGGTTCTGTGTCCGGTAAGGCGGTTGTTCATTTGTTGGCCGGTTTCACCGATGTATTGCATAGAGCAGTCACCGCATTCAATGCAGTATATGACATTGGAGCTTGTGCATGTGAATGCGTGGTTAACGGGGTGGGTGTAATTGCTCGCAGTGCTTTTGATGGAGTTAGCGTGTTGAACGTGCTTGCATGTTTTGCAGCGCGGGAGGTTGCAGGGTCGTGTTCCCGTGTACGGGGAGCTCGTTTTGCTGATTTTGGCATCGACCAAGGAGTCTGCTAGGTTTTTTGCGCGTCGGTATGTTACCTGTATGGGATGGTTGAATATATTGCTAAGTAGGTCACTGCTTTGGAGGAGGGGCTCGTGCTTCTGTAGAATGGCTACGTTCGCCACGTGTGTTGGGAACGTCGTAATGTTTTGTGACTCTTCATCTAGCTCAATCTGATGGTACCCTTCCGTGTGGTCCAATTCAGTAAGCACTGTGGCTCCGTCCATTTCTTCTAAGACTTAATCCATTGTTACAAGTGTTACACTGTTCAAGGGCTACAAACTAAAAAATTCATATTAATCAATCTGCAGTGCCGGTGGCGCAGCAACATCGAAGTGTTCCTTTCGACTGAGAAAGAAAGTGGAAGAAGAAGTGGAAAGGTTGCTCAAAGAAGATATTACTCAGCCAGTCACAGGACCAACATCCTGGCTTTCGCCTATTGTAGTTGTTCTAAAAGCCAGCAACAAGGTTAGACTTTGTGTGGATATGAGGATTTCAAACCTCGCTGTTAAACGACAAAGGTATGTGATACCAACAGTGGATGAAGTAATGGACGGCAGCCACAGTGCTTACTGAATTGGACCACATGGAAGGGTGCCATCAGATTGAGCTAGATGAAGAGTCAGGAGACATTACGACGTTCTCAACACACGTGGGGAATTTTCGATATAAAAGGTGCACCAGAAATATTCCACAAGCTAATGCAAGATGTACTGAAGGGTTGCAAGGGTGTGGCCAACATTTCGGACAACACCATTGTTTTTGGAAGATCACAAGAAGAACATGATGAGAGACTTACAATGGTTCTCCAAAGATTTAAAGAACACAACTTAACGTTGAACCGGAAGAAATGCCATTTTGGTCTTAGCAAACTTGACTTCATGGGGCATACCATCTCGGAGGATGGTATTCGTCCAACTGCCGAAAAAATAAAGGCGATCGAAGAAGCCGGAGCTCCAAAAAATGCGTCTGAACTGAGAAGCTTCCTAGGGCTCATTAATTTTTGTGCACGGTATATTCTTCATCTGGCAGCACGGACTGCGAGGTAACGAGAGTTGGTAAAAAAAGAGAAGAAAGAAAAGAAAAAGACAAAAATAAGAAATAAATAAAAATAAAAAGGAAGAAGTGACACTAGAATGGACTGCAGAACATGAAGCAGACTTCCAGGATTTAAAGCATAGTTTAACCAAAGACACAGTTCTAGCATTTTATGATAAACATGCACAAACGAGACTAGTCACTGATGCTAGCAGTGTGAGGCTAGGAGCGGAACAGCCGCAATCCAAAAATGGATCATACTCGCATAGGAGAAATACTCGCAGACGGCAAAAGAAGCGCTGGCTGTGGTATGGGCAGTAGAAAGATGCCGGCTCTACCTCTATGGTGCATCGTTTGAACTCGTAACGGATCATAAAGCCTTAGAAATAATTTACGGACCAAGATCAAGGCATTCGGCTCGCATTGAGAGATGGCTTTTGCGGTTAATGCCATTCTAGTACAAGGTGATTTATCAACCTGGAAAGACGAATATTGCGGACTCTTTATCACGACTGCTGAAAAATCAAGGGCAAGTGGTCAGACATGTAACTGAAGATTATGTTCGTTTTGCTTTAGAGGAGGCGGTCCTCAAGGCGATAACTGAAGAAGAATTGCGTAATGCTACAAAAGAAGACCATACCCTACTGCGAGTGTTGAAGAAAATGAAAGAGGAAACTTGGAATGAAGCAAATGTAGATGACGCCTACAAGCGGCTGCAATATGAGCTCTCCGAGAAAGATGGGCTTTTACTCAGGGGAACAAGGATTGTCATTCCGAATAGAATCGCAAATGAGAATTTCGGACATTGCGCATGAAAGCCACCAAGGTATTGTCAAGACAAAACAATTGCTAAGAACAAAGTTGTGGTTTCCATGAATGGAGATACAGACAGAAGATGTGTAGTCCGGAAGTGTGCTGGATGTCAACTAGTAACAGTGGATAATCAACCTCCAGCAGTCATCCCAACACCCTTACCAAGTGGACCCTAGGAGGACCTTGCATTAGACATTTGTGGCCCATTGCCAACAAATGAGTATACAGTAGTCTTAGTTTATTACTATTCAAGGTGGCCAGAAGCAACCATTATGAAGAAAGTAACCACTACTAGAATAATTATGTGGTTGAAAGATATTTTTTCAAGGTTTGGCTACCTTCACAGCTTAAAGACAGATAATGGCCCACAATTTATCTCCAATGAGTTTGGTAGCTACTTCAAGTAATGTGGGATAACTCACAAAAGAACAACTCCGCACTGGCCTCAAGCAAATGCTGAAGTAGAGAGGCTGAATAAGTCGCTCTTGAAGTCAATTAAAATTGGTTACCTTGGAGGTTCCAATCTCAGATTCGAAGCACGCCTCACTGTGTAACAAGCAAAACACCAGCTGAACTAATGCTTGGAAGATTGATAAGGGCAATGTTGCCAGGAATTCAAAGGAAAACACATGCCCAAGAATTAGGGACAAAACGTAAAGCAGGCTTCACCTAAAACGCTTCCCATAGAGCCTGTGCATTCTGGAACGAAAAGCGCGTGCTACATATTCTGCTGGCAGCGCTTTGCATTCGTTCTCTAATGGCATCTTGCCTCTGCCAGGACAAAACTTTTGAGCTATTTTTTGGGCATGAATAGTGGCATCTTCAAGGTTCCATTCGGGTTCAAAATTTTGTACCTGTAAAGGAGCCTTCCATCGCCGCACGAGCACGTTGCGGCGAAGCCTACGTTCAAGGCCACGCGCAACCACAGGTTTGGGAAATTACTCAGCGCAGAAAAGACTACAAGAGAAGACAAACAAGAAATAACAATAAGGAGATTTGTCTGTAACATGGTAAGGGTATAGGATATAAAAAACAAAAAACTTGACAGCTGTTCGGGGAACTAACATCGTTGAGGTTGTTATGAAGAGCAAACGTATGTACATTATGGCTGTTACGAAGTATGTTGGTATCTGCTAAACTGTGAGCAATCAAACATTTTGATCGATCGATCGATTGATTGATTGATTTAATGATTGGGGTTTTTTGCCGCAAAAGTGACAAAGGCCATAGAGCGCCAAAAACAGTGTGTATGTAGCAATCAAACAAAACACAAAATAAAAGTGTAGTCGGAGTGAACGGCACAACAACAACAACCATAAATGATGACGATGAGATGGGGTTTTTCACCGCGGAGGTGCGTAGAATACACCACTGCTCGTGGAACGTTATGTGAAGATGATGAAGGAAGGATGCAAATACAAGAAAGAACTAAAATGAACTGCAGAAAATAGACCAACGACAGCTTAGGGCGACATGTACTGCTTTGCACACGAAAATGTGATATCTGAGGTTCTACGATGTGCTAAGGTTCTCAAACCACGTTTATCGAGGATAGGTTCATAGTTATAGACACCAATATGTCGGTCATAGAGAATGTACAATGACTCCAAGGGCTTCGGTGCTGTCATTGGGTCAATCTTTGAAAATTAGTGAAGCTAGTTAGGTATACCATTTTAGTTAGCCATCGAACACTGATGCGACCGGCTAGGAAAGATATCCGAGAGGCTTCGTTTTCGTTTCTTCTTTCTCGCTCTCCTTTTTTTTTTTTTTTTTTTGGGGGGGGGGGGCAGTGGGAGGTGGCTTATTAATACCTGAAGGCAATTTATGATACAGCTATAGGATGTCACACTTCCTCACGAACGCAGGAGCCTCTCTAGCGAGGAAAACGCAATTGTAAAAGGTGGTCACTGTTATGTATGTAACTGTGATTGAACGTTATGCTCGTTAGGGGGCCTTACTTGTTATGTCCGCCGCTAGGGTGACTGTGATAAAAGGCCGGACCGCTACGTGATGATGTTTTTTCGACTCCAAGCTAGCAAGCGGCTAGCTCTATGTATGTACCATGTAGTGCCTGTGGCACACCACGAATAAAGACGCAACAACATGGCGACGAGGTGAACTACGAACTACGCAGTTACGAAGTATGGCGCAAGGCAACGGAACCAGCGGCGGGAAGCAAGCACCTGCACCAAAATGCAAGAAGGAGCTACAGGCCTTCCTCGGAGCACTGAACTTTTACAACAGGTTTTTGCAAGGAGCAGCACATACCTTGGAGCCACTGTATCGATTACTTGACGCGCAGAGCAAGTGGAAATGGACAGGGCGAGAGGCGACAGCCTTCCAACAAGCCAAGCAGTTGTTACAGTCATCGGACATCCTTGTGCACTATGATGTCCAGAAGCCTTTAGTCATGGCCTGTGATGCATCTCCATATGGTCTTGGAGTGGTATTAAGTCACGTCGAAGCCGATGGTAGGGAGCTACCAGTAGCGTATGGGTCTCGGACAATGACAGCCGCCGAACGGAATTATGCGCAGATCGACCGTGAAGCCTTGGCAATTGGATTCGGGATCAAGAAGTTTCATAAATACGTTTATGGACGTCACTTTCGTATTGTAACAGACCACAAGCCCCTACTGGGACTTCTACACCATACAAAGCCTATTCCGCAAGTGCTATCACCTAGGATGCTACGGTGGTCGTTGATGCTATGTGCGTATGACTATGAACTGGAGTACAGATCTGCCAGTCAACTAAAAAATGCGGATGCCCTCAGTCGGCTGCCTGTGGCACAGAAGGAAGTTCCAGACGAACCACTGTTCGAGGTCCGGATGTTGGAAGCGGCACCTGAGATACCTTGGGATGCGAGGAAGATTGCGCAGTGTACAAGGAACGACCCTGTTCTGTCCCGGGTGAAACACTGGACCGTGAATGGCTGGCCCCAAGGCAAGGTGACTGAACAGTTCAAGCCATACGCTCGACGTCAGCATGAGCTGTCCGAGTACAGAGGTTGCCTCCTGTGGGGGAGTCGTGTTGTTATCCCAAGACAAGCCAGGGACCATGTGCTGGGGTTACTGCACAGTGTGCACCCAGGTATTGTTCGCATGAAGGCACTGGCGAGAAGCGTGGTATGGTGGCCTGGCATCGACGACGAAATTGAACGAAAGGTGCGAACCTGTTTGCAGTGCCAGGAAACAAGGCCAGATCCGTTAAGGGCAAGGCTGCACCCTTGGGAATTTACCAGGAACCCGTGGGCCCGGCTCCATATCGATTTTGCGGGTCCCTTCCAAGGGAGGTGTTTTCTTCTCGTCGTGGATGCCCACTCCAAATGGTTGGAGGTCTTTCAGTTAACGTCTTTGTCTTCAGTAACGGTGTGTGAAAAACTACGAACATTATTTGCAACGCATGGTGTCCCTGATACCATCGTCTCGGACAATGGTGCAGCTTTTACGTCCCAAGAATTCCAAGAATTTATGAAGCGAAATCAAATTCGACATGTCAGGGTGGCGCCTTATCATCCGTCCTCTAATGGCCAGGTGGAACGAATGGTGCAAGAAACCAAGCAAGTCCTCAAGCGCTTGGGTAAAGGCGACTTGACTACAAAGCTGTCACGGTTTCTTTTGAGTCAACACACACTTCCCCACTCCACGACTGGAAAGAGCCCAGCCGAAATGCTAATGGGCAGAAGACTTCATACGGTGCTGGACAGGCTTCATCCCGACATGCTGACTGAGATGAAAGACAAACAGGAAAAGCTCATGCAGAGTGGAAACCAAAGACTTCGAAGTTTTCATCTGGGGGATGCTGTTTTTATTCGGAATTATCTTTCTGGTCCTAAATGGCTGCCAGGAATTATTACAGACATCACAGGACCAGTGTCGTTCAAGGTACGCACCGTTGATGGACGCCTTTGGAGACGTCACTTGGATCAGATTCGTCATCGTGAGTGGACTGAATATTACGAGCCAATGATTGAGCTGCCGGTCCCAGACCCAGTGTTCCAGCCGCAGTCTTCTCCACGGCTTCCGTTACCACCAGATGTACCTTTGGCAGAACAAGCATCGTTGCCCATCAGCTCTGAAGAAACTACGACGGGACATGGCTCAACAGTAGTTCCTGTTCCATCTTCACCACTGCCTACCGAACGATCAGAAGCAAGTTCTCCGGTTCCTGAGCGCACGACTCGTCCGCAGAGACAACGACGCCGACCTGACTACCTAAAAGACTATGTGGTCTAGGAGGGGAGGAGTGTTATGTATGTAACTGTGATTGAACGTTATGCTCGTTAGGGGGCCTTACTTGTTATGTCCGCCGCTAGGGTGACTGTGATAAAAGGCCGGACCGCTACGTGATGATGTTTTTTCGACTCCAAGCTAGCAAGCGGCTAGCTCTATGTATGTACCATGTAGTGCCTGTGGCACACCACGAATAAAGACGCAACAGTCACTTGGCCCCTTTGTATTGTAACGCATAACTCTGCTCTCTTTTGATCACAATAATGCTCGTTGCCTTGTCAATGTCATCTGCATTTTTTAGATACTGTAGATTTGTCGTTCACCTCAAAACTACAACAACAACAACAAAAAGAAAAAAAGTCAAGAGATCACGATTTTCTGTTGTTTGAGTTTGAGTTTGATTTGCGATTTTCTGGCGGCTTTCTGTTGCTGTCATTTCTCAAAATGTATCTATCAAAATCCATCAAAATAAGCACAATTTCAGACAACGAAAAAAAAAGGAAAATATTGTTCTGCGTTCCTCTCTTTTGTTTTCCATACTTAATACAGCTAACGGCGTAGTGGATCAGATCTATCACTATTGCAGCCTAATGCCGCGTGTTTTTCGACAGCCGTAGTCTTGGCTTTTCTTTTCGTCTGTGGAAAGGGTGCTAACAGGTGTGCTGTCTTATCAGCGTTCTTCTGAAGATTTACAATCTTGATGCAGCCGTACATGCTCGCGCTTTCAGCAGTACTGCTTGGGACTGTGTTGTTCGCTATCGCGTCTTTTTTCATTCCTACATCTTTGTTTCTGCAGGTGTGAAGAAAAGTTTATTGACTGGTTGATAAGCAACTGCGTGCACCACGTAAAAGTCAGTCGTGTAGCACCGATTGCTAGTACGTACGAGTCGAATACGAATGAAGCACGATGAACATTTGATTTACACATCGGAGTCTTCATGTTGGGAAAAACTTCGCATGGCTGCATATGCGATCACAATGTCCTCCTTTTAACGTTGAAGCCAAAATAAACGGGGGCACTTCAAACCACCTTACTCAAACTGTGACGCAACATTTGCGTCAGCTGGATGGGGTCGTCTGGATCTTTGGACGTCGTTCCCGATTTCCATTCTTAGCTCACCTCGCGTCATAGAGTCACCATCTAACACGCGTGACACGCGCTGTTCGAGTTCGAGTTCGCCACTTAAACGTGGCGAACACCTTCTTCCCAGTACGTGACGTCACGTTTCTGATATCTCATAGCCTGTATAGCGCTGATGAATTTTCTTCTATCCTTTAACATATATTTTAGCCCATCCCATGTTGCGTCCCATTTGCTTGTTTGCCGATGATGTAGGTTCTCTAAGGCACAGTTTTTCTTTTCTAGTCCTCGGCTAGAAAGCCATCCTAGTCAACGCTGCTGCATGTGGCTCATCGCGGCGTGATGCGAAAAAACAAAACAAAAAAAAAACATGTATATACGGGGTCACGCTCTCCTGTCCGTACCCCTTGCGTTTGGTTCCCAGATCTAGAAACATAGTTGGGACGTTTAACGTCTCCTGACGCAGATCTTTCCCTGCAGTATATTGCTCAAATTCTTTTACCACACCTCTGAAAAGATCCCATAACTGTGCTCGATCATCTCGTGTGTCCGAGGAGAGGACTAGGGTCACAAGGCGTGGTAGATTCTCAAGAAGTAAATCGACATTCTTTCCCGTTAATGATGTGAATTTAGCAACTTCCGTTTTGCTGTCAGTGAGCAGTATAACGATCGCACCAGATCCCTTTATAATGTCCACCAGGTTTCTCATGGATGTGTAATATATTCCTTGCACTTTCTCGTACAGATTATGGGTTACCGTTCTGGCAATTATTCGTTCTACGGCGTACAGGCAATCTGAAGACATATAGGAAAGCCCATCTGTTCGTACTCCCGTCGCAGACTCACAGAATTCTCAGGCGCAGAGCTATACGGGCACAAAAGCTCTTGCATACAAGAACAATAGCAAGAACGCGCGCAGTGAGAATAAGCTTTGGCAACGTCCTAGCATACTTCCGCAAGACAAGACCGCAGTGCTATCAGCTCGAGTAGATATCTTGATGAACAAGGAATGATTTCATTGGATGAAGTATGGAAGGAAAAAAAAAAGTCGCTAAAATCAAACAAAACAATAAGTCAGTCGTTACTTTTGTGCACGGGTTTCATTGATAGCTGCTGTAATCGCCCTCGCCTTTCTGTCTGTCATGTGGTTAACGCGGAAGTCGTGATGAAGCGGGCAACTCTACAAGATACAGATAAAATAATAATTCCGCGCTTGATGCCCCGGTACATGTACATCATGAGCTGTGCCACAATGGCCGGTCTGCGGCCGCTGTAAGAAGAAGAAAAAAAAAAGGAAACTTCAGCAGTTGCTTGGCATCGGCGAGTTCCGCAAAAGAAGCTGATTTATCGCTCTCAAAGAATTTGTACGCGGAAGGTGGACGGTTGTTGTGCTGTGAGACCTACAGACTAATTTATTTATTTACCCTCGCGGCCATGAGGCAATACAAACAGGAGGTTAACAATTGGTAGAATAACGTTAACAAAGCAGCATACAAGATTTACAACCACATGAAAAAATTGCGCAGATACGTGGAGGTAAATAAACAAGTACATGAAAGATGGAGCAATGACAACACGTACGACGTGGAAATTGAAAAATGACTATGCAGCGCAACGGTCATGTCAACCAGACGCGTGAGCCTTCCTCTTCATCTCCCCCTCTTCGTCCCTTCACCGAGCAAAGTGCCGCCAGTCACCCCTCATCCCCCCCCCCCCCCGCGGTCGCATAAACATTTCTTAAATCGTTTGGCATAGGTAATGGAATGCATATAAGCTCTTGGATGAACGATCCTCTTAGGAATTATTATGATAATCAATTTTGTGAAACAAACACCCACAAGTTATTATTCGGCGAGTGGAAAGCAGACGCAGATTGAGGTTATGGTAACAAGAAAAACTCAGTGCGGCATCCCCCATTGTTCTCCATAGAACCCCGCTTCATTGTCCCTGATGTTTTGCACATGAAGGTACGAATAGTCGAGCGGCTTCTTCAAAACCTGCTCTTGGAAATGCAGGACGTATACACTGCTAATAAGTGCGCCACCCGGAAGGAAAAGACACGTCCGTGAGAAAGCTCGTGGACATTATAAAGGGATCTGGTGCGAATGTCAGACTGCTCACTGACAGCAAAACGGAAGTTGCTAAATACACATCATTAACAGGAAAGAATGTCGATTTACTTCTTGAGAATCATAGTTATGGGATCTTTTCAGAGATGTGGTAAAGGAATTTGAGCAAGATACTGCAGGGAAAGATCTGCGTCAGGAGACATTACACGTCCTAACTATGTTTCTATAGATCTGGGAAACAAATGCAAGGGGTACGGAGAGGAGAGCGTGACCCCGTATATACATGTTTTTTCGCATCATGCCGCGATGAGCCACATGCAGCAGCGCTGACTAGGATGGCATTCTAGCCAAGGACTAGAAAAGAAAAATTGCGACCTAGAGAACCTACATCATCGGCGAACAAAACAAAAGGGACGCAGCATGAGATGGGCTAAAATATTGTAGAGGAGGTGTTGTTCCTGAACATGAGTCCCGACCGGCGATGATGGTATGCCACGGAGAGGCGATGACGGTGGCCTGTCTCCATGGCCGCGCCGGTGGAACTGAAGCCGGTGCTCCAGGCGCGTGGCCATCTTCGTTGTTGTCCACGGCCCGCTACAGTGCTCCCCCCTCAGACGCCGAGCGGCGATGCGAAAGATCGAAGAATCACGTCTGTACCGGAGGGAGAGAGCAAGAGTGACCGTGGATGACGCGCACTGCTCGACATGTCCACGGGCGGCACAGCACACGTTGGAGGCAGAGGTCGATGAGTGAGGCGGGAGCGGCAGCGATGAGGTTGGCCAGAGATGAACGTCGAAGTCGTGGTCTGGCGTGGAAGTCGTGGCCTGGGGTGCCGCGACCGGCACGGGAGCGAGAGCTGGTAGGGTCCCATGAAGCGAGGCTGCGTGGCCGTGAGGACTGCCGAGACGCCGGCTGATGCGTGCCGTGACGGCGGCTGCCGCGACTGCCGAAACCGGCAGGCGAGCACGTTGCTCAGGTGTCGCGGCCGGCAGCGAGTGCGAGTTGAGATGCAGAAATGAAGAGGGTGGTGAGTGTGCCGGGGGCCGTGGATAGCGCAGGTCGGTCCCTGGAAGCCGTGAAGCGGTGTGCGGATGCGATGATCAGTGAGCGGTCGGGTTGTTTCGGGTCGGTCGGTGCGTGTCGGTCGGGCCGTTGCGGGTCGGTCGGTCGGTCGGTGCGGGTCGGTCGGACCGGTAGCGTGAACAGAAGCGGTCGGCGTGTCGGGCGAGAGGCGAAAGGCGTTCGGGATGTGATCGTGATGATCCGACTAATGTATGGCGGCTTCCAGGTATAGCGTGCCGTGGTAGAGCTAGTCGATGGTGTTGTCAGAAATTTGGGATGGTGAAGGGCCGAATTCCTGCGAACTTGATGTTCATCGTTCGGGTCACCAAATGTAGAGGAGGTGTTGTTCCTCTACATGAGTCCCGACCGGCGATGATGGTATGCCACGGAGAGGCGATGACGGTGGCCTGTCTCCATGGCCGCGCCGGTGGAACTAGAGCCGGTGCTCCAGGCGCGTGGCCATCTTCGTTGTTGTCCACGGCCCGCTACAATATGTTGAAGGATAGAAGAAAATTCATCTACAGGCTAGGAGATATCAGAAACGTGATGTCACGTACTCCGAAGAAGGTGGCATCCAAGAGACAAGAGGAAAGAGGCCCCGTTTAAGTGTCGAACTCGAACTCGAACAGCGCGTGTCACGCATGTTAGATGTGGACTCTATGACGCGAGGTGAGCCACGAACGGAAATCGGGAACGACGTCCAAAGATCCAGATGACGGCAAGCTGAGGCAAATGTTGCGTCACAGTTAGAGTAAGGTGGTCTGAAGTGCCCCCGTTTATCTTGGCTTCAAAGCTAAAGGAGGACATTATGATCGCATATGCAGTCATGCGAAGTTTTTCCCAACATGAAGAGGACACTAACTCTGATGTGTAAATCAAATGTTTATGGTGGTACATTCGTATTTATTCGACTCATACGTACTAGCAGTCGATGCTACACAACTGACTTTGACGTGGTGCACGCAGTTGCTTATCAACCAGTCAATAAACTTTTCTTCACACCTACAGGAACAAAGATGTACGAATGAAAAAAGACGCGATAGCGAACAACACAGTCCCAAGCAGTACTGCTGAAAGCGCGAGCATGTACGGCTGGATCAAGATTGTAAATCTTCAGAAGAACGCTGATCAGACAGCATACCTGCTAGCACCCTCTCCACAGACGAAAAGAAAAGCCAGGAGTACGGCTGTTGTAGTGTGAAACCTAGTGCGGACCACATGAAAACGCATCCCCAAGGACATCATGTTAACCATGTTGCCATGGGCGCAGGTAACTCTAGATACGCCACTGTTTACAGGTTCAAAATTTGGAACCCGAATGGAGCCTTGAAGATGCCACTATTCATGCGCCGAAAATTGCTCAAAAGTTTTGTCCTGGCAGAGGCAAGATGCCATTAGAGAACGAATGCAAAGCGCTGCAGGCAGAATATGTAGCACGCGCTTTTCGTTCCAGAATACACAGGCTCTATGGGAGGCGTTTTAGGTGAAGCCTGCTTTACGTTTTGTCCCTAATTCTAGGGCATGCAAGATCAACTAAACTTGCAAGAGTTGACAAGAGGAGGAAGGAATATGAAAAGAAGTACGCCGATACAAGAAGGAGAGCAAGAGACAAAAATGTTAAAGTGGGTGACTACGTACTCATGAAAATAATGGCGAAACCTCATAAATTGTGTACAGAGTACTGGACTGAGAAGTGGAAAGTTCTTGAAATACATGGCACGGTTGTATTGGTTCAAAACACTGAAGGTGTTGTTCGGGAGCGAAATATTGGCCACGTCAAGAAATTCCTCAGTAAGGATAATGGGAATACTGCAGAAGACGGACGAAGGTGCACAACGGAAAGCGAACAAGATTCACCAGTGACTCACACACTACAAGAGTGTGTCTTTTTTTAGGTGCCACCGGTTTTTTATTAAAAATCTATGACAGCCCCAGATATGCCTTATACCAGATACTTATTAATCAAGAGTTTCAGGAAAAACTGAGATGGCAGGATTAAAGACTGTCGTATTCGAAAGCTATTCCAGCTGTCACAGATTTTGAAATATCTGTGTGCTTCAAGGTAGGAGCAGCTTTTGAGCCCTATGAAAATGAGCCGCAACCGAATCTGTGCGCTCAAGTTGCGCCAGAAGCGACGTTCTTCGTTCGCGTGCCAAAGGCTGTGACAACTCTGACGCACATGACATCGAGGAATTGGGTGAGGGTTTAACAGCACTGAAGAGACAAACATGTCGGCGTTTCAGATATGATTCGTGTTGTGTTCCGCTATGGGAACTGTTGTAAAGAACGACGTGTGACATGAAAGAATCGACGACGATTCCGTTGCGGTATGCACGTCTGTTCATTCCTTCTCCGGGCAACGTTCTGTAGGCATGGGTTGAATAAACGAGTTCTTCGAGTACTTTGCCGGAGTCCCTGAACTTCGGTCACTCGACTTCTACTGCGTAACATTTGGCGACGAGACGGTAGATACGACGCACGCAGTAGATGCAAGGTTCAGGGATGGCAAATCTAGGACACCTCAAGGAATTCAACCCACAGACCACGGCGTTCGATGTCGCGTGGAACGCTTCGAACTGTACGCTGCTGCAAACGGAATAGGGAACAACAAGAAGAGCAAGGTCTTCCTAAAGGCTCATTCACACATGCGTTTCAAAAAGCAGCGCCGCCTCAGCGTTCGCGGCGCCGCCGAGAGAGGCCTGTCACACATAGCCGAGCCGCCATCCTGAAAACGCGCTTCGTTGTTGTTGATACGTCAAGATCGTACCGACACTTCCAGCTAGAGCCCTGCACGAGCCCGGGCCCCCTACCTGGCCCCTGCCCGACCTAGCCCGCGGGCCGAGCCGGGCTTGTTATTGGCTGTGTGCTCCGGGCCGGGCCGAGCCCGGGCCGACAAAATACGCTAGCACCGCGGGCCGGGCCGTTAAAATACGCCACCACCGCGGGCCAGGCCGGGCCCGGGCCGACAAATATTTTTCCGAGACTCAGACCCGGCCGGGCCACGCAGCTAATTCCACACAACGGAGATGCATTAGTTCATATCATCATGCGCTTGTGTCATTCCTGTGCATATTTTGCAAAGACAGCAAGGGATACTGCATTAGGCATATGATTCGACCCTCTAGAACATTCTGAAAGCCACTTTACATTGCTCCTAACTCCTCACGTATTTCACAATCACTTGCAAAAGCTTGGTGAGAGGGATATGGACTGGGAGAAGGAGTTTGTCGACAGTATCCTCTGCCTCCGCAAAATCTTGACAGTGTAACGACAACGCCCATGCCCGCGTACGTTCTGAATTTAATTTGGTCTGGTGCGGTAATGGTGTTAAACCGCCATCACTTGTATGTTTGTGTTCTCTCCTTATAAATTTACGGATACATTTGTTTGATAATCGCCAGAAACGCGTACGTCGCGGCTGGAAATACTATGCCGGGATCTACTCGTTGGGTCACCGGGCCAGGCAGGGCCGGGCTCTAGCCACTGGGTCACCGGGCCCGGTCGGGCCGCATAAATATATGAAGGTCCGGGTCGGGCCGGGCCATTTTTCGATGCGCCCGGGCCAGGTCGGGACCGGAAAAGTCGGTCCGTGCGGGGCTCTACTTCTAGCTGTCTTCCTCAAAATTTTCATTGTGAAGGATGTAATCCATTTTATAATTATCGTGAAGCATTTGTGCTGGAATCATCAGTCGTTGGAACGGCAGACGTGACACAATAGCAGAGAAAGAACGGGAGAAGAAGAGAGACACATGTTTACCTACCGACGACCAACACACGGTCACACGCAAGTCGTATTTATTTTTGTCGATTCGCGCAAATTCCTAGCTCATCTTTGATACCTCAGACACCAAACAACTATTGGTGACAAGGAATTTACTCATGCGGTAGCACTAAACACACACACACAAATGACAAAAGATCCCAGCGCGGTATCGGGAGGCCCGTCGTTGCCCGCATGCGCCAAAAGGAAGCCACCTCCATCCCTCCGAGCGCTCCGATTGGCTGGATGAAAAGCGCTCGCGTTCCTGCCCTCCGAAGCTGCAGCACGGAGCGGTTCTGGAAACGCGAGTGGAAACGCTCCGCGACTCGCGTTTCGCGGTGCCGCGAACGCGAAACGCGTTCTAAAAACGCATGTGTGAATCCAGCTTAACAGCCATAGGAGATGAGGCGTGTACGACATACGAAGCCTGCTTCTTAAGCAGACGCCAAGTGCGGCAAGTTATGACAACATCGTGAAACAGCTGCGTCAGCACAACGCACCGACGCGGAACGCTATCAGTTCCTCCGCAAAAACCTGCAGGCACATGAATCAATCAACTACTTCGTAGTGGCTCTCAAGACCCTCGCACGGTCCTGCAACTTCGGAGCATACCTGGAGGACGCTCCTCGGGACCAAGTCATCACTGGTCTTCTCAATGACAACATTAGATGCCGTCTTTTGGCTATGGGTGAAAAGGAAGCAACACTCCACCACGTTTATCAAGTGGCAAACGCTATGGAAGCGACTGAGACACAGGCACGGGAGATGCGTCAGGAAGTGTCTGCAGCGACGGCTGACCACGAACAAGTATATGTGCACTGGAAGCAATCAAGAGCGTCAAAACAAAAAGGGAAACGGATTCCTGGGCCTGCTACACAAGGCAACAGGCAAGAATGTTATACATGTGGCAGATGGGCATACGCATAGTGATTGTCCTTTCAAGAATAGTCAGTGCCATAAATGTTCGAAACCTGTCCACTTAGCTAAATGTGTAAAACTAAGCTCCTTGCGAAATGAATGTCTGGACAACATGTAAAACTCGTAGACGGAGAGTTCCACGGTTCTATTGAGTTGCACACAGTATACCGTATTGGAACGACAGTTACGGCGTACAAGGTTCCTGTAAAGATAAATGGTAAACCTGTAGTGATGAAAATAGATACAGGATCGGCTGTGTCCATAATGTCAGTTGACGAGTTCTGCAGAATTTTTGGCAGTGTACGCCAGTGGCAAAAGTGTAAAATAGGATTGAGCACGTATAACGGAAATGTTGTTCCAGTACGGAGAGTAATTGATATCAAGCTCGAACACAGGCAAGCGACATACTCTTTGCAATTGGTGTTAGTCGATAGCTGTGATGGAGCTCGCATACCAGCATCGTTCGGCAGGGGTTGGTTAGAACAAGTAAGGATAGACTGGCAAATCATAGACTGGCAACCCGAGATAGACTGGCAACCAGAGAGGAGTAAGTTAGTTATGGCACCTAAGTTGACCAGAAACAAAAGAGAACAACCACGCCATTTTTGAGAGGGTGTAGGTCCGGAATGGTGTGTATATATACACCTGTAAAGGAGTAAGTTATGGTTAGGGTTCGTGGTTTTCGGCAGTTTCCGAAAAATGCCGGAAAACACCCCCCGAATGATTTTTTCAGATTCGGAATATTCCGAAAAAATCCGAATTTCTCGTATCTTGGCAGCTGCTACTCTTGGAACCGCAAAGGGAAATCCCCTTGGAATCTCCCGTTGTCAACTATTTCTCGAGCGTAGAATTATCTTCGGGCTGTGCCCTGACCTCAGCTCTGTTGTGCGGTCCGTGACCGCCTTTTGGTAGCACACGTACTTAGTGACACACCTACCTTTAGTGAATTTACTATTCAGAGCCTTTGTGGTCTGTTGTTGTCCGGTTAAAAAGAGATCACGAGTGTACGGAGCTCCCAAACGGTTTCAAAAGCCGATCGCTCATCCCCTGCCCTAGCCTTCTAGTTCATTTTTGTGTTCTTTGTATTCCTCTATCTACTCCCTTTCAGTTACGACTTGGAGTGACCCTTGTTTCCGTTCGTGAGGCACTTCAAGGCACGTCGATGCACTTCACTGTATGAGGACTTATTATTATTTGTTCTATGAGATGAATCTCGTATGGATGATATAAAGCGCGAGTTTTTCGAATATGCTGTATGCCCTGCCCCTCAGGTGGATATATCTCCTATTCAGTTTTGGACGGCCCGTTCCAGCACATGGCCTTTGTTATCGCAATGCGCGTTAAGCATACTGGCTATTCCTGTTTCTAGCGCGAATGTTGAGCGCGCGTTCTCTAAACTGCGTGTTATTAATCGCAAGGAGCGAGCCGCTATGACAGATGCGAACATGATGATGTACGCTTGCATCTATTACAACAAAAGGTAGTCTCCTTGTTTGCTGGTTTGGCACAGGAAATAAAAGACATTGTTAATGAAACCATGAATCGATTCACTTCTTTTCGGTTCGTTGTTACCTCGCGCGCAAAATAGGCTTTCCTTCATGCGAAATAAATAGATGCCCGTATTCGGGCATTTATTTTTTGGGCGGAATATAGATGCCGAAAAAATCCGATTTATAGTCCCCCATATAAATGCCGATAAACACCCCCCGAATTGGGTTGAAAATAAATGCCGAAAACCACAAACCCTAGTTATGGTATGTGGGAATTACACCTAAAATGGTGCTTTAAAATTAATGTTCTACGAGAACAAGGTATGCCTGGGAAGAAGGGACAATTGTTAGTGTGGTTAGCCCTGTGAGGTTTGTGGTGCACACGTACTTATTTGTGCATACTGACCACCTGCGATGCCGATCTGTGTCTCCCAAGATCTTCGCAGAGCATAATGCTCCAGTACTACTGGTCAGAGTCCATCTGCACAGCAGCGGCAGTGTGTAGCTGACATCCGCCGTCGTGATACTCCGCCTACTCCGCCTCGGACAAGTAGGCTGCAACCCGGAAAGGCTGCCACCGGGGACCCTCACTACTACAAGTTCTCCAAGGTCTGCCTTTAGTGAACAACTTGCAACTCAAGACGCCCGGAACGATCAACGCGGATTTCCGTCTACACCAGCTAAGACGACGCAATACGAAACACCAGACATCCGTAAAACTTCCAGGGTTCCCAAGACCTGCGGACCGCTCCAAAGCACTAGACTCCTGAAGTGCATATTATGCTTCAGTGCATATTAATGTATTTTCGATTCGTGTTTGTTTCCTGAAATTGTAAGAAGGAAGGACTGTCATAACGGAAAAAACGATATTGCATGATAACTGTTCCTTGAGGGCCCCCCCCCCCCCCCCCCCCTTCTCTCAAGTCTTGAGTTTATAAAATGCAGCGCACTTTACAATAAACGTTACTCTGTTGTCACCTGTCTCACTGTGTGCGCGTCGATTCTGACGCAGGGCCACAATTCAGTCTGCGATGTTTGCAACACTTTGTTTGCAAAGCGAGTTTGCAATGTTTTTGCTGCATTTCGCTGGCGCGTTTCGCTGAGCTGCCGACGGCTGATACAACGTTGAAGTCGCTGACGTTAGCATCCAGGCAACATCGATCGCCGGATGATATTCATGAAACCTTAGTGACATTCGGTGCTTCACTGGCTGCTTCAAAGGGACAACCATGCCGCCCCCTGTCATGCTGCCCGCCCGTTCTGCTTCAACACGCTCGGTGGTGGGATGGACCGTCGTCTCGAACGAAAGGCTCGTTTCCTGGTCTTCGAGATTAAAACGGTCGGGAGAGCCTTGCCCACTGTGTGGCACCGACTCCATGATTGTCCCACTTCCCTTCCAAGAACTGACTCTAACGAAACGCAATTCTCACGACCGCCCACCTCATTAACGGAGGAAGAGAAAAAATATTGTGCCCCCTATGCGAAGTACTGGAGCAACAGCGACCCACACATACGCGTGGAGCCCTCCACCGCTCATGAAGTCAAGTTGCCCGTTCAGCAATTTACGTGACCGCAGCCCTGCCATCATTGATCCGACTGCGCCCCAACCAACTTCATGGCCTTCACCACGTGTAAACAAGACTTTATTCTCGATATATGTTGGACAGATTCTGAACATTCAGACGACCACTCGATTTGACAGTGAGGGAACGTGCTCTTGCCGATTAGCTGCTCTGGATTTGATTTTCTCGACTATATGGTAAATAATCCGTGTTTTGTGCGGTGCTGTCCCTTCGTCGGATGGACCGGATCAAGGCTCGGTTGTGGGAAATCGCTTCTGTCCAGGTATAGAGGCAAACAACAACTTTATTTTCGACCTTGGAGAGTGGGGAGTTTCATCGCCAGAGACGAGACTCTACCCCATTGCTGGATGGAATGGGGGGAATAAAATAACGAGCCCCTTCACAATAACGATCGAAGTCCGATGGTGTCCTGAAATGTCAGAAGAGCTTTGAGCGCAGAGCGTTGCTGGTATAGAGGCTGAGGTATAGAGGCTTTAAACAGGATGCTGGTACAAACACAATTTACAGTAAATACAATAGCTTATTTTAGCCCCCTGATGGAAAACAATGTCCTCAATCACTCGTGCCGGATATACGCAGTTGCTAATGTACAGCTCTCCGCAACTTTAATTTTAAGTTCCGAACGGAGGAGTGGCAGCAGAGACTCCCCCGTGGGATTCAGCTGAACTATTGGTAGAGCCCGTCTCGGACTGTTCCACTAGCGGTGTAGAGGTGTTCACTGTTACTCAAACACATCGACGGTTGCCGTTTGTTCTTGAACGTGCTGTGAGGTAATGCGTGATGCACTTCTGTCCATCCCCGTTTATTTCGTTTCAAATTGATACAGTATCACAGAAGTTGTATTTGGGTGTACGAGGTCGCTCGTAACTGCCAACGCGGCCACGCCTCGGATATCCCCCGATATTAGCGATATCACATAGCATGCATCTCATACGAACACAAAGCAATCCCGATCTTGATAACAGTACCTTCACAACGCAACGCCCGCGCTCGAAACGTTTGAGTGACAACAGACACCCCAACACCGCGAGTAGAACAGCCGGAACGCGCTCTCTTCCCACTGAATCCCACTGGGGGTGTCTCTGCTCCCGCTTCGCCGGTCCAAATCGCGTTCTGGTTAAGGTTGTGGAGATCTGCACTTTCAGCATGAACGGAATTGCGTAGTCTTATGACACGACTTATGCCTCGGTATAATGGCACTTGTTCAAGTCCTAGTGTGCATGGCAAAGTGTGACAACCCTAGTGCGAGCCAACATGCATAGAGTACAACAGCCTTACCCTTCCATTCTTTCTCTCGTTTTTATCCTTCCAGGAGATGATTGTGGAAGCACCGGAAGGTCAAGTAGTTGGCTACGTACAGGAGGACTGCAGCGCCGTTGGCGCTGTCTTTAGTATCTTGGATGCAAATGGAGTCCCCGTATTCAAAGTGCAGGGCCTCTGTACCTGCTGCATTTCCCCCTGCTGCCCAGAAGGATCATACTTCGTGGTACTACCCTTTGCACTACGTACAAATGTGTGTGTGTGTGTTTTGGTGCATATCTCAAAAATATGAGAGATAATCACAAACGCGGAGCTAGGCCCATCTGTCCCGTAAACTCGCAACTCGTAAAGCTGGACTCGAATCTGGAAAACCTGTCTTCGTGGGCTTCCCGTTGTTGTTCCGTCGGTGCGTTGTACCTTTGTGCCGTCGCGCCGAGCCATGTCGAAGCGTCCAAGCGTGCGCAGAAAGGGTCCAAAGAAACAAGCCATTTAAACACCCCCACGTCGGGCCATCCTTCTCTCGCGCTTTGCTATATCGCGTTTTGAAACAAATGTCAGTAAAACATACCGCATGTGCTTAAAGGCCTGTTCCCACATACAGCGTTTCGCTGTATTGCGCTAGATCATTGCACTTGAAACCTAGCGCTGTTTACTCGCTTGCCGTTCTCACACACACTGTTAGCGAAAAAATTGCGTGTTAACGCATTAAAAGGAGTAAACGGGCTGTCCCATAGTGAACCCATTCAAAGGAGTTCTTCTTACTCATTTCTGAAATGAATGTATCAGTACTCCATCTGGAATTATGTAAATATACCACAGCTCAAGTGTGCATGGTGGTAAGTGGAACCACATCATAAGGAGTAAATATAGATCGCAGGAGGAGTGTATGGCCTCCCGACTAAGGATCTGTTGTCATTCTAGTGGTAGTAGGTTGTACCTTACATGGTACCTTCGAGGAAGCCAAATGGCGTCACATTATACTTTTTTCTTCTTTATATGGTTGTTGTATAGTACTTGTTCCCTGATATCGTTAAAACTCCGCTGATACCGCACACACCTCAGTGCACAGAACTACCGCATGGAGTGTTGGGAACACAGCGATATAACATGCACACATTTTATTGATGCTATTTGGATTACATTGCCTGTTCGCATACATTGAAAAATATTTGATAATGTCCAGTAGCTTCCAGTGGTTTAATCCGACAAACGCATGCTCAAGGAATGTAAGGGACCTGTGAAAGCCGCTGGGATACTCAATATGGAACACCCAAAAAGCAGCAAATATGCTGCAGGTTCCACTGAGCATCGACGCTGTGCACAACTCTTGCCCGTTCACGCCCACTCTTACGGTGTCTCCTAGAACGATGCATGGGGTAACAGCCGGGGCAACCTGAAAGCAGAACACATTTGTAGTCTCAAAACATGAGATTCCTGGAAACAGACGGCACAGCAAGAGACTGGGCACGAAGCAAGAACAACAAGTCTAATATGCCGAGTACGCTTGCAGAGTCCGCAGCAGATTTTTGTATTGCCTATGTCTAATTGATATATTTGTTTATTAACCTCGCGCTGCAACGAAGACACAGCAAATTATTAAAGGACCGTTATTTATACCTGGCTATGAGTTCGATGAACAGTGTTCTGCATTAACCATCTTTGCATGGAGGGCTACGATGGCTAAGTGCCCAGTCAACTCATCACCAAGATCTATTGCCAAGGGCTTCCATGACAGCCGACTGGCAGCCAACGGTTATTATCTAAATCACCCTGTCCTATAGCAACTACTTCCTCCAGTATCGATCATCCGTTTAGGTTGATCTAAACCGCATGCAAGACGGGAATCAACTTCTCTGGCTCTGTAGGCCTTTATCGCCTTTATAGAAACGCACTTATTGCATTTATTGCACTTATTTAAACGCGTGCAGATGATGCTTCGAAGTTTCTCTTTGCAGAGGCCCGCAACGATTTCCATTACACCCGGTACTGAGTTTCCTAAAAAAATAGCGTTCAGTGATAATACTAACCCACCAATGCAGTACCAGAAGATCTTTCGGGCAACATTACCACCACTCTTGCTTCACCATGTTCAAGGATTATGCTGGTGAGGTTCATAAAACTCTTTTCAAATCGGTGTATTTGCTTTAACTCGAGAAGTAACTGCAAAAAAAGTGCATCATAAATATGATCAGAACTGAGACATGCTGCAGAGTAATTTTAAGAAGTGCATGCAATTTCAGGAAAAAAGTAACTTATAGAAAGCGGACTGAAATTGTGTGAAGGACAATTACGAACTATATTACGATAAACACGTTAGTCACCTGCAGGCGAGCTGGTGTAAGGGACAATTAACAATTCCACCCTGGAGTCAGTAACTTCATACAAATACCTTCGGGTTCAAATAGTTGCTCACCTTTCATGGAAATCCCACATTTCGCTCATATGCAGTTCTGCCAACTCCTCACTTGGTTTCATTCGTCGCACTTTCTATATGGCCCCCTCAAACGTTAAAGTACACCTGTACGAATCCCTCGTGCATCCCAAACTCGAGTATACGCTGCTTCGGTTTGGGACCACCGGAAGCAATAGCCTTACTAATATGCTTGAATCAATTCAAAGTCGCGCAGCTCGCTTTATCATGGGAAACTATATACAACCGTACAGCAAGTGTTTCTCTTATGAAGCAGTATCTACAACTATCCCAACTAGCCTGTCGTCGTAAAGTTGCTCGCTTATCACTTTTTCATAAAATATTCTATCATGACGATCCCATCCTGTCCTCTTGCATGTCATCGCCCACGTATATCTCCAACCGCTTGGATCACTTTTGAAAAGTTAAAATCCATCACGCCAATACTAATTCTTTCTCCGACTCTTCTTTTCATTCGCACTGCACGTGATTGGAACAGGTTACCGTGTGACATGTCTACCATACAGGATCTGCCCTCTTTTAGGGATTCCACTACAGAGATATTTTCTACAAAAGAAGTGATAAACCCATTTTCGGACCCATGCCCTCCCGTTTTCCCGTTATTATGTGCTATGTCTTATCATGTGTTATATATTATGTGTTAATTGTTGCTACTACCGTATTATTCATTTTTGGAGCATCAGACTGTGGCTCCTTTGCAATGTTTAATAATTTTCCACCAGTGTGCACTTGCATGTTACTGTCTGTGACCCTGCCCTGTATGTTCATTCTATATTATTTGAGTGCCCAGTGCGCCTTTTTGTAACTGTTTGTATGTTTGTTCCATTTATGTATCAAGACCCTCCCCTCTTTTGTTCCCTTATGGCCTAGAGGGTATTGGAAATACTTAAATAAATTCGGTGTATTACGTGCGTATCTCATATGCATTTGCCAAACAAATAAGCAGTGAATATTTTCGCAGTACATCACTTGCTTGTGTGCTGTCGTTCGGTCGTCACTTTACTATCACGAAACTCGACGGACTCGCATGGAATGGCGGGTGGTTTCGTGTTTGCCATTTCCGGTTTCCGTTTGTTCGCTGAGCAGCAAGAAGATGACGGGTTACTGTGTGCATTCATCTTTGGATTACTGTTGCCTTCGGAAATACACTCCTGTACATTCGTTATGATGGGTAACGATTTATTGATTTCTCTCGCAAAGCATACAAAGGCCACCTCAACACGTCATAGGCGGTCTGTGTCGGTGGAAAGCAGACGGTTGGCGGTATCGCAGGTAATCTCATAGATAAGATATGATTCACGTTTGATATGACAGCGTTTACATTGTGATTCCGATAGCGCTACCCAATTCTGCACGTATCCCGATGATTCGTACATACTCAATCTACCCAAGCAGCACAATGTACTGAAAGTCGAGTGCAATAGGGGTGGACGGTATGTGTCTTATCAATGTTCTTTAGTTTCATCAGTCTGTTCAAGGCCTTCCACCTACCCGTCCACCCCTATTGCACTCGACTTTCAGTACATTTTGCTGCTTGGGTAGTTACACGGCTTGCTTCTTTTCCTACGCTGGACATCATTCCCTCCATCCGCTCGTTTCCCCGTTTGTTACCCCACGTGACTACGCAGGGTTGGTAACAAACGGAGCACCTCAGCTGTAGTTTGGGGGCAGAAAGTCGTCCACTAACACTGTCCATGACCGACGGATGGCTGCGCCCGGGCGGTCACGCTTGGGGATAGGAGAATCCCATTGGCGGCGCGCTAAGTACGTTCTCTAGGGTCTTCCTACTCTATGCTCTGCAGCGAGCGCGAGTTGCTATCGCGGGAAGGGACTCTCGTCGCTGTTGTAGAAATAACGGGGCGCAAAGATAAATTGGGACGACAACCCACTGCAGTGGCCTATTCTTATCTTTTATCTTCTTATTCTTATCTTATCTTATGTTTTAGGTATCTTTCTTATCTCTTTTATTTATTCCACAAAAACAGAAGAAAAGAGCGTGTGCCCTTGAGCACAAACAAAAAGAGAAAGGGGGACACGATACTCTTTGAATGCTTTGTCGGCCCTCCTTTCGCAGCAATAACGGAGGCCGTGGCCACAGGCAGGGATGCGTGCAGCCGACGGACAATGCTCACTTCTTCACGTAGGAAGGACCACTCTGCTTCTATAAATTGGCAATGTGCATCTTTGCTCCATATAGCGTCCGTCCATTGCTGATTCTATTCTTAAGGTTCCCCAGACGTTTTCGATAATGTGTAAGTCCGGGCTCTGCTCAGGCCATGTCAGCCGCATTACGCAGAGGTCATCGAGAAGGCGCTGCTCCCCAATGATCTGGACGGGCCGTTCCCGGATGGGTGCTACCATTTCCAGCACGATGGCAGCTCCGTCCATCGAAGGAAAACTGTCCAGCACCTTCTGGACGACTGTGGTGTAATGCAGCTGACATAGTCTCCGCAGAGCCCGGACACACAATTCAACAAGAACAACAAAATTAGAATAAGTACAGCTCATTACACATGTATTTAAAAGAATTTAGGTTATCGAGAAAAAAAATTAGCTGGAAACGAGTACCAATCATTAATACATGTTAATAAGGGAGAATGTTTAAAATATTCACTATAACTTAAAGGAACATACCACCGGTTAGAGTGATGAGAGCGTTGAGAGACGTATCACGGTGCACGTAGGTATCGACTCTGTTGTGAATAAAGTTTGTGCATTAATTGCAGCCACTGTGCATTAATTGCTTCTAACAAGGGAATACCACTGTCTATTTTGAATTTTGTTACGCCAGAATCCCTATCACATTTATTGAAAACAAAGCGCACTGCCTTGGTTTGAACGGATTCTAATTTCTGAACGGCAGACCTTTGACAGGGGTTCCATATGACTGAAGCATATTCAAATTTTGTGCGGATGAATGTACAAAGGCATGTAATTTCAGTCCTAGGGATGCTAAAAGAAGCGTACGACGAAAAAAGCCTAGGGTTTGTAGAGGAAAGCTGCATACCATTTGTATATAATTTCTGCAGGAAAGGTTATTAGTTATATGCATACGGAGATATTTATAGCAAGTGACTTCTTCCACAACGGTCCCCTGAAGGACGTAATCAAAGCTGACGTTAGATGGTAAACCTGGGTAACCTGGGCAACAATATCCGGAAGACCAGCTGCTGGGATGCAAGAGGGAATCCTACATATAGTAGAGTTCAATGATCTGCTTCACTCTGTGGCTGCAGACGCTTTCTAACAGCTGACACTACAAATGTGCTGGATAAACGTGCCTTCATCCCACAAAACTCGAAGCAGTAAGTGCCTTATTCACACTTGTATAGCTATCCTTGAGTTGTGGGGACGGGAGGTAACTGTGAGGGGGATGATCTTGGGCAGTGCTGCCGAGTAGCCTTTGTTTGTCAAGGTAAAATACATCTTTTGATGTTTGATTGACTTGCTTTGTGTTCCCCTCGGTTGAATAATTCATGAATAGGTGGCACCATCAAAGAACTTTTTTGGAAAGATCCTAGAGACATTTGCTAAGAAATGAGCAGCTCATTTGCATCGCTCACTAATTAAATAAGCATTATAAAGTATTAATTTTATTTTGGACGCTTTTGGTACCTGTTTTGTGCATAAAGACCTGCCGTGAAAAACGTGTCCACAATTAATGGTTTTTGCGAAATTCATTGCTTTCTGCTTACATATATTTGTACAAGGCAGTGAACCAATGTGATCTTTGTCAGCTATCTGGCTGTCAATTACGTGTTTCGTTGCCTCGGGTGTTACGTGAAGGAGTGCTGTAGGATTTAGAGCAGCCATGGGTGACGTTTTCACGTTTCCAAATACTAAACACAACCAAAATGATTCGACATAACGTGAAAGCGATTGTGTGTCTATGTGCTGACTGCGCTGACTGGCACCCAGCCATTTTCACTGTATGTGGAATCGTTTTGGTTGCATTTAATGCTTAGCTGTTTATCATTTTCGAGGTAAAACCACAGTGTATACGCTTCGTGCAAAGCGTCCGCCGCGCCACGCGCGGCAGCCATAAGAACTTTTTGTTTGAGTCCGCTTGGTTCTCGAGGGCTATTCGTACGCTTTCAGTATTCACCTTGCTTCGGTGACGCCGGGCCTGAATTGATAGCTGGTAAAAGACAGCTGATAGCAGGACAGTAGAACCTGTTGCCCTCTCATTCGGTGATTCATTGGCTTTTCAACTCCGTTTCTGCAGAAGATACGGTTTATCGACGTTCAAAGTATGACAGAACAACTGTAAAACCTGTCTGACCAATGACATGAAAACACCAGCTTGAATTGGGAATTGTAACATTAGGTTGAGTTGGGAACTACATCCAAGGACCCCCCGTACAGCGAATGTGAGGAGGGAACCAGGCTAGTGAGATCAGTGCAAAGCGTTTATGTGTGTTTTATTTTATTGGTACGAATACAGAAGGTAATGTGCCTCTTTACTTACTCCTCTGTAATCCGTCCTGTTATAAAAGAACGCAGGTACCATTTTTCGGACATATCTGTACGAAATCGCATTATCTGTACTCCACAAAAAAAGAAAAAGATAAAGAGAAGAGACAGGAACATAAGGAACAGTTGCAATGCGCTCAATACAACCGGTACAGCAAGTGCAATCGCTTTCCCGCCAAATCCACACGAAGTGGACAGGAGAAGAAGATGGGTGTAGGCCGTCAAACGTACGTGTCACAAAATAAGCTACCCCGTGAATTCTATCTGTCTTTTTTAGACCAATGATACTCATTGATTGCCGTAATCAGACCGTATATCGTTCGTGATGTGCGTTCTCAATTCAGAAATGAACTTCCAACTAGCTTGGATCTTGTCGCTTTGTCCCACTCAGGTAATGAGACTTTTGCATCCTTTTGGTGTGCGTGCAACCTTTGCAAAGTTACTGTAAAAGGTATAAAAGAAAACACACACAAGTGCGGTGCGCAGGAAGAAGAGCTAAAAAAATTTTAATAACTCTGACAAACCTTTTTCTGCATATCGTCTTATGCCTTTTTGGCCGCTGGGACAGAAATTAGTCGTTCGCACTTTCAAGCTATTGAAACCGGCAAAATTGCACAGCCGATTCACACATTTTTGATTTGCATGACGCCCGTCACATACACTTTTGACTGGTTCCGATATCGGACGACACACACAAAAAGTTCGCTTTCCCACCGCTACGTGGCCACGCAAAGCGCCACCTTTAGTCTGTGCACGAGGCGTACACCACGTCAAACAGAAGTAACAGCTTGTGTATAAACAACTACCTGTTGCTGTTCCCCCTCTCCCGGTGTATGATCCAGGCGAATGAACACTCAATTGACAGCCGGATGCCTGACACGCGGAGCACATCGGTGCAGTGCTCCACAACAGCTCCTGCTACAGCAGCACAACTGCTCCTTCAAACAACGATTCCAGCAGGGCAAAATTTAAAAGTTGGGTCGTTCCGTGCCAAACGTCCTAGACATATCGCTCAACCATCCCCGATTTCTTTCGGGTATATTGTAATCTTTATGAAAAAGTTTTTTTTTCCTGCACTACCTGTTTGCAAATTATCCAGCTGGGAGATTGCACCCGGTAATTGCACCCGGTAGGTGCCTTGACAGCCTGATCACAGATCACAGTGACAGGGAACTCACAGCAAACAAGACTCTCACGCATAAATCAAAGTGACACTGCATTGGCATTGGAGTAGTGTTAGAGGGCATCAAATTACTACATCAGCTTGTTAACATAGGTCAAGGTGCACTGCTGTGAACACAGTAAACAGCGCAAGAGCCAGCCGGCCGGTGTGGTGTAGTAAGCTGGCATAGCTCATGAAAAGATACACAAGGACTTAAACGAAGGTTTCGACAAATTAACTACTGAAACACCCATTGCTTCAAATACTGCCTGTCACTGGTCAAAAGACTGAACTTCAAGCGCCTTGAACAAAACATACATGTGAAAGCCGTGCTACGTGAAGTGTCTGGAGCAAGATACTTGACAATTCGCTCCTAATATACACATTCCTGGAGCAATGATGTTGAATACATAGCGAGGCTAGCAAGTCATTCCAGTCATCACTTCCAGGGATTTGAAAGAAATTCATTTTAGTACTAACATTCGTTTTGAAACATGTACATACATTTTTCTTATCTTTTAGAGCAAAATCTAAGAAGGTGGAGCTACAACTCTGTCTGGCTTAGACTGGAATGGTTATGTGCAATATGACTAGCTGCTTCATGCTCTCTAAGACTGACTTCTTGTTCTGCAGATTTGTCTGGGTAACAGCGTCCATGAGACGGGGAACCAGGGGTGCAAGAGGGAATGCTTATCCTACAATTACCGCACTTTTTCGAGGATCCACAGCACTTTGTGGCCCCAGCACCAGTGGTGCTTCCTGCCAACACTTTCAAGCAAGTGACACTACAAATGGGCAGATTAGCATTTCTTTAACCACGAAAGCTAATCACATTTTTGCACAATATTTGTGCTTCATTGTAACCAATAGATCTGAAGGGTTCACCCCTGTGTCTAGCTTTGCATACTTTGTGTACAGATGTTTGTCGAAATAAATTCCTTACAAAATGCGTGCTCTCAGACTGAAGTACTCACAAGGGTTATACACACAATTCACGATTTGTATTAATATGCACGGGGGGGGGGGTTGATTGATTGATTGGGGTTTTTTGGCGCAAAAGCGACGAAGGCTATAGAGCGCCAAAAACGGTGGGTATATGAATCAATATGAGAGTAAAAATTAAAAGTAAAATGATAACATTAAGAACAGAAACACGGTGTATCGTGCAAAATGAATTACTAAGAAGTAAAAATTTTACAACTTGCCAGCCAAGCCAATATCCTGTAGGAAGTTAAAAACAGTCTCGAACTCAACTAGCGGTTCATCGCACAGTAAGAGGGCTGGGTGAAGAGGTATGAAATGCTTGTAAAACGTGCTGAAATAATGCTGACGTTGACTTTGAAAGAGAGGACATGAGATGAGGACATGGAGAATGGACAGCTGCTCAGCACAGTGTGCGCATTGAGGAGGTTCCTCTCCTCGGATTAAAAACCCATGTGTGACATAAGTGTGCCCTATTCTGAGCCTGCATCGCAGGGTCTCCTGCATTCTGTTTTTCAGAGGATACCCCTGCCTTTCCATGTTCCTTTTGATAAGGTGGAGCTTATTATTCTCCTGTGTATTCCAAAACTCCTGCCACTCGGAGTTTATACATTTTCGCAGGACCCGAGTCAGATCCTGCATGGGAATATCAAACGGTGTGACGTCTATGTCCATGGCTTTGGCTGCTGCGCTGTCGGCATATTCGTTTCCTGGTATCCCGACATGGCTGGGTACCCAGCAGAATATCAACCTGTATTTTTTGTTTGTGATTTGTGATGCAAGATACCGTGCCCTGCAGACAAGGAAGCTTTTTGTTTTAAGTGGGCTGCATATCGCCTGCAAAGCACCAAGGGAGTCTGTGTAGATGACTGATGAGACGATGTTGTGCTGCAAAATGTAATTCAGTGTGACAATAATTCCGTATACCTCAGCACTAAAAATGGACATGTACTGGTTCAAACGGATTGCCCTGGTGCACCTCTCAGTCACCATGGAACATGATACGCCTGTGTTGGTTCTGGATCCGTCTGTATAGAATCCAATGTGCTCTCCCAAACTTTCTCTCAGATGTTCAAACTCCTGTTGCAGAACTACCATGTTGGTATCATTTTTCTTGTACCGTGCTAAGGAACTATTAGACCTTGGGGGTGGTGTCCATGGAGGTATAAGTCCAGTGGTTTCTGATACCTGACAGTTGAAACCAAAAAAGTGGTACTGTTCAACCAGTTGTGAGATACGCATAGAAAGAGGAGGAACAACTGAAGGCTTGTTCAAGAACAGCTGTTTAAAACGTGTGCCCCCACCACTCGAACGAGCAGCGTGCTGTGGGTAACTTCTCACCCTGAGTGCATAAAGGATAGAGAGATAGGCTCGTCGTCTTTTCAATGACCACTCACTGCTTTCAACATATAAGCTTTCCACTGGCGAGGTGCGGAAAGCACCAAGCACCAACCGTAGTCCGTGGTGATGTACAGGGTCTATGCGTTTTAAGACAGAAAAGCGTGCTGACCCATAAACAATACACCCGTAATCCAGTCTAGACCGGACCACAGCGGTGTACACTCGGTGTAAAGTCTCTTGATCTGCTCCCCAAGATCTGTGAGCCAAAACTTTCAGCAAATTTAATGATTTGGTGCATTTTACCTTAATGTTATTGATGTGGGATTGGAACGTGAGCTTCTTGTCAAAGGTAAGCCCCAAAAATTTGTGTTCCGATTGTACAATAAGAGGTTGACCATTTATATTCAAAGAGGGTTCCGGAAACAGCCCTCTTACCCGTGAAAAAGGCACACAAACCGTTTTGTCTGGTGAAAATTTAAAACCATTCTCAACCGACCATTTAGTCTATTAATTGCAAGCTGCAGCTGTCTCTCGCACATGGCAAGATTGGACGATGCATATGATATTTGCACATCGTCCACATAAATTGAATATGTGACCGACGGGGGTAATGATTGTGTAACAGAATTCATCTTAAGAATGAACAGGGTAACACTCAGTACAGATCCCTGAGGAACACCATTTTCCTGTATGAAAGGACGCGAGAAAGTATTTCCCAGTCGCACTCTAAACATTCTTCCCCGAAGGAAATCTAGAATACATTTGAAAAGCCGACCACGTATTCCGCAAGAGTGAAGGTCTCGTAAAATGCCGTACCGCCATGCCGTGTCATAGGCCTTCTCAAGGTCGAAGAATACAGACACACAGTGTTGTCTTCGTACGAAGGCTTCACGGATGGTGGTCTCTAAGCGGACAAGATGATCAGTTGTGAAACACCCCCCTCGGAATCCACATTGATATCTATCAAGGTACTTATTTTCTTCCAAATAATACACAAGGCGGTTATTAACCATCCGTTCAAATGTCTTGCCTAAACAGCTTGTGAGTGCTACAGGCCTGTAGCTTGACGGATTGGAAGCATCTTTGCCCGGCTTTAGAAATGGAATAATGGTTGCCATCTTCCAACTGGAAGGCAGATGTCCCTCCTGCCAAACTTTATTGAAGAAATGGAGCAGAGTTTCCTGAGTGTTTCTAGACAAATGTTGAAGCATAGAATATGTGATGCGGTCAGGCCCAGGTGCCGTCACTTTTGTTGTTGCCAAAGCCCTTGATAGTTCTATCATGGTGAAAGGCATATTATAAGATAACCTATCGCCACCTCCACTTGGTATTACTGTTTTCTCTGCGTTTTCTTTTATGTGTGTGAATTCTCTACAGTAGTGTGACGAGCTTGATATGTTCTGAAAGTGTTCACCGAGGGCATCTGCCTGTTCCTTCATATTCTCACATACTCTTCCATTTACTTGCAAAAGTGGGATTGAGAAACCAACATATAGTCTCCCCTAACTTTCCTTACTCTGTCCCACACTATCTTAGATGAGGTGTTACTGTTGATAGATGACACAAAGTTCCTCCATGAGAGACGTTTAGCTTGTTTCACTGTCCATTTAGTTTTAGCCCGAGCCCTTTTGAATTGGGTTAAATTTGCTGGAGTTGGGTATCGCCGGAAAATGCCCCATGCTCGGTTTTGTTCTTTGCGCCTTTGTTTGCACTCTTCTGTCCACCAAGGTTTCGAACGCCTAGGGAGCTGGCCGGATGTTTGTGGAATGGCCTTGAGTGCAGCATTTATGATCGTGTTAGTAATAGAACTGATTGCCTCTTCCACAGTCATGCGGTCGAACGATGAAGTCACGAGATTCGCTTCTTCTTGAAAAGTATCCCAGTCAGCCTCACATAGTTTCCACCATGGTGGCCGTGTTAGGATGGAAGTTGTTGTGCCCCGGAATTTAATGATAATCGGGAAGTGGTCACTCCCCAAAGGATTTTGCTGAACTGTCCAGCTCAAACTCTGGAAGAGGGATGGGCTGCACAGAGAAATATCCAGTGCCGAAAAAGATTGTGTAGCTGTGTGTACGTATGTAGGTAGCCCAGTGTTGAGAAGACAAACAGGTCTTGATAGGAGAAATTGTTCCAGCATTTTTCCACGAGTATCAAGCTTCACGCTGCCCCATAAGGGATTGTGTGCATTCAGATCACCAAGGATAATGAAAGGTCGAGGAAGCTGGTCACATAGTACCTCCAACTCCCTCTGTTCTATTGCTACTGATGGGGGAAGGTACAAGGAACATACTGTAATGACATTACGAAAGCCCACTTGGTCGGCAACAGCCTCCAAGTTAGTGACGAGTGGAAGGTGTTTTGCAGGAATGGATGGTGGGAGGATCACAGCAACACCCCCTGATGCACGTGTGGCGTCTGTGCGGTCCTTCCTGAAGATGTTATGCCTGCGAAAAGGATTACAATTGTGTTCCTGCAGGTATGTTTCCTGTAAGCAAAAGCACGACGCCCCATGCTGTGTTATAAGACCGTTAATGTCCTCCAAGTTTGACAAAAGACCTCTACAATTCCATTGCAGAATGCTCATTGTCAGAAATAACAGAATGACGCTAGGGGCACTCCGTACCCTGGGTCGAATGTGTTCCAACCGAGTGATTGTGTTGTGTGTACTTATGGTTAAGGAGGAAGCACCCTTCGCGGGGTCTGTTTCTGTTGTTCGGCACCTTTGTTTCCCCTGCCTCTACCTTTTGTCCTCTCATGTTTCTCTTTTGCTTGAGAGAAAGTGCTTGGAAGACTCGATGACGACTTCTGCGATGCGCAGTCCTCGTCATCGACTTCCATAATCAGTGTGTTTGTTTGGGAGGGACCCTTGGTAACCCCATCCCAAACTGAAAGGGAGCCACCAGCCTCTGAAGAGGTTGTGGCTGCATCATGAGGGCTGGCTTTTAGGCCAACCGAAGCAACCAGAGAGGACACTTGTGTCTCTCTCTGTTCTGGTTGGGGAGTGTGGAGTGGAGGCCCAGGCGTCTGGGTCGCCACGGATATTCTGAGTGGTGCCACTCCCCTACGCACCACCTCAGAAAACATTCCTTTCTTTTGAAAGTCCAGCTGTGCTTTTGCTGCCTTGTATGTCAGTTTTTGTTCGGTCCTGATTCTAAGTATATCTTTTTCGTATTTCCAGCGTGGGCATGACCTCGAATATGCGGGGTGGCTGCCTTGACAATTGACACAGTGAAATTCTCTGCTACATGACTCCGGTGTGTGGTCATTACCGGCACACTTTGGGCACACTTGTTGTCCACGACACATCTGGGAGCTATGGCCGAAACGTTGGCATTTAAAGCATCGTCTGGGGTTCGGAATGAATGGTCGTACCTGACAATTAATGTATCCAGCTTTGATCTCGGATGGAAGTGTGTGTAATTGAAAAGAGAGTATTACGTGCTTTGTTTGGACTTCCTTACCATCCCTTCTCATCACAATGCGCTTTGCAGATACAACCCCTTGGTCCTTCAATCCTTCCTCAATCTCCGGTTCAGAACACGAAAGGAGTTCATCCTCGGAGATCACGCCTTTCACTATGTTTAAGGTGCGGTGTGTTGTGACCGTGACTTTGATGTCACCAACCTGTTTCACTGCTTGGAGTGCGGTACTTTGTTGTTTTGTGTTGACTTCAACCTGAAGATCCCCATTGTGTAGCTTTTTAGCGTTGTATGATTTGCCTAGGAGTTTCTCAAGTACTTTCGCAAGAGGTATGGATTCATTATCAGATTTCATCACAAGTACTTTGGGGAACCAGGGTTCTGGGTTGAAGCCTACGACATCAAGTCTAACTCTATCGGTGCGACCCCTTTTCAAGGGCCGATCATGATTTTTTGTGCTCGCTGAATCCATAAAGAGATGTGAGTAATTCAGTGCAGTAGGGTGCCGCCCACCACCGAGCCCAACCAGGGGAACGTGCGGTCTGCACGTTAACACTTCCCCTGCACTATACCCTAGTGCAGCTTCTGGAGAGTGAAAGACTGCCCAAGGTTGACCCTCGCCGCCAAAGAAGGTGAAAAGAGGAAAAGGAGAGAAGGAAGGAGACCAAGGAAGAGAAAGTAATGAAAAGGAAGATGGCGACTAGCTGAATAATCCTGGCCTGGTCTACCAGGACCACCCGACTGTGGGAAGCAGGGACCAAAGCGGTGTATTGCTTTCCCGGAGGGGCCCCGAAGGGTCCAAAACAACCTCCGGGTCCACTCAACCGCCAGGATGGGGGGGGGGGGGGGGGTTACGATAGACAAGCGTCTAAACTACGGATAAGGGTAGCAAAAGTGAGATATAACAAAGGTCTAATCCTAGACCTACTTCGGAAATGGAGGTATAAAACAGATCTAAGTCTAAACTTCAGTGCTAATGCATGCAGAGCAATGCATAAGAAACGCATAATTTCATTTTAACGGAAAACGCCGACACTTTTCAGTGGTTCACCACTGGATCGTGTGAGATCTATATACAAGGAATTATGCCCAAAAGGAATTATCCGTATATCTACAAAAGCTTTTGTTTCCCCGGCGTTTGAAATCTTACACATTGTACTCAATTGGAGAGAAGTAGAATTTGCGCTCCATCGTGATTTCACAGTCTTATGCATCAAAATATATCCACTTTAGGTAATTTTCCACTGCGGTTTCACAATTAGGGGGACCATGTTTGGAACCTAAAGTGAATGTCTTGGTTTTGCAGCGAGCCAATTTTGATCCCGAGGGCATCGAAGTGCGACTAAAATGTGAGGGCTTAGCCTATCGACACTTCCGCATGTGGGAAAGCCGATTCCACATTTGACCACGTCTAAATGGGAGGAGGAATGAAACTCGAAAGGGAGGGGAATTATCAGAGTTCAGCGCGCATTCTCCTCTGATAACCAGCACCAGCAAGACGGGTTTGATAAAAATACAAAATAAAGGTGTGCTTTCACGGCCAAAGAGGCTGAAGAACATTTCTGGTGACTTCTGCTTTAACAACAGAAAAGACAGGGACTGCGTTCCCCTGAGGTTGGCGTTGTGGGAAATCGAACGCCCTCCTCTTCTTAGGATCAGTTTAAACTCTTTCTGACTTTGTACTTACGGCGCTAAAAACATGTACAGAAATTATAATTCCTGTAGTGTACCGTTATTGCATTGCGATCTGCCCGCCGATGATTTCCTTTTCATCTTTACCTTATCTATGACCCTAAGGTTTTTGTATGTATACAGTGTATGCTTACTTTTATGTTTCACACTCTTTCTTAATTTTTGTCGCAGCACCACGGGGAAGCTTGGTTGCCACCAGTATGAAATTTGATGGGCTGTAAAATCGTATATTTTTTCTAACGACGTGATATACCTCTATTTAGGAGAAGCGAAGGCAAGGCAATTTTTTTTTCTTCATGCATACACTTGTCTCGGCGACAGCATGCTTAAACTGTGCATGGCCGAGCCGTTGCGCCTGCGCTGTGCGGGAGCGTTACCAAAATGTGTATGTCATCTGAGTAAGGCATATGCCCCTGCGTTCAACTCACTTAAATGCGTCGAATACAACTGGGACCTAGAGCATATAATCGTGTTGTGTCAATGTTTTCTTGACTTCAAGTCGATCATGGCGGCGTACTTGTGCAGAAGCTTAACACATTGCCAGAAGCGCGCTTTCTGATCCTTCCTTTAAGCAAATGCTCGCAGACATGCATCATTCTGTGCAGTTGCCTGCTTATTTTAGCTGCATGTTTTGCGCGTAAAAGAGTGCACCGTGGGCGACTTTTGCAAACACTTGCGGTGACGTTGTACTTCGCCTCCGACAAAGTACTGTCAATAGCTTAAGATAACGTGGGAGGTCACCGAAAGAAACCGTCCAAAATAAATCGTGCTGAAATAAATCGTGTTAAAATAAATCGTGCCGAAATAAATCGTTCTAAAATAAATCGTTCCAAAATAAATCGTGTTAACATAAATCGTTCTAATATAAATCGTGCCGAAATAAATCCCAGTAATACTCCAACGGTTTTCAAAATCCCGCTACCGGCGAGAAAACCACCGCCAGCTCTCCTGCCACGGGCGTGTTTCAAAACCCGAAAGGCAGTAGATCGTATCGTTTTATTTATTTATTTACCTTTTTTTTTTCGTGTACACCAGGGGTGTCGGACTCATTCGTGTCTGCGAGCCGCATTGAACCTTGGAGGAACTACGCGGGCCGCATACGACTGCTTTGGGGTAACCTGCTTCTGGTATATACAGATGTCCCGGAAAACGTGTCATGGAATTCTAATAAAAAAACTACGCCACCTAGAATCATGCGGTCAATGCCACTTGTTCTTACTTGGTTTTTGCCACCTCCTGATGTGCTTGTCATGTAACCTAAGTTTAATTATGTAAATTTTTGCGAAGTGAACTCGTAAATTTAGCAAGTATAGGTCACGTTTTTACCCCACCAACATGAAGAGCGTGCCGAATTCTGCCGTTTTTTGGTACACCCTGTAGATGATCGAATTCACTCTGAGATCACCAAGCCTACCGGTCCGTGTCTAGTAGCTTTGAAGGCACTAATATTAAAAATCGGCCTTGTATGCAGGGTTTGCTCAGAAGTTTGGTAGGAGTGTACTAGTAATACTAATCGAGTAAAAATCTCACGCTGAAACAGGTTTAGAGAGTCATTAGCCAAGTCGTCCAAAGCAACACAGAGGCAGACATGAAATATCGGAATTTTTATCATACGATCAGAGGCTGAAATAACTTTTCATAAGTTTCTCCGCAACGCAAAACGAAGAAATCGTTTGACTGGAGTCGTTTTGATCAGGTAAACGGAAAGATTCCCGACATCGCATTTGTGAGATTGCCTCACAATAGCTGTGTAAAAAAAAAAGAAAAGAAAAAACATGAACCGGTGCACCGTACCAAATCAGCGCTGTTTTAAGAAACGCTCCGATCAAACAGTTCGCCTAAGGTGAAGTAATTCCGTGCTTCCAGTGACTTGTACGCTTTCGCAATATCAACTATGAACCGGCTGGGCGAATATATTAGATAAGCTACAGTGTGATTGTGATCGGCGGCATGTTTGGTGGCTGGGCTGTCCAGTCGTCGATGTGTAGCGCAAAGAGATCGTCACGTTGTATACCGTTCATAAACAACTTGGTCTTGTATCGACACTTGTCTGATTCCTTCATAGCTCTAAATTATACTGGTATTGGGGAAGGAGACAGTCGAGAGCAGTGTAGAAGTGCAATACAGCCGATGTCGCACCTGCGGAAAGCATTCACACGGGTGCGTTATTTTATTTTCCCAACACCTCCTAGATAGAATCAGGCCTGCGCGCTTACGTCACCCCACGGAGGCAAGTTTTCTTCTCGTTCGCTCTTTCATCGACATCATAGCAGCATCCATAGCAGGCCTTCCTGTGTGACGCCGTGCCACATGGAAGCAGGCCTGACGCTACCTAGGAGGTGTTTTTTCCCACACCAACTCCGCGCATGCGCGTATGGCACCTCTTGTTTGAACGGACAGATCAGTTCTTTTCGTGTGCGTTTGTGTTGCTGTCGGGCGGTATTTTGAAACTTTACGGGCACTTTTTTTTAAACCGGAGAAAAAAGAAAAAAGAAACAGATCTGAGAGGAGGTACATAATCACAGGTAAGAGAATCGATGGCTCCCTTCCCCTCTACGACTACGCCATTTACAGTTTTGCTATAGCCCCTGCAGTTAAAAGGACACCAAATAATTTTAATTAACGAATTATGTAATTTACGAGGAAACACCCTTTCTAACATTACGCACTAAGTCTCGTTCAAGTGCAATGCATCATTTTTATAAAAATGTTTAAAATTTTAAATGAAACGCCCTTCAATAATAGTGAAAACAGAAAGTGTCGGAAGTATGATGGCATTGGGAATGGCATTCGTACCAGCGGTACTCCTCTAGAAAGAAATCTGGCATTTGAAGGCGTCGAAGCAGTTTCAGCCCCTAACAGCTTCCCATGTAGCCCATTGTCGGGGATAATTCACACAACACTGTGGTAGCGACCAATCAGAATGTTTCATTAGTTCCCTCCACCATCCACACAGTCTTCTCACTCGGATAGCTGCTTGGCTGACTTGTAGCTTCCATGACGGCCAGTCATGAGCCAAATAATGTGTCCGCCCCCCCCCCTCCTCCGGATCCCCGCAGCCGCGACTGGAAACGCAGCAGCATGAGCTTTATCATATTATACTAATACTAACGCATGCTAAAGAAATACAGTCGACCCCCGTTTATCCGGACTTCATTTATCCGGATCCCGCGGTATCCGGACAAAAGGCACGGGAACGGATTTTCCTCCATGTATTTTGTTCTCGTTTATCCGGACTTCAGCTTCCGGACTCGGACAAGAATTCCAGGGAACGAAAGTCGAAAATTCTTGTAATCCAGCTTCAGTTATCCGGACTACCGTGAGTAAGAGGACACGCTGACCCCGCTTCGTCACCCTTTTCGCTGTTTTGGGGTTATTCCCGTCGCACGTCAGGGACCTACATTCCTCCGTAGGGGAGACAACCGTGCACGATGACCCCCTTTTCTATTTGTGTGCGTTGGGTCACGTTGACCAGTCGAGTCATTTGGAAATATCTCGAGCAACTGTCCGGTTCTAGAGGGGGAAACTCCAACCCGAGGGCCTGCTGCTTACGGCCCGTCGAGCTGCGATCCCTGATGCAGAGACTCACTGCGACTGCCGTAGATGATGCTGCGGTTTCTGACTACGTTCACGTTGATAAGGATGATGACGCGTGTGCAGCTATGACTGATGACGGTGTGATTGCTGCTGTTGCCTCCGAGGATGCGCAGCAAGACGGTGCCGATGACGCCAGTGAGAAACAAGGCTCGGACATTGACACTTTGCGACCGCACTGACATTCTTCGAGCAGCGCAACATGCAGCGTGGCTCAACTCAATGCAATTAGCAAAAGTTTGCAGGAATCGAGTGCCTACAGTACTATGTAACAGCTGTCATTGACGAGATTTCTGTGTTTTAGTTAAACCTTGCTCTGTAGGACGTTTCTATTCGGTCGTTTCATTCATCCGGATGCCCCGGTATCCGGACGATTTCGCCGGGAACGGCACCGTCCGGATAAACGGGGGTCGACTGTATAACTGAAGAGAAAGAATTATTTCTTTCATCGATCGCATTGTCTTCAAAGCTTAATGTGTACACTGGTTGAAGAGAGGTAACCCAGACTGGATGATGCACTACATAAGTTTCTGTGGCATTTGACCGAAACCGCGCGACTTCTCTGTAGGGCATATGCAAAGCAGCATAACACCTGCAAGCAAGCATATATCACACAAATGTGTGCTGAGTTGTAACCGCATAAATTTCGACCAGAGATCCATGACATACAAATACATTATACTTGAATAAATATCACGGTGTTAAGATGATGCATTTTGTGAGCTCTTTTGTGCCAGCTTTCTGAAATTACAGAAGTTGTCTGCATAAGACAAATGGGAAAGCAGGCAATGTAAATATGTACTTGCAACATACTTGTGCCAAAGCACTTCTACACATGGAACTATGTACAACTGTGATAGCCTAAACTTACGAATCCACATGTGACATGGATATAAATATGTAACATAATTCGATGAGCAAACTATACCATCAGTGCATGGCTGTACCAGAACTACGTGAAATTTGCCCACGACCCTTCACAAGCACAACACAATTAAAACGTAGTTCACAGAGGAAAATAAACAACAGATTACATTGATCCCACGCAAACTTGCAGGCCTGTAATACGGGACGTATATGCAACAAACAAGAAAAAAAGCAGTTTTTCACGTTTTACATCATGTTGCCCAAACACTAAACCAAGCACTCCGCACCATTTTCCCAGAGCCTGGAAGCCTTTGCCAGCCAGGTGCTCCGTGCCCTCAATCCTTCGCCCTTGAGCCCTAATTCCCCGAACGTCTAAGGGTCTTTTTGTGCTTTGTATCTAACTGGCCGCTGTGTCCATTGATATGTTATGCTACGTCGTCTGTATGTCTGCCCGAAGTTGTCTAGCCACCTCCTTTGTAGTACATTTATTTGTATTCTTCTCAACCCTCGACCTCTACTCTTTTGCGACTTGGGTTTGATATATTCTTGACTATTTGTAGCAGATCCTCAAACCGGAAGAAGTACAGCTTACTGCACGAAAGTATCGTTTTTCGCAAATTAAACTGTTTAATGTTCTCAACCGTTTTCTTTTTACTTGTGAATCGTTATCGCCGGAAACTTGCGCATTGGTTTTTCACGTTCTACGATGAAACCTGGAAAACCGGGTATTGTCAGGGAAGTTTAATGCGCCTGAAAAAGTCAGGATCGTCAGGGAAGATAACACGCACGCACACATATAAATGAGATGATGATGTGGTGGGTCAGATAACAAAAAGCGGCTAAAGTCAGGAAAAATCGCGCACACGTGCCCTGATTATACAAAGCGAATCACTAGTGTTGAGCAGTGCCGTTGAGCGCCCAAGCAGCACAGTGTACTGAAAGTCGAGTGCATTAGGGGTGGACGGTAGGTGGAAGCCCTTGGACAGACTCGTGAAACGATAGAACACTGATAAGACACATACCGTCCACCCCCTATTCACTTGACTTTCAGTACATTGTGCTGCTTGGGCGGCCACACCCCACCGCAGCAATATTGGCACGAGTTACAGTTCATCAATACAACAAGCTCAAATGCAGAAAAGTAGGGCAGCCCTACTAATAAGTGATTTCTAATTAAAAAGGGCAAAGATTGTTACTGAGGCACAGTACTGCTGGGTGAAATTTTGCATTTGACAGCTATGTGTGACTTAGTGCAGTACAACTCTAATCTCAAAATTAGCCATTAGCTCCAGACTGTCCCTCTAATATGGATCCCATGTTTTTGTTTTGTTTTTTTCACTACATCCGTAACTTCACCGCGTGCATGTTCACTATGTATGGAAGTTCAACTGCATCATCTGCTTACTCTTACACTTTTTCGCATTTGCCGTCCCGAGACCTTCTACGTGCAGCTTCCGTTACCTCCCTGTTTTTCAATGTGATGTGACGCTGCATTCGCTTCCCAGTAAACAAAGAGAGGAACTGTGCCTGGCATATGCTACAGCAAAATGGCTCCTGGGAACCTTGCATCAAAGCACTAACAATATGCTGCTTGTCGTGTCCGAGAAGTCCTTTATTGCTCTGAATCCCGACGAAAAGTCACAACGTACAAAATTTCCCCCGAACAGCAAACCTCGGCACGTGGCTAGAATGTCCACGCGCCTCATCACACTATCGTCGTCGGCCTCTTTATCGGCTCATACGACACCTCCCTTTTTTCCAAACTGGTTATGTACATTGATACCTCGCAGGAGGCCTGATTTCTCTGGCCGAACGAGTCCTTAGTTCCCGTCCTGTCTCTAGCACGGTCTGCGGGTGACGGCTGGCACGACGCACAACACGGCTTCGTAGGATCGTGGAGTTGTCGTCTGCTCAAGCACAGTTCCTCGCATCGCCATGCCGCAGAATATTCTCACACGGGCATTCCGCTCCAGAGGCACTCTTTCTCTTGCTCGTCGTCTCCTGTTGTAATGCCCAGCCTGAGCCCGCTGCTGCTGGCGGTGTCTTTTCCGGTATACCCGAAGGTCCGGCCATTTCGGATGTAGAAGCTGCTGCGCCGTTGGGACGGCTGTACGCAGGCGACGCCCCATCGGTAGTTGGGCTGGGGAACAGCCTTCGACGCCAGGAGTCGTCCGGTGGGCTAGAAGCGCGTCTTCGAAATCCGCGACTTCTTCAGAAGCGCTTTCGCAGTTCCCACGGTCCTTTCAACCATCCCGTTCCTTTGAGCGTAGTATGGGCTGCTGGTGACATACTGAGCATCTATCTGTGGAATGAACGTACTGAACTCCCTAGAGGCAAAGAGTGGCCTGTTATCGGTCTTCGGATTCCCAAACCGGGCGAATATGCGCTTCAGCGCGCGAACGACGTCTTGCACTATGGTTCTTTTCATCTGCTCTATCTCTAAGAAGCGGGAGTAGTAGTCCACGACAATCAGGTAATTCCGTTGCTGCCGTAGAACAGATCTATTCCGACTACTCGCCACGGACGATCGGGCAAGGCGGTTTGCAAAAGAGGCTCCGCGGCAGGCTTCCTTTCCGACTGGCATACCGGGCACCTGACGATGTAGTCCTGCATCTGTCGAGCAATAGCGAGCCACCACACCGATTCTCGTATCCTTGCGCGGCATCTCACAATTCCTTGATGTCCTGTGTGTATTTTGGCTAGTACTTCTTCCCTCATCGATGGCGGGATCACCAGGCGTGCGCCTCTCACGAGGAGTCCTTGAACTACGGAAAGTTCGGGGGCAACTGTGCTGTACTTTCGGAGATCCGGCGTTAACTCTTCCTGTGGTGGCCGCTGTGTCTTAGATTACCGCATGACGTCCAAGCATACAGGGTCCATCCGGAGCTCACTCCTGATGACGTCCAACATCTGTGGTGACGCTCGCAGCAGATCCATCGTCAGGAGCTCGTACTCTTGTATTGTGGCCTGGAGAGCCTATCCAGAGTCGTCCTTGCTTGGATTCCGTGACAGCACGTCTGCCATGAACAGGCACTTCCCTAGTACGTGTGCGATCGTGAAATCGTACTCCAGAATCTTAAGTCGCAGCCTTTGGAGACGTGGCGACATCTCGTCGATGTGCTTCGTAGTGAACAGTGGAATCAACGGCTTGTGGTCCGTCTCTATGTGGAACTTTTGTCCGAGAAGATATATACGAAATCGCTCGATACCCGATGTTATCGCCAAAGCCTCTTTTTCTACATGCGCATACTTCTGTTCTGCGTCGGACAGTGAGCGGGATTCGTCGTCTTCGTCCGTCGTCGCTTTCTTATAGCAGTACAGCTCCCAGGCCGTACGACGAGGCGTCCACCGAAAGAGTGGTCGGTCTGCCAGGAACGTAGTACGCAAGCGTTGGCGGCTGCTCCAACTCCCTTTTGATCCTTTCGAATGCCTCTTGCTACGGCTGGTCCCAAACCCATGAAGACTTGCCCTGAAGAAGATCCCTCAGTGGCCTGGTTTTGTCGGAAAGATAGAGTAGGAATTTCATTAAGTGGTTGACCATCCCAAGAAACGATCTTAATTCTCCCAGGTCTTTTGGCGGAGGTAGATCCCTGACTGCTTTCGTCTTAGTGGGGTTTGGCGCGATGCCGTCATAGCTCAAGATATGTCCCAGGAATTTCACCGATGTCTTCTTCAGCTCGCACTTGTTCCTGCTCAAAGTAATGCCGGCTTGAGTGAGTCTTTGCAGCATGGCATCCAGCCTGCGGTCATGCTCTTGTAAGTCCTTGCCGAAAATGAGAATGTCATCCATGTGACATATTTGACCGTCAAGGCCTTCTAGAACACGGAGCACCTGGCGCTGGAAGAACTCGGGAGCTGTCGAAATGTCGAACGGTAACCGGGTGAACTTGGATCTTCCTAACGGCGTAATGAAAGTCGTCAAGTCCTAACTTTCTGGGGTAAGCGGTGCCTGCCAGTATCCGGAGTTTGCGTCTAGCTTACTGAATATCGTTGCCCCGCCAATTTTTGCCAAGTTCTCTTCTACTGTCGAAATTATGAGGCGTTCACTCAGGATCTGTTTGTCCAATTCTCCGTAGTCGACGCATATTCTTAGCTGGGAATCGCTCTTCTTCACGACTACCATTAGAGCGCACCATTCGGTAGCGGAATCGACCTTCACCGTGACACCAAGTCCTTCCATGCGACCTAGCTCGTCTTGAACCCTCGGTAAGAGAAGCAAAGGCACGTGTCTTGGGCATGCTAGTGCGTACGGCGTAGAACGCGGTGCTAACTTGATCGTGCACGAAGTCTTCATCTGTCCCAAAGGGCTGAAGAGTGATAGAAATTTTGCTGCAATTCTATCGAGAGTACACTCTGCTTGGATTTCTTCCAAGTGCGCGAGCACGCCCAATGCCTGTATCGCTGGTCGTCCAAGGAGCGGATTCTGAAAGCCGTCGACCAGAAACACCCTCTGCACTGACGGCGCTTCGTTCCAGCTGATGACTGTTTCGATCTCCCCCGTAGTGTTGATGGGCGTTCGCCCAGGTCCGTACAGGCGTGGAGACGTTTTCTTTATCGGCCCCATTGTTCTCCTGTCGTAGACTGCGCTGGGTATCGCTGTGATATCAGCTCCAGTGTCCACTTTGAAGTTGACGAGCTCGTCATTCACTCTGGCTGCTATCACCCAGGGTGCATCCTTGGGTGTCGCAGAGACTTCGCGCAGGTACAGCTCCATTGTGTGACGGGCTGCGTCTGAAGTGTTCCGGGTCGTCTTATGCCGTCGTTTGTCCGCAGACATGCAGACGACGGAGAAGTGGCCTATCTTCCTACAGCTGGCACACTGCTTTCCGTAGGCAGGACACGCTGTTCGCTGATGTTGCAGCGTTTGTCCACACCATCTGCATGGCGTACCGTGCTTGCGTGCTAGATCCCGTAAGGAGTCTTTCATGGGCTTTCTGTCACCAGCACCCTTCCGTTTCAACTGTCGCAGCTCTGCGACGACTGGAGCTTCTGGCGCTCCACCGGTGTCTGCGTGCACGACCTTCTGCTGACTTTTAACAGGCTGTGCATTCCTGGCTCTGCTGACAGCAGAATCTAGCGTAAGGTCCCGGTCCATTTGCAGCTTGAGGCTAACTGCCTTGTCCAGGAGTCCGACTACAAGTCTGTCCCTGATGAGCTCCATCTTCAATGTTCCAAACTCGCACGTGTCGGCGAGCCTGTGAAGGTCCGTGACGAAGTCCTCCACTGATTCGTGCTCCATTTGTCGTCGCTGATTAAAGCAAGCTCTTTCGTAAATAACATTTCGTCGTGGAACGAAGTGTTTATCGAATACCTCAGTCTCTTTCTTGTAGACCTTGCTGTCCGCCTCGGACAGTCTCAACGAGAGCAGAACGTCCTCCGACTCTTGTGCCATTGCATAAAGAAATGCACTGACTTGCGTTTCGTCGTCCTGCTTGTTCAGCGCGGAAATAAGGCGATATCTTTCCCATCTTGTATACCATCGCTTTCATTCTTGCGGGTGGCGGAAGTCCAACTTCTCGGGTAATTCAATCGCGAACGGATTGAATGCTGTTGTGTTCGATGCCGGTGTGGTCGACGTTGTGACTCCCAGAGACATCGTCTCGATGGACTCGTGGCGCGGACCGTTGCGTTGAACGTCGTCGGCGATGTCAGGCTGGAGTGACCACCGCTGCCACCATGTCGTGTCCGAGAAGTCCTTTATTGCTCTGAATCCCGACGAAAAGTGACAACGTACAAAATTTCCCCCGAACAGCAAACCTCGGCACGTGGATAGAATGTCCATGCACCTCAACACACTATCGTCGTCGGCCTCTTTATCGGCTCATACGACACTGCTTTACCCCCTTTTTGTGAAGAACATCTTCAACTTTTGCTTGAAAGATACCCTCTACCTTGCAAAAGTATTGGAAAAAAGCATCGGATGGTGCGCGAAAGTAGCTCTCAGAGGCATGAGACTCACTTTAGAAATTGGAAAGCAAACCTTCTGCTTTCTGTCGTCCTCCTTCTGCAGCCTTTTGCAGTTGCTGCAGTTTTGGCAGGCAGTGCACTCTGAGGTCTTTAAAAAACAGTGTGGCCCCGAGTATGCATACTGTGCAGTAGCCTCAACAATGCCACATGGCTCCTGCACAGCATGCATCTCATGTTCAGTCTCTATTTCTTCACCTGCAGGCTTTCCTTCTGAGCAAGACGGTTCACAAGGAATGCTTGCAGCTGAGGAAGCCGGCTTGGGCAATAGTTCATTTAGAAGCTCAGTTGTATGAGCCTCGCAATTCCCTCAACTGGGAAGTTTGATGAGCCTCCCTGTGAGGGTATGCTTGAGGCCTGCAACAAATTGAAACGCGTTCGGTGTCTCATTGCTCCCGTGCATTTGTCGGAACTGACCAAACATGTTTTCCACGGGGTCCTGGTTGAGCCACCGTGTCAGCAGGTGCTCAAAATCTAAATTCTGGTGACGGTCCCGCACAACACAAGTACTGCGCTGATTGTGATTTGCCGCCCCCTTACAGTAGGAGGTTCCCTGTCACCGTCAAACTTCCACTGTGCAATCCACTGGGACTCTAGTGACTCCTTATGATTTGTGGAATCTTTCATTGCATACTTCATTTTTTGTGCTCACCTTGCTCGACAGATGAACTGTTCAAACAGTCGAACAGAACATCCACCTTGAGAAAGAAATCTGCAGTCGCAGTGGCTGCTGGGGGCATACACCCCATGCAGATAAGGGCAGCGGTCCCAGTGGAAACACTATCACTCAGTACTTGTGTTGCAGGTTTCACCCTCATACGGTTGAAAACTGTATGCATAATGTGATGGTCTGTGAGCTTGGGTGCCAGTCGGAGTTTTAGAGGGTGGTCTGATTCATGGAACTGTTTGATGAAGGACCACTGGACCGTTTGTTCAGCATTTCCAATCTGAAGGTCATGCTTCAACAGAAGGCTGCGTGTGGTCTTCATCAAGTGAGGTGGATCAAAAATAAAGTACACCTTACAGCCATTGACTGAGAAATATGGTTTTGATGGGGAAACGTCAAGCTTTCTAGACAGTGCGCTGTTGCTGGCACTTTGATCACAGACAACCGCTTTCACAAAAAGGTTGATTGCATGAAGCTGCTGAATCAGATCATAGATTAAATCATTCAGTATATCTGCTGACACAATAGACTTTGAAAACAAATATGACAATGGTTCAAACCCAAGAGCTTGTTACCCCTGAGAGCACGACAAGCAATGCCGAATTCGCCATCTGGGAGTTCTTTTGCTTCCCTGTGTCCACGAAACCATATACGGTGTCTGACATAGAGTCGTACTGCAGATGTTCTTTAATGGACATTTCATCGAATATTATGCAGCATGTCCGATCCTTCTCAGGTAACCTTTGAAGTCTTTTCTTCAATCCTTCAAGGACCGGAGACATGACTTCAGGTTCCACAGTGATCTCTTTCAGCCAGTTCCTCAAGGTACTCTCAGATGGTAAAGTCAGCGAACTGCTCAGGTAGCGAAATGGCTGAGGGCTCCGAAAGTGCAAACTAAGTGCAGATCCCCTGAATTCTGGTGGCCACCTCCGAGCAAACTTGTCTAAAGGCTGCAGGTAGAGCTGCACACGAAATATATATCTAGTGATTCTTTTGACAAGCAACGTCATGCACCCTGTACTATGTCATATTTCGTTAAACTGCTCAGAATGATGCGCCCTTTTTGCTCCTAACCAAGGATCTCTTCAGGCTGTCCCTTGTATCCTGCAGTCTAGAAATTAGAGAGGCTGTTCTTGGCAACCTCTGTTTCCGTGGACGTCCTTGCCCAGAGGTATGGGATGTGTAGCCTGGGAAATATGAAGAATGTTAGTTAAGAAAAGTAGCAAAAGGCAGAGGTTCCAAGTAACTTCCATGTGATATAATATTACAACAACTTTGCAATAATGCAATCCATATTCATGTATCAACCACACTATATTTAAATGCTTACTTAGAGCTCATGGTGTGCTCTAAACATTAAAGACAAATTGACAGACTCGCAGTTAGTAAGAATCTATATGGATGCAGTACATCCATATGTATGACAACTAAACAATGGATGGCAATTTTTTAGTGCAACTAACTATAACAATAAGTTTGACAGGGATTAACATTGGAACAAGTTTCACAACTATCATGAGCTGTCAGCTGACCTGGTGTGATATAATTTGCCCATATTCATGTTGTGTAACTACCAACATGAAAGACAAATTGAGCAGATAGTGTTTGAAAAATATATATGTATATAGTATTACAGTGGAATCTCGCTAAATGGGAGTCGCTTAAACTGAACTGCTGCTTCAAATGAAAGACAGACTTGTTTGGTTTTGTATTTATACAATACAAAAATGTGCACCTCAAGAAACCATCCAGGAGATCATTTAAGATCCTACACTGTATTTCCCCAGTAAATCAATTTCCTGACAAATGGAACATATTTACCTCGTACCTTCAGGTACCATAAAAAGAGATTCCACTATTTTAAACATAATTGTTTAAGTAACTGACAAGTTATGCGTGAACTTACGACGGTGGTCACTGGGAGCGGTGTGAGGCGGAGAGTCGACCCCAAGCATTGGTGATGCCACTCTACTTCTTCCTGAGATGTTGAGCCAATTATGTCTGAAGGTGAAACGTCCATGCTAGATGTACCAGGCACATCCAATCGAACTGCATTTTGTGTGCCAGGAAGGACTGCTAAAATCCAGAGTAGTCCGAATGCATTAATGTAAATATTTGATGTACTTTCTTCTTAACTGCAATGGAAAACTACTCAGACCACCAGGAAAGAAATCTCTGGCAATTTTGTACCTACCAGCTATTTTATACGGAGCATGATTTAGGGTATAATCTCTATTTGGGATGTACATGCTATGCAGGATGCAAGAATTTTGAGGTGGTGAACAAAGACAAATTGCAGTACGTTGGGAGGCACAGAGTTAATGTTTGGCAGCTATATTAGGTCAGATAATGAAGTGAAGAGAATGCACTCCACAGATTTATGCACTTTCGAGAAGTAGGGTTATGAAGGGGAAGCATACTAGAGCACTGCACGGGCCTAATTTTCAGGCCCGTGCCCGGCCCAGGCCCGGCTGCTACGAGCAACTCGGCCCGGGCCCAGCCCGTACTCGACTGTTTCCATGCTCATGCCCAGACCCAGCCCGCCTCTGCTCTATCTGTTCTCGAGGTTCAGAGGCGTATTTAGATTTACTAAAGAGCACAGCGTAGCAAGTAATAGGACGCAGCTAATTGGTGGAGAGTCAGAAGGTACACTCGAACGCAGTAGCGGCTGTGTTTCTGTGCCGGCAAGCCGCTCTGTGCTTGGTACTTGCTTGCTTGGGAACGCAGCGCGCAGCGGCGTATGTACATTGCGGTTCAAGAGAGACTCATCTCCGCTCTATTGCACATGCTCCGGTGTTAGTTCCCCTTTCTCGAGCTCTCACGCGAACGAAATGTATGCAGGAACACCTAACCTAACCGACCCTCTTGCCGGACTCTCATAAAACCGAAATACGTCAGAACACTTAGCCTCACTGACCCTCGTGCCGGACCCTCACGAGAACGAAATATGTCCCAACACGTAACCTAGCTGATGCTCGTGCAGGACCCTCAGCGCGCCCACCACACCAGTCGTCCCAAAATGTGTGTGAGTGCATGCGTGAAATCCAGACCAATGCACGAAATAAGCGTGATCACATGTAACAAAGTGATAGTTCTCAGGTGAGAATACCTGATATCCCATACCCAATCGGGAAAAAAAAGTAACGCGAAAATTCAGCTGTCCAGTCTCGTGAGATATATTCTCGTACGTGCCCGACTATGGCTGGTGTAGTCAAGCCCGTACCCGGCCCAGGCTTGCCTAAAAAACGCTTAGCTCGGCCCGTGGGCCGGGCCGGGCTTTCGGGTAAGCCCAGGCCCGTGCAGTGCTCTAAAGCACACGCGCTTTTATGGCTGGCAGGTGTTGCAGGATGTTCTTCCAGTAAGAGGTTGTGCTGCCCTTTGGATGTAGAGGCAGAAGCAACGACAATATGAGGATCAGGAAGAGAGTAGCAATGACTGGACTCTCATAGTGCACAACGCTCAACTGTCCTGAACACAATTTAATTAGCAATTAGAGCTAATTGGGGCCCCCCACATTAATCAGCACCCTCCAGGGAGCCACCACACTAATTGGGTAGCGTCTATCTCGTGTCCAGACCAGCTGAGCGTTGTGCACTACGAGAGTCCACAAAAAATAAAAAATAGGTAGAAAATAAAACAGATAGATAGAAATAGAGTGGAGAGAAACAATTTACTCGAAAATCGACGATGCCGCGGCGAAGAAACCACTCCACAACACTCGAGTGACCAGCGCCCGCCAGTTGGTAGTTGGCACCCAGCAGTTGCAGAGATTGACGACAGGTGGCCAGTTAGTTGCAAGGCATCACACCAGATGGCGCGACCAGCGTAGCTCTATGCGAGAAAGACAGAACAAGACAATAGCGGCAGGTAAAAATGGCAACACTGCTGAACAAGTCTAGGCATGCCAAAGAAAAGGTCTAACAGCTACTGCTGAACAGCACGCAGAAAACAGTACACATCGGGGAAAAGGCAATCGACTAGGCCCAACCACAGCGTCACATCACACGCAGCTAACACAAGGCGGGAACCACTAGCCACACGATGGTAAACGCGCGTCAACGGGCTTGGTACGGGACACCGCTAAACAAGTCTAAAGATGCGCGTACAGCGAGAAAAGGCTTAACACGAGCACGGTAAAACAATGCGCAAACATCGGTAAATCACCCACCTTTTTCCCCTGTGACTGCTCATCAGCCCGGCAGAAACTGAGCGAGCGCGGGGACCGCGGAGCAACTGAGCGCACGTCTGCTCTCTGCGACAGCCAGCCAGAAACTGAGAGAGCACGGGGACTGCGGAGCAACCGAGCGCGCGTCTGCTCTACGCAACAGCCAGCGAGAGACTGACTGGGACGCCGCTCCGCGGCCGCTACGCATGCGCGCGCGCTCTTAGCGCCCTCTGCAGCGACCACCTGCGAGAGGCTAAGAGAGAAGAGCATTCCTGCGCCTTCTGTTGGCCGTTCTCATTGGTCGTGACGTCATCCTATTGTCTCAGGGCTACATTGTTTTTTTTACACTAATGCTCCTTTGGACGAGGTCAATCTGCAATGAAGCCATGGCATGACGTCATCATGCACCTGCGTGGCTCAAGGACGCGTACGCTCTAGACAGAGGACCTATTTTATTGAATCACTATCCCAAGATTATTTCCTTTATTCTTCTATAACAATTGCATGGGAAACTATTGCAGAAGAGCACCGTGCATGAAAACTAATCGTAGGAATTCCAAAGTCTTACTAAATGAGACTTGCAAAAGAACAAAATATCCTAACACGTAACTCCATCAATGGCTAATAAGAGGACTAGGCACTCAACATATACGTCTACTCCATCCGACAGCCAGGCACGGAACTGAATCGTAATGCTTTTTCTGCTCTATAAAGTCATGCATCTGTCCCTCTTGCGGCTGATTTCTGAACTAATTTAACCATAAAAGTATTAAGAATAGCGCAATTCCCATTCAGGGCAGCACTATTGACATTGTCAAGACAAGAATGTTCCTTGTCAAAAAAAGAAAAAATGCAAAGTGTCAACACAGAAAAGCATGCATGTTGGGGCATGTCACGACACGTCAGGACAAATCGTACGACTGCTGGGCAACGGAGGAAAACAAACACAGACACTTGAACAGAGTGAAAAAGACGCTCACCATCATTTTTCACGTTCCCAGCATTGCCTCATTGTAAATCCGTTCGTCACAAAATCTACCTGCATCGTCGAACACCATTCACCAGTGACGAACCACACATCCGCACCCCATCAGAGGCAGACAGAATCCCACCGAAGCTACGCTCTTCCACTGACGGCCAACACAATTGCCTCGAGCAGAATTAGATTGTCCACACCCATCAGTGTCCAAGCGAGAAGGGAATCCTTGCGCCCCCTGCAGGCCGTTCTCATTGGTCGTGACGTCATCCTATTGTCTCAGGGCTACACTGTTTTTTTCCACTAATGCTCCTCTAGACAAGGTCATCCTGAAACAATAGTCTCGCGGTATGACGTCGTCAGGCAGGTGCGTGGCTCGAGGACGCCTATGCTCTAGACAGGGGACCTGTTATTTATTGAATCACTATGCCAAGATTATTTCCTTTATTCTACTATAATGATTGCATAGGGAACTATTGCAAAAAAACACCATACATGAGAGGAGATTCTAGGAATTAAGCATTTCATTCCCAAAGTCTTACTGTTCAGGAAAAAAATAATGGTTCAGCAAGACATGTCCGTCCCATTCGAGAGCCAGGCTGCTAACTGAATGATGACGTTTTGTTCCTCCTGAATAAAGTCACACACCTGTCCACCTCGTGGTTACTCTCTGAACTAAATGAATCGCAAAATTATTAAGGATAGCACTATTCCCATTCAGGGCAGCACTATCAACATCGTCAAGAATGTTTCTTTTCAAAAAGGAAAAACTACATGCAGAAGGAAAACATGACAGAACAGGTCAGGGCATGTCAGCGCATGTTTGTCAGACAACAAGGGGGAAAAAGCGAAAAGAAACACTTGAACAAACAAGAAGAAAATCAGCATCAAACTATTCCTAAGCACACGCACTCCTCTTATTCAAAAACAGTGCTCATCATAAATCCGTCCAGGGCAATACACACCATTTTTCGGTAGCAGATCGTATCCTCCAAACGCCCATTTCCACCGACGTCCCAATTCAACCAAAAACTCATTTCCTCCAAAATAATATTCGGAGGTTCTGGGCTTTCGGTTGATCTGGGCACGCGGGTGGCAGTGACCCATATCCCCAAATGATCTTTTCATCCAAGAGCCCAGAACCACCGAAAGCGCGATACTTCAAAGGACACGCGTCCACTGTTTAACAGGGAGAGGAAGAAGGGTGAGCGGTTCCCAAGTAGGCGGGTATCTGATGTACAGCTCGAGGCAGAGTTAACTGGAACGCCAATTCGACTGGCGGAGCTAAACTCGGGGAGAGAGCAACCCTAGCGGCTCTTACGAGAAATAAAGGCAAAATAGTGTTCCGACTGTCCCACTGCTGCTGTGTTGCTGTGAAGGTGTAAGCCTTGCCATGAGCTATTAGTGAGTTTTAGTATACCGTTGATAAAGTTATCGTGCCTATCGGAACCAATCGCAGTGGTGCGTGCCTCAGAATCTTATCCACTGATTGGTTCCGGTTGATACGGTTCGACGCAAACCACGTTATCAATGGTCTGCTAAAACTCTCTATTGACTCGGCATTGCCCTTAGGTGTGGTTATCGTCGCGATGTTCGTTTGTGTTTTCGGCGATTATGTGAAGGTGTATGCCGGCTGATATCGCACGGATACGATGCCTTTATCTCATTGATACACGCGAAAGCGGTCGCGTTCGCTCAGTGGGACATTTTCAGATTTGTGATAAAACAAACGAGGATGCACGGGGTCTAGTGGAAAATTTATTGGGGTTGCTGTTCCCCTTTGCACGTATCAATGAGATAACACCATCGTATCCGCGTGATATCGGCCAGCATATACCTTTACATAATCGTCTCAAACCCAAACAAACATCGCGATCATAACCACCCTTGAGAATAATGCCGGTTCAACAACGCATGCCAAGGCGGACACCCTCGCAGCATCATGGCGAGTGGTGGTCATTTGGTGATCACTTTATTTCTTTTCTTGCCAGATCCCGAGCAGTCAAGCGATCTTGCATGTTCGCGTGACACTTTCCGTGCGCCCGGAATTTCCCAGCTATTACTTTTTTGGTCCGGGCTCGAAACGATCGAGCAGCGGGTTGCCCAATTATATCCGGTGTCGTCAAATCCGCACTGCAACGGTGGCGAGTGCTCTCATTGGACCGCACGTCGAAGTTCACGTTATTTAGCAGATGACGGAACCCGAAGACAGGCGACCGCGATGGCCCTAGCGTGATCCAAGTGTATGAACTCTGCCCTGATTCAAAAGAGATGAGGCGAGCCTGATCCTGATCCTAAAACCGCCAGATCCCTGGAACTCATGTTCGGGTGGCAACTGTCACATGATCCAGCTCCGGAGCCGACCTAGCAATTTCCGAGCGCCAGGCAGTGTTGTAATTAAATGACTACCCGTATTCGCCATAAGTAGGACAGTGGAAACATTATTTCCCTTTATTTCTCCTAAGCGCCGCTAGGGTGATTCTCTTCCTGATTCAGCGGTCGAAGTGGCGTTCCAGTTAACTCTGCTTCGAGCTGTACTTCCTTCAACTCGCCAGAGAGGGTCACGTGGGTTCCTGACTGCTGCTCATCGAAATGATCTGTGCTCGAAATGATCTGTAGCATGAGGTATGCGCTCCGTTGATTTGCACAGCTTCCTTTGTTCCCCTGCTTACTAATAATTCTCCAAGAGATGTAACATATATGACTAATATAAATATCAGAGCTGATGCACGAGAACTATATTAAGGAAGCTTGAGCGTAGTTGGATAGAAATGACACGACACTCGGTGTGTACAAATGAGATCGCGTTGAAGAAGTGATCTGAACGGAGAGGTATCCCGAAAATGAATTTTATTGGTATGCACGTTGCTGACGGGAGAAGCACTATCTTCGGAAGGTCATGGAAGTCCGCGTCATGATTCACGGAAAAAGACCATGGTGGGAGTGGTATGTTCTGTGGCTGGAAAATTTAGCGGGAAGACGGAAAACACACAAACCTCAAGCGCCTTCAGAGGAGATCGACAGTTCAGACGATATGTTCATTTCATGCATTCATACTCTTTGCACGCTTTTTCTAGAGGTTGTTTCAGCGGTTAATAGCGTGTTTTCTGAACATCTGAACTGTATTAACAGAACGCATAAAAGAAAAGTAAAGGAGGAGGTCCTTTTTGTAACCTTCTTCGAGACCTGTGAAGTGGGCGCTTTGTTACTATTTGCGTTCTACTATGATGACCTAGTGCCTGGAGCCCGGTCACTCACATGCAAAATATCTCTCTGTTCGGATCGAATCATTTCTTGAACGCGATCGACATCAATTTGCAAACTTCACTCTGACTCAGTTGCAGGATTGGATTCCCGCACGCCCAAAAACCGCTCAGCCTTCCTCCTCTCCCTGACAAACAGAGGAATCTCTTTCCTTTCAAGTATCCCGCTTTCGGTGGTTCCGGGCGCTCGGATGAAAAGAGCTTTTGGGGGATATGGGTCACTGCCACCCGCGTGCCCAGATCAACCGAAAGCCCAGAACCTCCGAACATTTTTTTCGGATGAAATGAGCTTTTGGTTGATTTGGGACGTCGGTGGAAATGGGCATTTGGAGGATATGAGGCCTAACCCCATTTTTCTATTGCTACACTTCTTTCCAGTAACAGTCAATGCATTGCTACAGACTGCGTGACGTCATCATATCCTGTCTGAAGAAGACAGCGGGAAAGACTCCTATTAATTATTGAATCGCAAGAGTATTTCCTTTGTCCAATTCTTAGTGACGTTCACTTTCACAATAAAATTCAACAAAAAGCACCGTGCATGTTAACGATTTTCACCCCCAAAGGCTCATCATGGTCATTAGAATTACATCACCAGTAAACTACCACTGCTCTTTTAAAATAATAAGTGAGACCACTCAACATCATCACCTGGCTTATGTAATACATGACCCTTTCTATGCTCATACATTCGTTGTCTGAGGCTACACCTGCATGCAAAAAGGCACGAAAGACTGGGGGCAAAGTTCTATTCGCGGTCGACGGAGGACTAGACAGAACGCCTTTACGGGAACATGATGGCATTCCTATACTATATTGATGATTATTGCATTGTAGTTTAGAAAAGCTACTACAAAACTATAATTTTAGGAGCCTATTAAAATTCTACTTTCTATGGAAACTATAATTGCCCTATTACTTGGATCGTTATTAATGAGGCGCTCTAATTTTTTCTCTCTGCCCATTTTCAGCCTTGTCATGCAGCGAAGCAGACTCACATCCAAAATAATTAATTTACACTGAGGGTGCCGTACTTCAGGAATTCCTATCCTGCGCTCAGATGCAAGCATTTCTGCACGGATACCTATAACAGCGTACTTCTTCCACATACCGAGCTCCTAACAACATCTAACAAACAAGCCGAGAAACCCACTTCTCGGCTATGCCATGCGACTTTCTTCTGCGCAAAAGCAGTGATTTGAGGAAAGAGTAGCAAAAAATGCGCGCACTTGTGCTTGTCTTCAAAAACAGAAGTATATGCTAATAAACTAAGAAAAAGACACCCATTTCTGCTACCAGATAATTCTTGCTTAATGATACATACATACCTAAATTATAGTTGAGCGTAGTACGGACTTTTTGTGATAGTCTTTCTAAACTGCAATGCAATAATCATTAATACAGTATAGGAATACCATCATGTTCCCGTAAAGGCGTTCTGTCTAGTCCTTCGTCGAGCGCGAATAGAACTTTGCCCCCAGGCTTTCGCGCCTTTTTGCTGGCAGGTGTAGCCTCAGACAACGAATGTATGAGCATAGAAAGGGTCATGTATTACATAAGCTTGGTGATGATGTTGAGGGGTTTCACTTATTATTTTAAAAGAGAAGTGGTAGTTTACTGATGATGTGATTCTAATGAGCCTTTGGGGGTGAAAATCGTTAACATGCACGGTGCTTGTTAATGAATTTTATTGTAAAAGTCAACGTCATTAAGAATCGGACAAAGGAAATACTCTTGCGATTCAATAATTAATAGGAGTCTTTGCCGCTGTCTTCTTCAGACAGGATGTGATGACGTCATGCAGTCTATAGCAATGCATTGACTGTTACTGGAAAAAAGTGTAGCAATAGAAAAATGATGTGTATTGCCCTGGACGGATTTATGATGAGCCCCTGGCTACAGCGTAGGCGTCCTTGAGCCACGCACCTGCATGATGACGTCATACCGCGAGACTATTGTTTCAGGATGACCTTGTCTAGAGAAGCATTAGTAGAAAAAAACACTGTAGCCCTGAGACAATAGGATGACGTCACGACCAATGAGAACGGCCTGCAGGGGGCGCAAGGATTCCCTTCTCTCTTGGACACTGACGGGTGTGGATAATCTAATTCTGCTCGAGGCAATTGTGTTGGCCGTCAGTGGAAGAGCGTAGCTTCGGTGGGATTCTGTCTGCCTCTGATGGGGTGCAGATGTGTCGTTTGTCACTGGTGAATGGTGTTCGACGATGCAGGTGGATTTTGTGACGAACGGATTTACAATGAGGGAATGCTGTGAACGTGAAAAAAGATAGTGAGTGTCTTTTTCACTCTGTTCAAGTGTCTGTGTTTGTCTTCCTCCGTTGCCCAGCAGTCGTACGATTTGTCCTGACGTGTCCTGACATGCCCCGACATGCATGCTTTCCTTTGTTGACGCTTTGTATTTTTTCTTTCTTTGACAAGGAACATTCTTGTCTTGACGATGTCGATAGTGCTGCCCTGAATGGGAATAGCGCTATTCTTAATAATTTTATGGTTAAATTAGTTAAGAAATCAGCATCAAGAGGGACAGATGCATGACTTTATAGAGCAGAAAAAGCATTACAATTCAGTTCCATGCCTGGCTGTCGGATGGAGTAGATGCATCGTTCTGTGCTCCTTGTTATTCGTACTCTGTGTTGATTTGTTGAGTGCCTAGTCCTCTTATTAGCCATTGATGGAGTTACGTGTTAGGTATTTTGTTCTTTTGCAAGTCTCATTTAGTAAGACTTTGGAATTCCTACGATTAGTTTTCATGCATGGTACTCTTCTGCAATAATTTATACTCTATAGTTTATAGGTAATAGTTTATAGTTAATAGTCTATGCAATCGTTATAGAAGAATAAAAGAAACAATCTTGGGATATTGATTCAATAAAATAGGTCCTCTGTCTAGAGCGTACGCGGCCTTGAGCCACGCAGGTGCATGATGACGCATGCCATGGCTTCATTGTAGATTGACCTTGTCCAAAGGAGTATTAGTGGAAAAAAACAGTGTAGTCCTGAGCCAATAGGATGACGTCACGACCAACAGGCCACAGGGGAGGGGACCAACAGGTGAGAACGGCCAGCAGGGGGCGCAGGAATGCTCTTCTCTCTTAGCCTCTCGCAGGTGGTCGCCGTAGAGGGCGCTAAGAGCGCGCGCGCATGCGTAGCGGCCGCGTAGCGGCGTCCTAGTCAGTTTCTCGCTGGCTGTCGCGGAGAGCAGACGCGCGCTCGGTTGCTCCGCAGTCCCCGCACTCGCTCCGTTTCTGCCTGGCTGATGAGCAGTCGCAGGGGGAAAAGGTGGGTGATTTACCGATGTTTGCGCATTGTTTTACCGTGCTCGTGTTACGCCTTTTCTCACTGTACGCGCGTCTTTCGACTTGTTTAGCGGTGTCCCGTACCAAGCCGGTTGACGCACGTTTACCATCGTGTGGCTAGTGGTTCCCGCCTTGTGTTAGCTGCGTAGTGTTGTGACGCTGTGGTTGGGCATAGTGGATTGCCTCTTCCCCGATGTGTACTGTTTTCTCTGTGCGGTTTAGCAGTAGCTGTTAGACCTTTTCTCTCGCATGCCTAGACTTGTTCAGCAGTGTTGCCATTTTTACTTGCCGCTAGTGTCTTGTTCTGTCTTTCTCGCATAGAGCTACGATGGTGGCGCCATCTAGTGTGATGCCTTGCAACTAAGCGGCCACCTGTCGTCGATCTCTGCAACTGCTGGGTGCCAACTACCAACATGGCGGGCGCTGATCACTCGGGTGTTGCGGAGTGGTTTCTTCGCCGCGGCATCGTCAATTTTCCAATAAATTGTTTCCCTCCACTCTATTTCTATCTACTTGTTTTATTTTCTACCTATTTTTTTATTTTTTATGGACTCTCGTAGTGCACAACGCTCAGCTGGTCTCGACACGAGATAGACGCTCTCCAATTAGTGGGGCGGCCCCAATTAGCTCTAATTGCTAATTAAATCGTGTTCAGGACAGTTGAGCGTTGTGCACTATGAAAGTCCAGTCAGTACTACTGAAGAGCTCATAAAAAACAATAAGACATGATCAATAACCATGATCAATCAACCTGAGAATAGCGCATCATTCATAAATGTTCGATTATATACATTTCAACACTATAAGGCATGTGCACCAGGCACACCCGTAACAGCTAGAGGTAAAATATGACATATGTTCACTTACGACTGGTTTCGCATGTGTCCACCAAAGAGGAGACGACTACCCCAGAAGTTTCTGAAGAGAGCATACATGGTGTTCCATTTATCTCAAACCCCACCTTTAAAAAATTAACGGCTCATTGCATCACAACGAAACCAACTGCATAGCATTACTGCCTAAAGTGTTTCAGAGTATTTTTGTACGGCAATTAATTTATTAATGAGTGGAAATTAATTTCATAACTTTCGAGTTACGAAGATTACAACGAATATGTCAGTTGTGAAGTTGTAGGCGCTGCCATGAGAACACGAATCCAGTGGCTTGCAACACTCTAGCTCTAACGACTCGTTTTTTCCTGGGTCTGCAGAAATGTGCCCGGACTTCCGAAACTTGGATGGTGCATGTTTCCGTCACGCCAACAGAGCGCTCGATCGCAGCACCCTCCCACGTCCACTTGACGAAAAAGGAGATATGGGATCCATTCCACCTACACTCTTATCTATCATCCTTGCATAGATTGAAAGACGGAGAGGCTATCCACCATCCGAGGATTTGTCGTTCACTTAAGAAAGCTCAGCAAAACGTGGAAGGACATAACTGCGAGATGCGTAAAAATTTATTACGTTTTGATGATGTAATGAATGACCAACATAAGATAACATACGAGCAACGTACTGAAATTATTAAATCTAAAGATATCACGGTTTCTTAAATAGTACTACTGAGGAACTCGCTAAAAAGAGTGTATTAACTTTTATGCCCATATCTGCTAGGCGATCAGAGGGCGCAGTGACGATGACAAGGCGGCGGTTTGTCTTTTTATTGTTTGTTTGATTCCCTCCTGTTTTTTCTTCTTTCGCCGTGATGCAACTGAAAGTACGGGACAAGGAATGTTATCTTTCAACCGAAGCACCTTGATTCTTTGTTCACTTTCGTCTCCGTAGACGCACTCCTTGTTGGGTGCTCTGCGGGACAAATAATGCCCTGTTCCAACGAACAAAGAGTTGACATGGTGCTTGCCCTAGGTGCTTCAAAGAGCAATAAGAAAAAGGCAGTGAAGATTTTTCAGATGTGGCATCCCGGCAGGAGACCAATCCCTGCGACGATTGTTCGTCAGTACGAGGCCCTAAAATAATTTGCAAGTTTTCCCGAAAGCGTCGTAGGTCATTGACACCTTCAGTGCCAGTGGTCAGTGCCACCTGAGGCACACCCACTAGTCAGCATCTGCGAGGCCAGCGGTCAGAATGGCGTTCCGTCGTCGACGGTGTGGAGGGTAGCAAAACAGGCCTGCCTCCATCCTTACCACGTTCAACTGCATCAACAGTTGCAGCAAGGAGACTTTGAAAACCGGTTGCACTATGCAAACTGGCTTTTGCGCACTGTCGGTCAGAGCCCGCAATTTTTGAAAGACGAGGCAAACTTCTCCCGGGACGCGCAGGTGAACCTGCACAACGCTCATTATTGGAGTACCACCAATTCCCATTGGCTTCGCAAGTCCCATCATCAGTACAAATGGTCCCTCCACGTCTGGCGCGGCATTTGCGACGGGACCCTCATTGGACCCGTCTTCCTTGACGTGAAACTGGTTCCACTTTCAACTGGTCCCAGTCACTAAATGGTCCCACATTCAGAGTGGGACCTGTCCACTTTCAAGTGGTCCCACTCCAGATTTTTGCCCGGCACAAATAAAATGTTGTAATGTGCTGTTTATGAAGCATTACACACTAGTTTTGACACACCAGATTAATTGCGGCCCTTTTTATTCCACACATGACCATCGTTTCCTTTACTTGGCAAGATTGGCTGCACTGGCGTGCTGCAGCAACACGGAGCACAGCAGCTGAAGTACCACAAAAGAACCAATACAAGTGGTTTATTAGATAGCTGTCACTTTACATGTGGCACTTTTCATACAAAGTACAACTGCTCTAGGTGAAGCCAGCTTCCGCAAAAATAATCAGTCAATGGTGAGAATTTATTTGGCAGACTTTTTTTATGCCGATATGGTGATTTAAAATTCTTGAACCCGGCAAGTACTTTCAATTACTCGCTGCCGAAATGTTGCCGAAATCACAGCATAGCCACAAGTGCAACTGGGAAAGTACACTAGTTAGGTGTCACATACCTCATTGAGAAACGGGTGTATTGCCCTCCACCAAGATGAGACTTTAGATGGACATTTGTTTTGGCTGCACTGATAAAACGATATTTCTAGGACGACCATGTCAAAAAGGTTTGTAGAAGGGGTAGTGGGCTTAAAAAAGTTATTTGTACTTTTCGCATAAATGGCATGACTTAAAATCTGAATGACAAATGTTGTGCACCTCGCCACATAACCGCTGCTGCGTTGCACTCAACTATATGTAGCAAACCTCTTTTCTTTTTTCTTTTTTTTCACTACAAGGAAGAGCACAGCAGGTGCGAGTGTTGTAGCCACAAGCATTAAGAAAGTAATTGTCAATATTCGTGTACATATGTATAACAATACAAAAAATTCAATTTTCTTGCAGAAGCAGCCTTTTGTGTCTTATTCTCAGGTAGCTGAACAGTACAAAGATTTTAGATAGTAATACACACACCATTTTTGCATGGATACGGTATACCCTATGGATGCAATGTAATTAGCTTTGGGTCGGAAAGTTTATTAAACAGGCTGAAATAAATACAGTATAAATATAGTACTAATATAAATAAATAAAATATTCGATGCTAGAGATTTAAAACATCACATGCACATGATGTCCAGTGGATGTTACTGAATTATTGTAAAGCTATTTTATGGACGTCCATTACCAGTCCATAAAATATCTAATGAAAGACATTTCAAGACGTGGACATGCACGACATGTCCACTGGATATTTTAAATTATTGCCAAGATGTTTTCTGGAGTCCAGCAACCAGTAATAGGAATATCCATGGAAGGTCCATTAGACAACAGCTGAACGTTTACGGATATCGTGCAGATATCAAATATCCAGTGTCGAACATTCTCTGGATGTCTACAGGATGTAACATGGTTGTATGGGACGTTGTTGTGATGTAACCAGAAGTTATTTTCTTTCCATGCAAAAGCATATGCACGGTTCTGTTGTCTATCCAGTGCTTTCAGTTGTAACCTCGATTACACATGATCTCTTGTAATTCCTGTGTAGCATACGATTTGTCAAGTGCACTTTTGCACATAGCTCCTTACTGTGTTATTTGTATTTTGACAGCCATGCAGAGTTCAGTAGTCTGCCTATTATTTATATGTTTAGGGTATGTACACCTGTGTACATAGATACCTATAGCATACATTTCCTATTTTGAGTCTTCAAGAGTTTGCCTATTCTTTGGTACGTATTTAGTGCATACCTGTGTACATAGATCCCTAGCAAGGAATTTTATATTTTGAATCCTGCGCTGAGTTCAGTAGTTGTGTGTGTAGCGTATCACTACAGAAGGACGACACGACTCGTGCGGCAGAGGAACAAAAACTGAATGATTTAATTCACGCTCCACCGCGCACTAGCGGTTGGCACTTGTAGCTTTCAGCGCCGTCTTCGGCCGCACCACAGCCCCCCCCCCCTTTTGAAGGAGGTACGGAAGTGGGTGATGGTACGGGTGAATGAACCGGCGGCACGAATGGGTGGCAGGGCCCAGGTAACAGTTTTGTGCCGAGCAACTGGTTCATCGGCAGTAGAAATCGTGAGAAACTGTTGTGGTGCGGGGGCGTTGTCGAGAAAGGCAGGCTTCAACCGGTCAATGGAAACTAATTCCGGGCGGTCACGGATGTCAATTATAAATGTATTCCTGAGGCCCCGCAAAACTTGATAGGGACCGGAATATGTTGGTTCAAGGGACTTGCGTGGCCTGTCGGTACGTAGATAAACGTGAGAAGCGGAGTGAAGCCCTGCGGGCACGAAAGGTGGTGTAGAGTGTACTGGAGCGATGAGAGTGCAGTCCGGTGGTCGGAGATAAAGGTTGACTGGTTAGGGGGCGGGGTAGAGGAAGGGATGAACACATCGGCTGGCAGTCGGAGAGTTGTCCGTAGACGAGCTCTGCTGAAGAGCAACCAAGGTCTGACTTAACTGCTGCTCGGATTCCAAGTAGGAGTAGTGGCACCGGCTTCTTCCAGTCGTGCCGCGCGCAGGTGTGAGGCTGTGAGCCATGATGGCTTGCTTTAGGTGGCGGTGGAATCGTTCCACCAATCCGTTCGAGGCTGGATGATAAGCCGATGTACGCAGACGAGTGGTGCCGAGGAGTCGCGTGAAAGCAACGAAAAGGCACTTTCGAAGCATGGACCTCTGTCTGTGACAACTTCGGCTGGCACTCCAAAACGGGAGACCCATGTTTCGACAAAAGTGGTTGCCACCGTTTGAGCTGTGCAATCTGTCATGGGGGCTGCCTCGGGCCAACGCGTGTATCTGTCGACGCAGGTGAGGAGGTAGCGATCGCCCTCAGAGGTAGGCAGGGGTCCTACGACGTCAACATGAAACGGTGTGCCGGTGGCATTTGGTCGTCTGATGGGGTAGACAGGCACGTACCCAACGGCGAATGTCTTGCGGTGCTCCTGGCCAAACGAAGCGTTGCAGGATTCGCTTGACAGGAGTACGACTGCCGGAGTGCGAGAGTCCGTGAAGGCTGTCGAACACAAGTTTGAGTAAGGTGGCTGGAACAACGGGCTGAGGCTGCGCTTGACTGATGTCACAAAGGACGGGAACATCGTAACCCCGCAATGAAACTTGACGGAGTTCAGGATAGCCAGACGATCTCGTCATCCTGCACCTGTTCCCTAGCGATGAGATCGAGGGTGAGGACTGGAGGGCGAGTTACCACGTGCACGCGACTTAGGGCATCAGCTACGGCGTTGTTGACTCCTTTGAGGTGACGGATGTCAGTCGAAAACTCCGCAAGGAAAGCTAAATGACGGATCTCCCTTGGAGTGTAATTCGGGCTGGCTGAAGTGAAGGCAGAAACAAGAGGCTTGTGATCAGTCCAGATAATGAAGTTTCAGCCTTCCAAAAAATGGCGGAAATGGCGAACGGTGCAGTACGCCGCCAAGAGTTCCTTCCCGAAGGCGCTGTATTTGCTCTCAGCCAACTCGCGAGTCAACTTGCGAGAGAAAAAGGCGATAGGCACATGAGTGCCGTGGACTTCCTGTAGCAAGGCTGCCCCAAGAGCATTATTCGAGGCGTCCACTACGAGGGATGTCGTGGCGTCATGACCAGGATAGCTGAGCATTGTTGCGAACGCGAGAGCGTTCTTCACGTCATCAAATGCAGCTTGCGTGGAGTCGGACCAGTGCAGAGACGCCGCACCGGAGGACGGGGCAGTCTTGAGTAGATCTTCGAGGGGGCGGACAAGCACTGCGTACACAGGAAGTGAACGCCTGTTGACCAGTCCAAGGAAGCGGCGCAGCTGCTTGGCGGTATCAGGACGAGGATAGTCCTGGACTGCCTGCACTTCCTTCGGAAGCGGAGATATTCCGGCGGCGGAGATGTGGTGCCCAAGGAATTCCAGAGAGTCCTTACCAAATTCGCATTTTTGCACGTGGACGCGACTATATACCGTGCTCCTGGAACCGGGCAAAAAGTTGTCTGAGGTGCTCCAAATGCGCTGTCCTTCAGTTTCGCCAACGACAAGAATATCGTCTTAGGCGAAAGCGAAAGGAAGTGCTCGCAAAACCGTATAAACCTCAGGAAGGTTTGGGCGGCGTTCCTCAATCCAAGCGGCATCCGGAGGAATTCGAAAAATCCGAAAGGTGTCGTTATAGCTGTTTTGTGGAAAGAAAAAAAAAGGTGTTCCTTCACGAATTTTTTGCGGACGATCTACCGAACGGAACAAAAACTGAATGATTTAATTCACCAGCCACCGCGCACTAGCGGTCGGCGCTTGTAGCTTTCAGCGTCGTCTCCGGCTGCACCACATGTGTACAACCGTCAGTATGTACGCGCAGTTATGTACAGGGCTAAGCACCTTGTGCAGTTTGACAATCAACACCACATGGCAAAATGTGCACAAAATAGCAGAGGCACAGGACATTAGGGATGCTTTGACATGCCTTTAATACAAAATGCTGCTGTAATCAAAGTAGAAGTAGTCATCAAAAGGGTGTGTACACAGTGAACAAGGTTGTCATTGCTGGAAGCTGATATTATTGTGACTGTTTTGTAAGATAAAGTAACACTTATTCTATTAGTAATTAACTTGTGCCTTCTAATTTCGCCATAGCATTCGTTACGAATGCCAGAAGTTGTGGGGAGACATAGCACCACACAGTATGCAAATATGATATAACGTGAGCTTCAAGTGCAAATATGTTCACTTCCACCTTCTTTGTACGAGAGATATGTGGAAAGCTCCAGGTGTGCATGAGGACAGCTATAGCAGCATGCATTGGACATTAAGGTCCCGGGCCCCACCTGTGGCTGCTGGAATTTGTATATTATCCCTTCGTGCTTATTCAGTACATGGACTGTCATACTGGTTATTTTGCACATTATTCTGTCGTGGGTATTTATACTGTTTACAACGGCATGTGGAATTTAACTGTGATAAAAGAAAGCAAGCCCTCACCTGGTCTCCTGTGTCCTATGTTGCACGCATGTTGCTGGTGTCGATTCTTCTCTGTTTACAAATTGTTCATGAGCTTTCGCTCTTGGATCTGCTATTGCATTTGCTTTCAACAGTGATTGTGACATTCCGCGGCTCGATATCGCGATTGAAGTGACGAGTAGTACCAGCGTCCGGCCCGCCCCGCGCAATACGTAACGGTGACGTACCGGGTGACGTTATCAGGCCCCGCAACGAATGGATGACGCTGACGGTCTTTATCATGGCCGCCCTTCAAGACCTGGTGGCCAATGCAAGCTTCGCTACCATTTATATTTACCTTGAGCCTCATGCGACGAAGATGAGCTTTAACTTACCGAAACAAAACAAAAACACATGTATCGGGTGACGCTATCGAAACTGCCCCTATCTTGCGTTGCATTTTCTGTTAATCTTTTTCCAGGACGCAAGAGGCGACAGTGTGCTCTTTCATCCTCTCACAATGGGGGTGAAGGAAAGACGGGTTTCCGAGGGTGTCCAATGAACAAAGCAGTGAACAAAATAAAGAAAAAAAGGGTTTCTTCACGAATTCTTTGCGGACGATCTACCGAACGGATTTTTGTTCTGAAAACGGCTACGATATCAGCTCACTGAAAGGAACAGATGTCCTTGGGACAACTTAGTAGCTTTTATAATTAAAAAGTTAAGTAACGTTTTGTAGGTAATTAGTCATTCGACCGTTGAGCAACATATGGCCAAGAACGTCAGCTGGCCGAGAGATGATAGCTGAGATGAAAACTGCATGTCTATAGCCCTTATATAGATGGGTAGAAATCAAGCGAACCGGTAGAGATGTAGGAAGGAAGTTGCCTCAGGACAGAAGCCGCCGATATTTAGAACAGAGACTGTTCCTCTTCTGGGCACCGTCCTCGTCATTGGCATGGTATTTAAAGGGTTAGGTGTGACGGGTTTAAAGGTTCATGCGAAATGTGGGTCAACAGACCGGAGGGAAGAAAGGGTCCGTACGGGCTTCTACGGCTGGAGTGAATGGCCGCTTTGTTAGAGTGTGGAGGCGATTATGTGAACGTAGTGCCCGTACGGACCCTTTCTTCCCTCCGATCTGTTGACCCACAATTCGCATGGACCTTTAAACAGGTTGACCCACCTAACCCTTTAAATACCATGCCAATGATGAGGACGGTGCCCAGAAGAAGAACAGTCTCTGTTCGAAATATCGGCGGCTTCTGTCCTGAAGCAACTCCCCTCCTATAGCCCTTATATTTTTTTATGAAAAATCTGTATCGAAAAAAAAAAAAAGACACCTGTATATTGATTTCCTATTGATTTGTTTTTTGGAGATGTCTTCTTCGTTTTACTGCGCAATTTAATGCAGTTTTTTTGTTTTATTTACAAACGTTGTCTTTTGTTTGTTTTTTATGTTAAGTGTGTGCATGTATGCGTATAACAATTGTTTGTCATCCTATCCTCCCATGTAATGTCCCTTGACCTTTGGGGTATTTTGAATAAATAAATAAATAAATATATATTGAGGTTCATTACCAGCTTGGTTCCAAGGCGGATCTTACAGATGTAGACGTGTAGCCCGTTACGCAACCAAGTAGCCTGTTACACATGCTTCGACTATTCCACTGCATTGTTCTGGGCATTTTATACAATACTTCCATGTTGAGGCTAAGATTATCTCTCTTCTGCCAAAAGCACTTAGACATCGGGTGGTTGCGATACTCCAGGAAATGTAGACACAAATATCCGGAGTGCTATAGGGGAAATCCTAGTGCAATTCGCGAGTAACATTTGCGTGTACGGCTGATACACTGAAGTGGCCGACCGCCACAAACTATACTATTAGGACAACAACTATTAGTATAACGACAAGCAACTATTAGTGGATGGGCTACAAAGGTCTAAGCTAAGGCGTCTAGAGTACATGCGTGCTCCATGCAGGTTGAAAAACATTCGATTTTCCTTGTGCTAAAGCATAAAGCAAATGCCGACTGCATAGAGCGCTGCTAACAAAACGCACTTTGTCTTGCAGATCTACGTTCCGGACACGGTACAAATTCTTGGATGGATACATTTCGGTAACTGTCCAATTAAACAGAGTAGAATGCAGGTCGTCTTGATGAAGTATCCCAAGGACCTCGACGTTGGAATGAAAGCAACTGTTATTGCGTGTGCAATGCTGATAGTAAGTGTCTGTTCGTATCGATTGATCAAACGCGAAGCTAAACAATGCCCCAAATAAATGTGAACCACGAAGGGCACCTATAATGTGATCAGCGAAAAAACGCGTCGTAAAGTCATTACGCTTTATTGCAATTCGGTATATTCACCGTGATGTTTCTGGAGATGATTTAGCCCCTAAATATGATAAAGCTGTTCGCTTGGGCTGTTCCTGTCGCCGCCGCCTACTCTCAGAATCTCTTTCCATGCGCCAGACTATCGCATGTCTGGCAAAAACAAACAAACAAACAAACAAGAAAAAGTCTGACAATCAAGATCCGGCGACTACCAGCAGATGCTCCCTGCATTTGAATAACAACTCCTTCAAAACCTGAATTGTTTTGCCTCCTTTGTAAGCCCGGGCCATTCTTCTGCGAAAGGACCGCCTCTCAGTAGCCTCCTGCGCAATTTGAATTCCCACGCCTTCCTTTTAACAAGCATAGCTACAGTAGCATGCTGCCTTGCCTGTTTCACCTTCATGGGGATATCGTTACCAAAACACTTTCCTTGTACCAGAATACCGTGTCCATGAATTTTCCCGTTCATCCTTGAGTCTTGAATACCCGTGTCGAGAATCCGAGTGCTGCCATACCATGAACTGTTGCTTTGTCTCAGGATCAGAGCTGTGTAACCATATGTTTCATGAGCTGTAATAATCTGCTCAAGAAAAGTGTCACCAGAACGCTCAAGATCCTGGAAGTCAACGTGGAAGCATTTATTGAACATTGTTTCTCGTTGTTCCAACATTTCGGCACCAAATTGGCTGGCAGCATGCTCAGCCAGCTGCTCATGGAGTGCAATCCAAACGCATTATCTATAGGTATGCCTAAGGTATCCGCAACTGTTTTATCCGGGATACGCCGATCTTCGAAAATGACGTTATGGAAACAATCAACAATTTCGTAGAGATTCGTTGCGCAGTGTTGTACGTCCCCTCCACATGCTATTCACCCTCTGGAACCGCTCCTCTGAAGCAGTGCGACTCCTTGCAAGCTTGTGTCCTTTCCATGAAGAACGCGCAGCCGGACTTCGGCATGCAATCGAGCCTTCAACGGGTTACTGGAAGCTCACTGTCACTTGGAACATCACTTCACGTTTCAAAGCGCTGCGCGGTATAACTGAAAGAAATAATTGCGTATAATTTTACTCGGAAACCGAGCCGCAGTTACGTCCGGCCTTGGTTGATCCTCAGCTGAACTTGTCCACGGCATAACCTTTCTGACGATGTGTTCGCACCGCATAATACCCCGTCATCCGACCTTCATGTCCGACCAGCATACTGCTCTACACTCTAAACCTGGTACCTTCTAGTAAAGGGTAAAAAATTCAAAAATTTTTACCCTCTAATTCAGAAGTTACCTTGTAACCTATGGACAATACCCTCTATAAACGTTACACAGATCACCTATAAATAGAGGTTACTGTCTCTTAACCGCCATACAGACGTAAAAGCTAGTTTCTCCAGGTATGGCTGTCTCTAAGACGCTCGCCTCTTCACAGACGCTACAGAACAAATGGTGCTCTCATCAGTGCAGAACGCATACTGTCATTCGCAACATATAGCTATAATCTACGTAATTCATCTAAAGACGTCCAGTGGCGAAAAGCGAGTGATCACTACATGTACAGATTCACATGCACAACAAGTGAAAGAAATAATTGCAACTGGAGCATATGTATTATTTAATTGGCAAACCTGGAACTACAGCTGAGGCAAGAGCACGAGGACGGCACAATACCAACACTTCAGCTGTGGTGAGCGACATTCAGTTTCAAGGTCATATACTCTTTACAGCCCTCACGTTGTTGCAACCTTCTCTTCAGTACGCCGAAAACATTTCTATTTCTTTCTGGTATGTCAGAATGACACATCAGCGACGCGGCTATGCTTAATCAGAAGCACACGAAGAAGTAAAACACAAGGATGACAAAGGACTAAGCAAATAACGGACGTAACACACACACACGTAGTGTTGAACCATTGAACCGTATTGAAGAGACAGACTGTGCTGCGATTAGTGTTCCTACACTGTCCAGCAAAAAACGTAACTACGTAAACTTTGTAGTGAACATACCGAAGAAATACCCTGATAAAGTTCCATCACTTCAACCTTGTGCTTTCTTCACAATTCTGAACACGATCCGCAGTTCGTACAGACGCAGAGACACAATAACGTCACGCACACTGATCCGAGACTCTCGTACTGAATGACTGAATGTGAGGCTTGAACGAAAACATAGTGACTTTTGAGCAGTACCTTTTGTACAGCTTACCTTGCAAAGAAACATAAGAAAAACAAACGAAGGAAATTCAAACGCCGAATTCGTTTAGAAGTTACAACGTTCCTATAAAGGGCACATTTATAAGTTACGACGATTGGATTTCCGTTGAACTCTGAAGTAACCTCTACTGCTCCTCCAGTGTCACGTTACAAGTCGTGTTTAACCTCTAAATAGAGGTATCGGACGTGTAACGTCTACGATATTTGGAAATCTACGTCTATACAGGGTGTCCCAGAAAACGTGTCATTGAATTATAATAAAAAAACTACACCACCTAGAGTCATGCGATGACTGGCATTTGTTCTTACAGGGTTTTTGCCACCTCCTCATATGAATGTCGTGTAACGTAAGTTTAATTATGTAAATTTTTGCGAGCTTAACTCGGAAATTTGCCTGGTAAAGGTCACTTTTTTACCCCACCAATGTGAAAAGCATGTTATTAAAGGGACTATGAAACGATTTTTTACTTCGTTTCGTTCGAAAGAAGACATTTTTCTGAGTCTAGAACCGAAATTTTAGTTTCGTCGCGCGAGCGGATTTCTCGGGAGCGAATTTAAACGGAGCGGCGAAGGGAGGACAGCTAGCGCCGCGCCGTGGCGAGCTGCCGAGCGGAGACACAACGGGCAACTTGACGCGACCACGGCCGAGCCGAGGAATCCCGCCAGGAGCATGCGCCGTAGGATCCCGCGTATGCGTTCATCGGGAGTGGAAATCTCCATGACAGCAGCTTTCGCGTGATCGGCAGATTTCGGCAGTGGCGGCAGCCACAGCGCGAGCTCGCGGCATTACTTGCCATTGTGCAACACCGGTGACGTAACGGGGAACCGAAGTGCGGTCCGTACAGTTACACCATCGGCAGGGAAATATGCGCGGGAGAGGAGGAACGCGGAAGAGACATTTCCAGCGCGCGCTCCTCGCAGAGTGGAGCGATTTCGTCCGGAAAAATTTGTGGCATATTAGTTTCTCTGCGGGAAGAACAGTTTCCAGCGAAAAAAAGTATGGGGGTTCGGGAAATTTCATAATCCCTTTAATGATAATTGACAGAGATATTCAGAATCTATCCCATCGGAAAAAAATAGCCGAACATCACGCTCTACGGAGGTCGCACAGAATAGCGCACGATGAATTTTTCAGCGCAATCTTTGTCAGTCTCACGAAAGGAGGTTGGAAACCCAGCACTCCCCGACATCGCAGAAAGAGATAAAACAGGCACGGCTTATCACGTCCGACATTCGCTGGGATAATGTTTTCCCTCTCCCAATTTTAGGAACTGTTACTTTTTCGACTATCACTCTGGGTGCGTTCCAAAACCGGGTCGAGTAACTCGATGACGTCACTACCTGCGTTCCAAAACAAGGTGGAGTAACCAGAGAGTTAACTCGATTCAACTCTCCTCGGAAGGCCGGTCAGGGAAGGTTCGCTCGAGTAATGACGTCATGCTTTTGTCGTCTGCTCTTTCCCGCGAACGCGCGGTATCGAAACCAGCTGAGCGTTTGGTTGTTAAAAAGCCTCTACCTCCACGACGGGTTATCAATACAGAACTCGACACAGAAATGGTAACACTCTTCCGATGCGGATTGTGCGACATGGCTTCTGAGGACCAGGCGAACGCCCAAAGACATATGAGCCGGATACATTTCCCAGGACACAGTGTGCAAAGGACAAAGTGTGCTGGTACGCCTTTCTATTTTGTCTTCATGTACGTCGCTTTTCCATTATCTATTTAGCATATGTTCACAAACAGCTGCCCTGCAATGTTTATTTGTTTCACTGCCTTGTAGCCACGTGGTCCTTGTAAAGGCACAGCTCTATGTGAAACGCTCAAAACTATATTAGGAGCAAGGGCTGTTACTGACCAGCTAGAGCACTGCACGGGCCTAATTTTCAGGCCCGGGTGCTACGGCTCGTACCCAGCCCGGGCCCGACGTCTTCTATAGATTTCCATCCCGGCCCGAGCCCGACTCCGCCGGCTCCGGTCCAGCCCGTACCCGACTGTTTCCAAACTCAGGCCCGGTCCAAGCCCGCCTCTGCTCTATGTGTTCTCGAGGCTCGGAGGCGTATTTAGATTTACTAAAGAGCATAAATGGTACTGTGGTACTGTTATGTTACACGTAAGGTTTGTCTGCGCAGTTTTTGTGACATGTTGCACATGCCGCAGGGTAGGAATGCGGATAATTTGGACCACCTGGGGTTCTTTTGACGTGCGCTATGCTCTGGTCTCTGCTCTGGTCTCACTTCAAATCCGCGTATTGAAAGAGCACAGCGCAGCGAGGAAAAGGACCCAGCTAGTTGGTGGAGAGTGCGTATGTACGCTCTGTGTTTTACAGGCTGTGTTTCTCTGCCGGCAAGCCGCTGTGTGCTTCGTGCTTACTTGCTTGGGAAGGCAGCGCGCAGTGGCGCGTGGGCGATATGTATGTACCTTGCGGATCAAGAGACTCATTTCCGCTCTATTGCGCATGCACCGGTGTTATTCCTCCTTCTTGAACACTCTTCACTTGCTCAACGCGCCCGCCACACCAAACGTCCCCAAATGTGTGTGAGTGCACGTGTTAAATCCAGACCCATTACACGAAATAAGCATGATCACATATAATAAAGACATAGTTCTCAGAAGAAGATACCATGATACAGCATACCCAATGAAAAAAAAAAGTGACATTAAAATTCAGCTGTCCAGACTCGCCAGATATGTTCGCTACATGCCCGACCATGGTCGGCGTTGTCAAGCCCGTACCCGGCCCGAGCCCGGTCGCTGAAACTCGCGCCCGGCCCAGGCCCGCATAAAAAACGCAAAGCCCGGGCTTTCGGGTAAGCCCGTGCCCGTGCAGTGCTCTATGACCAGCATTATTACTATTATTACTTTTGTGTGCGTGTGTCCGAAATGGGATTTTAAATGGAATATTACTTTTCTTCCTTCGCCTTCACAGTTGTCAGGTGGTTTGTCGGTACAGTCGTGTGAATAGGTTTCAGATAAAATATGTACCATAGGCGCAGGCTAGCTGTTGGATAAATGCCTGAGTGGAAGTTGGATAAATTCTGAGCTGTGGAAGGAAGGGACAGCACGACATTACTGTGTCACGAATTTCCCGTCTTTTCGCCCAATCCCAGACTTCTTTCAATGTGAATGAAACAGGAGGCTTTTGCGCGCTTCGCGATATCATCAGAACCGCTTCATCGCGCTCTGATTACGTGTTTTGTTTGAGCCGTTCAGCTCACATTCGACTCCGACGCCGCGGACATTTCCGTGACCCTAATCACGCCCGCACCACTACCTCAGTTCCAGGATTCCAACTAGCAGCTTCCACCTTTTGTATTGTTCATCTTCTGTCGTCATGATGTTAACATTTCTTTTCTTTCTTTTTTATCTCTTTTGACTACAAAATGCAACGGGATGCATCCACTTCATGCATTTGGAGTAGCTTATGGTACGTGAGGTCTTCCATCCCACAAAAGATTAACAAATAAATGACGACAATGTCAGCTGAGTAGTGTATAGATTAACTCTGCAGCCAGGAAATGACTTCAAACAGGAAATGACGTCATCAAGGACGTATGACGTCACTCCAGGCCGCAGCCGCTCCGCCCTCATATCAGTGAGGTCAGTGGATAAGATAGTTAATCAGTGACGTCACATAGCTTTTCCCTTTCATTCTCCGATAGAGGGGCTTAAGAATTATTCTGCAGTATCTGGAAGAAATACTACCAGACAAGCAATCTCTGTAAAACAGATCTGTCGCGCGCGAGATGACAGCGGTGATGACATGTCCTCCATCTTGACTCGGTCAGAGTCCCGCCTGCGTTCCCAAAGCTACTCGATCGGGCGCGTACTCTGTGGTCACATGGTACAACTCGGTCATGTGACCTACTCGACTCGAGGGTTTGTTTTGGAACGCACCCTCTGTGGGCTGGCTTCGGAACCTCCTTTCCTCGCACTGAGAGCGATTGCGCTGAAAAAGTCATCGCGCGCTATGGTCCGGTGCTCCGAAAAGCATGATATTCGGCTATTTTTTCCGATGAGATAGCTCGTGAATATCATTGTGAATTATCATGAATTTGAGTGAATTCGGCACGCTCTTAAGGCGGTGCATCACCACCGACGCTCTATGGGAATCCCCATACATTTTTCAACTCTCGTAGCGCCGCGAAAATTTGGTTGATCTCCGTGCAACTGCTTTTAAATGGAAGAGGATGCTTAGATGTAGTGCATGATCGAAGCAGATTTTGCGTTATAGACTCAGAAATTCTTATATCGTCGTCGAAAGGTTTGGGAAAAGCCATATTTCGGGATTCCGCTCGCTTACAAAATAGAGCCGCCCAAAATCGAAAATCTGGCTCGATCACGCACTAGAAGAACATATCAAGAACCAATATCAACAAAAAGATTTCATCTATGTTAAAGGTCAGCTACGCCGATTTCCCGATGTGTTGAAACGGTTGTGATATTCAGAACGAGCACATCCAACTGCCCCCGAAACGCACCTTCATTTGTCAATTTTGTCTTCCTATTACGAAAATTAATTAATCAAAGAAACCAAAACAAGCCATGGGCGCAGCCATTTTTGTGACGTAGATGGGATAAACCTGCTCCATCTACGTAGATAGAGAATCGTGCGTCTGATTGGATGAAAGCTGAGGCTTTCTCTGACTTCCCTGGCGTCTTCTCCCGTTTGCGAGGAAATCCAGTTATGGCCGCCGGCTACGATGAATATTTCGTCCGAGGTAATCCCGAGAACTATTCAACGATGGAAACAACAACCGCGAACTCACCTCAACATCATTTTCGGCGTGAAATTGTGATTATGTGCTCGTGAACTTAGCAGTTCAACCGTTCAGCTGCCATTCACGTCAACCCGTTTGCTGCTTTTACTACAGGTGCAGGAATGGGAGCGATTGAGCAACAACGTGAGACTTGGTGATTGTTTGAGCATATACCTGCAGAGGACTGGTCTTCAAAGAAAGAAGGCCGTATTTCTGCCCATGCACATCGTGCGATTGCCAGGCTTGTTACACGAGATACATATATTGTGCAGCATCATAGCGCGACTGCAATGAACGACGTAGGAATGTATCGTGACCACTCGAACTGCATTCGTTGAACCATTCGTCGGTTATATGAAAGTGCTCATTAGAGTTGCCCCGCACAAAAAGTGTTGGATGTAGTTTTGTAGTGTGTTGTTTATCACGTAGAGCGCATCGCGGCATGTAGGTCGAGAGCCCTTATACGTATTTTTTGCATGTTTACTTGAGTGTGCGCATTGTTCTATACCACACAGGTCATATTTCATTCATAATAGTTTCGCAAATAAACACGTACGGGTCGATCTCATATTGCTTTTGAGTTAGGCATGCTGTCTTCAGATCAGGGTATGTGTATCCTGTTTGCTCGGCCCAACAGATGTTATTAAGGGTAGTGCAACATTTCCCACTTCTTGAACCATGCTAACATTGCCAGAATAAGGAACATTACACTGTGCTGTGTATTCCACACTCAGTTGTCTGGCGACGTAAACCCCCAATTATTATATTGGGTACTCCACATGTTCAACCAGTCAGCACTTCCCATATCCTATTTTTTTTAAACATGTGCTTAAAATTGCACAACTGTCACTCAAGTAACTTTGCCACCAAATTAGTCAGTGACAAAAGGTATATGTACTTTATCACAAATTTAATAACCTTGGTGGAAATGGTTGATGGTGTCCTCTGCCTTGTACGGTGCACTTCATAGCAAAATACGCAATAGTCTAAATGTTTTCCTTGTTCACAAATGCCCTGTCAAAGCTGAAAGACTCTTATCAAAATGGGGAAGCGGGCTTGCTTGTCGAGAGAAACAAATATGAAACTGCAGTGCTCAGCGTAAATAACTGCATGCTCAGCAACTAAGGCTGGTGATGCCGAAGACCTAATATTTCTAGGTTAAAAGGAACAAAGGAGAAAAGACCACTGCAGCGTATTAATGTTGTTTCAAAAGTATAACACCACAAAATTTGTGAGGGTCAGTTGGTGTATTTAGTTATGTTGGTCACCTCCTGCACCAATTTTTAGTAAGATTCAAATGCATTGCTACCAATCAGGACCTAAGCCTGACCTATGATCTAATAATAATAATAGTATCTATCTATGACCTATATGGACTTTCACCACTAGTTTGGTTTCACACGTGGCTTCTAGTAAAATTCGAAGCCGCTCAGTAGAGCTGACAGGAGACTTGCAGAGTAGATAATTTTTTTATTTATATTTTCCAAAGAACATGTAAAAAACAATGTGCTGTACCAACTGTATTCAAAGAAATACACATATACTTTGTTTTAGCTATGTGCATATTAGCAGATTACAGGTGACCGATGACACACAATGGGCGTCAAGGGTGAGAACACAAGAATACTACCACTGCAGGCACTGTCCTGAAATTCTAAGTCACCATCCACTGCAGGCACTCTCCTGAAATTCTAAGTCACCATTTGTCAGAAAGCAATGACCACACACAGCCTAAGGATCATATTGAGCTCCTTCCATTATTCTTTTTATTGACAGCATGTTGGCTGCAATCCAGTCCATGAAAGTCACCCTTATCGTTGAAAGAACGGTTCAACAGCAAGCGAGCTGGTGATAGTGTCCATGATGGCGAGACCTGACGAGGAGATACAAGAAGGGACATAAACATGCTATGTTGAGACATTGTGTATGTCCCTTCTCCCTTCCTATCCCTCGTCTCAGGGTTTTTCGCTATGGACCTTCATGATGTTTCCTTCCGGAAACTTTTTATGTACAATTGTGAAGGTACAAATCACAGAGTACTTTTCTTGAAACAAGAATCCATAGAAGGTGCACAGTCATCTTCAGCATTGCACACATCTATGGTACATGTTAATCACTTTGGAATGTCACAGACACGTCATGGAGGCCGGCACATGATTAGTGGTGTTGAGCAGACAACGATTTGTCATATTTTAGGCACAAAAAGCAGTTTTGGCACCTGCATGTTGAGACAGATGTATCTCTACATACTTTACCATGACACAAATATATGAAGCAAGAAATGTACCCTCTACTTTATTATGGTTATTAGTCAACACTGCCAAGAATGTGGGAACACAGTCTTGTACAACCTACACTCTTCAAAATGACCTTCACACATGACACACTGTAGGTCAACGAGACTCCAGAACGATGTCCTCTCCCTCCCCATTGGCTGAAAACATTTTTCTTTTACTTTGCATACGGGGAAGTTAGTACAAGAAACGCACACGTTCCTTTTTTGAGCAAATCAGTATTCAGAGCGTTACCATACTGTGGTGGGCCTGCAGTGCATTACGTGGTACAGCACATACTGCAAAAAATTTATGTCCCCCATTCTAATGACAGTCTTCTCCAGTTTTTCAAACTGCCATTTCTCATAGTGCTTTATGGTATGACACAGCATTTCTAAATCTTTACTGTAGTTTACCGATTGTAGCAGAAAAAGATACCACTGTTTCCGATCACAGGACGCAAGCCATAAGTGCTATACGGCAACAGTACATGCTGCTGTCTAGCAGTTGTTTGTGTTTGGACATGGTATGGTGCATGCAGGGTAAATTCCATGGTTAAAATATCCAAACGTGAACAACTGTTAGATTGCATGATGTAGAATGCTCTATAGTACAGTAAAACCTCCAAAGTCGGACACCCCCCTACCTCGGACAACCCCCCATGATTTCGTTGCACGGGCAGGCTCCTATTGAAACTACACGGGGACGAAATTCTCTTGGTCGGACACATCACTATCTTGGAAGTAGGATAGGGTTTTCCCTGCAAAGTCGGACAAAACCCTGACCAAATTACCTCAATATCGGCCCATCTTTGCACCAAAAAGACCCAAAATGAGCCAGTGGCCTTGACTTTTGCCCCTTTTTTCCCCTATACTGGTATCAGCATTTTGTTGCTTTAGTTTAATTTAGAGTCCAAAAACAAGTGCTGTCAGTCTACATTGTAATTCTTTATGTGAGCACTTGTCTTCAGTTTGTCTAGAGCCTTTGAACGAGCACTGCACCAAAGCTATGAGAAGTGGGCTGACGCTTCAGAGACAAGTCCTTGCTGCTCGAAAAGCTCCAGAGGTAATGCCATTGAGTAGAATCCGAACAGAATTGAATATACTAAAATCAGTAATAATTATCAGTGAAGAGTGGGTAGAGGTACCACTACCAGGCACCACCACCAGGTACCACTAAGGACCTTAAATTGAAGAAGGGGGACATTTCTCACAGCTGTGATCTCTTCCATTTTTTGTTGCCGTCATATTCTGTAACTCGGACACCTCTATAAGTAGGAGACGCTGCGGCTGCACCGCGGGTGTCCAACATAGGAAGGTTTCACTGTATTTATGTTCCGTGTCATGTGACCACAAACAATATATGCTTTTGCTCATGCTGCACAGCAAGGCGAATGGAGCTGCATGTGAGGATAATAACATGAAACCCGAGGCGCAGAGGAAAAGGCATGACTTTACGGTCTCTGTGTCAGTTGTTTCATGTTGTAATTGCGTACCAGCTGGCCTGTACCTGAAAATAGGTTTGATGCATTGTACACCACAGACATGCAGTATGTGGTGCGTTGTGATAGTAATGCCACTGCCAATTGATGAATAATGCTCCAGGTGGATTGTTCGGTGTTTCGGTACAATCTTGAACTATGCATACCAAGGGGTAGGGCATCTGCGTGACAGGTTTACCTGGAAGTAAGAATGTAAATGTTAGCTGAAGTCATTGAATAATTAACATTATCAATATACTGCTGTAGATGATACAAACAATAGCACACAAGATGCTCCGATATGTTCTGCAGGAATGTCTCTGTACTCACAATATTAGTACAGCAGCTACAGAAATGCATAAAACAAGTTTTTGTATACATGATACTACTTGAATGCAACAAAAGCCTCTGCTGCACTGCCAGAACACCATGGCGGACAGATTTACCTTACTTCACCTGAGAAAAAGTATGTACTGTTGCACACATGATGCTGTTTGAATGTCTCGAAAAACATAATTTATGACCGAAAGACATCAACTGGAAGATTTCGATTTACCTTAGTCAAAACTGAGAAAAACTATGTGCTGTTGCACACATGAAACTGCTTGAACTGCCCTTGAGGGCTCTGGAAGAACACCTTATTTGTGACCAAAATACAACAGCTGAGCCAACATTGAATTTATACCTTACTCAAAATACACAAGATGTGCTGCCGTGCATATGATACGATGATACTGCTTAAATGTACTCTGAAAGCGCTGGCACCTCGGGCATGGTTGCTCTAAGCTAGCGAGCAACAGCAAGGGTATACGAACACAAGAAGTCGAGCACAAGTGATGGAATGCACTTGATTAATCAGAAAATGAAATGTCTCAGTACCAGGTGTCACTGTTCCGTCAACAAAAACAGATGAACTTTGAAGGGGCGTCTGGTTGGCACTGGTGACAGCCTTCAGCTTGAAACCCAGACGGTGATAGTTGAGACGTGGAGTGCAAGCTTTTCGGTGGTGCCAGAATGCCTGCGAAATCATTTAACAAATAAGGCAATTCCAAATCTGTACTGAGAATACACCCGCTGGGGCGTAATCTCTAAAGGATGAAGCAGTAACTGACAGATAGCGTATTTTTCTCTTCTACGCGATGCAATTTGCACCGAATGACTGACTTGTCTAACATTAGGCGTCTTACCTTTATCTGCTGCCTAGTCCTGCCCCTGCAATCTCCTGCTGCAGATAAGGTTGGCACAGCATCCCGGACGAGACATCTTCGGCTTCTTGTGAAACAAGTTGCGTATTGCTTCCGTAACATTCGTATGAACCAGATGAACAGATCAAATCGCTGCTTTCGAATGTGGCACCCAGTCGGAGTTGTAACCGATTGTTGCAGTCAATAGATTTCTCTTTCGCCTTTCGGAAAATTGTGGTTTGAAACATTGGAACTGCATGCTGAAGTGTTCTTGCAAACGGGAGCAAAACGCTCACGCATTCTCGGCACGCAGCACAGAACACGAATCACACCAGGAAGTCTGTACTTGCCTAGCAAATGCTTTGCAGTCGAAGGAAGCAAAACTCACGTTCCTCGTGGGTCCAGAAATATACTGGCTCCCTAATAGCGAACTGTTTATCACTTCCCCAATGTGAATCTGCGCAGCAGACGGCTCGGCAGAAGAAACTGGCCGGCTTAGCGGAAGAAACCAAGCCAAAAGTCATGCCAAGCCGGAGCGCGGGCAGACCACGAATGTGTCGTCGACACAGGGTTTGCGGGCCACAAGAAGGGATGTCAGTGAAACTAAAAATTCACTTTTTCGGAAAACCGCGAGGAGTTTGGGATAACTATTTTGCATACATAATCAGTGTTCCCTTATGAACACATCGTGTGAGTACCATTCCATTCTGTAACACTCGAAAATCGGCGTAGCTGAGCTTTAAGCTGTTGACACGGCACACGAGTTTTTGTCAGGTATGGTCATCCGTCGGGTACGTCCCTTCAGAATGGGAAGCGCAGTGCTGCCATCATCGAGTGTGTCGTCACAAGCAACAACAATTTGACCGCTGGAAATGATATACCGCTGCATGTGGCCGGAAGACGACGAGGCCGACGTTGACCATGACGCGGGAGCACGAGCACGGGCAGCGTAGCCCAGCTCCAAATTTTGTTTATTGTGTGTTCAACGTTTCTCATTTTCTCGGGGAACAGTAGATGAAACTTATTTGTCTTGGAATTCTCAGTCGCAGCCACAGAAATGTGGAAGGATCATGCTTGTAAAAAAAATAGTGGCGCTGGATAGGTTATACAGTGAAATCTTTTCTTTTACACTGGATGCCGGAAACCTGGCAGCGCTTTTAGCACTCATCCAGTAGCGTGTCAACGGGAAGGGAGGTCTATGGTTTCATGGGACAACTTTAGAATAGTTATTTGAACCGCACTGGGCATCCCCTCGTCCCATGACGTGGTGAGGAGCGCGGATCAAGTTCCCTAGACTCTAAGCATTTGGAATTTCGGGCGGCGGATGGAGCTGGTTGGGGCAGATTTCACACACGTCCATGTCGTTTTGTGTACAATAAGGTACAGCGGACAATTTGATGGGCAAGTGTGCAAATATGCTTCGACTGAGAAAAGTTATTCGGGATCGAAGTTGAATCAGAATGGAAGCTGAAATGGAATCGGAGCACTTGGGGCCCAGGTCAAAGTACGGTAAATAAATGGATAGAAATGTTGGCTCCCACAGATTGGGAAATGAATATCAGCGTTACGACGTCATGAGCGAGCACTGGGATCGCAGAAGCCTCAAAAACCGGCGGCACGGCAAACCCACAGTGCCGTCTTCCTCACACCGTTACACAATGAGGGCGTCAGGGCGGACACTGATGAACGTGAGCATATGATGCCAGTAATACTTTAGTGGTACCTCAGAAAGTTATACATGTGTAGTTGCTCGCACGATGAAGCAAAGATTACAACACCTGGATGCTCACATGCGGATCAGTAGCTTCAAGGCGCTCGGAATCACCCATTCAGTTGTGCACTTGCGGACATGGATGTGGTTTCTGAACGCAGAAAAGGACTGCGCAGTGAACTAACACTGCAGTGCGAAATGTGCACACTAAATGGAGTGGCTGACACTGAGGTTCCACCAAGCATCGGACAAGACCATATGGACGTGAACACCGCTGTAGTCTTGGGAGTCCTCTCTAGTGGAACGGCATATTGAGCCGATGATCAGTTATGTGCCGCACTAAGCATGCCGTGTATGGTGACCGGAACATTCGCGAAATATCAGGACCAACTGGTGGACGGTAGCAAGCGTACAGGACAGAGTCACGTACCGGAACTGAGGAAGTGCGCGCATGTCTACTGGTACCAGATCCACGGCCAACTCCACGTATAACCAACCGGCAGTACTGCCTCTTCGTTGTAGATACTGGACGACACCTTTCGGAACGAGAAAAGGGTGGTGTACCTTGCGCGAATTTATAACGACTACCTCCTGCCAGAGCCTGTTGACCCTCGCTATCCTCGAAGCATGCGAATTAGGGCTCCCGATTACAGAAGGAAGTACGATAAGCTAGAAGAATTGTAATCAGTGTACCGTGTGCCTTTTGCTAATCGAGACAAGCTCATGTGATGTCGGCAGCCTCGACGAGGACGAGAAAGAAAGCTAGAGTGGATTTCTGGAAGTTCCTGCGCGGATAGGCAAGGTGACACTCACAATGACAATTTGTTATGAAATGCTCTCACTCCGAGATCCACGAGCTGAAAGTCATCTGCAGCCGAATGGGACATCAAAGACCCAGTTCACGGCTTGCTGACCTGTACATGGGCGAAGTCTGGGGCCGTGGTTAGTGACGACCAGGATGAGCACAACAGACCCGAATTATATACTCGACCAAACTGGAAACCTCCATTCGCGCTTTACATTCCAAGCAGCTGTATGGTCCACGCACACACATTTTTCTCCTCTACCCTGCTTTTCTTCCCTTTTCTTCTTCTCTTTTGCCTTTCTCCTCCTCCTCCTCCTCCACTGATGTCCAATGATATGGGAAATGCTATGCAGCCTCTTTGCAGTTTTATTTCATTTCCGTTGACTGTGCAAGTAAATGAAGCGCTTTGCACCACCACAACGTGGTCTGAAATTTGTAAGCCCAGGGTGACAGGAAATAAAGAAAACAGGTTGCGGTTTCGTTTCGCAATTTCCGAGCAATGTCGGTAGGCTATAACATGTCGACACAAACTTGTTTCAACCGTGTCCTCTCCAACTTAGGTTTTTTGTGTTCCGAGGGATTTCGTTTATTATATGCCCAAGCATTGCAGAAATCACACGAAACGACTGGTGACTAGCCCTTCGCCCGACAACAGCACAGCACGGAACAGCAACAGATCAACGAAGAAGTTCAGGAGACAGCTGGACAGCCTGTGCGCATTCAAAAGCCGCGCCACTAATTGTTCCGTCTGGCTGAGCGCGATATGCGTGTTTACAGTATTGGACTTTGCATGGGTGAGCACGAGCGGTCATATGTTTGCACAAGATTTCGCTTGACCCGTCGCGCGCCAAGAGAAAACAAAAATAACACAAAAAGAAGACGTTACGTCAGCGGTACTGTATTTCCAAGCAAGCGCCAAAATGTTGTGAAGCGGTGACTGCGCAAACCATTTCGCTCGCTGCGCCATCCCTCGACTGTAGACGACGAAGTGCCGGCTATGATGCACCGCCTTAATATTAGTGGGGTAAAAAAGTGACATGTACTTGCAAATTTCCGAGTTCAGTTCGCAAATATTTACATAATTAAACTTGGAGTACATGACATTCACATTAGGAGGTGGCAAAAACCTAATAAGAACAAATGCTGTTGACCGCATGATTCTAGGTGGCGTAGTTTTCTTTATTATAATTCAATGACACGTACGTTTTCCTGTTTTCCGGGACACCCTGTATTAAGGTTACACATTGGTAAAAGTTACAATAAAGGGTACCGAGTTAAGAGAGTATCATTACGCAATTAATTTCGATTCACGCCACACCGAACTTCGTCGTCTGCACCTCAACCTCTCACACTTTCCCCTGCACCAACATGCTCCGCAAATCCCATGAATACCTGTCCGGGTTCGAGCTTCTTGCGGCTCTCGGGATCCCGGCTGCGATCAACACTATGATTTTGAAATGGGCACAGGATGAAACGTAGACTGATCACCGCCGTCTCCGGGCATTTTGCGTTGACCTTTCGCTCCTCGCAAGCAAACGCGAAACACAAGCCTTGGCCATTTGACTAGGAAGGAAGAAAACCGTTGCATTGAAATAACATAGGTACTTTGGGTAGTTGGTACATAGCATGGGCAAGTTTTGCGGAGCGGGAACAGCACCAACAAAAAGACGCACAAAACTACGCCGATATACGGTTTTACAATCACACAACGACGCTGACGCAGATATCGGTATCGGCGTTGTGCTGCTGTTGCGCCGCGTAACTTGTCCCAGTAAGTTGAAGTACCGATAGTAAACAGGTACACACCTTCTGCGAAATTTCCTTCAGGGCAATCTTCCACCAAAGTCGTCAGATCGGCCGGAATCGACGCAGTTCTAAACAGAAAGAACTAGACATCTTAATTGGTACCCAATGTTTATTTGATGCCCAATGTTGCTAGCATTTAAACACGTAAAACCAACGTAGAACGATATATTTTTCGATGGATATGAGAAAATAAATTCGATCTCCCAAAATCACATGAACTATTGAACAAACAGTATGAACAAAGAGTAGGTATAAGAATAGACAGGGCTCATCGAAGGCAGAACTTGGATTAGTTGATGCTAAAATTGCCCTGAGTTTGAGGGGAACACAGAACGAGAAGATCACATGCCTACTTCTGTTGTGTTCGTTGAATTATTGGATTGAGAGTAGAGAGCGCGAAGAAGTGATCGAAAGAAAAAAAATCGTTTGTAAGGAAAGAGAAGTTACGACGTCTCGATAGACCTAGTATATAAACTTTAACAGGTCTTACTTAAAGCCGAACTTGGATTGCTCTATTGATAGTCCAGAAGCAGTACCTGACTGATTGTCCAGAGTGCGAATAAATGAACGATGGAAACAACAGGAGCATAAAAAATTTGTGACGGCATGATGAACAAATAGGTATTGAAATAGCGAAGGCTCGGCGAAAGTCGAATATGGATTACTGGTTTGAGAGTCGAGAGCGTGAAAAATGGTTGATAGATAAAGTGTCAAGAGAGTAATCAGGACATGAACAAACACTGGATATGAAACTGGGCAGGCATCAGAGAAAGCCGAACTTGATTATAGGAACGTCGAAATGAGAAAAAGAAAAAAAAGGAACACTGTCAAGGAGCCAGCGGTGAGGGAATCACAAACGTAATATGAAAACGGTTAGGAGCAAGCAAGGATTATTTGAACGAGAACTTTAAAAGAACTTTAACGAGAACAAATAAACCTTAGTTGCTCCTAACCGTTTTCATTTTTGATTATAGGTCTAAAAGTTCAGAGTGCAAATACATAGGAAATTGAGAAAAAGAATCATATGTGCAACTATGTAGTCAGGGCAAGAACAGGCAATTGTTTGGAAAAATACGAACCTCTGACCGAGAGTCGAACTCTGTTTACGGTTATAGATTTATTAATAGATATATATTAATAATATATTAATAGATATAGATACGGTTAATTGCAGTGACTGAACAGCATTCGGCCACTATCAGATCGCGTTGTTGTAATGCGATTTTAAAAATCATTTGCTTGGATGAAAACATACCTAAGCAGGAAAGTGGACCCATGTAAGAAACTAAATTAGGAAATTTACAGCTTGCGAAGTACAGAACAATGGACTGAATTGTAGCGCTCTATTTTTTCAGAAATACATCTTCTATGACGAAATGTCCATCCATTACTGGCTTGCCTGTGTGGGGATATGCTTGGGCACGTGCGGGGTTATAGCCCGCAATCACTAACTTCTGCGCGCCCTGCGGAAACATCAGCGACCAGAACTATGACGTCTTCCACGTGGGTTCCCGACGTGCTTTACGGATCTTCAAGATTTTTAGTTGTGGAAATAAAACCAACTAAGCGCGACGTTCACTTCCTCTTTTCTGCGGCTACGTGGTTGAAGTAATAAAAAATGTCCCGGTCTTTCGAAATCCCGTGTCACTTGATCGTATTCGACGCCCTAAGTTCTCATTGCTTGCAGTCGCATACCATTCATAACTGCCTTCAAAACGTTCGACAAAGAACACACTCGCGGTAGGGTGAATTTGGACCGCGTATGAAGATTGAAAGACGTTGAATAAAGACAGAAGCATCACCTGAATGTTGTATTTGAACGAACATTATGTACGCGCAGTGTGTCTAGTCAGTTTTAGTGCATAGTACGTTATTGCCTTTGCGTACGCAAGGGATAACGTTGGTGGTTCTGTGCACGCGCACATTGCGCAGAAGCGCTATGCTTTACGTACACAAATGCGGTACTGTACGATGGACTAAAATTCTCTTGTACCTCTGCTGTCAAGTTGGCGTAGCGCTTGCGACATGTGTGAAACCGAAAGCTCACAATTTTTCCTTACCTGAGATGTACAGGTGATGCAAGGTTATTTCACAAACACAAGAACAATAGAGCGTACATCTCCTTCAGGGAGGCCAAGCCAACACGAGCCATTATACGTACCTTTGATTGAACATTTCAGATAAGTGTGTCCCAAAAGCAGTACAAAAAATACTTTTGAATATACTGAGAAGCAGAGTTTAGAGGAAGTTACTCAACAAAATGAGCGCCTTACAAATCCGTGCGTCGAAAGTGTAACTAAGTTAATAACAAATAGTATGTCATGAAATGTCACATGAATGAACAACATGGGAGTTTTTAACTAACAAACGAGAAAACCGACGAGTTACTCTCAAGTTGCTGACCACGTAGTATCTACTGTTTAGTTCTTGGACAGCTTGTACGAAACGCCGTGGTGAGGTTGATCACATTTTTCCTCCCTGTCTCTTTTATCCTAAGCAAGAAAGAGGCTTGCGTGAACCCCTTTTGAGGACGGCCGTGAGGAATGCGGGAAAGGAATGGACTTCGGTAGAACGACGATCCTCACACGCATTTTTGTGTTAAACCAAACGTGTCCGTGATGCAGACGGCAGACAGTTTTGGGCAACCCCAGGCAGCACATGGTGGGATAATAGACGTCTAAACATGTCTAGGACGAAACTTTGTGGCTAAGGCTACATATAGATGTCTTATGGACGTCAAACAGTCTATATGTTCTGCCTTCGTGGCTATGTATCCCACTGCCAGCACCGACGCTGTGAACTTTGGGGAGGGTACGGAAGTCCCTACCGAAGCAGTCGAAGACTCAAGTGTGCACCTGCCGAAAACGGTTCACGGTGCTTCAACGCTGGACGGACAAGCCTCACTTAAAACGCAGGGTGAACAGCTCCACGAAGCCCAAGATGCCGAGCGCAAACACACACATCGAGCTCAAGCTTACACGGGATCAGGTCTACGCAGTTATCCCCACGCAAGTCGGCAAACGGATACTGTGCAACAGGCTCGTTACCCAAGTGTGCCAGATGCTGTCACACAATGGCTCGAAGTGGGCCCTCCTGCTCTCCCGAATCCCCTTGCTCCTAGCTTCGCCCCCGCAGGACAACAGCTAGAACGGAGTCCTCCACGCGCCACTTCACGTGCTCAATGCCAAGAATCTGAAACGACTAGTACTTGCTACGACCCTGTTCGCCGGACGGCTGCGCCCACAGGAACTGTCGACAGAACAATGACAGACTTGGCCAAGTTTTTCGTCCGCCGAGAACTGGTGAACAGCGGTCTCACCAAATTCGATGATTCTCCTGAGAACTACATGTCATGGAAATCTTCCTTCAAGAACGCTATCGACAACCTGGACGTCACAGCAAGCGAAGAACTTGATATCCTAGTGAAATGGCTGGGAAATGAATCCTCGAAACATGTCAAGCGACTGAGATCGGTACATGTGAACAACCCTCCTGCTGGTCTCAGCATGGCGTGGCAAAGACTGGATGAGTGCTACGGAAGTCCCGAAGCCATCGAGAACGCCCTACTGAAGAGACTTGAGGGTTTCCCAAGGATTCCAAACAGTGACCATCGCAAGCTATGAAAACTTGGTGACCTGAAGATGGCCTTCTGAGAATCGGTGGACGGCTTAGCAACTCGACGTTAGATCAAAATCAGCGGCACCCTATCATCATACCGGGTCGACATCACATCGGAACGCTGTCGCACGAAATGTTAGTAACGTTCTTGGCGGAGGTTACAGCGATCGTAAACAACGGACGGCTCATCCCTGTATCAACGGACCCGGAGAACCCCGCGGTTCTGACCCCAAACATGATACTGACACAAAAGACGGGTAAACACCATCCACCTGCTGGAGATTTCGATGCAGGTGACACCTATAGGAGGCAATGGAAGCAAGTACAATCCATGGCGAACGCTTTCTGGAACCGTTGGAAGAGAGAGTATCTTCCAACACTCGATGGTCGTCGCATGTGGCAGACACGTCAACGAGATATCCACGAGGGAGACATTGTACTTCTCAGGGATAAAGACACGGAGCGCAATGAATGGCCAATGGGTCGTGTTATTAAGACGCCACCTAGCTCTGACGGGCGTGTTCGGAAAGTGGACGTCAAGATCTACAAGAACGGTGTGCCGAAGGTGTTCCAGCGACCAATAAGGGAAATTTTCCTCTTACTTCCTGCGGAAAACTAGTGAACATTTTTTACTGTGAACATTGTATGTGTGGTGGTATCTTGTGATACCAGACGGCGAGTGTTCTGCCTTCGTGGCTATGTATCCCACTGTAACCAGAGCTACTATTTGAACTCCGTCTCGGCCGCCCCTTACGCGGTGCCTCTCCGAGGTGTAAGGTGCCTTCATGGGCATGCTCCACCGTAACTGGAGCCACCTTTTGGACCTCGTCTCGGGCACCGCTTACGCGGTGCCTCTCCGAGGTGTAAGGTGCAAGAATTTCAGTTGTGTTTTGTGAGGCGTGGCAGTAAGTCGCTTCCAAATGCTACAGTCTTTTTACCGCATTGCAACGCATTGCATCGCATCGTGCATCATATTGCATAGCTGGATATAATCACATGTACGTCTATGTATGCTTACGTCGGTTTAAGCTGTCCGATTAAACGTGTGTTTTGCAACAAACGTGTGTTGAGATCGGAATACTATACGTTATTTAGACATCTACAGGAAGCCGTCTACTATACATCGCTCAAGCGTTGCACAGTAGACATTTACTTTTTGACGTACAACAGGAGTATAATTTCTGAAGGTACAGTAGATGTCTAATTGTTTATGCGTAACATCTGACTAATTGTAGACCATATTGAAAAAGACCTGTATATGGCCACACTGATGATGTTTTGAACTTCCGTGTCTAGATCTACAGGGCAAATATGGTGCAATGCGTAGTGTATCGTACATCCTGTATCAGGTGATGTAGGACCAACCTGAAGCAATACAGAATTCCATAGAGACCAGATATCTTTAACGCTGAGCAGTGAAAGTCGTTTCAGCTAGTGATTCCGTGTTCTTAGTTCATACGGCACGTGCCACGACATGGAGCAGTCCCAGCGAAAAACATAGTGCACATTGCGAAGTGGACTGGCGTCGCTGTCCGAAGGACGTGAAGATAAATTGTGTCAGTGGAACATTCGCAAGAACTGTTGTGGGCTACAATTAAGTGAATCGGTACTGAAAAATGCAGCAGTGCCCATCATGCCGCCGATATACGGAACACTACGATAGGACCCGTTCCAAATCCACACAGGCACGATAGGTATTCGCGCGCTTCCTGCTGTCACATTGGATGCCGTCAATCTTTGTCACCTAGGGATACCATTCGTTGCCACCAAAGACGGTTCTGTTTTCATTGCGTTTTCTTCTAAATAGTAGCACTGTGTGACCTAACTTTGCTTGCATTACACTAATTGAAAGACAGACTTTTGTCTGAGAGAAAGTTTTTTTTTTGCATGTTAGTGCCCTTTTAATCTTCTAGGAAAAAAACACTAACAAATGTTGCGAAAAGTTTGGTGTTTTTTTCTTTCTTGGAAGGCATCTCCAAGCAGATATCACAATAATTTTATAATTCCGGATTCCTTGGGGACACCACTTTTATAAGCACATAAATTCTTGTGTGCTGCCTCATTCCCGGTGAGAAATATTAAGGACGACTATCGTAACTTTTCCACCCCTCTTCTGCAAATCTATGGGTCTCCCTGTGACAGTTTGGAAGACCAAGCCAACGTCCTGGGTGAACTCTTTCAGAGCGTTTCCAGTTCAGAACACTGTAGTAAAGAATTCTTGAAAGTTAAAGCATATGCTGAACAGAAGAGTATACCTGCCGGTCATGGTGAGCATTTCGCATATAATCTGCCTTTCAATATGACTGAGCATCTCAGGGCCTTGCCGTCGAAAGACATGGCCCCAGGACCGGATCGCACCGGAAGGCACCTGTCAGCCGAAGCAAGAGAACGTATTCTCCACTTATTTAACTTAGTTTGGAAAGAAGGGCTGCTTCCTTCTCGCTGGAAACCAGCCACAATTATTCCATTTTTGAAACCAGGAAAAGACTCCTCCAACCCAAGCAGTTACAGGTCAATAGATCTCACGAGCTCATGAGCTCAAAATGTTTGAGCGGGTGGTAAATAACCGCCTTGTCTATTATCTAGAAGAAAATCAGTGTCTTAGTAAGTATCAGTGTAGGTTTCGAGTGGGATATTCTACAGTTGACCATCTCGTTCGTCTAGAAACTACCATCCGGGTAGCATTTATAAGGAAACAGTACTGCTTATCGGTCTTTTTGGTATACAAAAGACCTACGATACTGCGTGGCGGTATGATGTCCTCCGGAACCTGAACGATTTTGGAATACGTGGGCGCCTGTTGCACTGCATTTCTAATTTCCTTCAGGGAAGGACTTTCAGGGTACATCTGGGTACATCACTCTCTCGTCTGTTCATACAGGAAAACGGTGTCCCACAGGGGTCAGTCCACAGTGTTACACTTTTTATTATCAAAATGAACTCTATCACCTATGCGATTACACCCTCAATTAAGTACTCTCTGTATGTAGATGATCTCCAGACAGCATATTCATCTACGAACTTGGACATGTGTGAGAGGCAAATCCAGCTGCATATTTAGATTTAGTAACTGTTTGACTTCAGTTCTTGAGTTAGACAGGCTTTTGAGAGCATGATTGGCACATTATGCGCCCGTGGGTGGAACACGAATTTTGAAGTGTAATCTCTTGTCATATTAATTACTAAGATGTCGCTGTTCGATGAATTCGTTTGTGTTAACGTATTTGAGAAAATTTTAGCAGTAGACTTTTTGTTTATCGACAATTGCCATTCGGTTTTAAGAACATCTGACAACACAGCAGTGCGTGTTCACGTAATTATGCTGCAAACACTGATGATAACTTCCCAAAGTATTCCCAGAAGTGCAGGGCACAGTTTCTTAAAGTTGGCTTGACCGGCGTACCCGCTGCCCTCTATTGAAGCAATGCATTCCATCTGGTTTTGTTAGAATATCTGTTGACACTGAGTCTTAGAAAGAAATGCCCACACAAGGGTGTTGCAGTGAGAGGTCCTTCGATGGCAGAGAAGTGGAGTGGAAGCGTAAAAATGTCACAGTTTTGTTCTTGGGGGACTTATTTTCGCCGTATTGGCTTGGTGGCAGAATGCATTGGTGTGCAATTGTTCTCGTACTTTATTATATTTATTTATTTATTTATTCATACTACTGGCTTACAAGTAAGCCTAAGTAGGGTGGGATACATACACTTAAGGTAAACACACAAGGTCAACAAAAAAAGAGATAACAGAAGACATTACTTCAGAACTGTCGCTATCAGTTTACAGAAATTCTCAACCGTAGGACTATTCATTCACTTGGCCAAAACAATGGGTTCTGCAGAAAATGCCCGTGCCAAATATGAAATGCGAAGTTGTCTCTTACGCTCTGCAGTTTTGTAAGCAACTGTGTGCCGCTGCACTGTTGTTCCCACGACAAACGAAGTGTTGAGAAGCTCAGTGTGGCCTGCGAAGCGTCTGTAGCGTCTGTATCACCTCAAGGTGATAGCAACGGGCGGTGTTGGCACACTGGTGGGGATGTTGGTTGTCGCTTTCGCGGTCTGCGGTTCGATCCGCGGACTGTTTATTTTTTTTTTTTAATATTATTTTATTTTTTATTTTATCTTTTATTTTTTAGTAGGAGCTATGAGAGTAACGGCAGGGCGAGAGCGTCAGAGTTTTGGCTTAATAATACCGTACTGGCTCTATGTCATACTGCATGCTGTTCGGCCTGATTTAGTTGCGGTAATGCTCTGCGATCGCCTGTGCACTTAATGTGTGAATAGCAAATGAATTTCCATTGCACTCCGACTTAGTTCACCGTTACAGGAATTCCCGTTCTGCACAGTGCCGCGCGTGTTTGTTGCAATGTAGATGATTATCAATCCTTTAACATGAATTCCGAACTTGTGGCTTAAGCGTCCTTTGTTCCCTGTGAAGGTGCAACTCATCAAATTTTCATTCGAGATCGATGTGACGACGGAACCAATTATGCGGGTCAACTTTGACGCGCTCTAATCGTAAAGGGAATTAAGATGAACAAACTACCACGCGTGTTTCTTGCAGTGTAAATACATGTCAATCATTTAGCACAAATTTTGGACATGCGGCTTAAACTTCCTTTATTTCCTAACTCACCAAAACTTTCGTTCTCAGCATTGTGCAAGGCCATGATCTCCTTACGGGTTAATTCGTTCTAGGTACCAAAATATGTGAATATATTTAAAATACCATGCAAGGTTATTGTCATAAATACAGGGTATGTGACGTAAGACCGACTAAATTTTATTAAATCCGCTATTGACTTTTTTTTTCGCAAAAGTCGTTGAATATATCTATTCCGGACGAGATCTACTCAATGGTTGTGGTGTATCAGAAAATAGCGCAGCCATTAATTAATTTTCGTAATTAATCTTTGTGATTAGTGAGAATCCGTTGACCGCGTAATTGCAAAGATGGAGAGTACAACCCTGGAGTGTCTACCCCACAACAACCGAAACCACAGCGCCTTTTTGTGCACTAGTAAAAAATGTGCGAAAATACAAAATAATTGAGCATTGTGCGGATTTTGCGGCCAATTTCTCCTCTCCCAGTCTCGGTGTCACTCCTTTTCAACTGACATCAGGTTCTTCCAGAAATCATGGAACAGCCCGCTTTCACCCCAGAAGTAAGCGTGATGAGAATTAGTGATGCCGTTTCTCAGTCTACGTTATCATAAAACATGCCGTCTTTGATTTTCTTTCCGTCATTATCGCGTTCGATCTGCTCAACACTGCCCAATGCAGTTTGCGATTTGATGTGATAAATGTCAGGCAATAAAACTACCAACCCAAGCAGCACAATGTACTGAAAGTCGAGTGCAATAGGGGTGGACGGGAGTAGTATATGATCAGCTCAACTGGCCCACAACTCACACAGTGGCCTGGACGCCATTAATTAGCAATTAGAGCTAATTGGGACCCCCACATTAATCAGGATAATTCAGGGAGTCATTACACTAATTGGGGAGCATCTAGGACGTGTCCAGACCACTGTGTGAGTTGTGGGCTAGTTGAGCTGATAAAAATAAAAAAATAGATAGAGATAGAGTGGAGAGAAGGAGTTTCGTTGAAGATCAACGACGCCATCTTGAAGGAAGCCGTCCGGAACGGCCGCTGACTGTCGCTGGGCGACGGAGCACGGAGGCAGGTTGCAAAGCATCGCAGCTATGACCACCAGTTCCGGACATCCTGTGACGTCAGCTGTGACGTCATCATGGCATGTCTGGGCAAGTTAGGACAGCTCTGGACATGCAAGGAGAAAAACACTCTTAATACAGAGGCTGGGAAAGCAAGAGTATGCAAACCATCAATAGCTAACAAGAAAAAACAATTAGTTACACAACAAATGAGCCCACCAGAACAGGAGCGCAGAACGATGCGACTGCTCCATCCGAGAGGCAGGCAGAGAACTGACTCGTAATGTTTTTTTTCTCCTGTATATAGCCCCACAGCTGCACCCCCTAGCGGTTACTTTCTCAACTAATCTCACCACAGAATTATTAAGAATCATGCCAGCGCTACTCCCGGTCCCAAGGCAGAAGATGATAGAAAATGGCGGGAATTCCCGGACAACAGCAACCAGCACCCGACGTGCACGGGCACGAAAATCACAAACAAAGCGGGAACAAAGTTGGCGAAAGCATTAGTTACACAACAAATCACCTCACCACAGCAGGAGCGCAAACCGATGCGACTGCTCTCCGTGACAACCAGCCAGAAACTGAGTGAGCGCGGGGAGCGCACGTCTGCTTTCCGCGACAGTCGGAGAGAAAGTGACTGGGGCGCCGCTCCGCGGCCGCTACGCATACGCGCTCCTAGCGCCCTCTGGGGCGACCACCTCCGAGAGGCTAAGAGTGAAGAGCGTTCCTGCGCCCCCTACTGGCCGTTCTCATTGGTCGTGAGGCTAAGAGAGAAGAGCATTCCTGCGCCCCCTGCTGGCCGTTCTCATTGGTCGTGACGTCATCCTATTGTCTCAGGGCTACCCTGTTTTTTTCCACTAATGCTCCTTTGGTCAATCTACAATGAAGCCACAGTATGACGTCATCATGCACCTGCGTGGCTAAAGGACGCGTACGCTCTAGACAGGGGACCTATTATTTATTGAATCACTATCCCATGATTATTTCCTTTATTCTTCTATAACGATTGAATAGGAAACTATTGCAGAAGAGCACCATGCATGAAAGCTGATCGTAGGAATTCCAAAGTCTTACTAAATGAGACTTGCAAAAGAACAAAATATCCTAACACGTAACTCCATCAACGACAAATAAGAGGACTAGGCACTCAACAAATCAACACAGAGTATGGGTAACCAGGAGTGCAGAACTCAGGGCAGTACTATCGTCAAGACAACAATGTTCCTTGTCAAAAGAGAAAAAAATACTAAGCGTCAACAAAGGAAAGCATGCATATCGGGGCATGTCAGGACACGTCAGGACAAATCGTACGACTGCTGGGCAACAGAGGAAAATAAACACTTGAACAGAGTGAAAAAGGCACTCACCATCATTTTTCCCGTTCACAGCATTCCCTCATTGTAAATCCGCTTGTCACAAAATCCACCTGCATCGTCGAACACTATTCACCAGTGACGAACCACACATCCGCACCACATCAGAGGCAGACAGACAGAACCCCACCGAAGCTACGCTCTTCCACTGACGGCCAACGCAATTACCAGGAGCAGAATTTGCGTGTCGAGACCCGTCAGTGTCCAAGAGAGAAGTGAATCCTTGCGCCCCCTGCAGGCCGTTCTCATTGGTCGTGACGTCATCCTATTGTCTCAAGGCTACACAGTTTTTTTCCACTAATGCTCCTCTAGACAAGGTCAACCTGAAACAATAGTCTCTCGGTATGACGTCATCATGCAGGTGCGTGGCTCAAGGACGCGTACGCTCTAGACAGGGCAGCTGTTATTTATTGAATGACTATCCCTATCAAGAATATTCCTTGTACAAAAAGAAAAAAAACTACATGTATAAGGAAAGCATGTCAGAACAAGCCCAGGCATGTCAGCACATGTTTGTCAGACAAGGGGGGAAAAAGCGAAAAGAAACAAAGAAGGAAACCAGCATCAAACTATTTCTAAGCACACGCACTCCTCTTATTCAAAAACAGTGCTCATCATAAATCTGCCCAGGACAATACACACTATTTTTCTATTGCCACACTTTTTTCCAGTAACGGTCAATGCATTGCTACAGACTGCGTGACGTCATCACATCCTGTCCGAAGAAGACACCGGCAAAGACTCCTATTATTTATTGAATCGCAAGATTATTTCCTTTGTCCTACTCTTAATGACATTGATTCTCTCATTAAAATTCAACAAAAAAAGCACCCCGCATATTAACGATTTTCACCCCAAAGGCTCATCATGGTCATTAGAATTACAGTAAACTGCCACTGCTCTTTTAAAATAATAAGTGAGACCACTCAACATCACCTCCAGGCTTATGTAATACATTACCCTTTCTATGCTCATACATTCGTTGTCTGAGGCTACACCTGCGAGCAAAAAGGCGCGAAAGCCGGGGGCAAAGTTCCATTCGCGCATTGCGAGCAAAAAGGCGCGAAAGCACAAGACAGAACGCCTTTACGGGAACACGATGGCATTCCTATACTATATTAATGATTATTGCATTGCAGTTTGGAAAAACTACAACTAAACTATAATTTTAGGAGTTCATTAAAATTCTACTTTCTATGGAAACTATAATTGCCCTATTACTTGGATCGCTATTAATGAAGCGCTCCAATTTTTTCTCTCTTCCCATTTCAGCCTTGTCATGCAGGGAAGCAGACTCACATCCAAAATAATTAATTTCCTGTCCTGCGCTCAGATGTAAGCATTTCTTCACAGATACCTTTAACAGCTGACTTCCTCAACATATCGAACACCCAACAAAATCAAACAAACAATCAGAGAAACCCTCTTGTCAGCTGTACCATGCGACTGTCTTCTTCGTAAAATCGGTGATCTGAGGAAGAGAGCAGCGAAAAATTGCGCGCACTTGTGCTTGACTTAAAAAACCTGAAGCATATGCCAATAAACCAAGAAAAAGACACTCATGTCTGGTATCTGATAGTGCCACATACACAGACGCATTGCCCTTGCGTAAAGAAAGCACAGGACAGGGATACACAAATATCCTTAGGTGAGCAGGGAAAAGGCTTAAGACCTCAGGAATAATAGCACAGTCACTGGACATCGCTACGCGGCTAACACAAGATAACAACAACAAGATAATAGCGGCGGGTAAAATTGCAACACTGCTAAACAAGCCCCAACATGCCATCATGACGTTGCAAACCAGGAAAAAGAAGCACGCGCGCGCACACAGCAGCTCAGGAATGCACAAGGAGAGGTGCTTTATAGGAATTTCTACTCCACACACTCAGATACCAGCATTTCTGCACAAATACCTATAACGGCTGACTTCCTCAACATATCGAGGAAAGCGAATACTGACACTCAACATATAACAAAAAACAAACAAATTCCCTTCTCATGAACTCTCCTCTGCCGAGCGGCTTTCTCCTGCTCTACCTGGATGCTGACTGTTTCCCCTCATCTACATTCTGAGTAAAAGCCGTGAAAGGAGAAAAGAACCGCGAAAAATTACACGCATTTGTGCTCCAATAGCTGTAACTGCAAGAAACCGTAGCGCACGCCAATACACTGAGAAAAAGACACCCATTTCTGCCACCAGATAATTCTTGCATAATGCCACATACACAGCCGCATTACCCTTGCTAAAGAAAGCACAGGACAGGGATACACTAATTTCCATAAGTGAGCAGGGAAAAGGCTTTAGTCGAACCGCTCAGAAATAACCGGAGAATCAACGCTTATCGCAACGAAACTCGACGGCTAGCACAACATGACACCAACAACATACTAGCAGCGGGTAAAATTGCAACACTGCTAAACAAGTCCAGACATGCCACGATGACGTCACAAATCAGGAAAAAAAGCACACGCATGCACGCACAGAGGACAACGCATTAAACACACGGAGCGCACAGGAATAATCGTAGCGTTACCGCACATCGCTACGAAGCTCAACGTCTAACACAAGACGGCAGCAACAAGATATTAGCGAAGGGTAAAAATTGCAACACTACTGAACAAGTCTAGACATGCGACATCGAATGCGAAAACACTGGTGATCGGGGAAAAGGCCTAAGCCTGCGGCGGATCATGATAGAGCATACACAACTTCATTTTTCTATTTTGCGTAAACTAAACGCGCTCTGCTTGGAAAACGAGGTACACATTTTCTTAGGGAGCAGAGAAATATAGAAATTTGTACTCCGTGCTCAGATACCAGCATTTCTGCTCAAAAACCTGCAAAATTAAGCTCTGCTTACTTCGTCAAGATATCGAACACCCAACAAAATCAAACAAACAACCCCACTTCCACTGGTAGAACACTATTCAGCTTTTACGCAGGAGGCTTTCTTCTACATAAAAAGTAGAGAAAATAAGAAAAGAGCAGCGAAATATTACACGCACTTTTGCACGCATTGCTATAAGAGAAAAAAATAAATAAAATAACGACGAACACGCTAATAAACTGTGACAAAGACACCCATTTCTGCTATCAGATAATTATTGCATAATGCTAAATACTCATTTGCTTTGGCCCTGCGTGAAGAAACCACAGGACAGGGATACACAATCTATCTTAAGCAAGCACAAAAAGTCACTTCTACTCGAACAGCTTAATACCATAAAGTCTGAATTTTTGCAAAGAAAATAAAGCCTGAACAGCGCTACGAAGGTGACAGACACATACTAACAAACAAACAAACACTTCTTCGAGTCTGTACTATCTTTTAAAAAATAACGAAAGCACACATAAAAAAAAATCGAATCGGCTAGGTAGCCTACCAGACGTTGTGCCTTAAAGTTGGCTGCACGCAATGTGCGGAAGCATGCTGTGAAGCCAACTTGCGGTTTTGCTGGATGCACATGAAGTCCGATTCCAATTGGAAATCGCGCTAAGGACGTGCCAAACGTGGAATTTTCGCAAGATTAATCCCAATACCTGGAATTCTGTTCATTTTAGCGGGAATGCTGGCGCTTGTGCTCCATTATTCGAAATTTTCGAATATTCGAATTTCTCGATTATCAAATTTTCGAATACGAATAGGGTTCGAATATCAACAATATTCGAACAATATTCGAAATTTCGAATATTCGCACACCTCTAGTGAATACTGACACTCAACGATATATAACAAAAAACAAACAAATTCCATTCTCATGAACTCTCCTCTGCCGAGCGGCTTTCTCCTGCTCTACCTGGATGCTGACTTTTTCCCCCCTCACCTACATTCTGAGTGAAAGCAGTGACAGAAGAAAAGAACCGCGAAAAATTACACGCATTTGTGTCACAGGACAGGGACACACAAATTTCCTTAAGTGAGCAGGGAAAAGGCTTAAGTCGTACCGCTCAGGAATAATCGGAGAATCACCGCTTATCGCTACGCGGCTAGCGCTTGAACAGCGCTACGAACGTGACAGATACATACTAACAAACAAACAAACAACAGCAGGACCGGCGTCGGGCACTCATCAAATACCCTGCCCAAAACAAAGACTTCGCCAGGTTCGCGAGGCAATTCCATTAAAAACGCTCGTCCTATCCTACAGATGGCAATGCAAACGCGACTGCCCTTATTTTTTAAACCACAATTTCACGCAATAGTACATAAATGTATCACTCGTGCCACACGAAAAGGCAAACACTTACTTGTCAAGTGGGGTCCCAGCGCGTGCGCGCGCGCACACACACACACACTAACATTTTCACACTCACAAACACAAAGTCTATTTTCACAACCACATAAACCCATATTATTCCTCAGGTCAATAATTATCCTGCCATCGCCAAAAGACGGCACAGACATGTATGCTTACGCAAGACAATAGGTCCTCGTTCCGGATGTAATAGGATATCGCCACTCGGCCGGCGCGAATATAGTAGAATAAATAGTAGAATAGTAGAATAAAGGAAATAATCTAGGGATAGTGATTCAATAAATAACAGGTGCCCTGTCTAGAGCGTACGCGTCCTTGAGCCACGCACCTGCATGATGACGTCATACCGAGAGACTATTGTTTCAGGTTGACCTTGTCTAGAGGAGCATTAGTGGAAAAAAACTGTGTAGCCCTGAGACAATAGGATGACGTCACGACCAATGAGAACGGCCTGCAGGGGGCGCAAGGATTCACTTCTCTCTTGGACACTGACGGGTCTCGACACGCAAATTCTGCTCCTGGTAATTGCGTTGGCCGTCAGTGGAAGAGCGTAGCTTCGGTGAGGTTCTGTCTGTCTGCCTCTGATGTGGTGCGGATGTGTGGTTCGTCACTGGTGAATGGTGTTCGACGACGCAGGTGGATTTTGTGACGAGCGGATTTACAATGAGGGAATGCTGTGAACGGGAAAAATGGTGGTGAGTGCCTTTTTCACTCTGTTCAAGTGTTTATTTTCCTCTGTTGCCCAGCAGTCGTACGATTTGTCCTGACGTGTCCTGACATGCCCCGATATGCATGCTTTCCTTTGTTGACGCTTAGTATTTTTTTCTCTTTTGACAAGGAACATTGTTGTCTTGACGATAGTGCTGCCCTGAGTTCTGCGCTCCTGGTTACCCGTACTCTGTGTTGATTTGTTGAGTGCCTAGTCCTCTTATTTGTCGTTGATGGAGTTACGTGTTAGGATATTTTGTTCTTTTGCAAGTCTCATTTAGTAAGACTTTGGAATTCCTACGATCAGCTTTCATGCATGGTGCTCTTCTGCAATAGTTTCCTATTCAATCGTTACAGAAGAATAAAGGAAATAATCATGGGATAGTGATTCAATAAATAATAGGTCCCCTGTCTAGAGCGTACGCGTCCTTGAGCCACGCAGGTGCATGATGACGTCATACTGTGGCTTCATTGTAGATTGACCAAAGGAGCATTAGTGGAAAAAGCAGGGTAGCCCTGAGACAATAGGATGACGTCACGACTAATGAGAACGGCCAGCAGGGGGCGCAGGAATGCTCTTCTCTCTTAGCCTCACGACCAATGAGAACGGCCAGCAGGGGGCACAGGAATGCTCTTCACTCTTAGCCTCTCGGAGGTGGTCACCCCAGAGGGCGCTAGGAGCGCGTATGCGTAGCGGCCGCGGAGCGGCGCCCCAGTCAGTTTCTCTCCGGCTGTCGCGGAAAGCAGACGTGCGCTCCCCGCGCTCACTCAGTTTCTGGCTGGTTGTCACGGAGAGCAGTCGCATTGGTTTGCGCTCCTGCTGTGGTGAGGTGATTTGTTGTGTAACTAATGCTTTCGCCAACTTTGTTCCCGCTTTGTTTGCGATTTTCGTGCCCGTGCACGTCGGGTGCTGGTTGCTGTTGTCCGGGAATTCCCGCCATTTTCTATCATCTTCTGCCTTGGGACCGGGAGTAGCGCTGGCATGATTCTTAATAATTTTGTGGTGAGATTAGTTGAGAAAGTAACCGCTAGGGGGTGCAGCTGTGGGGCTATATACAGGAGAAAAAAAACATTACGAGTCAGTTCTCTGCCTGCCTCTCGGATGGAGCAGTCGCATCGTTCTGCGCTCCTGTTCTGGTGGGCTCATTTGTTGTGTAACTAATTGTTTTTTCTTGTTAGCTATTGATGGTTTGCATACTCTTGCTTTCCCAGCCTCTGTATTACGAGTGTTTTTCTCCTTGCATGTCCAGAGCTGTCCTAACTTGCCCAGACATGCCATGATGACGTCACAGCTGACGTCACAGGATGTCCGGAACTGGTGGTCATAGCTGCGATGCTTTGCAACCTGCCTCCGTGCTCCGTCGCCCAGCGACAGTCAGCGGCCGTTCCGGACGGCTTCCTTCAAGATGGCGTAGTTGATCTTCAACGAAACTCCTTCTCTCCACTCTATCTCTATCTATTTTTTTATTTTTATCAGCTCAACTAGCCCACAACTCACACAGTGGTCTGGACACGTCCTAGATGCTCCCCAATTAGTGTAATGACTCCCTGAATTATCCTGATTAATGTGGGGGTCCCAATTAGCTCTAATTGCTAATTAATGGCGTCCAGGCCACTGTGTGAGTTGTGGGCCAGTTGAGCTGATCATATACTACTGACAGGTAAATGGAAGGCCTTGAACAGACTCGTCACACTAAAGAACATTGATAAGACACATACCGTCCACCCCTATTGCACTCGACTTTCAGTACATTGTGATGCTTGGGAATGTACCCAAGCAGCAAAATGTACTGAAAGTCGAGTGCAAGAGGGGTGGACGGGTAGCTGGAAGGCCTTGAACAGACTCGTGAAACTAAAGAACATTGATAAGACACATACCGTCCACCCCTATTGCACTCGACTTTCAGTGCATTGTGCTGCTTGGGTATTACCTCGGAGATAACAAAAATAAAATCACCGATTCTGCCGTTCGATAAGTGTGTACGTTCTACCAGATTTTAACAAAAGAAAAACAACTATATCTACCAGGACGCTAGGAAGCGGGGTGCCCCATGTTTTGATGAGCAGCGTGATGTCAGTGTTGTCAAAGGTTAACAGTGAGACAGCGGCAGGAAAAAGCGGCCGCCGAACGCGCGCAACGCTCGACGATGGTGCATTTTCGCATATTTTTTAAGGGCACAGCACAGTGCTACTGTTTCGATTCTTGCTGACTAGACTTCTCAGGGTTGCGCTCTACAAATCTGGAATTGCGCGTTCAACTTGTTTTCAGGAATTGTGAAGATTCATTATAAACGTAATGAACGGTTGCACTAATTACTGATACACCACCACCATTGAGTAGGCCCCGTCTGGAATAGATATATTCAACGACTTTTTGGAAAGAAAAGCTAACCACGAATTTAATAAAATTCTGGCCAGTCTCAAGTGACGCCCCCAGTGCAAATATACTAGTATATCACTCACTCTAGTTTCATCGCAATACAGGTCGTCATTTTCAATTGGAAGCGCTGCGGATTACCCTCGCCATATGAACAGATTTTTACGTGATTCTGATATTTCAGTTATTTCCAGAATTGCACGACACACCCTCCTCAAGTTGACTTGAACGGCGTACACGCTACCCTCCACTGAAGCTATGCATTTCACTTGGAATATTCGTTGGCCCTGAGCTTTAGAAGGACGTGTCAACACTAGGTACTTCTATGAGAGGTCCCACGATGGTGTACAACTGGAATGAAGCGCAAGGGTGTCGTTTTTTGTTGTTTGTTTGTTTGTGTGTGTGTGTGTGGTACTAATTTTCGCCGTTTCAAATACATTGGCGTGCTTTTGTGCTTGTATTTCGAGAAATTTGTTCCCCAGAAAGTATTGTCCTCTTCGAAAGCGTTCATGTCAGGCATGAAAGGCGAACCTGTCTTCTACGGTTCTTTTCGTGGCACTGTAGTATGCCCCAGCTTTTTTTATTTGTTTTTCTTCTTCTTTCTTTCTTTTTCTTACGCGACCAAAGAAGTAACGGCTGCTGAGTGTGCGTTCCAAAGCGGTTGCGTATTCGTCCCTCACGATGACAACATTCTAGGCTGGTGGTTCAGTGATGAGGATGTCGATTCTAGTTTCGTGTTCCCTGGTTCAATCTAAGGGTCATGCCTTTCTTCTTTTCTATGAAGAGAGTTTTGAGCAGTGATGGCCACTAACTACTTCTACGGTAGTTTAACTATAACTACTAACTACTTCGCGATGGAAGGGTAGAAATCCAGTGCCCCCTGTCCCCCACTCCTTCCTGCTATCCTCTCTCCGTCTGTCCACATCTGTACGTCGCTCATAGCCACAGTTGCTTCGCGGCGCTAACACCCAATTAAAAAAAAAGAAATTCAGCGACCGGTAGAGATGTAGGAAGGGAGTTGCCTCAGGACAGAAGCCGTCGATATTTTGAAAAGAGACTGTTCTTCTTCTGGGCACGGTCCTCATCATTGGGTGCCCAGAAGAAGAACAGTCTGTGTTCGAAATATCGGCGGCTTCTGTCCTGCGGCAACTCCCTTCCTACTTCGCGATGGAGTAGTTTAACTAGTAGTTCAATTACTTTTCAGGGGAGGTAGTTAAGACTATTTCTTTAACTACTGCAATGTATTTTAACTACATCTATAACTACTTATTAGCGTTGTCCATCAATACCAAACCATAGTGTTCTCGGACACTTAAATATGAATCACAAGCGGTGATAAAAGTGAAGATATATAGTACGCATGCACGGCACAATTGCACCTCCGTTCTCATCAAACAAGTAGCTCAAGGTAAAAGTCGGAAGCACAGTCTTGCCGTAAAGCTTGCCGCAAAATCGGAAGTAGTTGGCGCCTGCAGCAACCTAACTACTGTAGTTAACTACTCGAAATAGTAGTTTAACTAGTAGTTGCCACTACTTTTCTGCAAGTAGTTGATGACTACTTTTTAACTACAACCAGGTAGTTTAACTACATGTAGCTAACTACTAGCCATCAGTGGTTTTGAGATTACGGCAAGCAGGAGCGTCACAATTTTCTTCCTGGATGTCCTGTTGTTAAGCACAATGATATAACATGACTGGTATGTGAAAGGTAGACCACTTTTCATTGCATCCGAATCTACTACATCGTTATAGGAAGTACCTGTTTTGCAGAATGCCAAGGTGTTACCATTGCAAAACAACAGCAGACAGAGCATCTTCAACCGCTACCTTTGCAACATCAAGGCGCGAGGGGTCGAAATTCTTGTTTCCCTTTTTAAATTTTATTTGTTCATCCTTAACAATGTGCTCATGTTCGCACTCACAAGGCCTCCCACGTATTTTAATCAAACAGCCATGTCAAGTCATGCACGTCCCACGGAGACGGCGGGTTAAGCATCACAGTGCTTCCGACGGGTGAGAAAGCTTGTATTTGCATCCGTGTTTTTATTTACCGCTTCTCGATTATTACAAAGTGTCTTCATATGGGACTGCGAGGATTGTCGTTGCTTGCTAGTCGAAGTCTCTTATTTCACGTTATCAATACCAAGCGCAATATCAGTTTTAGCCAGACTTGTACAAAATACTGCGCAAAAGTATTTAAAATAAGATACTAAATACTCTATGTAAAACGTCTTTAAAATAGAGTACAAAATACTCAAAACTGAAAGTAATTTGAGTAGAGTACTAAATATTCTAAGAAGTATTTAAGATACTCTTTAAAGTACTTCAGTAGTAGCAGTAAATGAAACGCGTTTTCTGAACATGACCTCACAAATGAAAGGAATAAACTTCATCAGCCATGCTTAAGCATATCTTTCATTTGCAACGTCTTGGCGTCAAGTAATGTTTGGTGAACTTTGGTGAACCCAAGTAAACTTTGTTTATATGTTCTGACCCAAAACTTCGTAATCCCTCCTGTATGTCCGTTCGGGTCTTTCAACATCTAGCACGTGTTTATTGCTTTGGTGACCAAGGAAATAAATGCTGGGATTCTCTTGTACCACCTGGCAATATGAATAGGAACGGGTTTCTGACGAAGTTGGCTATTGACGAGCAAGGCCAAGGGTGGGACCAGCCTATTGTACAAGAGGATAAATGACAGATTCGCGAATTCCCGAAAAAAGAAAAAACAAATTCCAGTTAGCTGAAAATCTCGGCATGGCGGGAAGTGTGCTGGATGTGTGTGCGTAGTTGAAAGTTTAGTGGCACAAGGGCAACTAAGGCCAAAAAAGTGTCCTGGATATGGCTTAACGAGGAAGAAAAGTATTTTGAGTACTGAGTAGCAAATACCGAAGAAAGTATTTTAAATAGATTTAAAATACTTGTCGCAAAAAGTATTGAGTAGAGTACCAAAATACCGGCAAAAGTATTTAAAGTACTGTATTTTGAGCACGTACTCAAGATACGTACAAGTCCGGTTTTAGCAGACCGTTTGTAAGGTTATCATACTTGCCGGTGCCACTTTGTAGTTATGTACGGCTCAGAACTTTATCCACTGGTTGGTTCAGGCAAGCCACGTTATGAACGGTTTGGTAAAATTGTCTATCATGAAGAAAGAAGGAAGTCACTGAAAAGGTTGGCCAGCTGCAGGACTCGAACCCACATCTTCTGGATTGCCGGTACAGGAAGTGATTGTAGAGGAGTGTTAGCTTAGCTCAGTTGGTAGAGCCCTGGACCGACAATCCAGAAGATGTGGGTTCGTGTCCTGTAGCTGGCTAACCTTTTCAGTGACTTCCTTCTTTCTTCATTCATTGTTCTTAGGCACTTGAGGCTTTGTATGTATTTGTCCCTTCTATGTGTTCCAGCCTGGGAACATCAATTTCCATTGTCTATCATGTTCACAATAAAGCGAATTAGACACCCGCAAAAATTCCAGAAGAATCTGCGGGAAACATCACGGACGTTTGCGCGACTCTACACTTGGTGCGATGAAAGGAATCTTTGATATGACGTCCGTTGCTCCCTACCTTCTTATCATCACAGTTTGCAATTGCACCTTTCTTCCTTTTTCTCTGTTTCTCGGACATATTTGAGCACAGTTTACCCAACAGCTCCAAGATAAGGAGAAGGCCCGCGCCCTGCGTCACGCAGGAAAGTCCGACAATTGCGGATACTGCTATGAAGTAAATGAAAGAGACAACGAGAAGAAAGCTCGAAGCAGATAGCATAGCTGGACAGGCCTCCAAAGGTGACGTAAGCGCGTAAGCCCGCCGCTATCTATAGGAGGTGTTGGTTTACCAATCACCTTTTGTGTCGAACGTGACCCTGCTGCCACCTATAGATGTTCTGAAAATAAGCACTTTTCTGCTTGTTTGTTTGTTTATTTTTATTTTCTAGGGGAGGGTTTTGGTAACCGACAAACTCTCGATGGTGGCGGGAAGAGACTATATGATACAGTGATAACGGAGCAACAAGGTGCAAGTAACAAAGTGAACAGCAGTTACTGAATTCGTCTTTGTAGCTTATAGAGCATAATTTTTTGTCATCATAATGTAGGGTAATTTCTCAGGTTTTCCTCCGACGCTGTCACACATATACCAGCAGTTCCCTTAGAGGACGGGCATTTCTCATCGTTGACGGCATCCCCATTCCCCACAGGGAGAACAAAAACAGATAGTGACCAGCCTTACGAGTGCCAATCATCCCGTTCCACACGCTACGAGTAGCAACCCAGAATTCTGAGCAGCAGTACAGCAAAGACAAGCTTGGCAAAAGTTATCAGAGCTGATTCATCACGTTTTCATTCTGCGTTAGGCAATCGCTGCTGATATCCAGGCTCCGCGCACGATATCTGATGTACAAATTCCCTTTCTCGTCTGCCCACGCCTATTTCCATCTTCCTTCCTCCTCACCTCGTACTTTTCTTTCAAGTTGGCTTTCTGACATGTTCTTCTGCTATCAGGCAGAACCTGCATCAAAGGAGGTGTCCCTGAATTCTGGTCATGCCACACTGAAATTTGTACAGCCGGGTCCAAAACAAGCACAGGTGCTTCTTGTACCATGGTATCCGGCTCATGTACAAGGTCGCACTGCTTAAAGAGCACCACGTCCATCTTCACCACAGAGGGTTATGCCATCATTTTAGCACTGAACTTGCTTTTAGAGACGAACATCGAATCATCTGTCATATACACAGATTCTATTAGTGCTTTACAATCCATGTGCAGTATTCAACCACAGAAGAACCACAGCGAGCACAGTACATTGCCAGCAGAATAACAAACAAAGGTCTCTCTCTCATCATCTGCTGGGTGCCCAGCAACAGGGGAATGGCAGGTAACGAGTTTGCAGACAAAGCCGCACTCTCAGGTGAGAGTGCACCGCAGCAGCTGCACTCTCGGCTGATGTGACACCGTTTGACCCGCCTTTTCAGGACTTCAAATCTCATCTTAAGAAAACAATAAACAAAAGATGGCAGGAATACTGGGACACACAGACAAACAATAAAGTTCACCTTGTCCAAAACAGCATAGGACACCCCATACAGAGTTTAGAGAAGAGAGCACACGAAGTTACACGTACACAGCTGATACTTGGATATACTCACCTCACCGATAGTTTTCTTCTTCGCAGAGAGGAGCCACCCGAGTGCACGAACTCCTTTCTGTATTACACATCTTTATTATTAGCGCGTTGTATGAACATCTTCGTCATCGTCAGTTCAGGGAGTTTTATAGAAATCACCTACCGCTCCACCCAGCCCTACTGCTGGGTGATGAAGCTCTTTTACCCTTTAGTAGAGTCTATAATTTTATTAGAGACACCGGCTTTTTAAATCCCTTGTAATTTTAAGGAAGCCTTTTTTAAAACAATACCTAGGTTAATTTGTATCATGCATTGGTTTTAACCTTATCATTCCATATAAACTAGTGACGCTTTTAACATCGTTTTGGCGCATTATAGTCTTCGTCGCTGCTGCGCCCTAAAAATACTAGTCATCATCATAATCAACATTTCACTTGAAATGCTAAGCTGAATTGGTTGTACCTATCCTTCAACAAATTATGCCGCTAAATACAATCACTTTAATAAATTTTTGGTGCTGCGAAATTGCATTTTTTAAAATTAAAGTTCAAAATTTGGTGATTTAGTCTACACCTATAAGAAACACAGCGCACCACAAAGAACATTTTAATTTATATATATATATATATAAACATATGTTTGTCTCATCATTGACCCTGCCGAGCGGAGCAGTTTCAAACAAGTATCAGAAATAAGACTGTAAATGGGCTATCTGAGTACACTCAGTTTAAATATCCTCTTTGTTGCTCTCATCTGCTGCCCCTCGTTTGTGACGTTCTTCAGTTTGCGATACATGGTGAAGCCACGACATAGTTTCCTTTTTTCATTTTTCCTTCCCTTTAATGTAGCGACGCTTGAGACACTGGGATTTTCTGTGTTGTAACGTGAGAACAAACAAAAACCGAGAAGTCATTAAATATTTAGATCGTATAATCCATAAACCTTTTTTTTTTCTTCTTGCAAGGCTATATACAAGATGTTTTGCTGTTGAGAATACAGTTTAAAAAACAAAGAAACAAACAAAGAAGAGACCTACTTAGCTGCAGTTGCCGTGGGTTGGCTGTACCGCTTGGGGCGAAAACCTGTACTTATCACATAGAAAATAATTAGCTTGCAGTATTTAGCTTCTATTGATGGCTCTGAAGCAGCGCAGGAAGTAACCTACTAGAAAATCCAATATGATTTCTCCATCAAAAGAGGTGATACTGACATCAGAGGAGTTATTGACGGAGGAAGCGACAGAACGTTTATAACCGAATCGTTAGCCACCAGCCTACGTTTACCGATTGTGGACGAAATCAGTATCAGCATTGCCACCTTCGGCGACAGCGAAAAGACTAACCCGATCAAACGGAAAGTTGCGAATATACAGCTTCGGTCTCAGTATGACACTCAAGAACTCATAATCCAAGCTGTGATCATTCCCGCCATCTGCCACGACATTCGCAGCGCTTCTCCTGATGTGTCATTCCTTCGGGAACTCAGGGAACAGGGGAAAAATCTGGCGGATGGACTCTATTTTCCTGGAGACAGGTATCACGATGGCATCAGTATCTTGATTGGGGCTGACAAAATGTGGCAGGTGCTGACTGGAGAAGTTCTAAGGAAGAAGGGTTCAAGAAATCTCGTGGCGTTAAACTCTTTGTTGGGCTGGACAATTCAAGGACCGACCAAGGTTTCGTCTGCTGTAGAGTTTCGCCAGGGAACCTACCTTCAACAGTCAGCAGTAGCGTGTGTCCTACGAGTTCACTCATCGGTGGAGTACGCGATATCGGGAGAAGATGAAACTTCATGGGAGCCAACTCTTCGGTCGTTCTGGGAGATTGACTCCATGGCTATTCTACCAGAAACCGGCATCACCGACACCTCGACGGTAATGGAGAACTTTTCTAAAACGGTAAAGAAGACCGAGGACAGATATGAAGTGGCTCTACCATGGAAGATTGATCCTTCAGTTGTGTTGAATGACAACTACGACGTCGCTGTCACCCGTCTTAAAAAGCTTGTAGCACGGCTTAGGAGAACGGATGGTCTGTTACTTCGGTATGACGGTGTCATCAGAGATTACTTGAATCTGGGCCATGCTGAAGTCGTCGATGAGAGCATAGAACCAAAGAACTTGGTATATTATATGCCTCATTCAGCCGTGATACGAGAAGACCGAGCGACAACTAAAGTACGCGTCGTCTTCGACGCCTCTTCTCATGCGCCAGACAGCATATCCCTAAATCAGTGCCTGGATAAGGGTATCAATTTGAATCCCGATATTTTGCAGCTACTTCTACGATTCAGGAGTGACAAGGTTGCCCTTACCGCTGATATAGAAAAGACGTTTCTCCAGGTTTTGATTCGGAAAGAGGACCGAGATGTTTTTCGATATCTTTGGTTTCAACATCAACCTGACCAGGAGGCTTCTCATAATGATTTGGATGGGGTACAGGTTCTGCGTATGACGAGAGTTCCGTTTGGAGCGACCTCGAGTCCCTTCCTACTATCAGCTACCATCCAGCACCATCTTGCTACCATTACCGGCGACCAAGAAACAACAGCAAGAAAATTGAGCCGTTCGTTTTACGTTGACGATTTGGTTACTGGCGCAGACTCAGAGGAAGAGGCCGAAAAGCTCTACCGTGAAGCTCTAGAAATCATGAACACAGCGGGAATGAACCTTCGAAAGTGGACAACCAGTAACGATCGACTACGAGCTTTATTTGATGGACGTGAAAGTCCCGTACACGGAACCAAGGAAAAGCAGCAATTGTTAAGCCCGCAGAAGATACTGGGAGTGTCATGGGACACAGAGCAGGATAAACTGCAGGTGACGATGAAATCCCTATTCACGTTTCTTTTGGAAACTGCGGATACGAAGCGTTACGTGTTACAAGCCGCTTCGAGAATTTTCGATCCACTTGGAATACTAAGTCCTTTCACCATTCGAGTGAAGAAACTGTTCCAACAACTTTGGATTCATGGAGTAAAGTGGGATGACAAGCTTCCGGAAGAGGCCTTAACCGAGTGGAAGTCTTGGTGCGCAGAGCTTCTAACTTTGCGTCTAGTTAAAGTGTGTCGATACTTCGGACCACTGGATTCCACTACAGGCAGGCATCTAATCCTATATGCCTTTTCCGATGCTAGCATGCATGCTTACGGAGCAGTAGTATACGTCAAGGTGGCAGGTCAAGCAACAACGCACTCAAACATTCATCTTCTAGTCTCAAAAACGAGGGTGTCTCCACTTAAGTCTAAGCTAACTCTTCCAAGATTGGAACTAATGGGAGCTCTTGTCGCTGCAAGGCTAGTACACTACGTCAGAAGAGCCCTATATGACTGTACAGTGGCACTTCTGGGCAGACTCGACCATAGCTCTTGGATGGATTCGGCAGGACCCATCTCGGTGGAGCACATTCGTAGCAAACAGGGTTGCTGAAATTCGGTCTCTAACCGACCCTAACTTGTGGAAACACTGCACCGGAGACTCTAACCCAGCAGACTTACTGACCAGAGGTGTTTCAGCGCAGCGTCTAGTGGCGGAAGAATTGTGGTGGCATGGTCCGCCGTGGCTTAAAAGCGACCCTTCTGAATGGCCAATAGATGCTTCAAGCGGGCAAGACGTCGAAGACGAGGTCCGAAAAGCTCCACCAAAAGGCCAAACAAGTGTCCAGTTACTTACAAAATCAGCGGAAGACATCATTGATCTTCCGAAGTACAGTTCGTTGGACAAACTTTTGGATGTGACGTCATATATCCTACGGTTTGTCAACAATGTTAAGAACCCAAGACAGAGGATCGCTGGAGCGCTCTCCGCCAGTGAGATACAGGTTGCGAAGTTAAAATGGATACGTTGAGTGCAAGGAGAAGTTTATCAGATCAAAATCGAAAATGGGCACACTACATCCCCGATGCTGAAAGATCTTCAGTTTTTCATCGACGATGAAGGAATTCTCCGAGCGAAAGGTCGTCTTCAGCATATAAATGACGAAAAGCGTATCGAGCATCCCATCATCTTACCCAGCGATCACCATTTCACAACGCTCGTAGTAATGAAAGCTCATGACAGGGTTTTACATGGAGGAGTGCTGAGCACTCTCGCTGAACTGCGTGAGGAATTCTGGGTGCAAAGAGGCCGCCAAACAGTGAAGCGCGTTATAAGCAGGTGTGCTCTGTTCGCCAGATACAGAGCTAAGTCAGTCCAGGCTCCTACAGCTCCTCTGTCTGAATTTAGAGTAGCAAAAGCTAGGCGACCCCTTTCAGGCTGTTGGAGTGAACTTCGCAGGGCCACTGTATGGAAGAGGCAGGGGCACAATGTACTATATAGTACTCTTCACCTGTGCAACAACGCGTGCCATACATCTTGAGGTCGCCTCAGCGACAACTGCGGACGCCTTCCTAATGTGTTTTAGGAGGTTTGTTGCCAGAAGAGGTGTACCGTCGCTCATATGCCCAGATAACGCGAGAAGCTTCAAGAGAGCGGAAAAGGAGTTGCGAGGTCTTTGGCAGTCAACAAGAACATCTGAAGTCAGCCGGTACCTTGGTCATCATAATATCACGTGGAGATACATCGTTCCTGGAGCTCCCTGGTGGGGAGGATGGTGGGAGAGGCTCGTAAGAACCGTCAAATCCTCCCTCCGGACGGTTCTTGGCAAGGCTTGTTTGGAGATCGAGGCGCTTGAGACCCTGGTTACCGAAGTTGAATCTGTCGTCAACTCTAGGCCAATCACTTTCATAGACAACGATCCAGAGGAGTCAGAAGTCCTCAGAATTCGCACTTTCTTGTAGGCAAACGGGCCATCGCTTTACCGTCTCCGTCAGAAGACCCTAACACCATCAGGTACACGCCTTCCAAGGACGCGCTAACACGCAAAATAATGCATCGTGAGGCTATGATGCAGCATTTCTGGGAGCGCTGGAAAAGGCATTACTTGTTGCAGCTCCGAGCAGCGCATCATTTCAAGTCATCGGAGTCGAAGCAGCTGAAAACGGGGGACGTAGTCCTGCTTGAAAGTAAACTTCCTCGAAATATGTGGGATACTGGGAGAATTGCCAGGACATACCCTGGACAAGACGGCTGCGTGAGGTCGTGCCTTGTGAAACACCAAAGCGGGAAAATGACAAAGACGGCTGTGCAACGCCTGTATTATCTCGAGATATAGACGTTATTCGCCGCGGGAGGATGTTGGAAAACGTCCCTGTCAAGAGGAAAAGAAGACGCCTGCTCGCGGATGAGTTGCATGGCGCATGCTTGCTGGTTCATTCCTACAAAAAACATTGCTCGATCAACAGGGCAATAAACATTTTGCTCATCTTAGCCATCAGGGTTCCCATTATTCTACAACTGTCTTACTGATCTTTTAAGGAGTCCGCATGACTGTACTGGATGGGAGTTCATACCTTTGACAAAGTGGCGTCCACAAGTTCTGGTGCTCCGGCATGGTTCCCACGTTTCATCGCCGTTGGAGATACACACCACGTTGACCGAATCTCGCCTTTGCCTTCGTTTTTCCGATCCAGGGATACGATCAAAGCCCACATTTTTTAACGGACTTTGTGCAGCTCCACAACATATTAGTGAGCATCTGTGTGGCATACTGCCTTAGAACAACGTGCCGGGCGTGCTTTTGACTACTTTGGATTTTGGCGCGCGGCCACCGATCGCGAGGAGATAGAGAATCGGTAGGAGGCTAACATGCGGGAAGACGGGAAACACGTCTGTGGCGGGAATCAGAGCCATTTATAGGGAGAGTTTGGCTATTCTTTGATATTTTGCCGCCTCACGGGAGGAGCTTATTTTGATGTCAGAGTCGTCGTTGCGCAGCCCAAAAAGCCTGAATCCGAGCGGAATCCCCTTATCAGCCATCTAGACCGCGCCATATTGATGCTGTCCGCCAGCTGGCCGACAGCTTCGTGGTCGCGCTGAATGTAATCTATAGGAATAACCGGCTTATCATCCACTCGCGCCAGTGATAATGGGGGGCTTTGTGTCCGAACTCAAAGAGTTCAAGGACGAAAGGCTTTCCAACCAAGAAGTACGCACGTGTCTTCTCTCTTTGGATTGTAAACAACGATCAGCATCAATATGGCGTTGGCGACCGGTTGACGACTGGATGAGAATGGAGCACGACGAGGGAGTCGCTCAGCCGTGACGTCGCATGACGCGCTTTACGTTAGGCTCCTCCTAATGGCCAAACTCTCCCTATAAACGGCTCTGGCGGGAATCCACATCCAGCGCCATCTATTGAATGCGGAGATAATTTTCTCCGGCGCCCAGAGGTCACGGTGCACGCGGATAAACCCTATTGAAAAAGGTCCATCGGCGTCAGTCATGTGATCGTCGACAAAAATAAGCGTAGCACGCGACGTAGCCACTCTCGTGGTAGCTCCTTGGTAAATTTTAAAGTCCCCAAATTCGTCCTGCATGCTCAGTGAAGCATATTTCTGCACGTAGAGTATTTATGACAGAGGCTTGTCCACAACGTCATCCAGGTTCCTGAACACATTCGCTACAAACGTGGATTTCCCGCACATGGAGGGACCACTTCAGCTACAACGAAAAGGATGTCAGAAACGAAAAGGTTCGGGAGAAGACATTGTACATCTGTACACGTGACGCGAAGAAAAAGAATAGACTGAACCCCGTTTGCCATGCATGGCGTTGTTTCGTTGCTTCACGTCCTTTCCTTTGTGTGTCCTATTTATGCCGTTTCATCGTTTTGCGTCATTCGCTCCTGTCGCTTTTACTACACATTCGTGCACTTCTCGCGTAAACTTAGGTGGAGAGACATCCATGTGGAAGTTTGTTCCCATTAAATCGCAAATTTCCGTTCCTTGCTTTTTTTATGGTGAAAATATTTCCCTTCACTTTCGACACAAGAGTTGGGAGCAGAAATATTAAGTTTCTTATTTTGATTCTTGAATTCTTATACGTGCATTTGTGTAACTTAGCCGGCGATTTATACCATGCTTTAAAGAACGGCACAGTTGAATGATATCTCATCTGCCCTGCAACAACATACATCACAAACGCCAAATGAAGAGAGCGGCAACGCTGAGCCCTATGCAGTGCGTGACCAGTTCCTGGTCTTCTAACTTAAGGAAAGCGAGATGCAAAAAATGGTGAGTCGTGTTTGGAGTTGCGTTCGGCATATAACTTTGTCAAAGAGCTATCATAACCAAAAAGAATAGAGCTCCGACCAACAGCTCTATCACTCTTTTGCCAATGACATGGCAGAGAGGGTCATTCAGGATACGAAACAGTACATGTTTGTTTATGCTGACTTTACGGGGGGATGCAAGTGCTCACCGGAAGCAGCAGTACACCATCACAATAGGTTGCACACCACATTTCTTGTGTGCAGTCCGTATTTCACAACCTTTAACATGCCCGCGGTGTTCCTGGCAAACAAGCTCTTCGGAATAAGCGAGCACGTGATTCTAAAAGAACAGCGGAGACCACGCCAACGAAGTGACCAGTACCATCATCCAAAAAGAAATTTCGACAAGCGTGGGAATACCAAGACACCGGTGATCGATGTGGGAGACAAAGCAGTAATACGGCGTGGACTGCCAGAAAGTCACGCAACGGCCCATACACTGTGTGGAGAACAGTACATCAAAGGAGAATTGTAAACGCTGCCGGCTGTGACGGACCCTGCTCATAAAATTAACTCCTATGATAGGAAACGTCCTCCCAATACCGTCCCAGGAGCGATGGACTGTCGCGATTGGGAGTATAGTGACAGATGACGTATAGAGGAGGAAGAAGTTGTGCAATAAGCTATAGTGCTATAGTTCAACTCTACGATTCTTCTGGAACATTACGTTTTGGGCATTACATTCCTGCACCACCAACATCAGGGCTGGTTGTGCGACACATAAATTCATTAAGAGTGCCCCTGCTAAAGCACAATGCACCGCAAATCCACCAAAGCTCGGAGTGGTGTGGCCCCCTCCTGAGATGAAACATGCTGATTCACATGATGAGGATGCACGCATAGGCGTCAAAACGCTACAGTAATTTTTCTTTCCTTTTTTTTGTTAGGTGAAGCCAGTGTTTTGTCAGTTTCATTAGTCTAATTATAGTATGAGACAAAAGCTCAAAAAACATAAAAAATGCGACTTTAAATGCTTGATTGTTGCCTGTCGGATACGCAGTGAAAATATACATTATTGAATTACTGACAATTGGCCGGTTAATAGCGGGCGGTACATCCATTCTCATGACACCTACACAAAGGGTATGTGACGTGGCATCGTATAATACGGCGAAAATCATTGCAATGTCCTGTTGATGGGTATTTGAAGGAAGCTTCAGTATCTGTACAGATATGTTAACTGGTGTTGATGAAACGAGGCTTTAGTTTTTCACACGCTCTGGACCCCCCCACCGTGCACGTCGTCGTCCTGCACTGTGCTTCAAACGACATGCCGTACAGCGACCCCGACTCGGCCATTCGGCACTACGTGAGCTTCTGGACCACATCCGTCAACGCGGGAACATCGATCTAGTGGTATGTACCCGTGGTATGTCATTCTACCCCGGTCCTTCAACCGCTGTCGATCTTACCCCGACAGGCGCAATGAGTTCCAATGTAACCCACGGGCGTACGGCTTCGACATGCGGCTGCGAGACCTGTGCAAGCGATCGCGAACCTCTACTTTCTGGACCACGGCTTTCACCGACAACCCCCGATGAGAGTCCTAGCAACCGACGGCCTGCTCCCTAAGTTCAAGGAAGTCCGGCAGATAGCACACCGAGTGCGAACCCTACTGCCCCGGCTACTACGTCGGCTGCATCTCTGCAACGAAGGAATCACCGGGACGCCAGATCCAGTATGGCCCACAATCCAGGAAGCAGCAGCGAGCAGTCGGGGCCACGTCCATGTTCAGAAGACGTCTAAGAAGCAGGATTGACTAACCGGTGAGTCTGAAAAATGTTATCCCGCGAAACTACTAGCAGTGACACTCAGGCATTTTTTCCAACTCAGAAAAATCGCGGACAAAATTGCGCGCTAGCCCTCTCACATTAATACTCTGGTTACTTATGAAAGCAGTGGAAAATTCCCGCGAGGACTGAAGATTCGTAAGATGTCTACGTTTCCTCTTAACCAAAACCTTCAAAAAGAGTGGCTATCAACACTGCACAAGACGTCCATAGCCCTAACCAATATTTTATTTACGCAGTTTCAAGATACAATTCATCCACTGTCAGAGGAGACAAACACAGTCTCAAACGCAACCGCCTTATCTCAATCTCATAGAGCAGAACTAGATGAATTATTTCAAAAGAAACGAATGAGCCTAAAACTAAAGAAAGAAAAAAGCTCACTAGGGATAAGATACAACATCGTACCGCCGATAACGCGTTGCGATGTCCGCCCCGAGGGTTATCCATGCTCACAGTAAAGTTTCTTATTACAACCTTGTATGACTCTGTCTCATGCTGGCTTCTATCCGAACTACCCTGAGGGCTCTGGCGGCCACGTCCAGTGTAGGCACTGTGAATTGACCAGGTGTCACGTAGGTTGACTCACAGTCTGCCGCATCACAATTTTGGCGTCCGCGACAGGACGTTACGCTGACAGAGTTCTCAGGTCTCGGTGCTAGCATGAGCGGAGAGTTGGAGAAGTGGATAGCGCTTGGGAAATCACTAGGAGTGCGCGACGACGAGCTGAGGGAATGGGTCGAGGAGCAGAGAGCAATGGAGAGACAGACGAGGGCAGAGGAGCGGGCTGCGCGAGCAGCAGAGAGGCAGTTGGACGAACGAGTACTGCTAGCTGAGGAGCGTGTACTCGCGTTGCGTGTCCAGGCCGCGAATCAGGCCACGGCAGCCGTTGGCCCTGACTCGAGCAGCACTGCTAGTGAGAGGTTTCGACCGGGTTCGCACAAAGTGATGCCTGTCTTTGATGAAAAGAGGGATGACTTAGACGCATATTTACATAGGTTTGAGATAGTGGCAGAAGGACTGCGTTGGCCCAAGGAGCAGTGGGCAACAGCCTTAAGTTTATCTCTGGCGGGAGAAGCGCTGGCGGTGTTTGGACGGCTGTCGCCGCAAGAGTCTAACGATTACGAGAAGGTCCGAGATGCCCTGTTAGAGACATTTCGATATACCGCAGAAGGGTTTCGGGAAAAGTTCAGGTCATCGACGCCCGATAAGAAAGAGACAGCCAAGCAGTTTGGGGCACGCCTCACGCACTTCTTCGACAAGTGGGTGGAGACATCCGAAACGCCTAAGGAGTTCACGTCGCTGCGTGATTTAATGTTACGGGAGCAGTTTCTTTTGAAGTGTCCTCCGGCTTTGGTCGTATTTTTGAAAGAGGGCGAATGTAAGTCACTTGAAGAGACCTGTAAACGGGCTGATAAGTATTTGGAAGCCCAGGGCTTGAGGACGTTGGGAAAGGCTGAGGAGGAGCCGGTAGCACCTAAGAGTGTCGCGAGAAAGCCTACAGGTTGTATGTTGTGTGGCGAGATGGGGCACAGAGCCTCGGATTGTAGGACAGCCTTCACTAGGCAAAGGCAAGGGGCCTGTTGGTCATGTGGAGAGACAGGACATAGGTCGGTGAATTGTCCGAAGAGAGGACTGGAAAGCGGCGCTAAGAACGCTTGTGTTATGGGTGTTGGTTCAGGTCTTGTGAACGATGGTAGCGTTAGTTATCGTGAGCAGCCGCTCGAGGGTCGGTACACAGGATGCACCACGGTACCCAAAGAGTATGTAGTAAATGCTGTGCATTCCAGAAATGGTGACCGGCGTACATCGCTACGGTGGGGTAAAGGTAGAGTCAATGGACAGTCCGTCGAGGTACTCCGGGATACCGGTTCAAACATCGTCATAGTGAGGAGAGGTCTGGTAAAAGACAGCCAGCTGACTGGTCGTTCTGTGGTGGTACGTTTGGCGGACGGGACGCCGCGCTGGCTACCAGAGGCAGTCATAAGTATTGCGACGCCGTATTTGTCGGGGAATGTGGTGGCGTACTGCATGAATGCGCCGATAGGTGACTTACTGGTGGGCAATGTGACGGGCACGAGGAGAACGGAGCGGAAGTCTCCGGAGCCTGCAAAATACTCAAGAAGTGGGGCCCATGCAGTCGTAGGTGCTGTTCCACACAGATCGAGGGAATTCGATTGTGCTAAACGGTCAAAGGCAACTCAGATTTGCCCCTGGTTACACAACTCCGGTGCGAAAGAACAGTTGAGGCGTCAACAATGTATAGACAAAGGTGACTACAGGGGTTTTGGTTCCAACAGCAGACAGTGTACCACAGTGAATGAGAGTAGAGCACGGGGTATTTGGGCTGGCCAGCAGGCCGGCGTCAGACGTTGCTATAGCGAACGTTGTACTAGCGGTACTATGACGGGGAGAGCATGGTACAGAAGTGAAAAGGGCAATACATAAGTGGTGTACAAACGGTTTAGACAGTATTGTAAGCCTGTGGTTTCGTTGTGACCAGCATTCAAATATGTATCTATACAGCTTGAGAGGAAACGACAGTAGTGCGCGCTCTTGAAAGTGGGTCGCATGCAGTCTTCGAAAGTTGTTCGTCAGAAGGGAGTGTGAGAGTTGTTGAACTGACATTTTCTTGGAATGCATATGTCGTTTCGCAAATCATTTTAATTCAAATCGCTCCATTTCCATCGGGTTCATGTAGTGTTACACCCCGGCAGTCGGATTTAAAGTACAGGTTGTGCGCGGCTGGACCAGAGTGTGTGTATTGACGTTGATGTTTCGCACTATAGCTAAAGTGACGTAACGCTGTGTGTTTCTTTGAATCTTTATATTTGGTTGACAGTTTGCAGTCAGAGGTGGCTAGGAATGGTCATTGATATGTTTACGTCTACCTTAACGGGCATGATATTGAGACATTGGTATCGTATCAGTACATTGAGATTTAGAAGAATGGACAAGGACATTTCGGTTTTCTATTTGGTGGCAGCAAAGTGCAAAGTGTCTGGATTAATGTTTTGTGACGTGGAATTGTGATTTTCTGGAGACATTGAACAATTTGTGCTTGTGCAATGTCTTGCGGCGTGGGGGGTTATTGTGATGGTTGTGGGCACACCTGAGAAAAGGAAGAAGCTCGGGGGAAAACAGAGAAGGTGTGACGTAACGGGCACGGACGGAGGTGCACGGGGGATTGCGTTCTGGAAGAGAAGATCCCTGGCTGACTGTCGGCATCGTCTTGTGGGTCCTACCGCCTGGCTCTGGGTTTGAACGTCCACCTGGTCCTGGGTTCCTGGTGCTGGCTGCGGGTCTGCCCTACCAAGTTCTGGCTGCTGGTGTGCTCCACCGGGTTCCTGCCTCCGGCTCTGGATTGCGTGGTTGCAGGCGTTGCGATGTCCGCCCCGAGGGTTATCCATGCTCACAGTAAAGTTTCTTATTACAACCTTGTATGACTCTGTCTCATGCTGGCTTCTATCCGAACTACCCTGAGGGCTCTGGCGGCCACGTCCAGTGTAGGCACTGTGAATTGACCAGGTGTCACGTAGGTTGACTCACAGTCTGCCGCATCACAGCCTCAAACGCGCCCGATTTCTTGTCCACTTCTACCGTAGCCTCAAACGCTAACCTGCAACAAGTCCCTGAAACGCGCCTAAATCGTAACTCCCCTACAATGCGTGATACCGACCGACTACCCAAAGATCGTAACATAATCAACCTTTCCTCCCGTGAACTTACGAACTCCGATCGTGCCCTACTTTCCATTCTGCCCTAATGATGCAAGGGTAGATGAATACCAGTTACATTTGGATCTTGATAACCTTGCACGGGGGCTACAGCTTGCAGAATATTTTCAAAAAACGCAGAGTCGAACAGTAATCGGTTTCGTATAAAATCAGTGGTCACTCCAGAACCTAACCGAGATAAAACACTTGATATATGTACATTAAAGCAGTTCAGAGGGATGTCTTCCGTGCGTATCAGGACAGCGCCAAACGCTAACTCAGGTATAACCTCACTAAGCAGGAGCAAGAAAGTTTGTCGACATTAGAGAACGACAAATGCATCGTAATTAAGAGGGCAGAAATAGGAGGCGCAATAGCTGTAATGGACAAACAATCATACATTACAGAAGGCCTCCGTCAACTTCAGTGCGCGGAATTTTACAGATCTCTGGAAACTGACCCCACCCCCGAAATTACTGCCGACGTAATCAAAGCCCTAACAAAGTTAAAAACGCTAAAAAGATTGACGATAACTTGTACCAGTATTTACTCCCAAAGAACCCTATGCCTGGTAGATTTTATATGCTCCCCAAGATACATAAGCCGGGTAACCCCGGAAGGCTGATTGTTTCCTGTAGTGACACAGCCACTGAGAATCTTCCATCATTCGTGGACCATCTCCTCAACCCCATCCCGTCTAAATTCGACTCATACGTTAAGAACACCAACCATTTTCTTCAAGATATATGTAAAATAAACGTTCCCCCTAACTGTCTTTTAGCAACTCCAGATGCCACTTCCCTGTACACTAACATTCCCCTCGCAGATGGAATAGCAACAGCAGAGTCTGCATTTAAGAATCAACCCGATCAGGGTTATGATACGTCCGTCTTCACGGAGCTCCTGAATCTGATTCTAACAAGCAATAACTTCGAATTCGACGACGAACACTACATACAGGTAAATGGTACAGCAATGGGAACAAAAATGGCCCCGAACTATGCAAATATCTTCATGGCGTCCTTGGAAGAACCGTTCCTCAGAAATTGCGCACTGGAGCCACTCCTATATAAGCAATTTCTAGATGATATATTCATCATTTGGCCCGATTCCGAATGCGACCTTCAGTTGTTTGTTAATGATTTTAACCAAGTGCATCCTAATATTAAATTTACATTCAATTACTCCTCTTCAGTTGTTAATGTTCTGGATGTGGAAGTTAAACTACATAATGGAACCACAACCACCAGTCTTTATCGAAAGCCTACCGACTCCCAACAGTATCTATCGTTCCAGAGTTGCCACCCAAGACACACACACTAGACAGACTCAAGCACTACATTACCGGAAAATATGTTCTAACGAAGATGAACAAGGCAATCAGCTTCAAAGCCCTGAGGAAACATTCTCAGATAGAAAGTATCCTAATCAGGTCGTAAAAGCTATCATAGCCAGAGCTAGATCAACCAATCGAGAGAACCTATTCCAAAGACAGCCCCGACCTGATAAGAATTATTCAGTAAACCACACTATTATCTTCAACGGTTATGACCTCATACTTAAACGGCACTATGCAATCCTCACCCAATCTGATCGTATGAGACAGGTGTTTCCGGAACCACCCCGCGTTACTTATCGCCGAGCAAGGAACATCCAAGATAGACTTGTGAACACCAAGTTAAACAAGCCGTCGGAGCATAACAGTTGTCAGCCATGCAACGGGCGCAGATGCCAGATCTGTAAATTAATGCAAACTGCTACGATAGTAGAAAGCATAAATGTTAACTATCGCACAAAAATTAACGGTCTATCTAAGTGTAACTTCTCCAACGTTCTTTATTTTCTTCAGTGTAATAAGTGCAAAGCCCAATATATCGGTCAAACAGCTACATCCTCAAGAATCCGATTCAACAACCACAGATCTCACGTCTCAACGAAACCTGCCACTGTCTCGACATTTTAGTAAACCCGCCCACTCAATCAATGCAATCGGGTTCTGCAATCGGGTTTTCCATCCAACGCCTTAAAGAACAAAGAGAATCGTTCCTTATTTACAAATTTCAAAGCCAGATTAACGAGGGCACCGACGTCCTCTCAGCTGTTCGCAACTTAAATTCCTAATCCTCTCAGAATACATACACTCTTTTATATCTCTTCCAGACTCTCCGGTTGGTCACGCCGGGAAATCATTGCCCCCCGGCGAAGAACACGATTGCCTCTGATTCATTTTACCGTTTTACCTTGGTTTGACAAAGCACGTGTGCTGTCCTCTCCCCTTGTACATACTCCCCGCTCATTCTTTGGAATTGTCGTGCGTCACCATAATACCCCATTCCTGTTAGACAGAGCCGCTGTCGAAACGTCGAATACCCCCTCTTAGTTTTTAATAAAATCCCGTTTTATACCTTTTCCTGTAGGAGCATTGTCTCCACCCCCCCTTCCGATTCTTATTGACTATCTTCATTTTTCGTGGTCAACCGCGCTCTTCTAATTCCACTTATATATATATACATATATAGACTACAAGTAAGGAAGAGACTTGCAAAGCTGTATGAGGATTAAAAACAATTGCTACTTTTATTAGATTAATAATTAAGCGGCAGGTACTTGAAATAGATATACAGCATGGACAAAGGAACACAGGAGCGGTCCTTCCAACTTTTTGCCATTGGGACGGGCGTGCCAGGTGCCAGCCTTCGCATTGCATTCTGGGATGCTCCGGTCTACCATGTGACCGTACACGTGACCCCAAGAGCATGCGCAGGCCAGCTGCTAAAGCAGACGACGGGAGTCGTGATTGTCTTGCAGTTCAGATATCTGCGTTGTGATGAACACCGCGCGTCCACCTTTTATTTGCGTGTTCGGAGGTTTAATCTTGGTTTACCCCTCTACAACAAGACCGATCATGGTCTTCAGGACACGCAGGACTAGAAATATCATTCGTGGCAGCGACGTTGGTGTGACGACGTGGCCACGTTTTGTGTGTTTGTGCTGAAGTGGTAAAGCATGCCAGCAATCAAACTGGTACAACAATGGGGAATACCAAATGAATCTGTAGCTGTAGCACAGCGCCAGCTTGCAAACGGACGATTCAAGATGACTCTCTCACAGACAGAGGTAGGAAACAACCTATTAAGTACGTACTTACGAATGAAACGTTATTCCCGTGACAGAGCTGCTTTTTGTTGAACGACAGGCGCAACCGCGGTAAGAACACGTTAACAAAACGTTGTTTCCGCAATGGTGCTGACATATTAAGGGTAAGTGGCTTTGGAAAAGCACAGAAAGCAGCGCGAGGAACAAAGCGTTGCTAAACCGAAACTTTAGAAAGGATCACGTGATGGACAGGAAGCAATAGCGGTTTTGACAGGAGCGACCGCCAGAGGGGTCCCACGGAAATCTGTTAGAAACCGGCCGCTCCTGTGTTTCCTTCTTCCATGATTTACAGTTACAGTTAGGGGTCGACGTTTCGGCAGTCAGCGCTGCCTTCAACAGGACTAAACTTGGAAATAGGTGACAAGGGCTTATATACAAGGGATAGGGGCGGGGGAGAGGGGTACAGTACACGTGGAGCGGCGTTGGTGATGTTGCAGGAGCATTGTTGCTGGTCGTCCATTGAGCACTTGCAGGGGCGTTGGCTGCCTTCCAGGAGAGTTCTCTTTGATCGTCCGATAAACCTGAAATGATGAAAAGAGACGGCAGAAAGAACGAAAGAGGGTCGGGGGCTTGGTCTATGAGCTAAGGCGGCGAACTGTAGACAATATGCCGGGGTCCTGGTTTATCGTGGACTGGACTTCGTGGATTAAGAATGATTCACGCTGTTGTCTGCTGCGGTCTGAGGGGAAACCATCCAAGCAGCACAATGGCAGAGCCGTCGCGGGGCGAGTTTGCGCACGGGGCAGGGATAATCTGAAGCGCCCCCTCTTACGTTGCTGCCAGAAGCTTTATAAACAATGAAAAGAAAACATTTATTTGCACTGCCGAAATCGTAAATTCAAATTCTCCTCATTCCCGCTTTATACTGTCCAACTAACCTGCCAGGGCCTGCCTTTCGGCGCCCTGTCTGGTGAGGGCGCCCGGGGCGGCTGCCCCTCTGGCACCCCTGTCGCTACGGCTCTGGCACAATGTACTGAAAGTAGAGTGGAATTGGGGTGGACGCGGGGTAGGCGGAAGGCTTTGAAGAGCCTCGTGAACCAAAAGAACATTGATAAAACATATCCCGTCCACCCCTATTGCACTCGACTTTCAGTACATTGTGCTGCTTGGGCAGATTGTTGGGCTGCTTGGGCAAGATGTACACGCTAATGTCTTTGAATGAGTGGCAGGGGTTGATTGAAATGACGCGACACAGGGAGATTTTTTTTTTTTTTGTAATATCGGATCTGTGATTATTAAAACGAACTCGGAATGATGTTGTAGTTTGGCCAACATATATTGTGCTTTGCGTGTGTTGCATTCCAATAGATATGTTACGTTGGACGAGTTGCAGTCGGAAGCACTTTTGATTTTTACTTGGAAGTTGCTGTTTGTGCTTGGTACCGTGTCTGCAGTCTGCATTACAGCACAAATATGGCATCTTCGTCCGTTGCATGGGTGGCAGAATTTGGTTGTATGTGGTCACCAAGGTGGTGTACACCAAGTCCCCGGACCCTCTTCCGCTCTTTCTGCCGCCTCTTTTTATCATTTCAGGTTTATCGGACGACCAGGGAGAACTCTCCTGGAAGACAGCCAACGCCCCTGCAAGTGCTCAATGGACAATCACCAACGCCGCTGCGCGTGTACTGTTCCCCTCTCCCCTTCCCCCTTACTCTTGTATATAAGCCCTTGTCACCTACTTCCAAGTTTAGTCCTGTTGAAGGCAGCGGTGACTGCCGAAAGTTCGACCCCAAACTGTAACTGTAAATCTATTTCTAGTACCTCCCGCTTAGTTATTAATGTAATAAAAGCAGCAATAGACCTCTCCCTGTTTGTAAACAAATGATGTCATAGTGTTCGACAGCGCCACCGGTTTGGTAGAGTTGAACTATGCTCAAAGCTATGGGGGCGAACAAGGTCGCGCCCGAAAACCACGGTCTTGATGGGATTACGACGATCCCTGAAAGGAACGAGACCTGCGGTCCTACTTTTCTTGCAATAGAACAAGTGCCCATTCGTGGAACCCAGCTCTCCCCTTCCGATCTGTTTCGGTTTCAGTCTGTCTACCAACGTCATGATGACGTTTCTCAGGTAGAGGTTTATTCTCTTGAATCCTTATACGGCTTCCCAAGTCTCTTCATTACTTGTAGTCTATATACAGGGTGTCTCACGTAACGTGTAAAAAAATTATATTTAAAAATCTACACGTCGGAAAATTATGGGGTCAACGGTATTCAGAGACTTTTTGCCATCGTGTGAGAACACTTCTATGAAATGTTTGCCATGGGAAATTTAATTTTCCTAATTAAAGTCCAGAAGTTGCCTAGTCAACCGCCTAGAAGTTGCCTAGTTGCCTAGTTGCCCGTATTGTTCTGCTCAGAGGAGACCGCCGTTCAATTCTGCGACGTCTAGTGACACCCCTGGCTTCCCGCCAACGGACAACCGACATTCTTCCCCCTCTATGTTGAACAGAGTTGATCCCACGCTCGCTTTCCGCATGCCACGAAACACATCTCGTCAGGATGCTGCATTAATCCACCGCATGCGCCTCGATGTGGCCTTTACAGCTCAGTGGCGTTACCGCTTGAGACAAATTGATTCTCCCACCTGCTGCCACTGTGGTGCTCTTGAGGATCTGGAGCACATTCTTCTTCATTGCCCTCACTACGTACCTTCCCGAACCACACTCTCCGAGTCTCTTCGTCAGCTGGACTGTCGCCCTTTCTCCCCACCGAAATTGCTTGGTCCCTGGCCCAATCCAGCCCAGCAACGCTCTGCGCTCATTTCTGGACACCATCGGACTTCGATCGTTATTGTGAAGGGGCTCGTTATTTTATTCCCCCCATTCCACCCAGCAATGGGGTAGAGTATCGCCTGTTGCGATGAAACTCCACACTCTCCAAGGCCGAAAATAAAGTTGTTGTTGTTTTGCCTAGTCAACCTAAAAAGCTATCAGCCCTTCATATCATGCAGGTTGGCGAGCCGTATCATTAAAGCAAACGATTAAAAAAAGCGAAGAGTAGAACAACAAAAGAAGATAAACGCAATCACCAGATGAGTCTGTCGCTGAAAACATGAGGGCGTTGAGAGGGGAATTCAAGGGGCGGGGCGACTGTTTCTTATGCGTCGCTTCCCGGAGCGCTCTGGCGGGATGCGAAAGGCGAGCGGCAATTTGCAAGGCCCGAAATGGGATATTTCCCCTTTTTTTTTCCGCTCCTTACTTTTGTACCACGAAACGAATTTTTCCGTGGTGTGCTAAACCCGACCCGTGCTTCCCGAATCTGTCGAGAAAATGTGAGGTTGACTATGCAATTTCCGGATTTTAATTCGGCAAATTAAATTTCCCAGGGCGAAAAACTCATAAAAGTGTTCTCACACGATGGCAAAAACTCTCTGAAGGCGAATACCGCTGACCCCATAATTTTCCGACGTGTAAAATTTTAAATATAATTTTTTGACACGTTACGTGAGACACTCTGTATAGAGGGTGTCTTTTTTTTTAGGCGATACAGATTTTTAATTAAAAACTATAAGGGCTATAGACATGCTGTTTTCACTTCTATCATCTCTGGGCTGGCGGACGTTTTTGGCCATATATTGCTCAACCGTCAAATGACTCATTACCTAAAAATCGTTAATGAACTTTTTAATTATAACGGCTGCGAAGTTGTCCGAATGAGAACATCTGTTCCTTTCCGTGACCTGATATCGTAGCCGTTTTCAGAACAAAAATCCGTTCGGTAGATCGTCCGCAAGAAATTCGTGAAGGAACACCATTTTTTTCTTTATTTTGTTCATTGCGCATCTTCGGAGACGCGTCTTTCCTTCACCCCCAATGGTGGAACCTTGGCTTCACCCCCAATGGTGGAACTTCGTAGCGTTTATAATTAAAAATTAATTAGCAATTTTTAGGTAATTAGTCATTTGACGGTCCAGCAACATATGGCCAAGAGCGTCCGCCGACCCAGAGGTGATAGAAGTGAGAACAGCATCTCTATATCCCTTATAATTTTTTAATGAAAAATCTGTAGTGCCTAAAAAAAAAGAGACACCCTGTACATATACACCACCTATGCGAAGACCTCCGTCCGACGTCATTCCGACGACTGTCATTCACCAAGAAGACGTTCTGTGGCGGTGCTTGATATAAATCATGGTAAAGTAGGGATGTGCCAACCGAATCCGCGAATCCTCGAATGCTGGGCACGGATTCGACGTTCGGGAATCTGAATCCGAGTGCCCAAAAAGGCGAATAGAATCTTTCGAATCCACCAACCACGTTTGTTTGTTTCTTTTTCAAATTGGCGCCTCCTGAGTCTGCCGAACGCCTCTTGGCCGACGGCTGTCTTCTTGTTTGTTCGTTTACATTGCTCGTGACTAAAAACGTTCAGGCAGGAACTATTACATTGCAAGTTCGAAGGCAACATGGTTTTTCTTTTGATTGTCGCTTAGTTGTATGAAAATAATTCGGACTCGATAATTTATGTATTTGTACTCGATGACCAACGTGTTAAATAAACTAAGTTTAAGAAGAGGTATGTGGGCGTATTTTCGCCTGAAATGGAACTTTTTTTTTCCGGCAATTTAGAGTATCATATTCTGCTTTAAAAACACTTTTCGGTAGAAGTTTTTTCTTACTTCTTAAACTTTGTTTAGAGGAAGGATTAGAATAAAGATTTGTGGATTCGCAGAACCTTCCTTGGATTCAGATTCGGAAAATTCTGAGATTCGTCCCATCTCTATGATGAACGTGTACACCTCCCTTGAACAAAGGTACTAGGCTGTGATTCTACGTTGTGATCATTTTTGTCTCAAATACCAGCAGGGACCATCTTTTCCGGGGCCGTTATTTCGGAGAAAAATTTTACCCACAACCGATGAGCCCACGAGAAATCACATCGTTGTTGTGGAACTGACATCGCTTTTTTTTTACTGCGTGTTAGCGCCGCGAAGCAACTGTGGCTATGAGCGGCGTACAGATGTGGACAGACGGAGAGAGGACAGCAGGAAGGAGTGGGGGACAGGGGGGTTAGTATGCGTCCTGGGACGACTTCAAGGGGAACTGTGCCGACATTCGTCTGGAAAGTCTTCGGAAAACCCAGGGAAGACCTCAGACAGCACAGCCGGCGGTAGGATTCGAACCCACCACCTCCCTGTCTACAGCACGACCTTGGTTACCACCAACGAGCGGACGCCTTAGCCCACTCGGCCATGCCGCTGGTTCGCTTCCTACTGAAGTATAGGCTATAGAAATTTCTGTAGCACAAACCCCAGCTCTGCATTGCACTGACGGTGCCGCTTCAGGAGTACAAAACATAATGTGTGGTGACAAACAACAATGAGCGCTTAGAGCGCAACAAATACTCTCCATTGCTTCCCATTCTTCTCTAAGGACACCCAAGAACACGCTGACGTCCCTTATTGATCCCGAGAATGTCACTGAAGGACAGAAATGACATCCTGGAAATATTCCCAGAGTATCCTCAATTTATAAGAAAAGCGTTAGAATGAGTTTCCGGAGATGATCCTAAGGACAACATCTGGGGACAAAAATGGGACATTCTCAGGAGCACTCTAGGAACTTGTTCTTCGGCACGTAGTCAATCTTCTTTTATTTCTCTATCTCTCTCTTTCTTTTTTTCAAGTCAGGAGACGTTTCCAGTAGACACCAACTCACCCTTTTGCATTTTTTCAATCTCCGCCACCAGGTTGGAATTTTTCCGTTCCGCCTCTTAAAGCTCAGCTACGCCGATTTTCGAGTGTTACAGAATGGAATGGTACTCACACGATGTGTTCATAAGGGAACACTGATTATGTATGCAAAATAGTTATCCCAAACTCCTCGCGGTTTTCCGAAAAAGTGAATTTTTAGTTTCACTGACATCCCGTCTTGTGGCCCGCAAACCCTGTGTCGACGACACATTCGTGGTCTGCCCGCGCTCCGGCTTAGCATGACTTTTGGCTTGGTTTCTTCTGCCAAGCCGGCCAGTTTCTTCTGCCGTTTCAGTCTCTTCTGCCGTCTGCTGCGCAGATTCACATTGGGGAAGTGATAAACAGTTCGCTATTAGGGAGCCAGTATATTTCTGGACCCACGAGGAACGTGAGTTTTGCTTCCTTCGACTGCAAAGCATTTGCTAGGCAAGTACAGACTTCCTGGTGTGATTCGTGTTCTGTGCTGCGTGCCGAAAATGCGTGAGCGTTTTGCTCCCGTTTGCAAGAACACTTCAGCATGCAGTTCCAATGTTTCAAACCACAATTTTCCGAAAGGCGAAAGAGAAATCTATTGACTGCAACAATCGGTTACAACTCCGACTGGGTGCCACATTCGAAAGCAGCGATTTGATCTGTTCATCTGGCTCATACGAATGTTACGGAAGCAATACGCAACTTGTTTCACAAGAAGCCGAAGATGTCTCGTCCGGGATGCTGTGCCAACCTTATCTGCAGCAGGAGATTGCAGGGGCAGGACTAGGCAGCAGATAAAGGTAAGACGCCTAATGTTAGACAAGTCAGTCATTCGGTGCAAATTGCATCGCGTAGAAGAGAAAAATACGCTATCTGTCAGTTACTGCTTCATCCTTTAGAGATTACGCCCCAGCGGGTGTATTCTCAGTACCGATTTGGAATTGCCTTATTTGTTAAATGATTTCGCAGGCATTCTGGTACCACCGAAAAGCTTGCACTCCACGTCTCAACTATCACCGTCTGGGTTTCAAGCTTAAGGCTGTCACCAGTGCCAACCAGACGCCTCTTCAAAGTTCATCTGTTTTTGTTGACGGAACAGTGACACCTGGTACTGGGACATTTCATTTTCTGATTAATCAAGTGCATTCCATCACTTGTGCTCGACTTCTTGTGTTCGTATACCCTTGCTGTTGCTCGCTAGCTTAGAGCAACCATGCCTGAGGTGCCAGCGCTTTCAGAGTACATTTAAGCAGTATCATCGTATCATATGCACGGCAGCACATCTTGTGTATTTTGAGTAAGGTATAAATTCAATGTTGGCTGAGCTGTTGTATTTTGGTCACAAATAAGGTGTTCATCCAGAGCGCTCAAGGGCAGTTCATGCAGTTTCATGTGTGCAACAGCGCATACTTTTTCTCAGTTTTGACTAAGGTAAATCGAAATCTTCCAGTTGATGTCTTTCGGTCATAAATTAGGTTTTTCGAGACATCCAAACAGCATCATGTGTGCAACAGTACATACTTTTTCTCAGGTGAAGTAAGGTAAATCTGTCCGCCGTGGTGTTCTGGCAGTGCAGCAGAAGCTTGTGTTGCATTCAAGTGGTATCATGTATACAGAAACTTGTTTTATGCCCTTCTGTAGCTGCTGTACTAATATTGTGAGTACAGAGACATTCCTGCAGAACATATCAGAGCATCTTGTGTGCTATTGTTTGTATCATCTGCAGCAGTATATTGATAATGTTAATTATACAATGACTTCAGCAAACATTTACATTCTTACTTCCAGGTAAACCTGACACGCAGATGCCCTACCCCTTGGTATGCATAGTTCAAGATTGTACCGAAACAATCCACCTGGAGCATTATTCTTCAATTGGCAGTGGCATTACTATCACAACACACCGCATACTGCATGTCTATGGTGCGTGTACAATGCATCAAACCTATTCTCAGGTACAGGCCAGCTGGTACGCAATTACAACATGAAACAACTGACACAGAGACCATAAAGTCATGCCTTTTCCCATGCCCAAGAATTAGGGACAAAACGTAAAGCAGGCTTCACCTAAAACGCCTCCCATAGAGCCTGTGTATTTTGGAACGAAAAGCGCGTGCTACATATTCTGCTGGCAGCGCCTTGCATTCGTTCTCTAATGGCATGTTGCCTCTGCCAAGACGAAACTTTTGAGCATTTTTTGGGGCATGAATAGTGGCATCTTCAAGGTTCCATTCGGGTTCCAAATTTTGAACATGTAAAGGAGCCTTCAATCGCCGCATGAACGCGTAGCGGCGAAGCGTACGTTAAAGGCCACGCGCAACCACAGGTTTGGGAAATGGCTCGCCGCAGAAGAGTGTACAACAGATAAAGAAGACAAGTAAGAAATAACAATACGAGGAGCAAAGATTTGTGTGTTACTTCACGGGGTATAGGATATAAAAAGCTAAAAACTTGACAGCTGTTAGGAGAACTAACATCGTTGAGCAAACGTGTGTACATTATGGCTGTTACGAAGTCTGTTGGTATCTGCTAAACTGTGAGAAATCAAACAAAACATAACACAAAGGTGTGGTCGGAGTGAATGGCACAACAAAAACAACAATAAATGATGACAATGAGATGGGGTGTTTCACCGCGGAGGTGCGCACCCTACCCCACCGCACGTGGAACATTATGTGAAGATGATGAATGAAGGATGAAAACACAAGAAAGAACTAAAATGAACGGCAGAAAATAGACCAACGACAGCTTAAGACGACACACACACACACATACATTGGATGGTGATGGGGTGGGCGATTCACCGCCGCTGAGGCGGTACACTGCCGACGACACATGTGCTACTTTGCACTGGAAAATGTGATATCTGAGGCTCTACGATGTGCTAGGGCTGTCAAACCAAGTTTATGGAGGATAGGTTAATAATTATAGACACCAATGCGTCGGTCATAGAGAATGTACAATGAGTCCAAGGGATTCCATGCTGTCATGCGGTCAATCTCTTATCTTTGAAAATTAGTGAAGCTAATTAAGTATACCATTTCAGTTAGCCATCGAACACTGATGCGACCAGCTAGGAAAGATATCCGAGAGGCCAGGTATGGTAGGCGCCCAAACGGCACGCCCGGGGCTCTTCTATAAATTTTTAATAACAACTGTGGCACCTAACAAAGGACAACCTGTATATCCTTATGTGTTTCTGTACTGACTCCCGGAAGAATTCGAGGCTCGTTCGAGTAGACCGAATGTACAATCGTGTTTATAAAATAGCGCAGAAAAAAACAAAACAAAAAAATTGGATATGGTTGCAAAATTTGAGACATACAAAAATAAAAGATTTGACTAAAATTGGCGGGCTAAAGTGTGCCTAACGAACCAACATTCAGTTTGCTTATAGAAACAAGGTATTCTGAGGCACGATAGGTCTATAAGTTGAATGAGTGTTGGCGTGGATATGTCGCGGTGACGTAGATGGTGTCGTCTAGACGAAAAAAAATGCTGGAGGCTTGAAGGCTCGGCAGTGCAGAGAACCTACGGATACGCATGTAAGATGAGGGAAGTAGGACAACCATGCACGCACACGCGTGATGCTCAACTATAAAACCGATCTGTATATTCCGAAACTCCGAGTGGCTGAACACACCGCTTGTATAGACTGCCGGTTTCGTTTCTTCTTTCTTGCTCTCTCCTTTTTCCTTTTTCCTTTTTTTTTGGGGGGGGGGGGGGCTTATTAATACCTGAAGAGAATTTATGGTACAGCTATAGGATGTCAGGCTTCCTCGCGAACGCAGGAGCCTCTCTCTAGGGAGGAAAGCGCAATTGTAAAAGGCGGTCACGTGTTCCGTTTGTATTATAACACATTACTCTGCTCTCTTTTGATCACAATAATGCTCGTTGCCTCGTCAATGTCATCTGCATTTTTTAGATACTGTAGATATGTCGTTCACCTCGAAACTGCAAAAAAAGTTAAGAACTCACGGCTTCTGTTGTTTGAGTTTTATTTGCGATTTTGTGGCGACTTTCTGTTCTATCTATCAAAGTCTATCAAAATAAGCACAATTTCAGACAACGAAAAAAAAAAAAAACGCATCGTGCTGCGTTCCTGTCTTTTATTTTCCATACTATTGCAGCCTAATGCCGCGTGCTTTTCGACAGCCGTACTCCTGGCTTTTCTTTTCGTCAGTGGAGAGGTTTCTAGCAGGTGCGCTGTCTCATCAGCGTATTTCTTCTGAAGATTTACTATCTTGATCCAGCCGTCGTACATGCTCGCGCTTTCAGCAGACTGCTTGGGACTGTATTGTTCGCTGTCGCGTCTTTTTTCATTCGATCATCCTTGTTTCTGTAGGTGTGAAGAAAAATTTATTGATTAGTTGATAAGCAACTGCGTGCACCACGTACAAGTCAGTTGTGTAGCATCGATTGCTAGTACGTATGAGTTGAATAAATATGAATGAAGCACGATGAACATTTCATTTACACATAAGAGTTAGTGACGTCTTCATGTTGGGAAAAACTTCGCATGGTTGCATATGCAATCACAATGTCCTCCTTTTAACGTTGAAGCCAAAATAATCGGGGGCACTTCAAGCCACGTTACTGAACGCAACCACGTTGTGACGCAACATTTGCCTCAGCTTGCCGTCGTCTGGATCTTTGCACGTCGTTCCCGATTTCCGTTCTTAGCTCACCTCGCGTCATAGAGTCCACATCTAACATGCGTGACACGCGCTGGTTGAGTTCGGCACTTAAACATGGCCTCTTTCCTCTTGGGTGCCACCTTCTTCCCAGTACGTGATGTTTCTGATATCTCCTAGCCTGCCTGTAGCGCAGACGAATTTTCTTCCAACTTTAACATATTTTAGCCCATCCCATGCTGCGTCCAATTTGTTTGTTCGCCGATGATGTAGGTTCTCTAAGACACAATTTATCTTTTCTAGTCCTTGGCTAGAAGGCCATCCTAGTCAGCACTGCTGCATGTGGCTCATCGCGGCGTGATGCGAAAAAACATGTATATACGGGGTCACGCTCTACTGTCCGTACCTCTTGCATTTGTTTCCCAGATCTAGAAACATAGTTAGGACGTTTAATGTCTCTTGACGCAGATCTTTCCCTGCAGTATCTTGCTCAATTCTTTTACCACACCTCTGAAAAGACCCCATAACTGTGCTAGTTCATCTCTGGTGTCCGAGGACAGGGCTGGGACCGCAAGGCGTGGTAGACTCTCAAGAAGTAAATCGTCATTCTTCCCTGTTAATGATGTGAATTTAGCAACTTCCGTTTTGCTGTCAGTGAGCAGTCTGACGTTCGCACCAGATCCCTTTATAATCTCTGCCAGCTTTCTCACGGACGTGTAATATATTCCTTGTATATTCCCATACAGATTATCGAATACCCTTTTAGCAATTATTCGTTCTATGGCGTACAGGCAGTCTGAAGACATATAGGAAGGCCCATCAGCTCGTACTCCCGTCGCAGACTCCCAGAATTCTCAGCCGCAGAAAATAGGGGCACAAAAGCTCTTGCATACAGGAACAATAGCAAGAACGCGCGCAGAGTGAATAAGCTTTGGCAACGTCCCATACTTCCTACTCAAGACAAGACCGCAGTGCTATCAGGTCCAGTAGATATCTTGATGAACAAGGAATGATTTCATTAGATGAAGTATGGAGGAAAAAAAAAGTCACTAAAATCAAAGAAAACAATAAGTCGGTTGTCACTTTTGTGCACGGGTTTCGTTGATAGCTGCTGTAATCGCCCTCGCCTTTCTGTCTGTCGTGTGGTTAATGCAGAAGTCGTGATGAAGCGGGCAACTCAACAAGATACAGATAAAATAATAATTCCGCGCTTGATGCCCCGGTACGAGTACATCATGAGCCGTGCAGCAGTGGCCGGTCTGCAACCGCTGTAAGAAAAAAAGAAAATAAAAAAAAACAAAGAGAGAGAGGGAAACTTCAGTAGTCGAGTGGGCATCGGCGAGTCCCGCAAAAGAAGCTGATTATCGCTCTTATCTCTTATCGCTCTCAAAGCATGTACGCGGAAGGTGGACGGTTGTTTTGCTGTGAGACCTACTCTACTAGACTCATGTATTTATTTCCCCTGTTGGCCATGGAGGCAATACAAACGGGAGGTTAGCATTTCGTAGCATAATGTTAACATAGCAGCATACAACCACATAAAAAAATGGGCAGATACGTGGAGGTAAATTAACAAGTACATTAAAGATTTTGGTCAACTGGAGCAAACAATGACAACACGTACAAAGTGGAAATTGAAAAAAGGCAATGCAGCGCAATGGTCATGCCAGCCAGACGCGTGAGCCTTTCTTCTTCATCTCCCCCTCTTCATCCCTTCCCCCAGCAAAGTGCCGCCAGTGTAGGCATGCAGATCGCTCCAATTTCCACGTCACCCCTCCGCCTGCAATGGTCGCATAAGCATTTCTTAAATTGTTTGACATCGGTAATGGAATGCATATAAGCTCTTGAATTAACGATCCTCTTAGGTAGTATTATGATAATCAGTTTTGTGAAACAAACACTCACAAGTTATTATTCGGCCAGTGGAAAGCAGACGCGGATGTACGGCAACATGAAAAACTCAGTGCGGCACCCCCCATTGTTCTCTATCGAACCCCGCTTCATTGTCCCTGATGTTTTGCACATGTAGATACGAATAGACGAGCAGCTTCTTGAAAACCTGCTCTGGAAATGCAGGACGATGACACTGCTAATAGAGTGCGCGATCCAAAAGGAAAAGACACGTCCGTGAGAAAACTGGTGGACATTATAAAGGAAACTGGCGCGAACGTCAGACTGCTCACTGACAGCAAAACGGAAGTTGCTAAATTCACATCATTAACAGGAAAGGATGTCGATTTACTTCTTGATAATTTACCACGCCTTGTGACTCCAGTCCTTTCCTCAGACACCAGAGATGAACTAGTACACTTGTGGGATCTTTTTAGAAGTGTGGTAAAAGAATTTGAGCAAGATACTGCAGGGAAAGATCTGCGTCAGGAGACGTTAAACGTCCTAACTATGTTTCTAGATCTGGGAAACAAATTCAAGGGGTACGGACAGTAGAGCGTGACCCCGTATATACTTGTTTTTTCGCATTACGCCGCGATGAGCCACATGCAGCAGCGCTGACTAGGATGGCCTTCTAGCCAAGGACTGAAAAAGAAAAATTGTGTTTTAGAGAACCTACATCATCGGCGAACAAACAAATGGGACGCAGCATGGGACGGGCTAAAATATGTTAAAGGATAGAAGAAAATTCATCTGCGCTACAGGCTAGGAGATATCAAAAACGTGACGTCATGTACTGGGAAGAAGATGGCATCCAAGAGGAAAGAGGCAACGTATAAGTGTCGAACTCAACCAGCGCGTTTCACGCATGTTAGATGTGGACTCTATGATGCGAGGTGAGCTAAGAACGGAAATCGGGAACGACGTCCAAAGATCCAGACGACGGCAAGCTGAGGCAAATGTTGCGTCACAGCTTGAGTAACGTGGTTTGGAGTGCCCCCGATTATTTAGGCTTCAACGTTAAAAGGAGGACATTGTGATCGCATATGCAGCCATCCGAAGTTTTTCCCAAAATGAAGACGTCACTAACTCTTATGTGTAAATCAAATGTTCATCGTGCTTCATTCGTATTTATTCAACTCATACGTATTAGCAATCGATGCTACACAGCTGACTTTTACGTGGTGCACGCAGTTGCTTATCAACCGGTCAATAAACTTTTCTTCACACCTACAGAAACAAAGATGATCGAATGAAAAAAGACGCGATAGCGAACAACACAGTCCCAAGCAGTCTGCTGAAAGCGCGAGCATGTACGTCTGGATCAAGATTGTAAATCTTCAGAAGAACTACGCTGATAAGACAGCACACCTGCTAGAACCCTCTCCACTGACGAAAAGAAAAGCCAGGAGTACTGCTGTCGAAAAGCACGCGGCATTAGGCTGCAGTAGGGATAGATCTGAGCCACTACGGCTTCAGCTGTATTAAGTATGGAAAATAAAAGACAGGAAAGCAGAAAGATATATTTTCTTTACTTTTCTATTTTGTTTTTTTCGTTGTCTGAAATTGTGCTTATTTTGATAGATTTTGAGAGATGACGACAACGGAAAGTCGCCAGATAATCGCAAATCAAACAAAAACAGCAGAAAGTCGTGATTTCTTAACTTTTTTGTAGTTTCGAGGTGAACGACATATCTACAGTGTCTAAAAAATGCAGATGCCATTGACAAGGCAACGAGCATTATTGTGGTCAAAAGGCAGCAGAGTAACGTGTTGTAATACAAACCGACCACGTGAGCGCCTTTGCGCTTTGCTCGCTAGAGAGGCTCCTGCGTTAGCGAGCACCCTGACATCCAATAGCTGTATCATAAATTGTCTTCACGTATTAATAAGCCCCCCCCCCCCCCAAAAAAAAAAAAAAAAGAAAAGAGAAAGGAAAAAGGAGAGAGCGAGAAAGAAGAAACGAAACCGGCAGTCTATACAAACGGTGTGTTCATCCACTCGGAGTTTCGGAAAATATAGATCGGTTTTATAGTTCAGCGTCATGCGCGTGTGTGCATGGTTGTCCTACTTCCCTTATGTTACATGCGTATCCGTAGGTTCTCTGCACTGCCGAGCCTTCAGCCTTCAGCATTTTTTTCGTCTAGACGACACCATCTACATCACCGTGACATATCCACGCCAACATTCAGTCAACTTACTGATCTATTGTGCCTCAAAATACCTTGTTTCTACAATCAAACTGAATGTTGGTTCGTTAGTCAATTTTAGTCAAATCTTTTATTTGTGTATGTCTCAAATTTTGCAACCATGTCATTTTTTTTTTTTTCGTTTCCTTTTTTTTGTGCGCTATTTCATAAATACGATTGTACATTCGGTCTACTCGAACGAGCCTCGAATTCTTCCGTGAGTCAGTATGGAAACACATGAGGATATACAGGTTGTCCTTTGTTAGGTGCCACAGTTGTTATTAAAAATTTATGAGAGCCCCGGACGCGCCGTTTGGGCGCGTAACATACCTGGCCTTTCGGATATCTTTCCTAGCCGGTCTCATCAGTGTTCGATGGCTAACTAAAATGGTATACTTAATTAGCTTCACTAATTTTCAAAGATAAGAGATTGACCGAATGACAACATTGAATCCCTTGGAGTCATTGACATTCTCTATGACCGACACATTGGTGTCTATAATTATGAACCTATCCGCGATAAACTTGGTTTGACAACCCTAGCACATCGTAGAACCTCAGATATCACATTTTCCTGTGCAAAGTAGTACATGTCGTCTTAAGCTGTCGTCGGTCCATTTTCTGCTGTTCATTTTAGTTCTTTCTTGTGTTTTCATCCTTCGTTCAGCATCTTCACACAATGTTCCACGTGCAGTGGGGTAGGGTACGCACCTCCGCGGTGAAACACCCATCTCATCGTCATCATTTATTGTTGTCTTTGTTGTGCCGTTCACTCCGACCACACCTTTTTTTTCTTTTTTGCTCACAGTGTAGCAGATGATACCAACAGACTTCGTAACAGCCATAATGTATACACGTTTGCTCTTTATTACAACCTCAACGATGTTAGTTCTCCTAACTGCTGTCAAGTTTTTAGTTGTTTATATCCTATACCCTTACCACGTGAGGTAACACACAAATCTTTGCTCCTCGTATTGTTATTTCTTGTTTGCCTTCTTTATCTGTTGTAGTCTCTTCTGCGGCGAGCCATTTCCCAAACCTGTGGTTGCGCGTGGCCTTGAACGTAGGCTTCGCCGCAACGCGTTCGTGCGGCGATGGAAGGCCCCTTTACAGATTCAGAATTTGGAACCCGAATGGAACCTTGAAGATGCCACTATTCATGCCCAAAAAATTGCTCAAAAGTTTTGTCCCAGCAGAGGCAAGATGCAATTAAAGAACGAATGCAAAGCGCTGCCAGCAGAATATGTAGCACGCGTTTTTCGTTCCAGAATACACAGGCTCTATGGGAGATGTTTTAGGTGAAGCCTGCTTTACGTTTTGTCCCTAATTCTTGGGCATGCTCCGCGCCTCGGATTTCATGTTATTATCCTCACATGCAGCTCAATTCGCCTGTGCTGTGCAGCATGAGCAAAAGCATATATTGTTTGTGGTCACATGGCACGGAACATAAATACAGTGAAACCTTCCTATGTTGGACACCCGCGGTGCAGCCGAAGCGTCTCCTACTTATAGAGGTGTCCGAGTTACAGAATATGACGGCAACAAAAAATGGAAGAGATCACAGCTGTGAGAAATGTCCCCCTTCTTCAATTTAAGGTCCTTAGTGGTACCTGGTGGTGGTGCCTGGTAGTGGTACCTCTACCCACTCTTCACTGATAATTATTACTGATTTTAGTATATTCAATTCCGTTCAGATTCTACTCAATGGTATTACCTCTGGAGCTTTTCGAGCAGCAAGGACTTGTCTCTGAAGCGTCAGCCTCATAACTTTGGTGCAGTGCTCGTTCAAAGGCTCTAGACAAACTGAAGACAAGTGCTCACATAAAGAATTACAATGTAGACTGACAGCACTTGTTGTTGGACTCTAAAAACAAAAGCAACAAAATGCTGAGACCAGTATAGGGGAAAAAGGGGGCAAAAGTCAAAGCCACTGGCTCATTTTGGGTCTTTTTGGTGCAAAGATGGGCCGATATTGAGGTAATTTGGCAAGGGTTTTGTCCGACTTTGCAGGGAAAACCCTATCCTACTTCCAAGATAGGGAGGTGTCCGACATCAGAATTTCGTCCTCATGTAGTTTCAATTGGAGCTTGCCCGTGCAATGAAATCGTGGGGAGTTGTCCGAGGTAGGGAGGTGTCAGACTTTGGAGGTTTTATTGTACTATAGAGCATTCTACATCATGTAATCTAACAGTTGTTCACGTTTGGATATTTTAACCATGTAATTTACCCTGCATGCACCATACCATGTCCAAACACGAACAACTGCTAGAGAGCAACATGTACTGTTTCCGTATAGCACTTATGGCTTGCGTCCTGTGATCGGAAACAGTGGTGTCTTTTTTCTGCTACAACCAGTAAACTACAGTAAAGATTTAGAAATACTGTGTCATACCATAAAGCACTATGGGAAATGGCAGTTTGAAAAACTGGAGAAGACTGTCATTAGAATGGGGGACATGTTCTACGGTGAAATTTTTTACAGTCTGTGCTGTACCACGTAATGCACTGCAGGCCTACCACAGTATGGTAACGCTCTGAATACTGATTTGCTCAAAAAAGGAATGTGGGCATTTCTTGTATTAACTTCCCCTTATGCAAGGTTGCAGAAAAAATGTTTTCAGCTAATGGGGAGGGAGATGACATCATTCTGGAGGCTCGTTGACCTACAATGTGTCGTGTGTGAAGGTCATTTTGAAAAGTGTAGGTGGTACAAGACTGTGTTCCCACATTCTTGGCAGTGTTGACTAATAACCATAATAAAGTAGAGGGTACATTTGCTGCTTCATATATTTGTGTCATGGCAAAGTATGTAGAGATACATCTGTCTCAACATGCAGGTGACAAAACTGCTTTTTATGCCTAAACTATGACAAATAGTTGTCTGTTCAGCACCACTAATCATGTGCCGGCCTGCATGACACATCTGTGACATTCCAAAGTGATTAACATGTCCCATAGATGTTTGCAATGCTGAAGATGACTGTGTACCTTCTATGGATTCTTGATTCAAGAAAACTACTGTGTGATTTGCTAACAGCGCCTGGCTGTACCTTCACAATTCTACATAAAAATATGTAAAGTTTGCCGAAGGAAACATCATGAAGGTCCATAGCGAAAAACCCTGAGACGAGGGATAGGAAGGGACATACACAATGTCTCAACACAGCGTGTTTATGTCCCTTCTTGTATCTCCTCTTCAGATCTCGCCATCATGGATACTATCACCAGCTCGCTTGCTGTTGAACCGTTCTTTCAACGATAAGGGTCACTTTCATTGACTGGATGGCAGCCAACATGCTGTCAATAAAAAGAATAATGGAAGGAGCTCAATATGATCCTTAGGCTGTGCGTGGTCATTGCTTTCTGACAAATGGTGACTTAGAATTTCAGGACAGTGCCTGCAGTGGTAGTATTCTTGTGTTCTCACCCTTGACGCCCATTGTGTGTCATCGGTCACCTATAATCTGCTAATATGCACATAGCTAAAACAAAGTATATTTGTATTTCTTTGAATACAGTTGGTACAGCACATTGTTTTTTACATGTTCTTTGGAAAATATAAATAAACAAATTCTCTACTCTGCAAGTCTCCTGTCAGCTCTACAGAGCAGCTTCGAATTTCACTAGAAGCCAAGTGTGAAACCTAGACCAAACTAGTGGTGAAGGTCCATATAGGTCATAGATAGATACTATTATTATTATTAGATCGTAGGTCAGGCTTAGGTCCTGGTTGGTAGCAACGCATTTGAACCTTATTAAAAACTGGTGCAGGAGGTGACCAACATAACTAAATACACCAACTGGCTCTCACAAATTTTGTGGTGTTATACTTTTGACACAATATTAATACGCTGCAGTGGTCTTTTCTCCTTTTAACCTAGAAATATTAGGTCTTCGGCATCACCAGCCTTAGTTGCTGAGCATGCAGTTATTTACGTTGAGCACTGCAGTTTCATATTTGTTTCTCTGGACAAGCAAGCCCGCTTCCCCATTTTGTAAGAGTCTTTCAGCTTTGACAGGGCATTTGTGGACAAGGAAAACATTTGGACTATTGCGTATTTTGCTATGAAGTGCACCGTACAAGGCAGAGGACACCATCAACCATTTCCACCAAAGTTATTGAATTTGTGATAAAGTACATATACCTTTTGTCACTGACTAATTTGGTGGCAAAGTTACTTGAGTGGCAGTTGTGCAACTTTAAGCACATGTTTAAAAAAAATAGGATATGGGAAGTGCTGACTGGTTGAATATGTGGAGTACCCAATATAATAATTGGGGGTTTACGTCGCGAGACAACTGAGTGTGGAATACACAGCACAGTGTAATGTTCCTTATTCTGGCAATGTTAGCGTGGTTCAAGAAGTGGGAAATGTTGCACTACCCTTAATAACATCTGTTGGGCCCAGCAATCAGGATACACATACCCTGATCTGGAGACACTATGCCTAACTCAAAAGCAATATAAGATCGACCTGTACGTGTTTATTTGTGAAACTATTATGAATGAAATATGGCCTGTGTGGTATAGAACAATGCGCACACTCAAGTAACATGCAAAAAATACGTATAAGGGCTCTCGACCTACATGCAGCGATGCGCTCTACGAGATAAACAACACACTACAAAACTACATCCAAAAAATTTTTTGCGGGGCAACTCTAATGAGCACTTTCATATAACCGACGAATGGTTCAACGAATGCAGTTCGAGTGGTCACGATACATTCCTACGTCGTTCATTGCAGTCGCGCTATGATGCTGCACAATATATGTATCTCGTGTAACAAGCCTGGCAGTCGCACGATCTGCTTGGGCAGAAATACGGCCTTCTTTCTTTGAAGGCCAGTCCTCTGCAGGTATATGCTCAAACGTTCACAAAGTCTCACGTTGTTGCTCAATCGCTCCCATTCCTGCACTTGTAGTAAAAGCAGCAAACGGGTTGTCGTGAATGGCAGCTGAACGGTTGAACTGCGAAGTTCTCGAGCACATAATCACAATTTCACGCCGAAAATGATGTTGAGGTGAGTTCGCGGTTCTTGTTTCCATCGTTCAATAGTTCTCGGGATTACCTCGGACGAAACGCTCATCGTAGCCGGCGGCCATAACTGGATTTCCTCGCAAACGGGAGAAGACGCCAGGGAAGTCAGAGAAAGCCTCAGCTTTCATCCAATCAGACGCACGATTCTCTATCTACGTAGATGGAGCAGGTTTATCCCATCTACGTCACAAAAATGGCTGCGCCCATGGCTTGTTTTGGTTTCTTTGATGAATTAATTTTCGTAATAGAAGACAAAATTGAGAAACGAAGGTGCGTTTCGGGGGCAGTTGGATGTGCTCGTTCTGAATACCACAACCGTTTCAACACATCGGGAAATCGGCGTAGCTGACCTTTAAACGTATTTCGATGACGCAGAATGGGTGCCGTGATTTAAAAAGCAAAAAAAAGCAAAAAATATAAAAGGTCATGTGCCACTAATAACAAGGAAGCCCAATGTGAAAGAAATATGTGGCAGTGTCATTTCCTGTCGAAGGAGAAACAGATACTATATATTGCTTGTCTTGCGAACTCCAGCATGTGCGATAGTCCTCCTGGCATCTGAATCGAAACGAAGGGTGAAGTACCTAAGTTTAATTCGATTTCATGTATTAGAAACACCTAAGTGACGAATTTCTCTGAGTATTAACTTCCAACCAAGATAATGTCCGTGTTTCTCACTCAGTTAGTTTAAAACTTCAAATCAAAACTTCAATCGAAAGTGAAGCACGCGCTGTACTATACTGTCATTTTTCTGTATCTTCGACGGAAATGCTCCGTGTAGTACCATCGAAGGGACCTTCGTCGGAGATTCACGGCAAAGAGATCACAATGAAACATCTAGCAAGCAGTATTTTATCGCACATTGAACCCTGTGAGTGGAGTTTCCATTAAAATCATTCAATCTAAATTTGTAACCCTATATATTTCCTGTTTTGTGTGTGTGTTTGTAGTACTTTTGTAATTCATTAAACATCACTGCTGGTTACGTTGATTTTGGTTCCTGCAAACAAACCAGAACAATAATTAATGGGCGCAGGCATTAGAATAAACTAATTATGTACTCCTGTATAGGTCTTCCGGTTGACGACCTCAGGACGTGCGTAAATGACCATCACTGGAAGATCCCATGACGACACACTCTGGACCTCCTCCGGACATCCCATCACTGGAGAGGACGCGATGACACTTTGACGACGTGCTGAGAATCGCGAGTGTTCTTGATACACAGCGCTTTTGGGACCACCAGAATGGCGGCCGCTGACCATACCTCTCTCAGGCGATCCCCTCTCCCACCGGGCATCCATCATTTCTGTTTAAAGGGACGGTCTCGCACCCCCTGCCCCTCTCATAAAGTGTACCATTCGATTGCCCTTTGTTGAAAATGGAATACTGCCAATTTACACGACAAAACACGCCACAGTTATTAAATAAACGAATTAAATTGATAAAGATTGCAGAGCATGGCGCGATCTGTGTTGGCAACAATAAGACCGGCCACGTCGCCCTGCGGGAAACTCCGTGATAGGATACAGAAATCGTCTGCTTTTGCGCGCGCTAGTGCATCGGCGTGAGCAGACGACTTTCAGAAGTTACTGGGCACCGCGGCAACTCTCGTACATTTTCTTTCAGTTCTCAGGTGAAAAATGCACACTCTAAGAAGTGACAAGCATGGTGGTTTAGAACAACTATGTTAATCCTCACAGACAAGTTAAAAGTCGCAGGACAACCCCACCCACAATCACAAGCCTGAAGTCGCTGGCCATCGGCGCGCGCGGTCGCATTACAGCTACGACCAAAAATATATTACGCGCGCTTCCATTACACTCTCTGTTGCACACTGATCATGCTTCGAAATGAAGTGTCGCTGACGACGTACATGGGGAAGGAGTGCGTGTTTATTTAAAAACAGCATTAAATACTCGCGGAAAGAAAACACGTGACTTAGCTTCCACGTATCCGATTATGCGCCACATTATCGGAGACCCCACACTCAATGCTCGGACTACATTCTCCGCTCGCGGAGGTATATGCCTGGGTGTACCCATTTCGAGAGCGAAGGAGATGACTCAACCCAAGGTGCTTCTGCAAGTTACAATTGCCATGACAACGACGACGCACCCGCAGGCCGACGTCATACGTGACGTATGCACGAGAGAAGCGAACGTTTCGTCGTCTGCTATTACGGCACGTTTCCACAAATTCCTCGAAAACGACTTGGTTATTCCGAATGAAACTTTGACGGTTGTATGTGTACAGTACTCGTGAAGCTAGTCTTGGCTAAGTTTTGGAATCGTCCCGGCTGTCGAGACCGTCCCCGTAAGCCGCGTTTACATGAACCCTACGAAGGCGGGTCGAGTAGGGCTGTCGGGTTCAATTCGCTCATGTAAACGCTGCTGCGTCGTGTTGACCACGCGTCCCGTCGAGTCATCTCGACATAAGGAAAAGGTTGACTCTGCTCAACGCGCTCGTGCTACGCTCCGCGCCGCTACGACCGTCCCCGGCTGGAGCGAGTTCGTGTGAACAGCGTCGGGTCTGTTTCGACTTGACCCGCTAGCCAACTCGACCCGCTCCTCTCGAGTTTATGTAAACACGGCTATAAGACCAGTGACGCGGTGACGGCTGACCCTGGGACGGTGCCGGTAGGACTGGCTGGAAGCCGGGGCACATCGTCGTCGTCCACGGACCGCCACAACCGTATCGATCGTGATGATTCCCGTGTTTGGACATTGAAGCATTCATTTCTTTCACTCCTGCCTCTTCATCAAGATCCTGTCTAAATGATTCTTACACGTTTAGCAGACATGCGAGGTGTTGTTGAAGAACTAGCATATTCCATGTTTGGACGTTTTCATCACTGCTTATACTGTACCTGTTACATTTTTGCTCACTCATACACACATTCATACGACGGGATCGACGCAAGCGGCAACTGTTGAACAGGAGAGAACTGATGTTCTGAGGCTGGAACAACATAGAAAGGACAAATACATACAAAGCCTCAAATTGCCGTTAATTTCTTAGGCAATTTGAGGCTTTGTATGTATTTGTCCTTTCTATGTTGTTCCAGCCTCAGAACATCACTTCTCTCTCGCCGGGCATTCTTTGCATGATATTTTGTAGACGACGCCACGTTGATCGTCCGGTGTTGTCTTATCTTTTGGGTGGCTGCTGAGCAGATTCCTGAGTGTGAGTTGAAGCTTGAAAGCAGTTTTTTTTTGTTTACTTGATGTAGTGCCCGCCGTATCTGTTCTGAGACACCCCTTATGTAGGGAATGGTGGGAATGGTGACGTGTGTCGATGTTTCCGAGGTCTCTTCCGCTCTGTGCCTAGTACGTTCTATCCGTCCATAAGTGTCATGAACAACTTGTTGAGGGTATCCTCTTCTCTGCAGGTTTCTGTTAGCGCCACGTATTGCTTCCAGTCTCGCTGTAGGATCCGATGTAATCCTTATGGAACGAGATAACAGGGATCGTACCACTGCCTGCTTGTGCTCTAGAGGATGTCCCGAGTTGTAGTGCAGAACCAGTGTCACATGTTTGTTGTACTACACTGTGTTACTTTCTATTGTCGTGATATTGAGTTCATTCATTTTCCGTGGAGCGAGGGGTGCCGCATATGACTTCGACAATTTTTCACGTTTGGGTAGTGTTCAATCAGATCAATGTTCAGAACCGTCTCACTGGCTGAAGAGACATCGGTTGGTATGGATGCTACCGCCATGTCGTGCCGTCTTGTGCTCGGACTGGGGAAACTATCTTTCGGTTTCTTTATTGTAACTGCTTGTGGAAGAAGGCTGCTTCGAGACGACAAGGCACACAATAGTGTGACCATTTCTCTCACAGCAAATCATTTTACATCGTTTCTAAGCACACGCCTGTCCCATGGCGCACTCCTTTTTTTACAGTATGAAATGTGGGTGTTTTCTGAAACACCCTTTAATTAGGTGCATTCCTCATAAAACATTCTTAAAGTTGGTGTTCATAAACAAGAACATCCATAAAAGGGGAGTATTCTATTGAAAAAACCCCTTAGGATGAAGTGTTTTCTGTCAGATACTCCCTGTCGCATAGCTAATGTTATGCTAGCTATAGATGTGCAAACGAACGTTCTTGCTTGTATGGCAAGACCCAACCTGAACACGGCACAGTTCCAGCCGTGGTTGCAACGCACAACCTATACCGGAGCACAACGCGTCACACGCACTCCTCGTTGGCCATGCAACACTGTGGGACCAGCGTAAGCGAATAGGTGAAGACCACAGCATCGTAACGGCGTCCGTGCCCGTGAAATGGGCTGCGAGACGATGCTGCGATCTTCAGATGATGCACCGACCACCCTTGCTAAGCTATATCGGCGTGCCGGATGGATCATATACTAAAGTACAATTTGTCGGGACACGTTCATTAGGTGTAGTGGAGCAGAACACGTAACGGTGACGGGAATGCGTCTTTGCACTTAACGAGTCAAAGATACCAGCTAAATTCCTGACATCCCTCCCTGTCAAATATTGTGTTTTTAACTCAAGGTTTCATGTCTAATGTGATTGCCCGCTGAACGGAGCTGTCAAACCAATATAATTTATCTTTCACGAATTAAAACACTATTTTCAACACCATATTCCCAGTTCAAATGTGGTGTAAAAAATGTGTATACGACGTAAACACCTTTTCCAACACTTCATTTACACTCTTCATGATCGACATGAAATAAAATGTGGTCGATGTTATACATTTAGTAATGCTCTTTTTACACCTTTTGCTCCAGTCTGCGGGATAGAAAAGGGTGTTTTTATAAGAATACACCTGTTCTGAGCGAATAGAGGTGTAAACTGATTTACTGTGCTGTGAGGCGCCACACGAGTGTCTAAAACGGCGGTCATAGAACGCGTTATATGTGTGTCCTGCTGAGCATGAGAGTACAGGCATCGTGCACCATCTTGGCCAAGCTCTGGCGTCCACTGCCCCTCTCAGCTGGGTATATAGTTTCATTTATAGTCGAATGATGCCCGCCGGTCACATTTTTATTTCTCTCGAAAAAAATATGTGTTATCCCACTCACAAAGAGACGCAAAAAGTGCCTGACCGCAGGTCTCTGCGATATTTTCTTCTCCGTCCACGGCGCTGCGAAGCAACCGGCGCGATTCCGCGACTTAACTTTTTTCCAACTTTGTGACCTTGTATATCTTGAACGAGATGTCCCATTTGAACGAAGTTTTTTTGCTGACAGAGTGGATGGTGCACGTTCCACCGTGGGCTATTAAATTTATATGGTCAGGAGAAATGTACACGAAAAAAAATCCCGAAAACACAACAGAGTCTTTTTACCGCACGTTTGGAAGGTCATGGCCGAGGCCCTCAATCTCAGACTGTGATGTTCTTTGCGTGAGCAGAAAGATCACTCTTTGTTCTTTCGTTTGACGTTAAACACATTGCTTTATCATGAGCCATTATCCCGTAACAATACCGTGAACACGGAAAGGTAGGGGAATATTCTCATTTTTGCGGCAGTTTTTACCCCAAAAGGACATCTTCCAATTGTCCGATATTTTGTACTAACATAGCTGAGAGATAGCTCTTTCATGATATGCAATAAAATGTTTGCTTATTTTGGTCCCACAGGGCGTGCTTCTCTTTTTTTTTTTTTTTCCGCACGCCTAATCGGCAGCGCTCGCAGGGGTCAAACACGCGTACAAAGAGTCGAATTCAATCCCACCCCCTGTCTTTTTTTTTTTTTTTTTTTTTGCTTTCGGTGAGGGTGCCGTCATGGTGAAGGCCGACTATAGTAATATGCACAGATCACTGTGATGTCCGCAGACAAGCAAAAGTTCGTTGCTTAGGCTTTCCCACCAGGTTAATCCCTTCAAGGTTACGTGCTTGAAGGAAATCGGACGTGGGAATGCGATTTGCAAATACTCCGGCTTTGCCGAACCGAAGCGCGAGACGTCTGTTTCTTCTTCTTCATCTTCTACGGGTGCCTCAGTGGGCCAATATTTTGCTCTGTTATGCTCCTGTTCACAGTCTGCACAATTTCGGTGGGGGTCAGTGAAGTCAGCGTCGTCAGGGCTTGAAGTCGGAGGATCTTGTTCACCTGAAGGCCCTGCCTCAGCAACCTGCAGTCGAAACATTGCAGTTCACACATATTTCGTCCGTGTCGTGGACATGGACTGCCACCGAAGGCCCAAGAGGCTGAATATGGTATTCAAGAGCCCTGATCCTATCAACGACACCGGCCTGAAGTTCTTGTTCCAGGGTATTTTTTTCGTTTGTCGATCAGTGTAGTCCGTGCAGTATAGTCGACTTCTGGTGTGGCTACGGCGGGCCATGGGGAGCGCAGAAGTACACGCTACACCGACGACAAAACGAAATCCATAAGTAACATCGACGAAAGCAAGGCCCTTGTCATAAAATGTGGACAGCGGCGGGAACCCCGTAGACGCCTAAAGACCGTCTTTTCCCACGCAGCGTCCCGACTTTCTCACCCATTGGAAGGCTAACTCCTTCAAATAATATTTCTAAAAGGGGTTCACCTTCAAGAAATAAGGGACCGGACATGTGCTATCATTCCCAGAAAGGCCAGGTGACCAGTCCTTGGGCGATCTGTCGTCATCGTGGCATATCACCTGAGTGTTTCAAATTCCGTCTTTGTTCACAAGTAGGAGAAACCAGCAAATAACAAAACAAAATTACAAGAGAATAGACGTCTCGCGCTTCGGTTCGGCAAAGCCGGAGTATTTACAAATGCCATGTTCCCATGTCCAATTTCCTTCAAGCACGTAACCTGGAAGGGATGATTGTATCTCATTATGGCCGAAGTCTCATTACGGCCGATGTCCCAATACGGCCGAAAGTTTCAATACGGCCGATAATCCTTTAATCCCCAAGCGTTTCATTACGGCCAAAGTCTCAATACGGCCGAAGGCAGTCTCATTACGCCCGAAGACGTCTCATAACGGCCAAATGTCAAAATGTGTATTGTAACCTGCATTGATATGCAATGTCGCAGCCAGGTATGGATATATATTCAGCAGGGTATAAGCCATGCACTGTGCCCTTAGGGCCCTTATCATATTTATTATTGCCTTAATATATTGCGAGACAAACGGTATGTTATCATACCACAGCACAATGCAGCATATTGTGTAATGTGTACTCCCACAAGGTAGTGTTGATGTTGCTGTGAAGCAGGCTACTATGTGGAGTTAGCTACTTGTAGAGAGCTAGATGAATACTGGCTTTGTTGTGACGCTTTTGGAGCCATCCTACAGTCACTGGCCAAGACGGAACACCTATCTCAGTCGATGTCAATTTATTTCCATTCGCCTTACAATGGTACAATTCTTGCTTCTGGAATGAGTAAACCTGCAAGAAGCGAAGAGCAACCATGAATAGGCTAGAATATTAAGAAAAAAAACGAGCATTTGTCTCTACATGGCTGGTATTAATGTGCACAAGCTGCACACGTGTTGATATGTGTCTGTTATTTCATACAAGGTTAACATAAATCTTCATCTAGACAAAAGAATGACAAGCCTTAAAAATGTGACTTCCAGGTAAACACAGAGCATGACCATGATATGAATTTAGGTTCATTAGTTCATTCCCTTAATGGAAACACGTGAATATCAAACAGTGATACATTACAATTCATGAAATGATGCATGCATAACTTTTCATTTCTGGTTTCTTTTTTATAAAAGTAGTGCACGGATTAACATTCGTGCACTACTTGCTGTGAAGTGAGAAATTTTGTAGTAGTGCACGAATTAACATTCGCGCTTCACAGCAGAACCTTATGATGATCTTAACAGCTCACCTCTTCGGCCAGGACTCCCTGGGCAGCAACATCCTATTAGCCATGTTGTTGTTTCTCTTTTTCGGACCCAGGCGAAAATATTTTGAACTGGTACCAGTTGAACTGTGTTATTGAACAGGGACCAGTTCAACCGGTCCCAGATCAACTGGTACCAGTTGGGACAACTGGTCCCTGTTCGATAACACAGCTCACCCAGTCCCAGTTGAACTGGTGCAGTTGCAACTGGGACTGGGCGAACTGTGTTATCGAACAGGGACCAGTTCGATCAACTGGTACCAGTTGGCCCAACTGGTTTCTAACCAGTCGCAGTCTCGACTGGAACTGGTTGCAAACCTCATTGTTGAGCTGGGACCGGTTGAAGTGCCTTCACTTAGAGCGGCCTGTTCGGACAGAGGTTAGCTTGTATGTAACCGGTGCCCCTTTGCAGGATCGCTGTTCCCAGCAACGGCAGATCCAAAGAACTGCAATGCAAAATTTTATTTTATTTGTAGTCAAACATTACACATATTTTAATGTACATGTAGCATAACTATAATGTAATTAAATTATAGCAGTAGATGAACTACAGAGTTACATGGAATAGATAATACTTCATGGTTGATTGGTCCCTTGCTTGACTCCCTTGTGGACATCTTGAATCATTCAACAAAGTATTTGAGATGTTCTTAATAGCACACAATGGATCGATATTTTCCTTTGAGCCCCAGCAGCTTAAGGTTTCTGGAAAGTTGAAAAGGCACAAGTGAATATGCATTCAATTACAACATGTAATTGTAGTGTGTGCCTGGACAGTCATACAATTTGAGCGGTCGTCGCCCCGGAAAGTACGCGAATCTCTCAACATTTTCGTTGTGCAGTAGTTGGACCTTTCAACTAAGAGGTTCGCAGGCTTTCGGGGGCAATGAGTACTGCTCTGGCGCACTACGCTAGTTCGACAACATCCGTGGTGTGAAGGATCTAAAACACGAGAATGAACGAATAAAAAAAACAAACACAGAAACATGAATGAAAAATGTTGCTGGTAGCGTTAACATAAACCGGATGTTACTCGTACAACGGCATGCACTTGCAGGTGCTACGAATGTGACGCGGAACAAAGAGAAGAGGTTCTATGGAAGTAATATTTCTAAATGGTGCACAACGGAAAAGCACTTAAGCATATAGTACTCACGATATAAAGCGGTCTCCACAGTTGTAGTCAAGCCGTAATCCTATAACACCCACCCGCCGGCCGCTGGCGCTCATTGTACTGTCGCACTGTCGTAACTTGAAGACAAATCCTTTAGATTATAAAACCAACGCCTATGTCACATATCACGCTAAGAACATAACTGGCAAAAATCGCTGTACAAGCACGCTGCTAAGCAAGCGACCGTTGCACATTAAACGCATCATTCATCGCGGGAGCAGGAACGCACAAAATACAAATATATAAGAGTTCCAAAGTAACTTTCGTTAACAGGAACTTTACCAACAATTTAAATATGATTATTTCTATTAATAAAGTTACTTTCTGATCGTTTTTATAACTTCGTCTTGCAATCTTCATATTAACCTGTCCTGGCACTGAAACCGAAACTTCCCCCAAATATGTAAACTGGTCCAGTTCGAACTGGCACCACCTCACTTCCAGTTGCTACCAGTCCAGCTTGAACTGGTACCAGTTCACTTTCCAGTTGCCCCCAGCCCAGCTTGAACTGGTTGCACACAGTGCCCACTTGCCACCAGACCAGCTTGAACTGGTACCAGTTCACTTTCCAGTTACCGCCAGCCCAGCTTGAACTAGGTACCTGTTCACTTCCCAGTTGTTACCAGTTCAGCTTGAACTGGTACCACTAAGTGCCCAGTTGCCACCAGCCCAGCTTGAACTGGTACCAGTTTACTTTTCAGTTGCCACCAGTTTGGTACCAGTTGGTTTCAGTTGACCACCAGTTGGTGCGAACTGGGAACGAGCTGGTACCAGTTGACTTCCCAGCTCAAATTTTCGCCTGGGGAATCCTCCGTGCAGCCACATACCATGCCTGGAATGGAAAACCAGCTATAAATAACAATGTATTTGAATGACTTCCTCTTGAAGTATTTATTCTAATCAGATATGCTTTTGTGCCTAGTATGGTGCGCGAAGGCACATAAGTACAACATTTGCAGACGTTCGACGTAAGCAGTTCAAGGAGATCAATTCAAGTACGCCGACTTGCGCTTTTATTTTTGAACAAATACGACGACAAATTTTAACAAATTAATTATGGCTCACAATGATACGAGTAAATGCTGCTGTACGGTGATGCATTATCGGTATCTTATCATCTTCGAATACATTTGTTGTTCCTAAACGCGCAACCAACTAGAAACGGCGCAAACCTACGAACAGATACCGAGTTACATCTATTACAGGCACTTCGGCTGTTTTGATTCATTTAAATTACTCCTATGAGAATGCAACTATGTGTGGACAGCACACTACTAAGCCAGACAATCTACGAAAGCATTACTCACCAGAATTCCTGCTTGACTTGGTATTGGTCAACACTGCGCGATATACGTTGGGGCTGTGGCGATTCATTCAACTCGATTTTCACCGGAACAACAGGCGCTGCTCGAAAGACAACGCCGGAAAATAGAGAGCCGCTATAAAGTCCGCTAATTTGCACATTACAGCACTACAAATCGATATATGAACACGTCGTAAACAGCAACCGCTCGCTCACACAAGAAACGAGGTACCCAACGTTGCTAGACACCATCCGAACTCCGAAGTGAGAGTAGCAAAACAACAAGATATCAAAACACGAAAGGAAGAGTATTGATACCCCCTCCTTCTATAGCATGCAAAACGTGATTTACGCTGAGATGAACATATATGTTCATGACGCGAGTAATTTTCACTTTTCACTGATCCAAAGGAGGTCATGTGGGATTGCTTGACGCTTGCGAAATTAACAGCAATAAAAATGGAGAAACGAAATTTGTGAATCGTGCATTTGCTCTTCGTGGTAGCTGCCAGAAAATCGAATCAAACTTATGGGACACTGGATTACAGGTATGTTGGCACCTTTTTCATTCCTGCACCTGATTTACGTGGATACATGGGTACGGTGTCTCGCGATGCTGGGGAAATATTTGCATGGGGAAGTGTGCATGTTTCTAGACCTTTTATATTTGATCGCGTAATCAAAATATCGGCACCTCGCGTGTTGTAGCTTGCATGTGACCAACCAAGAGCTGTTCCCCTACTAGCGCTTACTGCAAACGACAAAACCAAACATGTGGGAAGGTATATTTTTGATTGCTCATATATAACCAGAAAATGTACCGTTTTCAGGTTGCTATCACTGCTCCATGTGCCCGCAATTGTCCAGCGTGTATAATTAAGCTAACGACGTCGCCCACCAAGGCGGAAGTGTTTTGCGCACACGCGTTTCTGCGTGAAGCCTGCAGGTAACATTTGCTGCTTACCATTCTGATATATTGATTCTGACTTTACACACTCTAGCTTAGAGTAATTCCGAATGCCCAGGGTGACACACGCTTACAACATTGTGACATCAGTGCAGTGGCATAAGCACTAGTGTAGTGCCCCTCAAAGAGGAACGAGGGGGACTCTTCCACCCCATGTAAAGCCTCATAAAACACCTTCTGATATATTTTTCTGACTCTGCAACTGCATCATGATGACATAATTGTCATTGTTTACTGTAGTTCCTTGAATATGTTTTGAATATATATAAAAAAAAGTCTGGTTGACAACATATGTCTTATGATCAGCATCAAACAAGAGCATATGTCGTTTTGTTCAGCACCTTATGTACTTTTTTAAATTTCAGGTGGACGTACATTGTAGAAGGCAGCTAGTGGGGGAAAAGATCATGGTCATAGGTCATGTGGAGTAACCTTTTCAGAACACACACAGACAGTTTGCTGCAGAACCAATGAGTAGAATGTTGCTCGAATACTGAGAGAAAATGGCGGAACAGACACATATGGGAATAAGAACATTTTTCACGAGAGATGCATGCAACAGTATTGTATGCATGAACCATTGCGTGTGACACAAGCCATGGGGGCACACCGCCTCGGGCACACTTGGGGAAGCATAAAAAACAGCGATGGCTAATATGGTGGATGCTTCTTTTTTCTTTTTGGCCGTAATGAAACATCTTCGGCCGAAATGAGACTACCATCGGCCGTATTGAGACTTCGGCCGTAATGAGACAATTGGGGATTAAAGGATTTTCGGCCGTAATGAGACTTTCGGCCTTATTGAGACTTCGGCCGTAATGAGATGTTACCGGAAGGGATTAACCGGTTGGGAAAGCATAAGCAACGAACTTTTGCTTGTCTGCGGACATCACAGTGACCTGTGCATATTACTATAGTCGGCCTTCGGCATGACGGCACCCCCACCGAAAGAAAAAAAGGAAAAACACAGGGAGTGGGGTAGAAGTCCACTCTTTGTACGCGTGTCTGACCCCTGCGAGCGCTGCCCAATAGGGGTGCGGAAAAAAATTGCGCGCCCTGTGGGACCAAAATAAGCAAACATTTTATTGCATATCGTGAAAGAGCTATGTCTCAGCTATGTTAATACAAAATATTGGAAAATTTCAACATGTCCTTTTTGAGTAAAAACTGACGCGAAAATGAGAATTTTCCCCTACCCTTCTGTGTTCACGGCATTGTTACGGGATAATGGCTGAAGATAAAGCAACGTGTTTAACGTCAAACGAAAGAGCAAAGAATGATCTTTCTGCTCACGCAAAGAACATCACAGTCTGAGATTGAGGGCCTCGGCCATGACTTTCCAAACGTGCGGTAAAAAGACTCTGTTGTGTTTTCGGGATTTTTTTTCGTGTACTTTTCCCTTGACCATATTAGTTTAATAGCCCACGGTGGAACGCGCACCATCCACTCTGTCAGCAAAATAAATTTCGTTCAAATGGGACATCTCGTTCAAGAGATACAAGGTCGCAAAGATAGAAAAAATTTAAGCCGCGAAATCGCACCGGTTGCTTCGAAGCGCCGTGGACGGAGACGAAAATATCGCAGACACCTGCGGTCAGGCACCTTTTGCATCTCCTTGTGGGTGGGATAACATATATTTTGTCGAGAGAAATAAGAAATGTGATCGGCGGGCATCATTCGATTATAAATGAAACTACCCAGTTGCTTTGCGGCATCTAACACTCAATAATAATAATAAAACCGCCGCCAGAACAGGAATCGAACCTGAGAACTACAGACTCGAAAACATGCGTTCGAACCGCCTACTTAGCAAGTCGCTCCCTAAACTGACATTATGAATCGAGTTGGGACTTTCCGATATACCATGCGGATACTAATGCCATCCGTTTGATGTGCCGCTAGTCAGTACGGTTTCATTGTGGTGGCGACGCAAGGCACCGTCATGTTTTACGGCGCTCCAGGAGAGAGGGTGACAGAGAGGGCGCAGAAATGTAGAACAGATTAAATGGAACATAGGCATACACCTTGTTGAGCGTGGTTTAAAGAACCGTGCGCCGGAGCCGATCAACAGTCATCGCGGAGTGAAATTAACCTCTCCCTTCATGCGTCTGATTAACGTGCTGACTTAAAAGCCTAATGCTGCGCAGCGCTCATTAAAAAATACGTCTTTTTATGGGAAAATCTTCCAAACAGGCGAGTTTCGGCCGTCAGAAAAGCACAAACCGAAACTGCCTCAGTTCTGTGTGAAACAACAATGCACACCAATTTACTTTATCTTTGATTCGTGAGAATGTATTTCATGTGTACTTACTCCATATGAATAAGTCGTCCCAGATCCAGCAGTTTCCAGCAGGGTCAGCTACACAATCATGCAATCGATGTCCATGTGTCCACAGAAAGCAGGAAAGCAGGGAGAAGGGTAGTCGGGGGAAACCGAAACTCCCGAATGAGCACAAGCTCCCATGATGCAGCGCGCGATTGCGTACGCGGCGCCACCGCACGGGAGACATTGGCATTTTCTGAAATCGCCTGTCTTGGATTACTTTCAAACCTCCTGGGGACGACCTCAGCGAACAGCCACTGTGGACTCCAGCATAGATTTTCTTTGCAATCTTCCAAACATTCCTACTTGGAGGAGGATCTGGCATCGTTTGAAATAGCACCATGTCTGTGACTACCTTAAAGGCTTCCACTATCACTGGATCGGATCCCTCTGTCAAACTGCAGTCCATCATTTCTTTCCATGTTGCATGAGGCTTTCCACATAGATCTTGCACTTGAAAATCGAGGTATTCGATAGTCGTGCATCCTTCAGGCACATCCGAAGTCTGGGAGCAGTCCATATTGAATCAGTCAATCGAGAAGATTATTTCCCGGTACCGACATCGAGCTGTCACCGGAGTGACTCAAGTACTGAAGCTCGCTATTCCTGACTCGTCTTTTTATAATCTTTTCTACGGTTGGAATCTGTCGCACTCGTACAAGTTCGCTCTCATAGAAACCATCAATGATATCCTCATTGTTCAGGTCACGTAATACGTAGGTATTGGGATAACCCAGTTTGGTAGCATGCACAACAAACAATTCTGTTGTTGCAGAACTTAAGTACTTCTTTACCAACTGGTGTCTGTATTTCGCAATTCGTACGATGTCTCCAACATTGTAGCATCCCTGCTGGAAATAGTCGGCATGATCTCATTGACTTCTGCCCGCAATTTTAATGAGATTCAATGAGAAATCAGACTGCGAATTCGTTCAACGTGTAAAAGCTGACTATTTCTCATTGACTGAAGTCGAAGTTAAGCAGGGAAGCTGCCTTCGCGAAACCGGGCTCTGCCTTGTTGTGTGGCGAAGACCACGTCACGAAGCAAGGAACCAATTGAACGAAATGGTTTATAAACCATTTCGTTCAATTGGTTCCTTGCTTACTGACGACCATTATAATGGTCGTCAGTGAGAAACTCTGACTTCCAATTGATTTAATGAGATGTTGTGCATTACAGTCTGCACCAATAGAAGGAATGAGGAATTGGTCTAATGTGTACCAATGAGAAACTGCTTTCCACTTGATTTAGTGGGATCCAACATGTTGCATGGCCGCCAATACAATAAGTGAGAAGCCAGTTGCTGAAGGAACGAGCGTAATGGTGACGAATAGTACATCATCACTCTCAAATTAAGTAATAATATAATTAGGAAGAACGCCGTACGTCCGTGTAGAACATGAACTAATTCGAGGAACGCGTCCGATTCAAACAAATGAAGCTCCAGAATACGCACCGTATCGACATATATTGCAGGCGAAAATTGAACGACAATCAGACATAGTATAAATTAATGAAGCAAATGAAAATTTATTCCGAACAAATCAACTGCGCCAGCCGTTCGCCGATGTGGCCGCTCGCAGAGGCAGAGTCCGAAGCGGGCGCGTTGTAACACGTTTCCGTGCCGCACCGCATAGTGGCTCGTCCGCGTTGAAAATAGTTCGCTACGTTATTTCAAATGTTCGTGAACATATACTCAAAAGCACATGTGCCGCGGTAAGTTCATACGCACCTATTACCTTAAGCTATTGTTTCTGCATTCGTATAACATTCCAGTGCACGGGAGTCCAAGCGTTTCCTCAAATCTTCAACGGATTAGTCAGTCTGTTACGGAATGCCGAGGTGTTTGGATGCGCGCCTTGTCCCGCCGTGGCTCACAAGCAGTTGACGTATTTCGGGCATCATTTTGAGGATTTTTCCCCTTTGTAAGGTATGTAATCGATGTTAGAAACATGCCCGTTCTTTCTACATAGTCTCACATGTTTTATGCCTGTTCGTAGGCATTACAACCGGTGATGGGAGGAGAGCGAAATGTGCAGTCGGTGTTACCTCCCGCGCTGTGAGCAACGGTATGTAATATATTTGACTCACACTGACATGCTGCTGTTCTTGTATCTTTTAAAAAGTGTGTTTCTCGAAGGTTAGGCTGGCATAGGCATTTGTCAGCAGGTGGCCAGAACGGAATCTTACCGAAGTTGGATGGGATTAGTTTTCACGCATGAAACGCAAGCTGGACAGGACATCGCGAATCACCTACGAAGCACAGAAGACCATGATGGTTGAGTGCTTCAAGACCTTCTGTTTTGTTCGTCGACGCTGTACGGACGTTGGGGACACATCACTATGAAGTTACTGATTGTGGATTTATTTTGGGCGTGTTGGTGATGGACAGTATGCTTTCAAAACATGTAAGTTCTGAATGGAGTTTTTACTATTGTTGTTCACTGTCTTGCTAGCGTTTTTTAACTGATTGGTGAATATTCACACTTTTGAACATTTGAAACATTTGAAATAACTTTCACCTTTATATGTCCCACTTGTAATATTTTACTATCTACTGTATTGTGATGTATGAAGAAATAAATGTGCACGCAGAAACGGCATCCGTAACTCCTTTCGTGTAACTCCTTTCGACAGCAAAAACATGCGTTCTGCTCATTCGATGCAGCAGAATCGAATGTTATTACACATTGAAAAGGTGAATCGTCAATGAGAATTTCCATGTGACTTTAATGGGGAAAATCTGGGCTACAGCACATTGGCCAATGGTAAACTAGACTGGCCTCCAATGGGTGTGATTAAGCGTGGTTCCACTTCATCCCCATTGACATTTACAGTGATTTCTCTTTGAAACCCACTAAATTCCAGTAGTTTTCAATATGGTATTTGTCCAAAATTGTCGATTCGGAATGGGAAATTTTGGCTCCTTTCAATGAGAATTGTAAATGTGATATCCACTTAAACCGAATGAGATTTCTGGGCTATTTTGAATTGGACTATTTCCAGCAGGGATGGTTTCTTTTGTGGTCCAGCTGGGGTGGGATAGAGTCTCGCTCGAAAAATGCGTTCATTTCCTTCGTTTACATCCACGGGTCTAGCAGAAAGAGATCTATGTATTCGATTGTTGTATGCTTTTACTACGAGAGGTAGGATGTCTACATATCGTTTGTGGCCCTGATATGTAAAGATACGATATAGAGTAGACATCATAGTCCTTTGAATTCTCTCGCTGTTAGCGGCTTTATACTGAGAATGCGAGTTGTACCAATGAATACCCCTTTTATTTAAAAACTTTTGCACTAAACTGTGGACGAACTCGCCCCGCGATCGGTATGCAGAAGATGGGGTGTTCCGATTCGTCTAAAGGGCAAGCTTTAAAGCACGTACTATCTCAGGTGGTCTTTTATTATGAATGGGTACAACTGCAAGAAGGCGAGAAAAAACGTCTGTGCAGAATAGCAAATAGCGAAAGCCACTGTTATGATGTTTAAGTTTCTGTACATCCTTCAGGTCGCTTTGGAAGGTTTCCTTCACACCAAGGGCTACTACTTTACAGAACATCGAAGGCCTCTTGAACTCTTTGTGCGGACTATAAGGATCACTCGTCTCCAAAAACTTGACAACTTCGCTCTTCTTTACACCAATGCCTTGCGCAAGTCTCTGTATTCCACCAAAACTAGCAACATGTTGTGGATCGTAGTAGGCAGCTATCAACACTTTCGCTTCCTGCCGTCAAGAGCATCGAGAGTCAGATATGCATTAATCTTAGCCGAAACGTCACCTCTCATCCAAGCAGGTTGCTTGCTTATTGTGAAGTTCGTACTGGCAACAACTCCACAATAGAGGATTGGGGAATCACTCTGCCGTGACAGATAACTCTTCCACTCTAGTCGTACGCTAGTACAGTTGTTATTAGTTGAAGCATTGCCAATAGGTGCTATGCAAAATTACTCTGCGTCTGGCAACAACGAGCGCCGAGATTTAGTCAGCCATCTTTGTGTTGTCGACCCAAACGTCCCGGTAAACGTGCTTCTATCGCAGTCTATCGGCTCTACGATGACTGCTCGACTGCGTTTTCCATCTTTTGGCCATGACATGTGGAAAAACGACTTGGAAGTTCTACCCTGTCTGTCAGATGATACGCTGGGAGGCTTGTGCGCGCTGGCAGAGCCGTCTGTCCGGCAACAGAAGAAATCTTACGTCTTCACCGTCGAAGCGTACGCCCAATCTTCGTCGATATTTACAAACGCGTGCGACATCAGGTACGTAACGTTTTTTCCTCTTCTGAAGTTAAGCGTTCGTAGATCATGACGACGCGGGAATATTTGAGACCAGAGCCTGCATTTCGCACGGTTTAGCAAATATGCGTATAACTGCTGCTACTTGCTTGTCGTAGGCGCACATTAAGCCTGTGGAATGGTTCCATATTTTCGTTTCCAATGCAATATGTGTGAAGCGTCTCGATTAAGGAGGGGCACGTCCCGCTTTGCTACCACTATTTTCAACAGAGTAGGCGCGGTTTGCAAATTCCTGTGTGTGAGGTATCCGCCCAACGTGAAAATTTACTCGCTCACTTGTTCACGTTTGATATCACTTTTGCGTAACGGGAGAGCTACTTCTGTCAACATTTTGAGCAGCAGGTATGATAAGCCTAATCGTCTCGTTCCTTTGACGTGGACGAAATGGTTCCGGGACATTTCATCGAACATCGTTTCGTCGAAAAATGGACGTTTCATTGAACGCCGATTCATTGAGACTTTGACATTGAGACATTACATCTGCTCTCTTACAGTCGTGGCATCATATATGCTCGGGCAACTTGCTACAGGAGCCAGAGGAAAACTGGACCGGAGTATAAAGTACAGCTAAAATTTGAAAGCTGTTCAGTAACCCATGCATACTGTGACTGCGCTATTGGAAAGGAGAGCCCATGCAGTCATGTCCTTGCGGCAGTACGACTGCTTATTTTGTTGAAGAAGAAAGGGTACAAGGAGGCACCACCGGAGCTATCATGTACCGAGCTACCTCAACAGTGGAGGCGTCCTCGTCGTCAAAATATTGGACCGATGAGGGTACAGGACGTAGATTGGAGGAGCCCCCGTGAAGGTGGTGTACTTCTGCCAATGCCGGTGCGGCTGTTCGATGCTCAGGCCAGGAGTATGGACCAACAGCACAAGCTGGAGTCTTTCCAGCAGTTGAGTGAACGTCAAGCTGGCCTTGGGAACCATGACTTCGCTGCTGTGCTGCGGGCTGCAAGGAGTCCTTTTGCCAACACAAAGCTTGGAGTGGCGCCTCCTTCCTCACCATTGACCTACCAGCAGGCAAGCCTGCCTGCAAACTTTAAGATGTGGATCGCTGCTGACATCTCGGCAGGGTCCAGTATGGTCAGCTCTGTGCCGGAACTGCCACTCTTCTGCGGAGCAACACAGTATGTCTTCCCGGACGGGCTCGCCACAGAAGAACAAAGAATACTGATGGTAAGTGTATGACTTTGTTCATACCCTTACATGTATCTTTGCATATCACGTGTGTGCTTACATTGTTGGACATTGTGCAGATAACAACAAACACAATGCAGTGGAAGGAAATCTTCTACACTTCGAAAGAAGCCCCTGGAATGGTCACTGAGCCAGCTGCAGGACTCAAACCACATATTCTATGCTACGGGTCAAGGGCTGTGCTTTTTAACAACCTGGCACCCTCGAAGAGGAGTCATTTGGAGGGTCAAGCACATACTTTCGCCTCGATACATACTCCACTATTCGGTGCGGATCTTTCGCACAGGCACCATGGGTCCATGCACATAGAACTTTGAGACTGTTCTCGTTGTCAGTATCAATAACCTGGGTCATGCTCCCTGCAAAAGTGACAACAAATGATACCATATTCCCCTTCATCAGACTGCATGCTGGAGTAGGCCAAGATGAACTGGCACGCTGCAAAACCCCGTATTTGATGGCATTCGGGTGTAAAGTACCAACTTTCGGAGTCACAAAAACTGTCCTCCCTGGATAACCCAGCGTATACCGGCTAATGCGGGGGAAATACGGCAGGTGTGCAGTGAGGGGGCGCTTTGGGGTCAAAAGGCCCCTGAAACCGTACCTTTGGTAGTGCATTTGGGAAAGGGTAAAAGAGGGTAAGTCCTCCCCTGCCATATAAACCTCCCATACAGCCCCTCTTGACATTTTTTTCTGGCTGCAGCATTGGAATATGGTAATAGTCATGTAGAGTGTGGTTGTCTTTCCTTCCCTCGACGATATTCTCTTCGGTCTCAATGTTCTATGCTGTTTGACCCGAGGATGATCGATGGCAGTTGTCCCAAATTTTAACACATCACTCTTCACAACGTCTGGTTCAAAATTGATATTCACTCTTTTTGCTTTTGCCAGGACATCAGTGTATCAGTGGAAGAGGCCAGGGAGCTGGAGCAGAACTCGAGGCAGCAGGTACTTAGTGCATGCTGGCATCAAGGGCGCCTACACAGACTCACGTCATCGTGCTTCGGTCAGGTGACAAGGAGAACAGAGTGGAGCGAGAAAGGCCTGCGGAACCTCATCGAGCCAAAGGACCTCTCACGAGTACGCGCCATACAGTACGGGCGGAAAAATGAAGGGCCGGCAGCAGAACGCTCTGCCGAAGTTATGAAGCGCTGTGGCCACGATGTCTCACTGCGACACAGCGGTCTCATCGTCCATCCGGGGTGCCCGTGGCTAGGTGCCAGTCCTGATAGATTTGTGTACGACCCGGAGGAGCGCACGTATGGGGTCCTGGAAATCAAGTGCCCGTATTCCTTGAAAGACACTGATCCAGATATCTCTACACTGCAGCTATCGTGCATGAGTGTCAGTGAGAATGGGGAGCCAAACCTCAAAAGGAACCATGAGTACTACGCTCAAGTAGTCGGACAAATGGCATTAACAGGATGTCAGTGGGCTGACTTTGTTGTGTTTTCCAAAAACTGGATTGCTATCGAGCGCATCAGGTTCGATGAACATGAATGGAGGGACATGAAGTCAAAACTTGACAAGTTTTATTTCTCCCACATGCTTCCCTACATTGTGAAGAGCCGGCAGCATCTGCCTTAACCGTGTGTTATGTATTCACTAAGATGTAGTGTGCTTTCCCCCCCACCCTCTGAACTACAAGTACAGATTCCCTTCCTGATAACCCTTACTGAAAACTGCCTACCCTGAGAATCTGACTACGGACACACAGCTCCTATAAATAGCAGCATCCAACTTCTCCTGAACCCTTAACGACAACTGCCTGCCCCTGGAATCTTTGACTACGGACTCACAGCTCCCATAAACAGCAGCATTCAACCTCTCCTCCTCGTGGTGGGAGCTGGGCAACGGGCCCTCTTCGTGGGAGGGCCTGCCTAACGGGGCTCTGAATGCTGCATGCAGCTACTCAAGCCATGCAAACTGTACCACAAGAGGCACGTTTTTGTGTCAATGTGTATAGTGTGAAAATCTCACTAAAATTGTGCCATTTATGAAAGAATGCGTTATCTAGACTATCCCACCAAATGCGTTTTCCCTGCTTTCAAACATGCTCTATGAACGCTTCTCGCTGCCTGCTTTTGTGTGCTGTCTGAATGCTGATGTCTTTCTAACACCATGGGCATATTGTCAATTTGTGATTTAATTTTCTCCTGCTTTCCACGCCACTGTGCTACTCTACCACTTCAAAGCATTAATAAAGTCCTCGTGACGTGCTGCACAAACTCTGGATGCCTTCAGCACAGTTCCGTGAACGATTCTGTAGAGCAGTCAACAACAACTTTATTTTTGACCTTGGAGAGTGGGGAGTTTCATCGCCACAGGCGATACTTTACCCCATTGCGGTGGGAATGTGGGGAATAAAATAACGAGCCCCTTCACAATAACGATCGAAGTCCGATGGTGTCCAGAAATGTCAGAAGAGCTTTGAGCGCAGAGCGTTGCTGGGCTGGATTGGGCCAGGGACCAAGCAATTTCGATAGGGAGAACGGGCGAGAGTCCAGCTGTCGAAGAGACTCGGAGAGTGTGCTTCGGGAGGGTTGGTAGTGGGAGCAATGAAGAAGAATATGCTCCAGATCCTCAAGAGCACCACAGTGGCAGCAGGTGGGAGGGTCAACTTGTCTCAAGCGGTAATGACACTGAGCTGTAAAGGCCACATCGAGGCGCATTCGGTGGATTAATGCAGTATCTTGACTAGAGGTGTTTCGTGGCCTGCTGTTGAAGAATGTCGGTTGTCTGTTGGTGGGAAGCCAGGGGTGTCACTAGGCGTCGGAGAATTGAATGGCGGTCTCCTCTCAGCATAACAATACTGGTCCGTTTCCGATACGATAGTGCTGCTTCTGCGGCGCTGTCGGCCTGCTCGTTCCCCACGACACCACAATGGGCTGGAACCCACTGGAGAACTAGCCTGTGGCCTGCTGCGTAGATAGTGTGGTAAGCCATTAACACATCTGTGACTAGGGGTGCGGATGGGCCTCGTATGCCGGAATTTTCAATTGCTTGAAGTGCAGATTTGGAGTCTGTAAAGACTGCCCATTCCCGGGGTGTAAAATCAGCAATGTGTTCTAGAAAGAAAAGGATGGCATAGAGTTCCGCAGCTGTGGAGGAGGTTGGATGTGAAAGGCGTTTCCCGTGCACTACGCCTTCGGATGTCCTGTAGAGCAGTCAAACATCAGCTCTTTTATTCATTTTGCTGTTTCTTGTGATGCAAATAACATGGAAGGGCATGAAAAATGAAAGTCACCCTTAAAATGGGAGTATTCTATTGAAAACACCTTTTATGATGGAATTATTTGCTAGCAAATATTCTCTCGAAAATAGTGTAATAGGAGCTTCCGCGGCAGCATACCGACACCACTGGCCGAGACATACAGTTCGACGTTCTTGCTTCTATGGCAAGCAGCACCGCGAACGCGGTAGACTTCCAGCCGTGGTTCCATCGTAGAACCTAAACCGGAGTGCAATGCGTCGCAGGCACGCCTCGTTAGCTTGTTAACACTGTGGGACCAACGTGAGTGCAGAGGCATAGAGAGACCTGGGGCACCCTCAGTAGCCTATATTGGCGTGTCGGATGTATCATATACTGAAATAAAATTTGTTGGGGCACGTTCGTTACATGTGGTGGGGCGGGAAACGTTTGTAACGGTGGCGGGAATGTGTTTTTGCAATTAACATCTACGCTTGCAACGAGTCAAAGGTATAAGCTAAATTTCTAACATCCCTCCCTGTCAAATACTGTGTTTTTAACTCAGATTATCGTCTATAATGTGATTACTTGCTGAGCGGAGCTGTGAAACCAGCATAATTTTTCTCTCACGAAATAAAACACCATTTTTAACACCATACTCCCAATTCCAATGGGTGTAAAAAAGGTGCATTCGACGGAAAACACCTGTTTCAACACCCCACTTTACACCCTTAATGATCCACATTGGATGAGACGTGGTGTATGTCGATATTAAACCTTTAGTAATGCACTTTTTGCACTCTTTGTGGAATAGAAAAGGGTGTCTTTATAAGAATACACTTTGTTTGAGCAAATAAAGGTGTAAAATGATTTACTGTGTGAGCGTCAGCGCATCCTTGTAAACAATCTGACTTCACCGGGTGCCATTTCCGCGACCAACCGTTCCCATGCATTGGATAGGCCGGTAAGCACACCAGTCCTTCTATCTCACCCTAAGCCCGCTCGCATTTCAACAATACAGTCACAACATCAACAGCGTTAGCTACGCATTTGCATTCAATAAATCATGGACGTCAAAATAGAAAATTCCGTTGAAGATTTTAACATTAAAGTCGTGAATTCACTATTCCTTTTACTTGACGAAGTACGCTTGCAGGTGCACATCGAACAGAAATCTTCGCAAGAGATGCCGTGGATGAATGCATAAACGACGACAACGACACTGTGACGAGCCTACGAGCCCGCCACTGGAGCCCGCTCGCATTTCAACAATACAGTCACAACGTCAACAGCGTTAGTTACGCATTGACATTCAATAAATCGTGGACGTCAAAATAGAAAATTCCGTTGAAGATTTTAACATTAAAGTCGTGAATTCACTATTCTTTTTACTTGACGAAGTATGCTCGCAGGTGCACATCGAACAGAAATCTTCGCAAGAGATGCCGTGGATGACTGCATAAACGACTACAACGACAGTGTGACGAGCCTACGAGCCCGCCACTGGAGCCTGCTCGCATTTCAACAATACAGTCACAACATCAACAGCGTTAGTTACGCATTGACATTCAATAAATCGTGGACGTCAAAATAGAAAATTCCGTTGAAGATTTTAACATTAAAATCGTGAATTCACTATTCCTTTTACTTGACGAAGTACGCTCGCAGGTGCACATCGAACAGAAATCTTCGCAAGAGATGCCGTGGATGAATGCATAAACGACGACAACGACACTGTGACGAGCCTACGAGCCCGCCACTGGAGCCCGCTCGCATTTCAACAATACAGTCACAACATCAACAGCGTTAGTTACGCATTTCCATTCAATAAATCGTGGACGTCAAAATAGAAAATTCCGTTAAAGATTTTAACATTAAAGTCGTGAATTCACTATTCCTTTTACTTGACGAAGTACGCTCGCAGGTGCACATCGAACAGAAATCTTCGCAGGAGGTGTCGTGGATGACTGCATAAACGACGACAACGACAGTGTGACGAGCCTACGAGCCCGCCACTGGAGTCCGCTCGCATTTCAACAATACAGTCACAACATCAACAGCGTTAGTTACGCATTTACATTCAATAAATCGTGGACGTCAAAATAGAAAATTCCGTTGAAGATTTTAACATTAAAGGGTCTCTGACCAGAACCTGGTCAATGTCTTTGTTTGTATGGATAACGAACCTACATGGTGCCTCCAAGTTACAACTGAAACGTTTCGTCTCTGCGGAGCCGCTAACTATTCCAAACAAGGAGCCGAAAAGCGGTTTCGATTTCTGCCCTCAACTCGTGCGATCAGCGCAAAACTCTAGCTATTATGCAGTGGTTTTCCCATGTGTATGACGTCAAACGCCCGCGACGTTTATTGGTGGAAAGCCCACACCGGAAGTTCGGGTGGTTTCCGCAACTTCCGTATTGCTGGGTGCTTTTTCAATATGGACGCGGAAGCACAGCGGAGTCGACAAGTCAGCTTCAGCAGCTGAGAGGCACCTGCTACGTGCAGCAGAGTTTGGCGGCCTTGCTTTTGAAATGTTGAGCCGCGAATCGACTTCAGCATGAAGAGGAAGTTCCAACGACAGACTGTTAGATGAACTTTCAGCATCCATCACGATGAAGCACATGAACAGTTTGTGTAAATTTCATGTTTGACGGAGTGGTTCATTGCATAATAATGCCGAAAGAAGTCGAGTGCTTATGTTGCAAGGAGCTGCTCTTAAAGCAGCATATTTAGAACTTCGAGGGCAGCACGAACCTAGCGCTCATATTCACAAGTAAGAAGCGTACGTGTCTCATGCACAATCATGCTGGTTGGTTTCAATACAAAATAGTTTTTCTGAACTTTTCGTTAGAGTTCAGAACGTTCAACGTTCAACGTTTGTCGAGTGCAGCTGAATTAATACTCCACGTCCTACTAGCTTTAGCTTTGTTCAAAGCTTGCGTGTCTCATACAGGAAATAGATACGTACACTACATACCAACAGTTCGTGAGATGGATGTTGCACAAAGTTGAAAAAAAACAAGAGAATCGTTACACCAGTCTGCGCGGTGAACAGGATACACAAAGCCTTTCCCGTAGTAACTACTACATGCTCTAAATACCCAAGATACTAGGTGGAAGTACCCCCTACAGGGGGTGCCCTTGCAATTTCAGCTGTAGACTAATGATGCAACTATAATAATGACCCCCCACCCCTCGAACTTTTTTCAACACTCCTCCATGCTTGAGATTCTGGATAAATCACTGTGCTAACCCCTGACACAAAGCACCATCTCATCAGCCTGCTCCGCCTGGTAAGAATTAGATTGGGCTCTCAATTCCACCACAGACACAAATCCAAACCTGTTCTGATGCATCCTTTTGTTCACCCATTCAGTCAATGTCGTAAGTGTTGTTCGAACTCTTACTGTCTGATAGCACCCAAATAGTATTGTTTAGGCACCTCAAGTATTTTAATGATCGTTATGTGGAATTAAATCAGACTGTTATGCAGGTTACCCTGTGTGTGACCTCGGTTCCTGCTCTCAGTCCTCCAGAACTGCTCACTACACAAGTTGACTATCGAAAACCTCAATCTTCCATGCATGATGTAAAACCCCAGTTCGCTTGCTTCCTAGCCATTTTTTTCATTCTCAATCTTCCTTTTGTGTACAACGTGCACACCCAGTTCGAGTAGGATGTACACCTTGAGGAACCAAGCTTTGTATCTTGGGCTGCTCGAATACTCAAATAGGCATGTTTTAGTCAAAGATGATGTAACATGAAGAAATGTGGTTCATATAGTTTATTGTGGCACTCAGATAATATCTTCATGATGTGTCTGCAGTGATTGCTCCAAAATAGCAAATGTGATGCAGCATTATACATTATTGGGCTTCTGGGAAAAATCATGATTCATCTGATACAGACGGCAGCCTTTGTAACGGTGTCTGACACATTTTTAGCAGCCACTGTTTTAAAATATGCATTAAAAATGCTCCAATTATGAAAGTATCACGAAGTTCTTCATTTCATTTGTTTACTTAAAGACCCTTGTGAAGGGATTTACATAAATGCGGGAGGTTTTTTTATCCAAAAAAGACAAGTACCAAAATGATGTACACAAAATTCGTTCACTCACCACAAAGAAATTCATTCGATCTGAAAACGATCATAGCACTTGGAAATAAATGACGATACATTTTGTTCTGATGCTATGTGGGCAGGAACGTCATTCCAGTTTGATACCATTAGCTGGTGCGGAGAGTAGAGGAATTTTTTTGTTTGTGTACGTGGAGCAAGTACTTTGTGCGAGTCATCAAGTCTTGGAAGTAACTTGTGAGGGGATTGACAGTAAGTGGGGTGGGGAGGAGTGTGACTGTAATATAACTTATGAAAGAATGCCAGGCCTGATACCTTTCATCTGGTAATCAAAGGAGTAAGAAAGAGTTTGGCTTTAATGGCTGAGACGCTGGGAAAAGGATGATAATCACGAGCAACAAACCGTGCGGTTCTGTACAAATTCTACTTTGTCGATTAAGAGATGTTGGGATGGGTTCCAGATTGTAGAGGCCTATTCCAGTTCTTTTGAGCATGGCAGTTGATGTTCTGAGACTGGAACACATAGAAAAGGCAAATACATACAAAGCATCAAGTGCCTGAGAAATAAATGATGAAAGACGGCAGTCACTGGAAAGGTTAGCCAGTAGTAGGACTTGAACCCACATCTTCTGTATTACCGATCCAGTGCCCTTACCAATTGAGCTAAGCGAACACGCCTCTCCAGTGACTTCCAAGGGTGCAGATGTAACCTAGGAATAGGTTTATGGGCAGGAGAACATTAGTCACTGTTATTATAGAGGCATAGCTCTCTGTCCAGTATGATCACCGCAGAGCACATTTACAGGAACTCACAGGCACAAAACTTGCATAATAAATATGTAATAACCTCAAACAGCTATTATATATAATAACTGGGACATGGAACTCCAATAGCAGTTGGTCTGGCAGTACAACACAGATAATCTTGCCGTCACTATATTTTTCCCAAAATGCTGAAAATAAATTGATAGAATTACTGCAGTGAACTGCTCAATTTTTCACCTCAGATATATTTTTAGCACTCTGTCTTTCATGTTTCAAAATATACATGCATCGAACCTGCAGAAGCTTGTGTGTGTAAGTAGAGTCACACATCTCATGTGCAACAGGCAGGTCTAAGTTGTATTGACACATGTCAATTCCTTACGCGTGCTCACCACCTGCAGATTCCTTTAAAGGGAACAAAAAACTTTTTGTTAGTAACAACTTCACTCTATATGCAACATTTATAAAAGAAATTGGTCTCGTACCTGACGGACAACTGTCATGACCATTGCCAGATGTCTTCCTCTCCTGTTCCTTCCACTTCCATGAAGTCATCACCCTAACATTGTTAAAAAAAGCCACATAAATGCGATAACTGAGATATTACCACTACGAGCATACAGCAAATCACAACTACATAAATAAAATACACAATTGCACCGAGCTGTCCACATTTTCACACACAAAAATACATAACAGAGTGGACTGTCTCTAATAACACTTCAACAAGTTTGTGTAACTCTGTTTTGAAACTGGACACAGGAAGGCCATTTCCAATCAGCCGAAAAAATTTGTTCGGAAGAGGAACAGTTTCTGCTGATTTCTGTAGTTGGTCCGTAGCAGTGGAACCTCGTAAGGTGGTACAGTGATAGATTTCATACCGTAATGGCAAGTGTTTGGGATGGCGCTAAAAGATCCTGAATTTAAAAGGCAATTTTGTGTAAATGTCTGATTTCCAAGTGAACGCTTTGTCTACTGTATTTTACATGTGTTGAAGGAGCTGAGGGGCTGGATGGATGGATTGTAGTGGCACCCCTGGTGGGCCTCTTTGCAACGAGGGTCCAGCACATTGCACCTGCAGACAACCTGTAGACATGGTTGTCGTATACCAGGCTTTCTTTCTTTCTTTTTTTGTGCACTGCAATTTTATCGTAATTCCCTCTGTGGTGTTTCCCCAGATTAGACAACAATAGTACAGCTTGGGGTAAACTAAGGATTAGAATCCAGAACCCTTCTTTACTATGTGCAGTATGCTGCATATTATAAGGAAAACAAATAGAAGAAAACTTGTACCTGATCCCTGCTTTGTATTTCCAACATTTGGTTCCACATCTTGTCCAAGGAAGTCATGAACAACATTGGTGCGCACTGCTGTGACAACTATAATGTTACATCTAGATGCGGAATACACAGCTTCATTTTACGTACTGTGAATGTTGCTTACTGCATGGCTGCATACTGCTATACTGCATGAATGTTGCAATTGGCATGGCTGCATTCAACAACATTCGGAATTGTACAGTAATCTTTTGATTTGGTGCGTCAACTTTAATTTGCTTTAATCCGTATTTTGCTTTGTTGCGTAAATGGTCTCCTAACATCTGCATGCCACAACGTAATTCTCACAAGGAGAGTAATCACTGTATAAATTATACAGAAGACACTAACCTCGTCACGTCCAGATGCAACAGTCTTGGAAGGTAGATTCAAGGAAAGCACTGCGGGCTGCTGTAGGCGGAGGTTCGTTGTACTCAAATTGAGGGGCCCGTCTCATAGTCTGCATTCTTCAAATACGATTGGCAAAATCCGCTGCCAACCATACCTACCGCTGCGGTTGAACGCGCAGTATCGTACGGAACTGAATGCCCGCCGAATAATCTCGCTTTGACGACACAACCGAGACACGTCAAATGAAGTAAGGGCTGTACCTCGATAAATTGGTCGTTTTTCCAAAAGATATAACTAATAAAAACTTGGAAATACACACACTACGCTAACGCAGTGAAATAGCGCGCTGGATCCCGAAAGTCGTCGTAGCTCGTAGCCTCGTAGCTCCTCTTTCCACGGAAGTCGCTAATTGGATTATCGCAGTTATAAAACAGGTCGTAGATTTCGAAGTATATACATACTTTTTATTTCCAGACATTGTGACGACAGTATATCGGCGTAAAAATGTTGGTTCTTGCTGAAAGTTGTTGTTGTAGAGCTCGATCACGTGACGGCATTCTGCGCGCTGATTGCATGGGCGATTGACGTCATCCCGGTGGGATGACCAGACGAGTTTTCTATATATGCGTACGTTTTCTTGGTTTGACGCTAGGTGTGCCAGCGTCGGCGTGAACCGCGACGTTCAAAATTCGAGTTTACGAAAACTACGAGGTGTTGAGGCATGAATTTTCGTATATGAAGTTGCTTTTGTGTATTCTATCGGTAGCCACTGTGGAAAAGGCTCTCCAGCTTCTGGTCAGAGATTTTAACATTAAAGTCGTGAGTTCACTATTCTTTTTACTTGACGAAGTACGCTCGCAGGTGCACATCGAACAGAAATCTTCGCAAGAGATGCCGTGGATGAATGCATAAACGACGACAACGACAGTGTGACGAGCGTACGAGTCCGCTCGCATTTCAACAATACAGTCACAACATCAACAGCGTTAGTTACGCATTTACATTCAATAAATTGTGGACGTCAAAATAGAAAATTCCGTCAAAGATTTAACATTAAAGTCGTGAATTCACTATTCTTTTTACTTGAAGTACGCTCGCAGGTGCACATCGAACAGAAATCTTCGCAAGAGATGCCGTGGATGAATGCATAAACGACGACAACGACGGTGTGACGAGCCTACGAGCCCGCCACTCCAGCCCGCTCGCATTTCAACAATACAGTCACAACATCAACAGCGTTAGTTACGCATTTACATTCAATAAATTGTGGACGTAAAATAGAAAATTCCGTGAAAGATTTGACATCAAAGTCGTGAATTCACTATTCTTTTTACTTGACGAAGTACGCTCGCAGGTGCACATCGAACAGAAATCTGCGAAAGGGATGCCGTGGATGAATGCATAAACGACGACAACGACAGTGTGACGAGCCTACGAGCCCGCTCGCATTTCAACAATACAGTCACAACATCAACAGCGTTAGTTACGCATTTACATTCAATAAATCGTGGACGTCAAAATAGAAAATTCCGTTAAAGATTTTAATATTAAAGTCGTGAATTCACTATTCTTTTTACTTGACGAAGTACGCTCGCAGGTGCACATCGAACAGAAATCTTCGCAAGAGATGCCGTGGATGAATGCATAAACGAAGACAACGACAGTGTGACGAGCGTACGAGCCCGCTCGCATTTCAACAATACAGTCACAACATCAACAGCGTTAGTTACGCATTTATATTCAATAAATCATGGACGTCAAAATAGAAAATTCCGTTAAAGATTTTAACATTAAAGTCGTGAATTCACTATTCTTTTTACTTGACGAAGTACGTTCGCAGGTGGACATCGAACAGAAATCTTCGCAAGAGATGCCGTGGATGACTGCATAAACGAAGACAACGACAGTGTGACGAGCCTACGAGCCCGGTACTGGAGCCCGCTCGAATTTCAACAATACAGTCACAACATCAACAGCGGTAGTTACGCATTTACATTCAATAAATTGTGGACGTCAAAATAGAAAATTCCGTCAAAGATTTTAACATTAAAGTCGTGAATTCACTATTCTTTTTACTTGACGAAGTACGCTCGCAGGTGCACATCGAACAGAAATCTTCGCAAGAGATGCCGTGGATGAATGCATAAACGACGACAACGACGGTGTGACGAGCCTACGAGCCCGCCACTCCAGCCCGCTCGCATTTCAACAATACAGTCACAACATCAACAGCGTTAGTTACGCATTTACATTCAATAAATTGTGGACGTAAAATAGAAAATTCCGTTAAAGATTTTAACATTAAAGTCGTGAATTCACTATTCTTTTTACTTGACGAAGTACGCTCGCAGGTGCACATCGAACAGAAATCTTCGCAAGAGATGCCGTGGATGAATGCATAAACGACGACAACGACAGTGTGACGAGCGTACGAGTCCGCTCCACTGATCTCGATTGTAAAAGGCTGGATCGCGGATAGGGAGCGCGAGCGTGAAGAAACCGGCCGCCATCTTACCGTGCCCACAACAGTCGCCGCAGCGATCATGGCAACTTCTTGCAATTACGGTCGTACCAACCGTACTGGCAGGGTTACAGGGCCTAAATTTATACAGGTGAGTCACTCTTTATCGAGGAATAAATAGGCGTTCATTCTGTATATTTAGTTGACCATTATGAAGTGTTTTTTTGCCCAAAACGAGCACTGGATGCAGGTTGCTTGATCGCTCTTAAGGCGGTGCATCAGAGCCGGCACTTCGTCGTCTACAATCGAGGGATGGCGCAGCGAGCGAAATGGTTCGCGCAGACACCGCTTCACAACATTTTGGCGCTTGCTTGGAAATGCGGTACCGCTGATGTAACGTCTTCTTATTCTGTTATTTTTGTTTTCTCTTTGCGCGCGACGGGTCAAGCGAAATCTTGTGCAAACATATGACCGCTCGTGCTCACCCATGCCAAGTCCAATACTGTAAACACGCATATCGCGCTCAGCCAGACGGAACAATTAGTGGCGCGGCTTTTGAATGCGCCCAGGCTGTCCAGCTGTCTCCTGAACTTCTTCGTCGATCTGTTGCTGTTCCGTGCTGTGTTCTTGTCGGGCGAAGGGTTAGTCACCAGTCGTTTCGTGTGATTTCGGCAATGCTTTCGCATATAATAAATCAAATTCCTCGTAACACAAAAAACCTAGGTTGGACACGACGCGGTTGAAACACGTTGGTGTCGGCATGTTATAGCTTACCGACATTACGCGGAAATTGCGAAACGAAGCCGCAACCTGTTTTTGTTATTTTCTGTCACTCTGGGCTTACAAATCTCAGACCACGTTGTGGTGGTACAAAACACTTCATTTACTTGCACAGTCAGCGGAAATGAAATAAAACTGCAAAGAGGCTGCATGACGTTTCCCATATCCTTGGACATCAGTGGAGAAGGAGGAAAAAGGCAAAAGAGAAGACGAAAAGGGAAGAAAAACAGGGTAGAGGAGAAAAATGTGTCTGCCTGGACCATACAGCTGCTTGGAACGTAAAGTGCGAATGGAGGTTTCCAGTTTGGTCGTCTGTATAATTCGGGTCCGTTGTGCTCATCCTGGTCGTCACTAACCACGGCCCCAGACTTCACCCAAGCACAGATCAGCATGCCGCGAACTGGGTCTCTGATGTCCCATTCGTCTGGAAGTGACCTTCAGCTCGTGGTTCTGTCAGTCTGGATCTCGGAGTGAGAGCATTTCGTAACAAATTGTCATTGTGAGTGTCATCTTGCCTATCCGCGCAGGAACTTCCAGAAATCCTCTCTAGCTTTCTTTTTCGTCCTCGTCGTGGCTGCCGACATCACGACCTTGTCTCGATTAGCAAAAAGCACACGGCACACTGATTACAATTGTTCTGGCCTGGCGTACTTCCTTCTGTAATCGGGAACTCTAATTCGCATGCTTCGAGGATAGCGAGGGTCAACAAGCTCTAGCAGGAGGCAGTCGCTATAAATTCGCGCAAGGTACACCACCCTTTTCTCGTTCCGCAAGGCGTCGTCCAGTACCTACAACGAAGAGGCAGTACTGACGGTTGGTTATACGTGGAGTTGGCCGTGGATCTGGTACCGGTAGACATGCGTGCACTTCCACAGACCGCACTTACTTCCTCAGTTCCGGTACGTGACTCTGTCCTATACCCTTGCTACGGTCCGCCAGTTGGTCCTGATATTTCACGAATGTTCCGGTCACTATACACGGCATGTTCAGCGCAGCACAGAACTAAGCATGGGCTCAATATCGCGCTCCACTAGAGAGGACTCCCAAAACTACAGCGATGTTCACGTCCATATGATCTTGTCCGATGCTTGGTGGACGCTCAGTGTCAGCCACACCCTTTAGTCTGTACATTTTGCACTGCAGTGTTAGTTCACTGCGCAATCCTTTTCTGCGTTCAGAAACGACTTTCATGTCCGCAAGTGCACAACAATGAGTGATGGTTTCCGAGCGCCTTGAAGCTACTGAACAGGTGCATTAGTGACAGACAGACGTAACTAAAGCCCACAATATTGACATGTAACTAAAGCCCAAAATACTGACATGTAACTAAAGCACTTGTAGAGGGGCGCATCCTGCATACTCTACCAAAAAAAGACGCCGTAAGCCGCTTTCTCCTTTCTTGTTTCCACCGGAGGCTCAGCGACTGCTCTATGGTGTCTTCCTGTAATGCGGCATGCTCCTCCTCTGAGAGCTCAAGCAATTTTTTGTAGTCGATGCATGCCGTCGCGAAGGACGTTGGCTCCATGTCTGGTCTTTGCGCTTGTTCCCCATAGTCAGCAATTCGGCGCTCGGGCTTCTTACGCAGGGCTGGAAGGCTGGCCTTCTTCGCTTTGGTGTTGAGACGGCGCTTGGCCCTTGGTACTTCCCTGGCTTTGTTTGACACATCTCCTTGTGCACACGATGATGCAAGCAAACCTTCACGTGAGTTCACTGTTACGGATGCGGCAAATGCGCGTGTTTGGTAAGACCGCCTCTGACAGAAGTTGATCCGCTTTCCCCCAACAAACTTCGCGATAACGGAATTGAAGTGCTCGGCGGCGTTATTGTCAACATTCATCAACAAGCTGCGAGCATTGCCTGCAACACGACTTAGTGTGATCTCAGTGACTTAGCGACTCAGTGACTAAGTGACTTAGTGACTCAGTGTGATCTCAGTGATCTCCAGTGTGATCTCAGTGCGCAACCCTGTTCTGCACTCATGAATTATTAGCGAGTTTTAGTATACCGTTGGTAACGTCGCCGGTAAGTTACCGTGCCCACCGGAACCAATGACAGCGTGCGTGATACAGAATCTTAGCTGTTGATAGAGTGCGGTAGACGCGGTAACCTACGGGGCTCCCGGTAGCGGTATACTAAAACTCGCTATTTCCATATCTCAAACAGCCAGAAGCTTTCGTGCCTGTCCGCAATGGTTTTGCTTCAAGTGTTTCCTTTATACGATAGCTGACTGGTGCTCTGAATTTTTTCTTGCATTCCTGTTTTTAATACACAATTTCCAATGAAGTGAGGCTGAACGCGATCGTCCCGGCGTTATATGGGGGAATGACATGCCACGTTCATGCCCTCCCACGCCCCTCCCCCCGAGAAAATAAACATCGATGAATGAACAGCTCATGTATAGTATAGTCCGTTCACGTATTTGCGGCAGGGCTAAGCTGCGTGTGCTCGTGCTCCTGCGTCACAGTCAACGTCGGCTTCGTCGTCCACCTGCACGTGCAGCGGTATAGCATTTCCAGCGCTCAAATTGTTGTGCCTTGTGACGATACCCTCCATGAGAGATGGCAGCACTGCGCTGCCCATTCTGAAGCGGCGTACTCCACGGATGACCATACCTGACAAAAACTCGTGTGCCGAGTCAACGGCTTAACATAGATGAAATCTTTTTGTTGGTATTGGTTCTTGATATGTTTTTCTAGTGCGTGATCGAGCCAGATTTTCGATTTTGGGCGGCTCTAATTTGTAAGCGAGCGGAATCTCGAAATATAGCTTTTCCCAAACCTTTCGACGACGATATAAAAATTTCTGAGTCTAAAACGCAAAATCTGCTTCGATCAGGCACTAGATCTAAGCATCCTCTTCCATTTAAAAGCAGTTGCACGGAGATCAACCGAATTTTCGCGGCGCTACGGGAGTTGAAAAATGTATGGGGATTCATTTTACCCGGCGGCAAATACAGTTTGAGTGCATAATATGCTTGAAAGAACACGTTACACTACACAGGTAGTGTTGTCATCAATATATGCGCGAGCACTCGAGCGCTTTTTTGCATGCATTGCTAGCATGGTACACGGTGTTCTCTGCGGAAGCAAGTGCCACATTCATTTCTTTGAATTACCTTCGCGCACAAGTTCGGTATTACGTCATAATGAGACCACGATTGCCACCTTTTTTTCATGTATTGGTATTGTTTTGTGCCTTGGTTTGATTTGTGACAAAGAATCCTACGTAACGGTGGTGTGGCGCGACTTCAATAACGCCTTTGTCTGAGCTGTATCGTCAGCTTGTTACGATAGTAATAATTTGTAGCGTGCCGTGCTATTTGAAGCAGTTTTTAAGGCAAAAGTTTTCTCTCAATACAGGTTTCGTCGTGAGGGGTACCCAGTGAATAATCTGTGTAGTGTGATACGGCTGGGTGTACAGGTAAGTATCACGTTCCTCATCCACTGGTTTCTACTTTACAGGAAGGAACAATCTCAGTGCACACACTGTGGTTAGCCTCTCTCAGTTTTGCATATTTTCTTACATGTTCACATTAGAAACACACCTTACACTTTAGGCTCCTTCACCCAGCAATATAATAATTAGAGATTATAATTCTTTTTAGAAGCGTTCCCCATATTCTTTTTAGAATAGTTTTTCATCTTTCTAATTTTTAGAAGATACAGGGATTGTAAACCATGTTTTAAACTGATGTTTTAACATTTGTCCAATGCATTTATTAAACAACATATTCATTTTTAACTGGTTGCACCCAAACCAATGTTTTGATGTATTATTTCCTTTGTTGTCGATGCACCACAAAAATTGGAATAATCATCATCAATGCAGGTTACTTCACAGCTGCCTCGACATACTCAAGAAATGGGTGCACAACCTGCGTAATGCCCACAAACTTTGATTACCACAGTATCTCCAGAAAGTATGTGTCACATGGGATTTTTAAATGTATTCACAGTATATAATACCTTGTATTAACTGTTGTAGATCTAAGCCGTCTCTACAGTACACTCTCAGAAATTAAAGCCGTGAGAACCGTGATAATTGTTTCAGTTAGTAGGCATGCACATATATGCTATAAGAAGAAAATTATTTCTTGAGAATGCACTTCTCTGGCTACTGGTGTTGTTTACATCTACTGTTGATCACATTCATTTATCACATATTATATTCTTATATATATCATTATATTAACACATATTTGATCACATTAAATTCAAAATTCATCATATATAAGAAAATACCAGGAGGGAAGTTACTATTCATTGCTCATTCTAACCTAAAATTGAGTGCTACAAATTTAGAGAGAGTACCTGTCCATTGTCATTCCTAAAATATATATTGTCATTGTAGCAAGGTCATAAAACAATAAATGTAGTCTTTTGTGACCTCCCTGCACGTTCATTGTATCCTGAAACGCATAAGTGCAAGAAATAACTTGAATAAACTTGATGTTGTATAAACTTGATATAAAATGTTGAATAATATAATGTATGATATAAAATGTTGAATAAACTTGAACTTGTATATTCTCTTTACTCACCATCAGTGACCTTCTTTACAAAAGCATATCGTGTTAGATTTTTTTTTTTTACGTTTCACAGACGGGGTACACGAGGGCCAAAATGACAAAATCACAACTGTTTGAAGCTCCAAATCGTCCTGCTGCAATTATCCTATTGCAGACCATACGTGTGTTGTGCAAGAAGGCCCTTGCACATCAAAATGTAAGATGGGAGTCACAGTTAATGCAAAGTGGTTCCTAGGAGAGACTTCGATGCTGAACAAAATTGTGCAAACTGCGGAAGGTGCCATAGAAGATATTCAGAAAGCGTGTCTGGTCTCACAACGGTGCTACGACGCTCTCTTTTAGATGACGATGATACTCATTGGAGTTTCAGATGTGCAGCTGCATTTTTTCGAACGTGCTCCACATAACAAGCATGACAAAGTCAGCACTGGATAGCAGGCCCCGTTCCTAAGCAGCTTTGCTCACGCTGCAGTTGTATTCAGCAAAAACATGTGAGTACTCGAGAAGGACATTCAGTTTGGCACAACCGCGCCTGCAAATAATCAGAACAAATGAAGGAAGAAACAAACAAACATAGAAGGGCTGTACTTCAAAAAGAGGTAAATCTTGTGTCTCAAGGAGGTGTTACCACTTTTAAGTAACTTAATTGATTAAGCTTACATCACTACCTGATTAACTGTCCTAACGAGCGTGTTCTAATTGCGTGAAGCAATTAAATCACGCTCACAACGTATTTGGGCTGCTTCGGTGTGTCCATATTTGCGAGGCAAAGCACCGCAGTCGTTCACTAAAAGACACTTTCTGCGGCGGTGCTTGATATAAATCATACGAAACCGATACACGGCTAAAACAACGGCTGTGATTCTAGAACGATCTCTTTCTGCCATGCGAGTATATCCTTTCCCTGACCGTTCTTTATGGAACAATTTTTGTCCAGAACGCAGCACGGGATATTACATACATGGTGGTTGTTAACCTCACATCGTTTCTTGTTGAAATATTGGCTGGGAAACGTACTGTAGTACAATCCCCAGCGCTGAACTGCTGTGACGGTTTAGTTTCGGAATGCAAAACATAATGTAATTAAGAATCGAACGGCAGGACACCTGTGAAACACTGTTAGGATACATCAGTATACTGGCACCTTACAAAATTGTGTGATGACAAGCAACGATCAACGCCTGCAGCGCTATAAATACTCACAATCTCCGTTGCCTCCCATTGTTTTCTATGGGCGCACACTGCGCTTTAGGGCCTCCCAACATGGCGGCCCGAATGCACGCCTCTCCCCCGCGAGCCCCTCTCCCATGCGCAATCCAGCCTTTAAAGATAGAGATCAGTGGTCCGCTGGCATTTCAACAATACAGTCACAACATCAACAGCGTTAGTTACGCATTTACATTCAATAAATTGTGGACGTCAAAATAGAAAATTCCGTCAAAGATTTAACATTAAAGTCGTGAATTCACTATTCTTTTTACTTGACGAAGTACGCTCGCAGGTGCACATCAAACAGAAATCTTCGCAAGAGATGCCGTGGATGAATGCATAAACGACGACAACAACAGTGTGACGAGCCTACGAGCCCGCCACTGGAGCCCGCTCGCATTTCAACAATACAGTCACAACATCAACAGCGTTAGTTACGCATTTACATTCAATAAATTGTGGACGTAAAATAGAAAATTCCGTGAAAGATTTAACATTAAAGTCGTGAATTCACTATTCTTTTTACTTGACGAAGTACGTTCACAGGTGCACATCGAACAGAAATCTTCGCAGGAGATGTCGTGGATGACTGCATAAACGACGACAACGACAGTGTGACGAGCCTACGAGCCCGCTCGCATTTCAACAATACAGTCACAACATCAACAGCGTTAGTTACGCATTTACATTCAATAAATCGTGGACGTCAAAATAGAAAATTCCGTTAAAGATTTTAATATTAAAGTCGTGAATTCACTATTCTTTTTACTTGACGAAGTACGCTCGCAGGTGCACATCGAACAGAAATCTTCGCAAGGGATGCCGTGGATGAATGCATAAACGACGACAACCACAGTGTGACGAGCGTACGAGTCCGCTCGCATTTCAACAATACAGTCACAACATCAACAGCGTTAGTTACGCATTTACATTCAATAAATTGTGGACGTCAAAATAGAAAATTCCGTCAAAGATTTAACATTAAAGTCGTGAATTCACTATTCTTTTTACTTGACGAAGTACGCTCGCAGGTGCACATCGAACAGAAATCTTCGCAAGAGATGCCGTGGATGAATGTATAAACGACGACAACGACAGTGTGACGAGTCTACGAGCCCGCCACTGGAGCCCGCTCGCATTTCAACAATACAGCCACAACATCAACAGCGTTAGTTACGCATTTACATTCAATAAATTGTGGACGTCAAAATAGAAAATTCCGTCAAAGATTTAACATTAAAGTCGTGAATTCACTATTCTTTTTACTTGACGAAGTACGCTCGCAGGTGCACATCGAACAGAAATCTTCGCAAGAGATGCCGTGGATGAATGCATAAACGACGACAACGACAGTGTGACGAGTCTACGAGCCCGCCACTGGAGCCCGCTCGCATTTCAACAATACAGTCACAACATCAACAGCGTTAGTTACGCATTTACATTCAATAAGTTGTGGACGTAAAATAGAAAATTCCGTGAAAGATTTAACATTAAAGTCGTGAATTCACTATTCTTTTTACTTGACGAAGTACGTTCACAGGTGCACATCGAACAGAAATCTTCGCAGGAGATGTCGTGGATGACTGCATAAACGACGACAACGACAGTGTGACGAGCCTACGAGCCCGCTCGCATTTCAACAATACAGTCACAACATCAACAGCGTTAGTTACGCATTTACATTCAATAAATCGTGGACGTCAAAATAGAAAATTCCGTTAAAGATTTTAATATTAAAGTCGTGAATTCACTATTCTTTTTACTTGACGAAGTACGCTCGCAGGTGCACATTGAACAGAAATCTTCGCAAGAGATGCTGTGGATGACTGCATAAACGAAGACAACGACAGTGTGACGAGCGTACGAGCCCGCTCGCATTTCAACAATACAGTCACAACATCAACAGCGTTAGTTACGCATTTATATTCAATAAATCGTGGACGTCAAAATAGAAAATTCCGTTTAAGATTTTAACATTAAAGTCGTGAATTCACTATTCATTTTACTTGACGAAGTACGTTCGCAGGTGGACATCGAACAGAAATCTTCGCAAGAGATGCCGTGGATGACTGCATAAACGAAGACAACAACAGTGTGACGAGCCTACGAGCCCGGTACTGGAGCCCGCTCGCATTTGAACAATACAGTCACAACATCAACAGCGGTAGTTACGTATTTACCTTCAATAAATCGTGGACGTCAAAATAGAAAATTCCGTTAAAGATTTTAACATTAAAGTCGTGAATTCACTATTCTTTTTACGTGACGAAGTACGCTCGCAGGTGCACATCGAACAGAAATCTTCGCAAGAGATGCCGTGGATGACTGCATAAACGACGACAACGACAGCGTGACGAGCCTACGAGCGCGCCACTGGTGCCCGCTCGCATTTCAACAATACAGTCACAACATCAACAGCGTTAGTTACGCATTTTTGTTCAATAAATCGTGGACGTCAAAATAGAAAATTCCGTTAAAGATTTTAACATTAAAGTCGTGAATTCACTATTCCTTTTACTTGACGAAATACGTTCGCAGGTGGACATCGAACAGAAATCTTCGCAAGAGATGCCGTGGATGACTGCATAAACGAAGACAACGACAGTGTGACGAGCCTACGAGCCCGGTACTGGAGCCCGCTCGCATTTCAACAATACAGTCACAACATCAACAGCGGTAGTTACGCATTTACCTTCAATAAATCGTGGACGTCAAAATAGAAAATTCCGTTAAAGATTTTAACATTAAAGTCGTCAATTCACTATTCTTTTTACTTGACGAAGTACGCTCGCAGGTGCACATCGAACAGAAATCTTCGCAAGAGATGCCGTGGATGAATGCATAAACGACGACAACGACAGTGTGACGAGCGTACGAGTCCGCTCGCATTTCAACAATACAGTCACAACATCAACAGCGTTAGTTACGCATTTACATTCAATAAATTGTGGACGTCAAAATAGAAAATTCCGTCAAAGATTTTAACATTAAAGTCGTGAATTCACTATTCTTTTTACTTGACGAAGTACGCTCGCAGGTGCACATCAAACAGAAATCTTCGCAAGAGATGCCGTGGATGAATGCATAAACGACGACAACGACAGTGTGACGAGCCTACGAGCCCGCCACTGGAGCCCGCTCGCATTTCAACAATACTGTCACAACATCAACAGCGTTAGTTACGCATTTACATTCAATAAATTGTGGACGTAAAATAGAAAATTCCGTGAAAGATTTAACATTAAAGTCGTGAATTCACTATTCTTTTTACTTGACGAAGTATGCTCGCAGGTGCACATCGAACAGAAATCTTCGCAAGGGATGCCGTGGATGAATGCATAAACGACGACAACCACAGTGTGACGAGCGTACGAGTCCGCTCGCATTTCAACAATACAGTCACAACATCAACAGCGTTAGTTACGCATTTACATTCAATAAATTGTGGACGTCAAAATAGAAAATTCCGTCAAAGATTTAACATTAAAGTCGTGAATTCACTATTCTTTTTACTTGACGAAGTACGCTCGCAGGTGCACATCGAACAGAAATCTTCGCAAGAGATGCCGTGGATGAATGCATAAACGACGACAACGACAGTGTGACGAGTCTACGAGCCCGCCACTGGAGCCCGCTCGCATTTCAACAATACAGTCACAACATCAACAGCGTTCGTTACGCATTTACATTCAATAAGTTGTGGACGTAAAATAGAAAATTCCGTGAAAGATTTAACATTAAAGTCGTGAATTCACTATTCTTTTTACTTGACGAAGTACGTTCACAGGTGCACATCGAACAGAAATCTTCGCAGGAGATGTCGTGGATGACTGCATAAACGACGACAACAACAGTGTGACGAGCCTACGAGCCCGGTACTGGAGCCCGCTCGCATTTGAACAATACAGTCACAACATCAACAGCTGTAGTTACGTATTTACCTTCAATAAATCGTGGACGTCAAAATAGAAAATTCCGTTAAAGATTTTAACATTAAAGTCGTGAATTCACTATTCTTTTTACTTGACGAAGTACGCTCGCAGGTGCACATCGAACAGAAATCTTCGCAAGAGATGCCGTGGATGACTGCATAAACGACGACAACGACAGTGTGACGAGCCTACGAGCGCGCCACTGGTGCCCGCTCGCATTTCAACAATACAGTCACAACATCAACAGCGTTAGTTACGCATTTATATTCAATAAATCGTGGACGTCAAAATAGAAAATTCCGTTAAAGATTTTAACATTAAAGTCGTGAATTCACTATTCCTTTTACTTGACGAAATACGTTCGCAGGTGGACATCGAACAGAAATCTTCGCAAGAGATGCCGTGGATGACTGCATAAACGAAGACAACGACAGTGTGACGAGCCTACGAGCCCGGTACTGGAGCCCGCTCGCATTTCAACAATACAGTCACAACATCAACAGCGGTAGTTACGCATTTACCTTCAATAAATCGTGGACGTCAAAATAGAAAATTCCGTTAAAGATTTTAACATTAAAGTCGTGAATTCACTATTCTTTTTACTTGACAAAGTACGCTCGCAGGTGCACATCGAACAGAAATCTTCGCAAGAGATGCCGTGGATGAATGCATAAACGACGACAACGACAGTGTGACGAGCGTACGAGTCCGCTCGCATTTCAACAATACAGTCACAACATCAACAGCGTTAGTTATGCATTTACATTCAATAAATTGTGGACGTCAGTAGTATGGGATCAGCTCAAGTATCCGGAAACTCACACAGTCGCCTGGACGCCATTAATTAGCAATTAGAGCAATTTGGGACCCCCCACAGTAATTAGGATAATTCAGGGAGTCATTACACTAATTGGGGATCATCTAAGACACGTCCAGACCACTGTGTGAGTTTCCGGCTACTTGAGCTGATAAAAAAGAAAAAAATAGGTAGAAAATAAAATGAAAAGATAGAAATAGAGTGGAGAGAAACAATTTATTCGAAAATCAACGATGCCGCGGCGAAGAAACGGCTCCGGGGTGACCAGCGCTTGTTGACGTCGGGTAGTTGCAGAGATCGACGACAGGTGGCCACTTAGTTGCAAGGCATCACACCAGATGGCGCAACCATCATAGCTCTAGAGGAGAAAGACAGAGAACAAGATACTAGCGGCAGGTAAAAATTGCAGCGCTGCTAAACAAGTCTAGGCATGCGAGAGAAAAGGTCTAACCGCCACTGCTAAAACAGGCTTACGGGGACGATCGCTTAGGCCTAACCACAACACTACGCAGCTAACACAAGGCGGGAACCACTGGGCACACATCGCTAAACATGCGTCAACAGGCTTGCTCACCGCAAAACAAGTCTAAACATACGAGGAAAAAGGCTTACGGGGGGGCGATCGCTTAGGCTTAACCTCAACACTACGCAGCTAACACAAGGCGGAAACCACTGGGCACACATCGCTAAACATGCGTCAACAGGCTTGGACACCGCAAAACAAGTCTAAACATGCGAGAAAAGGCTTAGCACGAGCGCGGTGACCGCTAAACACGGCAAACATACGAGAAAAGGAGCTCGTCAAATCACTCACCTTTTCCCCCGCGGCAACTTCCAGGCAGAAACTGAGCGAGCGCGGAGAACACACGTCTGCTCTCTACGAGAGCCAGCCAGAAACTGAGCGAGCGCGCGGAGCGCACGTCCGTCTTCCGCGACAGCCCGAGAGAAACTGAGTGAGGCGACGCGCCGCGGCAGCTATGGATGCGCGCGCGCCCTCTGCTCCACCCGTCCGCGCATGCGCGCGCTGCTAGCTCCCTCTGCGCCGCCCGCGGGTGTTTTCGGTTTCGGCTCTCTGCTGCGCGCGCTCCTAGCCGCGACGGGTGGCTTCAGTTTCACTCTCGCTTCTTTGCGCGCGCGCGCGTTTATCTCTATAAAGGCAGCGCGCACCGCGCTCGCGTCATCACTACGTGAAGATGTTCAGCTACCACTCTTTACAAAATTGTTCCCGCACCCACGCTTCTTGGGAAGAAGTGGAGAAGGAATGTTTCAACAGCGAAAGTCCCCGCAACGAGCTCGTCATCACTGCTTTTCGTTACGTGATAGACATGGTAGGCTTTGGCAATATCGGAGAGATCTCGCCGGGGCCGCTGCTGGAGATCGTGCGTCGGATCTACGCCCGTTACAAGAACGTCTGCATAACGGTTCCAGACGGACCCCTGGGACTAGTGGCGAATTTGTGAGCTTGTCCAACGCAGAATTCAACTACATCGCTGCAGACATCGTGGACCTTCTCGCTCGTGCCATCGCTCATATTAAGCACGCCCTGCGGAAGCAGCGACATTTGCAAGCAGTCTACATCGTCAATTTTGTCATTGATTTATTGAAATACCGCTTAGTTATCGACATGCAACGCATTAAACAGTCCGAATAACTTTGACAAGACTCTGTGTGTTCTTTCACTGAAACATGTTTATTGAATACATACAAAGGACTTGGTCGATGGATGCCTGCACCCTCCCTGACTTGCCTCAACAGAAAGCATATGGGGTATCTTCATCGCAGCATCGTCATTGCGCAGGTCACTGCACCAGCACGATGACGGAATGGTCATTCTTTTCGTACACCCATTCCGCTACCACACTGCCACGATGACCTGTACTTCTCCTGTCTGCGAGAGAGAGAGAGAGAGAAGCATGTCTCGACTAGAACTTTTATTCTCGATTACATGCGCGTGCAGCTCTTTGTTCCGCGGTTACTCGATGCCTGACGACGACGCTCTCGGGCTCTCTTCCGGGTTTTCCGTTGCTGCACAAAGAGAGAGCACTATCGTAATCCTATACGCGTCAAAACATAACAAAGCTTACCGTATTCGCAGCTCCCATAAGGGAAGGAGTGTACGGCATCCACGAGATAGCGCTTGTCGTCATAGGGGACCAAGCTCTTCTTGAGTCTCGAAATGGTGTACATCGTTTGCTTTATACTCTGGATGGTGCACTGCTTCTGAGAGACTGCCTTTTCATTGAACAGAGAATCTCGGTACACTTCGTGCAATAAATGTTTCCTCACCACGTCCTTCTTAACTCCTTTCGCTCTCGCGATCTGTTTGTGTGACCCATCCAAGAGAATGCTGTACATTTTCGCTACGACTTCCTGAATAACTCCACCCCCCATCTCGTCTTTGAAGAACCCCATCTGGTTCGCGTGCTCGTCGTTGAAAAGCGGGTGGTCTGGCGGATAGGAAGACAGATCTAACTCACTCTCAATCTTCATCAGCTGCTCTTCCAGGCTTTCACACGTGAGAGAAAAAATTATGCTGTCCGTGTCGCTATAGATCAATTGCACTGGACATGTCAAGCGAGAAAAGAGCGACTCGTAGATGAAGCTGTACATTCGGACTTTGGATATTTCTAGAATGGCGAAGCCCACGTAAAGGGGGTGCGTGCATTTGATGTGGCGCTGTTTCATCTCGTACAAGATGCACTTGTCACTCAGAATGAGAAAATGCTGACAGTCGACGGAGCTAGATTTTCTGAGCGCGGTTTCTTTGTCGTAGGCTAAAGCGTACCTTTTCATCCGTCTCACATTTTGTATCGTCTTACCGAACGTACTATTTGACATGGTTTTGTACAGAAGTCGCTCGAATTTCGTGGACGCGGCATTCCTCAACGCGACGTTCCTCTGCACGAAGGTTTGCAAAAAGTTGTCTTGGCGGAACGAGAGGATGCTGTGAACACGTTTTATTTTCATGCCCAACCTCACGTACAGAGCGAGCAATGCATAATGAACGACGTAACGTTCTTTGTCGTAGCACGTCAGCAAGAGTTTCTTGGTGGGAGGGGCGTTCAGCGACAACGCATCTTTCAGGTGGTGTTGGTAGGGGGAGAGTTTGTTCTCACGCCCTCTGGGGGACCACCTCCGAGGAGGAGGAGGAGGAGGAGCAGTGTCGTTGGGAGGAACCCGAGAGGTCTGCCTGCCTGATTAGGCGGCATGTTTCTCGGGAAGGGAAAGGTGGTGGAGAGGAGGAGAGGAAAGGGTGAAGTGGAAGACCGAGCGGAATCCGCTCGGGGGGAGGATAGCTGCGTCCATGGGAACTTGAACATGGGAACTTGGAACATGGACTTCAGGGGAACTGTGCCGGCATACGCCTATTACACATCTGAGGGAAACCCAGGAAAAACCCCAGACGGCACAGCCGGCCCGCGGATTCGAACCGCGGACCTCCCAGTCTCCAAGCGCACGCCTTACCGCTGCGCCACCGGAGCTGGTCACCACCTCCGAGAGGCTAAGAGTGAAGAGCATTCCGGCGCCCCCTGCTGGCCGTTCTCATTGGTCGTGAGGCTAAGAGAGAAGAGCATTCCTTCGACGCTCACCGTCGTCGCCAGTCTGCACCGTGACGTCGAGGGATGTGTGGAGAAGCCAGTAGCGACGGACGATAGGTCGGTTGAAACCCACGTTGATGAGACACGGGTCGACTGTCTCTCCTCGTCTATACTTTTCCAACAGCTCGAGCTTGTAATCTACGAAACGCTTCATTTTCTTTGCAATCTTCCCACTGACGGTGAACAGACGTAAGGGTATCGTCTTGAGAATCGAGCGAAAGTCTCTCTCGCAGCTATCGTCGTGAATATAATCGCGTAATCGCAGCAAGTCCCGATACATTCGCGTTTGCACAAAGGTGGCAAACCTCTGCTCGGGCGTCATGACTGAGACGGAATGAGAGTAGACAACCTTTTTTATTTCTCGTTACACATGAATTAGGCTCCAGCTTTGGTTTCGTAGCCGGGAAGGCAGCCCAAATACGGACGAAGGCTCGAGTCTAACCAATGGCTGGGGTTTCTCGACCAGAGTCCACCGCAGCGACAGGTAGTCAGTTGATCGCCGTTTCGCAAAAAGAAGGTCTTCGGAGGAGGTTTGAAGGTTAGGACCAGAGGTAGATCTCCCGTCAGTAGCCATTCGTAATCTGCAACGAAAGGAGTGTGAGAAACGCGTGTTTTTATATCTCAAACACACACACACACACACGTACAATCTTCTTCAGTCACAGAGTGACACTGATGGTCCATCTTCTCCATCTTCCTTCAATAGTCGAAGTCCTTCGCAACGTACGTCGAACGGCACCGTCCGACAGCCGAGAAACGGGCGAATCAATCGGTCCGTCCAATGCTTTTGCTCTGAAAAAATGTGAACGATTATAGAACGTATTAAAAAATAACAAGGAAGCGTACCTTTGGACCACAATCCACCGCAATTGGTGCAGAAGAAGCGGGCGCTGCCAATCTCCCGAAATATATGAGGCGGGAAAAAACCGACTTCACGCGCAGCAAAAGTGTTGTACACTGGAAACGAAACTCTTCAAACATTTCGACGATGATGACGACGTCATGGGAATAACTTACGAGGATCTACCAAGCTGATCATGATGGAATGACAATCGACCATTCGCTTCGACATTTATAGTAAAGCTTTTCCTCTCACTCTCTATGACGTCATTGAACGTGTTTGGACATGTTAAGACGTGTTTGAACATGTTTGGACACGGGCGGTGAAGTCGCCCCTGGACACACTCGTTCCTCTCACCCTCTCTCTATGACGTCATTGAACGTGTCTGAACATGTTTGGACGTGTTCGGACATGGGCGGCGAAGTCGCCCCTGGACACACTACTTCCTCTCTCTCTCTCTATGACGTCATTGAACATGTTTGAACATGTTCGAACGTGTTTGAACATGTTGTGACGTGTGTAGACACGAACCCCGCAATAGGAAAAACGTCACGCAGTACGAATTAGACTGGTGGTTAGTGTGTCGCGCCCAGTGTAGAAGGATCCTGGGTTCGAATCCCACACTGGGTCTTCTCGTCGTCGTATACGAGTCGCCCCAGAGTGTTAGCTTGAAATTAGTGTAATGTTTTATTCAACGCCGATGGTATTATCATTGTCATATGCGACATCGCAAAAAGGCGCGAAAGACGGAAGGCGGGGTGGTCAAAGTACAGACGACACCGTCGCAATGCGAGGAGGAGGAGAGCGGTGTAGCGACTATAAAAGGTGCGCTGGTTCTACGACGATTGATCGACAGCCCATGAGGGGCATTCATGCACGACGTGAGTCGTTTCGTGGACCAAAATGTAAGTTGACCGTCTCTGCTGTGAGAGTGTATTCTATGTATGACATTGTTTTTTCAGGAACCAATAGCCGCTGTCACCGCATGACACTGAACACAGGAACTCATCCCATCCTCTCTCATCATCATCAATCTCAAGCGTTCCTCAACTGAAGGGAAAAGTGAGCATTGTTTCGTGAGAGGGAATCTCGTACTGATTTTGTTTGACCGCAGTGCAGCGCTGTCTCGTATGTCAGTACGACCCCATCGATGCCATGCTCGTGGCCGTAGAAAGAGAGCACGAAGCTAGAATAGAGAATCTCGGTAATAGCCCAGTCGTCCTTTCAGATGACGACGACAACAGAGTCAGTAGTCCGCCTTTCGTAATACCTGAAACGGACGACGACGAACCCCTAGATGGACATGACAATGCAGACGAATTGCTCATGTGGGAAGGGGATCAGTCGTATGCAGATTTCATTCCTCTGTCTGGTAGGGTTCGAGATGAATCACCAGATGCAAGCCCAGAATTTCGAAACAAAGCTGAGCCTGTCCAGGGTCGTAGAATCGTTGAATTGAGAGAACACGTCGTGGAGAATCATCCCTCCGTCACGGAGAGACGATTCCTTCCTTTCTTTGTCACAGATGAGGCATTTGACGGAACGGCTACTAGGTACACGCTTCTCTGTTCCCCGCACCACGACAACGTCGACGATTTGCGACTCTATCTACCGAGCATAGCTCCAGTAATCACGCGCGTCCTCGAAGCATATCCCATGCCTTTCAAATTTTGTCTGTGCTCGAAAGCGCTCATGATTAAGGACGGAGCCGACGGGTTGACTTCTCATCTCCTTCACGTGAACCTTCACATGAGAGTGGTTCATAACCGTCAAGAAATCGAAGGCGCGATAAATGCTGCTATCGCAGAATCCTCGCAACGCGTAGAAAACTATGCGAGAGAAGGGTCTGGTTTCACCTCGAACGACGTCCAATGTGTCGACTTAAAACTAACGCGTTTGAAACCGAAGCGGATTGGGTGCACGATCGAGCTTCCTGAAATGTTGAAGAAAAAAACAAAGACTCTCACAAACGTCAAACTTCCACCGAATCACGAAAACGAGTGTTTCAAGTACAGCGTGCTGGCACTCTTGCATCCGTTGAGGAGCAAACCAAACCTTCATGTTAGATACCACAAGTACATGAATCCTTCGAATCCGGAGACGCGCGTAACGTACTGGCCACCCTGCTTCCCAGTCACTTACGAAGACATTGCCCTGTGGGAGAGAAAAAACAAAATCTCCGTGTACATCTACGTGTTCGACGAGCAGACGAGTTCGATATCTACCGGACGGGTTCCCTGCACGCTCTACCAGGACAAAGTCCACCTGCTCAAGGTTAGAGAGCATTTCTATGGAATCAGAAAATTTAGCACTTTCATGGGGCGAGGTGACTATTTTTATTGTGAGAAATGCACGAGCGGTTATAGGACGAGAGGGGCGTTGGAGCAGCACGAACGTTTGTGTCGAGACGTAAACGAAGTAATTCTCGAAATGCCAAAAGCGGGGGAGAGCGTTTCCTTCACCAAGATACAGTACATGCATCCCTACCCCTATTTTGCGGTGTTGGACACGGAAAGCATACTGGAAAAGGACGCGTTCGTTAAGGACGCCTCGAGTGTACACAGGATGAGCTCGTATAGCATTGTGCTAGTGAGAAGTTGTGATGGGAAAATAATGGACGTAGATGGCTATTTGGGACCCAACGCGGCAGAAAAATGCTTGCTCGCACTAAAGAAATTTAGCGAACAAATCGATAGGCTGAACCGTCTTCCCTCACCGTTGGTCATGAGTATGGAAGACCACTTTCGGCACGCGAGCGCTACGCACTGCGAATTTTGCGGGTGCGAAATTAAACGACATATGCGGAAGGTGTCACATCACGACCACACCCGTTTCGTAGACCCCGGTTCCTCGAATTTTGTTGCGACGCTGTGTGATACGTGTAACCTTACGTGTCGTAACACCAAAGAACTCGTCGTGTGCGTGCACAACCTGCAGTACGATTTGAGCTCCCTTCTCCGCCACATGCACGTTCTAAATATGGGAGAACCGTGGATCTTAGCGTCTACCACAGAAAAAATACGAGGCTTCAATATTGGCGAGCTCCATTTCCGCGATACCACGCAGTTTTTCAACCTCTCGTTGTCTAACCTGGTAGAAACGCTCCTCTCCAGCGGTGGCGAGAGTGCGTTTCATTGTACCCGTCAAATGTTTGGTGACCGTTTCCGACAGCTTCTCAAGAAGGGAATTTACCCGTACACCTTCGTCGACAGTTTCGAAGCGTACAATTTGACCGCACTACCGCCAAAGGAAGCTTTCAAAAGTGACCTGAACGACCAAGAGATCACAGACGAGGACTATCAGTACGCCCTCGAGATTTTCGAATTGTTCAAATGCAAGGACCTAGGAGATTACACGCGTCTCTACGTCACGCTCGACACCTGTCAGCTGTGCGACATCGTGCTGTATTTCAGAAAGATTGCGCTAGAGACGGATGGGATAGATATCTTACGCACCGTGTCCCTCGCCAGTTACGCGTGGAGTAGCGCTTTGAAGCTCACCAATGTCAAACTCGAGCTCATAAGCGACCAAGAGATGTACGAAACGATCGAGAAGGGAATCAGGGGAGGCATTTGTAACAGCTTCCACAGATACTGTCGGGCTAATCACGAGGGGTGCGACGATTACGATCCCCAGCAAGAAAATACTTTTATCCAGTACCTCGACGTGAACAGTTTGTACCCCTACGCGATGACTTTTCATCTCCCAACAGGGGGCTTTGAGTGGGTCGATCCTTCGAGGTGGAGCGAGATCGATTTTCTCAACATTCCTCACGATTCGGAAGTGGGTTACGTCTACGTAGTAGACTTGTCGTATCCCGAAGAACTGCACGCGCTCTCCAGGGATTTTCCCCTGGCACCCGAACACAGGTGCGTGGACGAGAACGAACTCTCCCCCTACCAACGCCACCTGAAAGATGCATTGTCGCTGAACGCCCCTCCCACCAAGAAACTCTTGCTGACGTGCTACGACAAAGAACGTTACGTCGTTCATTATGCATTGCTCGCTCTGTACGTGAGGTTGGGCATGAAAATAAAACGTGTTCACAGCATCCTCTCGTTCCGCCAAGACAACTTTTTGCGAACCTTCGTGCAGAGGAACGTCGCGTTGAGGAATGCCGCGTCCACGGAATTCGAGCGACTTCTGTACAAAACCATGTCGAATAGTACGTTCGGTAAGACGATACAAAATGTGAGACGGATGAAAAGGTACGCTATAGCCTATGACAAATAAACCGCGCTCAGAAAAGCTAGCTCCGTCGACTGTCAGCATTTTCTCATTCTGAGTGACAAGTGCATGTTGTACGAGATGAAACAGCGCCGCATCAAATGCACGCACCCCCTTTACGTGGGCTTCGCCATTTTAGAAATATCCAAAGTCCGAATGTACAGCTTCATCTATGAGTCGCTCTTTTCTCGCTTGACATGTCCAGTGCAATTGATCTATAGCGACACGGACAGCATAATTTTTTCTCTCACGTGTGAAAGCCTGGAAGAGCAGCTGATGAAGATTGAGAGTGAGTTAGATCTGTCTTCCTATCCGCCAGACCACCCGCTTTTCAACGACGAGCACGCGAACCAGATGGGGTTCTTCAAAGACGAGACGGGGGGTGGAGTTATTCAGGAAGTCGTAGCCATCCGAGCGAAAATGTACAGCATTCTCTTGGCTGGGTCACACAAACAGATCGCGAGAGCGAAAGGAGTTAAGAAGGACGTGGTGAGGAAACATTTATTGCACGAAGTGTACCGAGATTCTCTGTTCAATGAAAAGGCGGTGTCTCAGAAGCAGTGCACCATCCAGAGTATAAAGCAAACGATGTACACCATTTCGAGACTCAAGAAGAGCTTGGTCCCCTACGACGACAAGCGCTATCTCGTGGATGCCGTACACTCCTTCCCTTATGGGAGCTGCGAATACGGTAAGCTTTGTTATGTTTTGACGCGTATAGGATTACGATAGTGCTCTCTCTTTGTGCAGCAACGGAAAACCCGGAAGAGAGCCCGAGAGCGTCGTCGTCAGGCATCGAGTAACCGCGGACCAAAGAGCTGCACGCGCATGTAATCGAGAATAAAAGTTCTAGTCGAGACATGCTTCTCTCTCTCTCTCTCTCGCAGACAGGAGAAGTACGGGTCATCGTGGCAGTGTGGTAGCGGAATGGGTGTACGAAAAGAATGACCATTCCGTCATTGTGCTGGTGCAGTGACCCGCGCAATGACGACGCTGCGATGAAGATACCCCATATCCTTTCTGTTGAGGCAAGTCAGGGAGGGTGCAGGCATCTATCGACCAAGTCCTTTGTATGTATTCAATAAACATGTTTCAGTGAAAGAACACACAGAGTCTTGTCAAAGTTATTCGGACTGTTTAATGCGTTGCATGTCGATAACTAAGCGGTATTTCAATAAATCAATGACAAAATTGACGATGTAGACTGCTTGCAAATGTCGCTGCTTCCGCAGGGCGTGCTTAATATGAGCGATGGCACGAGCGAGAAGGTCCACGATGTCTGCAGCGATGTAGTTGAATTCTGCATTGGACAAGCTCACAAATTCGCTCATTAGTCCCAGGGGTCCGTCTGGAACCGTTATGCAGGCGTTCTTGTAACGGGTGTAGATCCGACGCATGATCTCCTGCAGCGGCCCCGGCGAGATCTCTCCTATATTGCCAAAGCCTACCATGTCTATCACGTAGCGAAAAGCAGTGATGACGAGCTCGTTGCGGGGACTTTCGTTGTTGAAACGTTCCTTCTCCACTTCTTCCCAAGAAGCGTGGGTGCGGGAACAATTTTGTAAAGAGTGGTAGCTGAACATCTTCACGTAGTGATGACGCGAGCGCGGTGCGCGCTGCCTTTATAGAGATAAACGCGCACGCGCGCAAAGAAACGAGAGTGAAACTGAAGCCACCCGTCGCGGCTAGGAGCGCGCGCGCGCAGCAGAGAGCCGAAACCGAAAACACCCACGGGCGGTGCAGAGGGAGCTAGCAGCGCGCGCGCGCATGCGCGGACGGGTGGAGCAGAGGGCGCGCGCGCATCCATAGCTGCCGCGGCGCGGCGCCTCACTCAGTTTCTCTCGGGCTGTCGCGGAAGACAGACGTGCGCTCCGCGCGCTCGCTCAGTTTCTGGCTGGCTCTCGTAGAGAGCAGACGTGTGTTCTCCGCGCTTGCTCAGTTTCTGCCTGGAAGTTGCCGCGGGGGAAAAGGTGAGTGATTTGACGCGCTCCTTTTCTCGTATGTTTGCCGTGTTTAGCGGTGACCGCGCTCGTGCTAAGCCTTTTCTCGCATGTTTAGACTTGTTTTGCGGTGTCCAAGCCTGTTGACGCATGTTTAGCGATGTGTGCCCAGTGGTTCCCGCCTTGTGTTAGCTGCGTAGTGTTGAGGTTAGGCCTAAGCGATCGCCCCCCCCCCCGTAAGCCTTTTTCCTCGTATGTTTAGACTTGTTTTGCGGTGAGCAAGCCTGTTGACGCATGTTTAGCGATGTGTGCCCAGTGGTTCCCGCCTTGTGTTAGCTGCGTAGTGTTGTGGTTAGGCCTAAGCGATCGCCCCGTCAGCCTTTTTCCCCGATGTCTACTGTTTTCTCCGTGCTGTTTTAGCAGTAGCGGTTAGATCTTTTCTCTCGCATGCCTAGACTTGTTTAGCAGTGCTGCAATTTTTACCTGCCGCTAGTATCTTGTTCTCTGTCTTTCTCCTCTAGAGCTATGATGGTGGCGCCATCTGGTGTGATGCTTTGCGACTAAGTGGCCACCTGTCGTCGATCTCTGCAACTACCCGACGTCAACAAGCGCTGGTCACCCCGGAGCCGTTTCTTCGCCGCGGCATCGTTGATTTTCGAATAAATTGTTTCTCTCCACTCTATTTCTATCTTTCCATTTTATTTTCTACCTATTTTTTTATTTTTTATCAGCTCAAGTAGCCGGAAACTCACACAGTGGTCTGGACGTGTCTTAGATGATCCCCAATTAGTGTAATGACTCCCTGAATTATCCTAATTACTGTGGGGGTCCCAAATTGCTCTAATTGCTAATTAATGGCGTCCAGGCGACTGTGTGACTTTCCGGATACTTGAGCTGATCCCATACTACTGACGTCAAAATAGAAAATTCCGTCAAAGATTTTAACATTAAAGTCGTGAATTCACTATTCTTTTTACTTGACGAAGTACGCTAGCAGGTGCACATCGAACAGAAATCTTCGCAAGAGATGCCGTGGATGAATGCATAAACGACGACGACGACAGTGTGACGAGCGTACGAGTCCGCTCGCATTTCAACGATACAGTCACAACATCAACAGCGTTCGTTAGGCATTTACATTCAATAAATCGTGGACGTCAAAATAGAAAATTCCGTTAAAGATTTTAACATTAAAGTCGTGAATTCACTATTCTTTTTACTTGACGAAGTACGCTCGCAGGTGCACATCGAACAGAAATCTTCGCAAGAGATGCCGTGGATGTATGCATAAACGACGACAACGACAGTGTGACGAGCCTACGAGCCCGCCACTGCAGCCCGCTCGCATTTCAACAATACAGTCACAACATCAACAGCGTTAGTTACGCATTTACATTCAATAAATTGTGGACTTAAAATAGAAAATTCCGTGAAAGATTTAACATTAAAGTCGTGAATTCACTATTCTTTTTACTTGACGAAGTACGCTAGCAGGTGCACATCGAACAGAAATCTTCGCAAGAGATGCCGTGGATGAATGCATAAACGACGACGACGACAGTGTGACGAGCGTACGAGTCCGCTCGCATTTCAACGATACAGTCACAACATCAACAGCGTTAGTTAGGCATTTACATTCAATAAATCGTGGACGTCAAAATAGAAAATTCCGTTAAAGATTTTAACATTAAAGTCGTGAATTCACTATTCCTTTTACTTGACGAAGTACGTTCGCAGGTGCACATCGAACAGAAATCTTCGCAAGAGATGCCGTGGATGAATGCATAAACGACGACAACGACAGTGTGACGAGCCTACGAGCCCGTTACTGGAGCCCGCTCGCATTTCAACAATACAGTCACAACATCAACAGCGTTAGTTACGCATTTACCTTCAATAAATCGTGGACGTCAAAATAGAAAATTCCGTTAAAGATTTTAACATTAAAGTCGTGAATTCACTATTCCTTTTACTTGACGAAGTACGTTCGCAGGTGCACATCGAACAGAAATCTTCGCAAGAGATGCCGTGGATGACTGCATAAACGAAGACAACGACAGTGTGACGAGCGTACGAGCCCGCTCGCATTTCAACAATACAGTCACAACATCAACAGCGTTAGTTACGCATTTACATTCAATAAATCGTGGACGTCAAAATAGAAAATTTCGTTAAAGATTTTAACATTAAAGCTCAGCTCCGCCGATTTTCGACTGCGACAGAATGGAGCCATGCTTGGGCTGTGCGTTCGTTTCCGCACAGGGAGCATACATGTGAAAAATTTTTACCCATTTGTTTGTAGTTTTTAAGAAAACAATTTTTTAAATTTCCATGGCACGGCGGTCCTGTGGTCGGCAAACCCTGACCAATCCCGGCTTCGTCCTGGCTTAGCCGCGCTCGTGGCTTGGCTAACGCCAAATCGTCGATGCGATGGCGGAGATCTATAGGCGAAGGTGAATGTTTTGGGTGTGTTCCGTGATAATTTCTGTCGTTAATAGCCTCAAAGATAGTTTTGCCGGTCTTCTTTAACAAGCCTTAGAGGATGGCCTCGTTGTGCAACGACGGCCGTCGTGAGCGGACATTCTGTGCCCGCACTGTGCTTCATGCTACCAACAAGACCTAACACCTAACGTGTGACGTACTCGTACGCATTCTCAATAGCTTTGGCAGCGCACTATGCGCGGACTTGCTGCGCGTGCAGAAAGCACCACCAAAGCTATTGAGAACGAGAACGTGCTCGAAGATGAAGTATTCCTTATAAGAAACGTGATAAAACGGCGCGGTGGTCCCCGATAGCTCGTGACAGCTATTTCAGCACGATACAGCGGCCATGACGGAGTGTAAATACAAACTGGTTGCCAGGCAGAGCTGGCTAGGTGTGGCTATCCAATCCGCACAGTTCCAAGTATGACGTCACAAGTGGAACCGCCGCCCGGTAGTTTTTCTCAAATTTCTCACGAAGGAGTATGGAAATTTGGAAAGCAATGTGCGTTTATGAATGAAGTTGGGACCACGGTTCTGAATATCACAATGTCTTCATACTTTCGGAACAGCAGCGGAGCTGCACTTTAAAGTCGTGAATTCACTATTCTTTTTACTTGACGAAGTACGCTCGCAGGTGCACATCGAACAGAAATCTTCGCAAGAGATGCCGTGGATGAATGCATAAACGACGACAACGACAGTGTGACGAGCGTACGAGCCCGCTCGCATTTCAACAATGCAGTCACAACATCAACAGGGTTAGTTACGCATTTACATTCAATAAATCGTGGACAACAAAATAGACAATTCCGTTAACGATTTTAACATTAAAGTCGTGAATTCACTATTCCTTTTACTTGACCAAGTACGCTCGCAGGTGCACATCGAACAGAAATCTTCGCAAGAGATGCCGTGGATGAATGCATAAACGACGACAACGACAGTGTGACGAGCCTACGAGCCCGCCACTGGAGCCCGCTCGCATTTCAACAATACAGTCACAACATCAACAGCGTTAGTTACGCATTTACCTTCAATAAATCGTGGACGTCAAAATAGACAATTCCCTTAAAGATTTTAACATTAAAGTCGTGAATTCACTATTCCTTTTACTTGACGAAGTACGCTCGCAGGTGCACATCGAACAGAAATCTTCGCAAGAGATGCCGTGGATGAATGCATCAACGACGACAACGACAGTGTGACGAGCCTACGAGCCCGTTACTGGAGCCCGCTCGCATTTCAACAATACAGTCACAACATCAACAGCGTTAGTTACGCATTTACCTTCAATAAATCGTGGACGTCAAAATAGAAAATCCCGTTAAAGATTTAACATCAAAGTCGTGAATTCACTATTCTTTTTACTTGACGAAGTACGCACGCAGGTGCACATCGAACAGAAATATTCGCAAGAGATGCCGTGGATGAATGCATCAACGACGACAACGACAGTGTGACGAGCGTACGAGCCCGCTCGCATTTCAACAATACAGTCACAACATCAACAGCGTTAGTTACGCATTTACATTCAATAAATCGTGGACGTCAAAATAGAAAATTCCGTTAAAGATTTTAACATTAAAGTCGTGAATTCACTATTCCTTTTACTTGACGAAGTACGCTCGCAGGTGCACATCGAACAGAAATCTTCGCAAGAGATGCCGTGGATGAATGCATAAACGACGACAACGACAGTGTGACGAGCCTACGAGCCCGTTACTGGAGCCCGCTCGCATTTCAACAATACAGTCACAACATCAACAGCGTTAGTTACGCATTTATTACATTCAATAAATCGTGGACGTCAAAATAGAAAATTCCGTTAAAGGTTTTAACATTAAAGTCGTGAATTCACTATTTTCTTTTACATGACGAAGTACGCTCGCAGGTGCACATCGAACAGAAATCTTCGCAAGAGATGCCGTGGATGAATGCATAAACGACGACAACGACAGTGTGACGAGCCTACGAGCCCGTTACTGGAGCCCGCTCGCATTTCAACAAAACAGTCACAACATCAACAGCGTTAGTTACGCATTTACCTTCAATAAATCGTGGACGTCAAAATAGAAAATTCCGTTAAAGATTTTAACATTAAAGTCGTGAATTCACTATTCCTTTTACTTGACGAAGTACGTTCGCAGGTGCACATCGAACAGAAATCTTCGCAAGAGATGCCGTGGATGAATGCATAAACGACGACAACGACAGTGTGACGAGCCTACGAGCCCGTTACTGGAGCCCGCTCGCATTTCAACAATACAGTCACAACATCAACAGCGTTAGTTACGCATTTACATTCAATAAATCGTGGACATCAAAATAGAAAATTCCGTTAAAGATTTTAACATTAAAGTCGTGAATTCACTATTCCTTTTACTTGACGAAGTACGCTCGCAGGTGCACATCGAACAGAAATCTTCGCAAGAGATGCCGTGGATGAATGCATAAACGACGACAACGACAGTGTGACGAGCCTACGAGCCCGCCACTGGAGCCCGCTCGCATTTCAACAATACAGTCACAACATCAACAGCGTTAGTTACGCATTTACATTCAATAAATCGTGGACATCAAAATAGAAAATTCCGTTAAAGATTTTAACATTAAAGTCGTGAATTCACTATTCCTTTTACTTGACGAAGTACGCTCGCAGGTGCACATCGAACAGAAATCTTCGCAAGAGATGCCGTGGATGAATGCATAAACGACGACAACGACAGTGTGACGAGCCTACGAGCCCGCCACTGGAGCCCGCTCGCATTTCAACAATACAGTCACAACATCAACAGCGTTAGTTACGCATTTATTACATTCAATAAATCGTGGACGTCAAAATAGAAAATTCCGTTAAAGATTTTAACATTAAAGCTCAGCTCCGCCGATTTTCGACTGCGACAGAATGGAGCCATGCTTGGGCTGTGCGTTCGTTTCCGCACAGGGAGCATACACGTGAAAAATTTTTACCCATTTGTTTGTAGTTTTTAAGAAAACAATTTTTTAAATTTCCATGGCACGGCGGTCCTGTGGTCGGCAAACCCTGACCAATCCCGGCTTCGTCCTGGCTTAGCCGCGCTCGTGGCTTGGCTAACGCCAAATCGTCGATGCGATGGCGGAGATCTATGGGCGAAGGTGAATGTTTTGGGTGTGTTCCGTGATAATTGCTGTCGTTAATAGCCTCAAAGATAGATTTGCCGGTCTTCTTTAACAAGCCTTAGAGGATGGCCTCGTTGTGCAACGACGGCCGTCGTGAGCGGACATTCTGTGCCCGCACTGTGCTTCATGCTACCAACAAGACCTAACACCTAACGTGTGACGTACTCGTACGCATTCTCAATAGCTTTGGCAGCGCACTATGCGCGGACTTGCTGCGCGTGCAGAAAGCACCACCAAAGCTATTGAGAACGAGAACGTGCTCGAAGACGAAGTATTCCTTATAAGAAACGTGATAAAACGGTGCGGTGGTCCCCGATAGCTCGTGACAGCTATTTCAGCACGATACAGCGGCCATGACGGAGTGTAAATACAAACTGGTTGCCAGGCAGAGCTGGCTAGGTGTGGCTATCCAATCCGCACAGTTCCAAGTATGACGTCACAAGTGGAACCGCCGCCCGGTAGTTTTTCTCAAATTTCTCACGAAGGAGTATGGAAAATTGGAAAGCAATGTGCGTTTATGAATGAAGTTGGGACCACGGTTCTGAATATCACAATGTCTTCATACTTTCGGAACAGCAGCGGAGCTGCACTTTAAAGTCGTGAATTCACTATTCTTTTTACTTGACGAAGTACGCTCGCAGGTGCACATCGAACAGAAATCTTCGCAAGAGATGCCGTGGATGAATGCATAAACGACGACAACGACAGTGTGACGAGCGTACGAGCCCGCTCGCATTTCAACAATGCAGTCACAACATCAACAGGGTTAGTTACGCATTTACATTCAATAAATCGTGGACAACAAAATAGACAATTCCGTTAACGATTTTAACATTAAAGTCGTGAATTCACTATTCCTTTTACTTGACGAAGTACGCTCGCAGGTGCACATCGAACAGAAATCTTCGCAAGAGATGCCGTGGATGAATGCATAAACGACGACAACGACAGTGTGACGAGCCTACGAGCCCGCCACTGGAGCCCGCTCGCATTTCAACAATACAGTCACAACATCAACAGCGTTAGTTACGCATTTACCTTCAATAAATCGTGGACGTCAAAATAGACAATTCCCTTAAAGATTTTAACATTAAAGTCGTGAATTCACTATTCCTTTTACTTGACGAAGTACGCTCGCAGGTGCACATCGAACAGAAATCTTCGCAAGAGATGCCGTGGATGAATGCATCAACGACGACAACGACAGTGTGACGAGCCTACGAGCCCGTTCCTGGAGCCCGCTCGCATTTCAACAATACAGTCACAACATCAACAGCGTTAGTTACGCATTTACCTTCTATAAATCGTGGACGTCAAAATAGAAAATTACGTTAAAGATTTTAACATTACAGTCGTGAATTCACTATTTTCTTTTACTTGACGAAGTACGTTCGTAGGTGGACATCGAACAGAAATCTTCGCAAGAGATGCCGTGGATGAATGCATAAACGACGACAACGACAGTGTGACGAGCCTACGAGCGCGCCACTGGCGCCGGCTCCCATTTCAACAATACAGTCACAACATCAACACCGTTAGTTACGCATTTACATTCAATAAATCGTGGACGTCAAAATAGAAAATTTCGTTAAAGATTTTAACATTAAAGTCGTGAATTCACTATTACTTTTACTTGACGAAGTACGCTCGCAGGTGCACATCGAACAGAAATGTTCGCAAGAGATGCCGTGGATGACTGCATAAACGGAGACAACGACAGTGTGACGAGCGTACGAGCCCGCTCGCATTTGAACAATACAGTCACAACATCAACAGCGTTTGTTACGCATTTACATTCAATAAATCGTGGATGTCAATAGAATATTTCTTTAAAGATTTTAACATTAAAGTCGTGATTTCACTATTCCTTTTACTTGACGAAGTACGCTCGCAGGTGCACATCGAACAGAAATGTTCGCAAGAGATGCCGTGGATGACTGCATAAACGAAGACAACGACAGTGTGACGAGCGTACGAGCCCGCTCGCATTTCAACAATACAGTCACAACATCAACAGCGTTTGTTACGAATTTACATTCAATAAATCGTGGATGTCAATAGAAAATTTCGTTAAAGATTTTAACATTAAAGTCGTGAATTCACTATTACTTTTACTTGACGAAGTACGCTCGCAGGTGCACATCGAACAGAAATGTTCGCAAGAGATGCCGTGGATGACTGCATAAACGAAGACAACGACAGTGTGACGAGCGTACGAGCCCGCTCGCATTTCAACAATACAGTCACAACATCAACAGCGTTTGTTACGCATTTACATTCAATAAATCGTGGATGTCAATAGAAAATTTCGTTAAAGATTTTAACATTAAAGTCGTGAATTCACTATTACTTTTACTTGACGAAGTACGCTCGCAGGTGCACATCGAACAGAAATGTTCGCAAGAGATGCCGTGGATGACTGCATAAACGAAGACAACGACAGTGTGACGAGCGTACGAGTGCGCTCGCATTTCAACAATACAGTCACAACATCAACAGCGTTAGTTACGCATTTACATTCAATAAATTGTGGACGTCAAAATAGAAAATTCCGTTAAAGATTTCAACATTAAAGTCGTGAATTCACTATTTTCTTTTACTTGACGAAGTACGTTCGCAGGTGGGCATCGAATTGAAATCTTCGCAAGAGATGTCGTGGATGACTGCATAAACGACGACAACGACAGTGTGACGAGCCTACGAGCGCGCCACTGGTGCCCGCTCGCATTTCAACAATACAGTCACAACATCAACAGCGTTAGTTACGCATTTACATTCAGTAAATCGTGGACGTCAAAATAGAAAATTCTGTTAAAGATTTTAACATTAAAGTCGTGAATTCACTATTTTCTTTTACTTGACGAAGTACGTTCGCAGGTGGACATCGAACAGAAATCTTCGCAAGAGATGTCGTGGATGACTGCATAAACGACGACAACGACAGTGTGACGAGCCTACGAGCGCGCCACTGGTGCCCGCTCGCATTTCAACAATACAGTCACAACATCAACAGCGTTAGTTACGCATTTACATTCAATAAATCGTGGACGTCAAAATAGAAAATTCCGTTAAAGATTTCAACATTAAAGTCGTGAATTCACTATTTTCCTTTACTTGACGAAGTACGTTCGCAGGTGGACATCGAACAGAAATCTTCGCAAGAGATGCCGTGGATGAATGCATAAAGGACGACAACGACAGTGTGACGAGCCTACGAGCGCGCCACTGGTGCCGGCTCGCATTTCAACAATACAGTCACAACATCAACAGCGTTAGTTACGCATTTACATTCAATAAATCGTGGACGTCAAAATAGAAAATTCCGTTAAAGATTTCAACATTAAAGTCGTGAATTCACTATTTTCTTTTACTTGACGAAGTACGTTCGCAGGTGGACATCGAACAGAAATCTTCGCAAGAGATGCCGTGGATGAATGCATAAAGGACGACAACGACAGTGTGACGAGCCTACGAGCGCGCCACTGGTGCCGGCTCGCATTTCAACAATACAGTCACAACATCAACAGCGTTAGTTACGCATTTACATTCAATAAATCGTGGACGTCAACATAGAAAATTTCGTTAAAGATTTTAACATTAAAGTCGTGAATTCACTATTCTTTTTACTTGACGAAGTACGCTCGCAGGTGCACATCGAACAGAAATCTTCGCAAGAGATGCCGTGGATGAATGCATAAACGACGACAACGACAGTGTGACGAGCCTACGAGCCCGCCACTGGAGCCCGCTCGCATTTCAACAATACAGTCACAACATCAACAGCCTTAGTTACGCATTTACATTCAATAAATTGTGGACGTCAAAATAGAAAATTCCGTTAAAGATTTAACATTAAAGTCGTGAATTCACTATTCTTTTTACTTGACGAAGTACGTTCACAGGTGCACATCGAACAGAAATCTTCGCAGGAGATGTCGTGGATGACTGCATAAACGACGACAACGACAGTGTGACGAGCCTACGAGCCCGGTACTGGTGCCCGCTCGCATTTCAACAATACAGTCACAACATCAACAGCGTTAGTTACACATTTACCTTCAATAAATCGTGGATGTCAAAATAGAAAATTCTGTTGAAGATTTTAACATTAAAGTCGTGAATTCACTATTCCTTTTACTTGACGAAGTACGCTCGCAGGTGCACATCGAACAGAAATCTTCGCAGGAGATGCCGTGGATGACTGCATAAACGACGACAACGACAGTGTGACGAGCCTACGAGCGCGTCACTGGTGCCCGCTCGCATTTCAACAATACAGTCACAACATCAACACCGTTAGTTACGCATTTATATTCAATAAATCGTGGACGTCAAGATAGAAAATTCCGTTAAATATTTTAACATTAAAGTCGCGAATTCACAATTTTCTTTTACTTGACGAAGTACGTTCACAGGTGCACATCGAACAGAAATCTTCGCAAGAGATGCCGTGGATGAATGCATAAACGACGACAACGACAGTGTGACGAGCCTACGAGCCCGGTACTGGAGCCCGCTCGCATTTCAACAATACAGTCACAACATCAACAGCGTTAGTTACGCATTTACATTCAATAAATTGTGGACGTCAAAATAGAAAATTCCGTTGAAGATTTTAACATTAAAGTCGTGAATTCACTATTCCTTTTACTTGACGAAGTACGCTCGCAGGTGCACATCGAACAGAAATCTTCGCAAAAGAAAGACCTTTGCCTAAACGCGACATCAACAGCGTTAGTTACGCATTTACATTCAATAAATCGTGGACGTCAAAATAGAAAATTCCGTTAAAGATTTTAACATTAAAGTCGTGAATTCACTATTCCTTTTACTTGACGAAGTACGCTCGCAGGTGCACATCGAACAGAAATCTTCGCAGGAGATGCCGTGGATGACTGCATAAACGACGACAACGACAGTGTGACGAGCCTACGAGCGCGTCACTGGTGCCCGCTCGCATTTCAACAATACAGTCACAACATCAACAGCGTTAGTTACGCATTTATATTCAATAAATCGTGGACGTCAAGATAGAAAATTCCGTTAAAGATTTTAACATTAAAGTCGTGAATTCACAATTTTCTTTTACTTGACGAAGTACGTTCGCAGGTGGACATCGAACAGAAATCTTCGCAAGAGATGCCATGGATGAATGCATAAACGACGACAACGACAGTGTGACGAGCCTACGAGCCCGGTACTGGAGCCCGCTCGCATTTCAACAATACAGTCACAACATCAACAGCGTTAGTTACGCATTTACATTCAATAAATTGTGGATGTCAAAATAGAAAATTCCGTTGAAGATTTTAACATTAAAGTCGTGAATTCACTATTCCTTTTACTTGACGAAGTACGCTCGCAGGTGCACATCGAACAGAAATCTTCGCAGGAGATGCCGTGGATGACTGCATAAACGACGACAACGACAGTGTGACGAGCCTACGAGCGCGTCACTGGTGCCCGCTCGCATTTCAACAATACAGTCACAACATCAACAGCGTTAGTTACGCATTGATATTCAATAAATCGTGGACGTCAAGATAGAAAATTCCGTTAAAGATTTTAACATTAAAGTCGTGAATTCACAATTTTCTTTTACTTGACGAAGTACGTTCGCAGGTGGACATCGAACAGAAATCTTCGCAAGAGATGCCATGGATGAATGCATAAACGACGACAACGACAGTGTGACGAGCCTACGAGCCCGGTACTGGAGCCCGCTCGCATTTCAACAATACAGTCACAACATCAACAGCGTTAGTTACGCATTTACATTCAATAAATTGTGGACGTCAAAATAGAAAATTCCGTTGAAGATTTTAACATTAAAGTCGTGAATTCACTATTCCTTTTACTTGACGAAGTACGCTCGCAGGTGCACATCGAACAGAAATCTTCGCAAAAGAAAGACCTTTGCCTAAACGCGACATCAACAGCGTTAGTTACGCATTTACATTCAATAAATCGTGGACGTCAAAATAGAAAATTCCGTTAAAGATTTTAACATTAAAGTCGTGAATTCACTATTCCTTTTACTTGACGAAGTACGCTCGCAGGTGCACATCGAACAGAAATCTTCGCAGGAGATGCCGTGGATGACTGCATAAACGACGACAACGACAGTGTGACGAGCCTACGAGCGCGTCACTGGTGCCCGCTCGCATTTCAACAATACAGTCACAACATCAACAGCGTTAGTTACGCATTTATATTCAATAAATCGTGGACGTCAAGATAGAAAATTCCGTTAAAGATTTTAACATTAAAGTCGTGAATTCACAATTTTCTTTTACTTGACGAAGTACGTTCGCAGGTGGACATCGAACAGAAATCTTCGCAAGAGATGCCATGGATGAATGCATAAACGACGACAACGACAGTGTGACGAGCCTACGAGCCCGGTACTGGAGCCCGCTCGCATTTCAACAATACAGTCACAACATCAACAGCGTTAGTTACGCATTTACATTCAATAAATTGTGGATGTCAAAATAGAAAATTCCGTTGAAGATTTTAACATTAAAGTCGTGAATTCACTATTCCTTTTACTTGACGAAGTACGCTCGCAGGTGCACATCGAACAGAAATCTTCGCAGGAGATGCCGTGGATGACTGCATAAACGACGACAACGACAGTGTGACGAGCCTACGAGCGCGTCACTGGTGCCCGCTCGCATTTCAACAATACAGTCACAACATCAACAGCGTTAGTTACGCATTTATATTCAATAAATCGTGGACGTCAAGATAGAAAATTCCGTTAAAGATTTTAACATTAAAGTCGTGAATTCACAATTTTCTTTTACTTGACGAAGTACGTTCGCAGGTGGACATCGAACAGAAATCTTCGCAAGAGATGCCATGGATGAATGCATAAACGACGACAACGACAGTGTGACGAGCCTACGAGCCCGGTACTGGAGCCCGCTCGCATTTCAACAATACAGTCACAACATCAACAGCGTTAGTTACGCATTTACATTCAATAAATTGTGGACGTCAAAATAGAAAATTCCGTTGAAGATTTTAACATTAAAGTCGTGAATTCACTATTCCTTTTACTTGACGAAGTACGCTCGCAGGTGCACATCGAACAGAAATCTTCGCAAAAGAAAGACCTTTGCCTAAACGCGACATCAACAGCGTTAGTTACGCATTTACCTTCAATAAATCGTGGACGTCAAAATAGAAAATTCCGTTAAGGATTTTAACATTAAAGTCGTGAATTCACTATTCTTTTTACTTGACGAAGTACGCTCGCAGGTGCACATCGAACAGAAATGTTCGCAAGAGATGCCGTGGATGACTGCATAAACGAAGACAACGACATTGTGACGAGCGTACGAGCCCGCTCGCATTTCAACAATACAGTCACAACATCAACAGCGTTCGTTTCGCATTTACATTCAATAAATCATGGACGTCAAAATAGAAAATTCCGTTAAAGATTTTAACATTAAAGTCGTGAATTCACTATTCTTTTTACTTGACGAAGTATGCTCGCAGGTGCACATCGAACATAAATCTTCGCAAGAGATGCCGTGGATGAATGCATAAACGACGACAACGACAGTGTGACGAGCGTACGATCCCGCTCGAATTTCTACAATACAGTCACAACATCAACAGGGTTAGTTACGCATTTACATTCAATAAATTGTGGACGTCAAAATAGAAAATTCCGTTGAAGATTTTAACATTAAAGTCGTGAATTCACTATTCCTTTTACTTGACGAAGTACGCTCGCAGGTGCACAACGAACAGAAATCTTCGCAAGAGATGCCGTGGATGACTGCATAAACGAAGACAACGACATTGTGACGAGCGTACGAGCCCGCTCGCATTTCAACAATACAGTTACAACATCAACAGCGTTAGTTACGCATTTACCTTCAATAAATCGTGGACGTCAAAATAGAAAATTCCGTTGAAGATTTTAACATTAAAGTCGTGAATTCACTATTCCTTTTACTTGACGAAGTACGCTCGCAGGTGCACAACGAACAGAAATCTTCGCAAGAGATGCCGTGGATGAATGCATAAACGACGACAACGACAGTGTGACGAGCCTACGAGCCCGCTCGCATTCCAACAATACAGTTACAACATCAACAGCGTTAGTTACGCATTTACCTTCAATAAATCGTGGACGTCAAAATAGAAAATTCCGTTAAAGATTTTAACATTAAAGTCGTGAATTCACTATTCCTTTTACTTGACGAAGTACGCTCGCAGGTGCACATCGAACAGAAATGTTCGCAAGAGATGCCGTGGATGACTGCATAAACGAAGACAACGACATTGTGACGAGCGTACGAGCCCGCTCGCATTTCAACAATACAGTCACAACATCAACAGCGTTCGTTACGCATTTACATTCAATAAATTGTGGATGTCAAAATAGAAAATTCCGTTAAAGATTTAACATTAAAGTCGTGAATTCACTATTCTTTTTACTTGACGAAGTACGTTCACAGGTGCACATCGAACAGAAATCTTCGCAAGAGATGCCGTGGATGACTGCATAAACGAAGACAACGACAGTGTGACGAGCGTACGAGCCCGCTCGCATTTCAACAATACAGTCACAACATCAACAGCGTTAGTTACGCATTTACATTCAATAAATCGTGGACGTCAAAATAGAAAATTCCGTTAAAGATTTTAACATTAAAGTCGTGAATTCACTATTCTTTTTACTTGACGAAGTACGCTCGCAAGTGCACATCGAACAGAAATCTTCGCAAGAGATGCCGTGGATGAATGCATAAACGACGACAACGACAGTGTGACGAGCGTACGAGCCCGCTCGCATTTCAACAATACAGTCACAACATCAACAGCGTTAGTTACGCATTTACCTTCAATAAATCGTGGACCTCAAAATAGAAAATTCCGTTAAAGATTTTAACATTAAAATCGTGAATTCACTATTCCTTTTACTTGACGAAGTACGCTCGCAGGTGCACATCGAAGAGAAATCTTCGCAAGAGATGCCGTGGATGACTGCATAAACGACGACAACGACAGTGTGACGAGCCTACGAGCGCGCCACTGGTGCCCGCTCGCATTTCAACAATACAGTCACAACATCAACAGCGTTACTTACGCATTTACATTCAATAAATCGTGGACGTCAAGATAGAAAATTCCGTTAAAGATTTTAACATTAAAGTCGTGAATTCACTATTCCTTTTACTTGACGAGGTACGCTCGCAGGTGCACATCGAACAGAAATCTTCGCAAAAGATGCCGTGGATGACTGCATAAACGACGACAACGACAGTGTGACGAGCCTACGAGCCCGCCACTGGAGCCCGCTCGCATTTCAACAATACAGTCACAACATCAACAGCGTTAGTTACGCATTTACATTCAATAAATCGTGGACGTCAAAATAGAAAATTCCGTTAAGGATTTTAACATTAAAGTCGTGAATTCACTATTCCTTTTACTTGACGAAGTACGCTCGCAGGTGCACATCGAACAGAAATCTTTGCAAGAGATGCCGTGGATGAATGCATAAACGACGACAACGACAGTGTGACGAGCGTACGAGCCCGCTCGCATTTCAACAATACAGTCACAACATCAACAGCGTTAGTTACGCATTTACATTCAATAAATCGTGGACGTCACAATAGAAAATTCCGTTAAAGATTTTAACATTAAAGTCGTGAATTCACTATTCTTTTTACTTGACGAAGTACGCTCGCAGGTGCTCATCGAACAGAAATATTCGCAAGAGATGCCGTGGATGACTGCATAAACGACGACAACGACAGTGTGACGAGCCTACGAGCCCGCCACTGGAGCCCGCTCGCATTTCAACAATACAGTCACAACATCAACAGCGTTAGTTACGCATTTACCTTCAATAAATCGTGGACGTCAAAATAGAAAATTCCGTTAAGGATTTTAACATTAAAGTCGTGAATTCACTATTCCTTTTACTTGACGAAGTACGCTCGCAGGTGCACATCGAACAGAAATGTTCGCAAGAGATGCCGTGGATGACTGCATAAACGAAGACAACGACAGTGTGACGAGCGTACGAGCCCGCTCGCATTTCAACAATACAGTCACAACATCAAAAGCGTTAGTTACGCATTGACATTCAATAAATCGTGGACGTCAAAATAGAAAATTCCGTTAAAGATTTTAACATTAAAGTCGTGAATTCACTATTCTTTTTACTTGACGAAGTACGGTCGCAGGTGCACATCGAACAGAAATCTTTGCAAGAGATGCCGTGGATGACTGCATAAACGAAGACAATGACAGTGTGACGAGCGTACGAGCGCGCTCGCATTTCAACAATACAGTCACAACATCAACAGCGTTAGTTACGCATTTACATTCAATAAATCGTGGACGTCACAATAGAAAATTCCGTTAAAGATTTTAACATTAAAGTCGTGAATTCACTATTATTTTTACTTGACGAAGTACGCTCGCAGGTGCTCATCGAACAGAAATCTTCGCAAGAGATGCCGTGGATGAATGCATAAACGACGACAACGACAGTGTGACGAGCCTACGAGCCCGCCACTGGAGCCCGCTCGCATTTCAACAATACAGTCACAACATCAACAGCGTTAGTTACGCATTTACATTCAATAAATTGTGGACGTCAAAATAGAAAATTCCGTTGAAGATTTTAACATTAAAATCGTGAATTCACTATTCCTTTTACTTGACGAAGTACGCTCGCAGGTGCACATCGAAGAGAAATCTTCGCAAGAGATGCCGTGGATGACTGCATAAACGACGACAACGACAGTGTGACGAGCCTACGAGCGCGCCACTGGTGCCCGCTCGCATTTCAACAATACAGTCACAACATCAACAGCGTTAGTTACGCATTTACATTCAATAAATCGTGGACGTCAAGATAGAAAATTCCGTTAAAGATTTTAACATTAAAGTCGTGAATTCACTATTCTTTTTACTTGACGAAGTACGCTCGCAGGTGCACAACGAACAGAAATCTTCGCAAGAGATGCCGTGGATGAATGCATAAACGACGACAACGACAGTGTGACGAGCCTACGAGCCCGTTACTGGAGCCCGCTCGCATTTCAACAATACAGTCACAACATCAACAGCGTTAGTTACGCATTTACCTTCAATAAATCGTGGACGTCAAAATAGAAAATTCCGTTAAAGATTTTAACATTAAAGTCGTGAATTCACTATTCCTTTTACTTGACGAAGTACGCTCGCAGGTGCACATCGAACAGAAATGTTCGCAAGAGATGCCGTGGATGACTGCATAAACGAAGACAACGACATTGTGACGAGCGTACGAGCCCGCTCGCATTTCAACAATACAGTCACAACATCAACAGCGTTCGTTACGCATTTACATTCAATAAATCATGGACGTCAAAATAGAAAATTCAGTTAAAGATTTTAACATTAAAGTCGTGAATTCACTATTCTTTTTACTTGACGAAGTATGCTCGCAGGTGCACATCGAACAGAAATATTCGCAAGAGATGCCGTGGATGAATGCATAAACGACGACAACGACAGTGTGACGAGCGTACGATCCCGCTCGAATTTCAACAATACAGTCACACCATCAACAGCGTTAGTTACGCATTTACATTCAATAAATTGTGGACGTCAAAATAGAAAATTCCGTTGAAGATCTTAACATTAAAGTCGTGAATTCACTATTCCTTTTACTTGACGAAGTACGCTCGCAGGTGCACAACGAACAGAAATCTTCGCAAGAGATGCCGTGGATGAATGCATAAACGACGACAACGACAGTGTGACGAGCCTACGAGCCCGTTACTGGAGCCCGCTCGCATTTCAACAATACAGTCACAACATCAACAGCGTTAGTTACGCATTTACCTTCAATAAATCGTGGACGTCAAAATAGAAAATTCCGTTAAAGATTTTAACATTAAAGTCGTGAATTCACTATTCCTTTTACTTGACGAAGTACGCTCGCAGGTGCACATCGAACAGAAATGTTCGCAAGAGATGCCGTGGATGACTGCATAAACGAAGACAACGACAGTGTGACGAGCCTACGAGCGCGCCACTGGTGCCCGCTCGCATTTCAACAATACAGTCACAACATCAACAGCGTTAGTTACGCATTTACATTCAATAAATCGTGGACGTCAAAATAGAAAATTCCGTTAAAGAATTTAACATTAAAGTCGTGAATTCACTATTTCCTTTTACTTGACGAAGTACGTTCGCAGGTGGACATCGAACAGAAATCTTCGCAAGAGATGCCGTGGATGAATGCATAAACGACGACAACGACAGTGTTACGAGCCTACGAGCCCGCCACTGGAGCCCGCTCGCATTTCAACAATACAGTCACAACATCAACAGCGTTAGTTACGCATTTACCTTCAATAAATCGTGGACGTCAAAATAGAAAATTCCGTTAAGGATTTTAACATTAAAGTCGTGAATTCACTATTCCTTTTACTTGACGAAGTACGCTCGCAGGTGCACATCGAGCAGAAATGTTCGCAAGAGATGCCGTGGATGACTGCATAAACGAAGACAACGACAGTGTGACGAGCGTACGAGCCCGCTCGCATTTCAACAATACAGTCACAACATCAACAGCGTTAGTTACGCATTTACATTCAATAAATCGTGGACGTCAAAATAGAAAATTCCGTTTAAGATTTTAACATTAAAGTCGTGAATTCACTATTCTTTTTACTTGACGAAGTACGCTCGCAAGTGCACATCGAACAGAAATCTTCGCAAGAGATGCCGTGGATGAATGCATAAACGACGACAACGACAGTGTGACGAGCGTACGAGCCCGCTCGCATTTCAACAATACAGTCACAACATCAACAGCGTTAGTTACGCATTTACCTTCAATAAATCGTGGACGTCAAAATAGAAAATTCCGTTAAAGATTTTAACATTAAAGTCGTGAATTCACTATTCTTTTTACTTGACGAAGTACGGTCGCAGGTGCACATCGAACAGAAATCTTTGCAAGAGATGCCGTGGATGACTGCATAAACGAAGACAATGACAGTGTGACGAGCGTACGAGCGCGCTCGCATTTCAACAATACAGTCACAACATCAACAGCGTTAGTTACGCATTTACATTCAATAAATCGTGGACGTCACAATAGAAAATTCAGTTAAAAATTTTAACATTAAAGTCGTGAATTCACTATTCTTTTTACTTGACGAAGTACGCTCGCAGGTGCTCATCGAACAGAAATCTTCGCAAGAGATGCCGTGGATGAATGCATAAACGACGACAACGACAGTGTGACGAGCCTACGAGCGCGCCACTGGTGCCCGCTCGCATTTCAACAATCCAGTCACAACATCAACAGCGTTAGTTACGCATTTACATTCAATAAATCGTGGACGTCAAAATAGAAAATTCCGTTAAAGAATTTAACATTAAAGTCGTGAATTCACTATTTCCTTTTACTTGACGAAGTACGTTCGCAGGTGGACATCGAACAGAAATCTTCGCAAGAGATGCCGTGGATGAATGCATAAACGACGACAACGACAGTGTTACGAGCCTACGAGCCCTCCACTGGAGCCCGCTCGCATTTCAACAATACAGTCACAACATCAACAGCGTTAGTTACGCATTTACCTTCAATAAATCGTGGACGTCAAAATAGAAAATTCCGTTAAAGATTTTAACATTAAAGTCGTGAATTCACTATTCTTTTTACTTGACGAAGTACGGTCGCAGGTGCACATCGAACAGAAATCTTTGCAAGAGATGCCGTGGATGACTGCATAAACGAAGACAATGACAGTGTGACGAGCGTACGAGCGCGCTCGCATTTCAACAATACAGTCACAACATCAACAGCGTTAGTTACGCATTTACCTTCAATAAATCGTGGACGTCAAAATAGAAAATTCCGTTAAAGATTTTAACATTAAAGTCGTGAATTCACTATTCTTTTTACTTGACGAAGTACGGTCGCAGGTGCACATCGAACAGAAATCTTTGCAAGAGATGCCGTGGATGACTGCATAAACGAAGACAATGACAGTGTGACGAGCGTACGAGCGCGCTCGCATTTCAACAATACAGTCACAACATCAACAGCGTTAGTTACGCATTTACCTTCAATAAATCGTGGACGTCAAAATAGAAAATTCCGTTAAAGATTTTAACATTAAAGTCGTGAATTCACTATTCTTTTTACTTGACGAAGTACGGTCGCAGGTGCACATCGAACAGAAATCTTTGCAAGAGATGCCGTGGATGACTGCATAAACGAAGACAATGACAGTGTGACGAGCGTACGAGCGCGCTCGCATTTCAACAATACAGTCACAACATCAACAGCGTTAGTTACGCATTTACATTCAATAAATCGTGGACGTCACAATAGAAAATTCCGTTAAAAATTTTAACATTAAAGTCGTGAATTCACTATTCTTTTTACTTGACGAAGTACGCTCGCAGGTGCTCATCGAACAGAAATCTTCGCAAGAGATGCCGTGGATGAATGCATAAACGACGACAACGACAGTGTGACGAGCCTACGAGCCCGCCACTGGAGCCCGCTCGCATTTCAACAATACAGTCACAACATCAACAGCGTTAGTTACGCATTTACCTTCAATAAATCGTGGACGTCAAAATAGAAAATTCCATTAAAGATTTTAACATTAAAGTCGTGAATTCACTATTCTTTTTACTTGACGAAGTACGGTCGCAGGTGCACATCGAACAGAAATCTTTGCAAGAGATGCCGTGGATGACTGCATAAACGAAGACAATGACAGTGTGACGAGCGTACGAGCGCGCTCGCATTTCAACAATACAGTCACAACATCAACAGCGTTAGTTACGCATTTACATTCAATAAATCGTGGACGTCACAATAGAAAATTCCGTTAAAAATTTTAACATTAAAGTCGTGAATTCACTATTCTTTTTACTTGACGAAGTACGCTCGCAGGTGCTCATCGAACAGATATCTTCGCAAGAGATGCCGTGGATGAATGCATAAACGACGACAACGACAGTGTGACGAGCCTACGAGCCCGCCACTGGAGCCCGCTCGCATTTCAACAATACAGTCACAACATCAACAGCGTTAGTTACGCATTTACATTCAATAAATTGTGGACGTCAAAATAGAAAATTCCGTTGAAGATTTTAACATTAAAATCGTGAATTCACTATTCCTTTTACTTGACGAAGTACGCTCGCAGGTGCACATCGAAGAGAAATCTTCGCAAGAGATGCCGTGGATGACTGCATAAACGACGACAACGACAGTGTGACGAGCCTACGAGCGCGCCACTGGTGCCCGCTCGCATTTCAACAATACAGTCACAACATCAACAGCGTTAGTTACGCATTTACATTCAATAAATCGTGGACGTCAAGATAGAAAATTCCGTTAAAGATTTTAACATTAAAGTCGTGAATTCACTATTCTTTTTACTTGACGAAGTACGTTCGTAGGTGGACATCGAACAGAAATCTTCGCAAGAGATGCCGTGGATGAATGCATAAACGACGACAACGACAGTGTGACGAGCCTACGAGCGCGCCACTGGTGCCGCCTCGCATTTCAACAATACAGTCACAACATCAACAGCGTTAGTTACGCATTGACATTCAATAAATCGTGGACGTCAAAATAGAAAATTCCGTTAAAGATTTCAACATTAAAGTCGTGAATTCACTATTTTCTTTTACTTGACGAAGTACGCTCGCAGGTGCACATCGAACAGATATCTTCGCAAAAGATGCCGTGGATGACTGCATAAACGACGACAACGACAGTGTGACGAGCCTACGAGCGCGCCACTGGTGCCCGCTCGCATTTCAACAATACAGTCACAACATCAACAGCGTTAGTTACGCATTTACATTCAATAAATCGTGGACGTCAAAATAGAAAATTCCGTTAAAGATTTTAACATTAAAGTCGTGAATTCACTATTTTCTTTTACTTGACGAAGTACGTTCGTAGGTGGACATCGAACAGAAATCTTCGCAAGAGATGCCGTGGATGAATGCATAAACGACGACAACGACAGTGTGACGAGCCTACGAGCGCGCCACTGGTGCCGGCTCGCATTTCAACAATACAGTCACAACATCAACAGCGTTAGTTACGCATTTACAATCAATAAATCGTGGACGTCAAAATAGAAAATTCCGTTAAAGATTTCAACATTAAAGTCGTGAATTCACTATTTTCTATTACTTGACGAAGTACGCTCGCAGGTGCACATCGAACAGAAATCTTCGCAAAAGATGCCGTGGATGACTGCATAAACGACGACAACGACAGTGTGACGAGCCTACGAGCGCGCCACTGGTGCCCGCTCGCATTTCAACAATACAGTCACAACATCAACAGCGTTAGTTACGCATTTACATTCAATAAATCGTGGACGTCAAAATAGAAAATTCCGTTAAAGATTTTAACATTAAAGTCGTGAATTCACTATTTTCTTTTACTTGACGAAGTACGTTCGTAGGTGGACATCGAACAGAAATCTTCGCAAGAGATGCCGTGGATGAATGCATAAACGACGACAACGACAGTGTGACGAGCCTACGAGCCCGCCACTGGAGCCCGCTCTCATTTCAACAATACAGTCACAACATCAACAGCGTTAGTTACGCATTTACATTCAATAAATTGTGGACGTCAAAATAGAAAATTCCGTTGAAGATTTTAACATTAAAGTCGTGAATTCACTATTCCTTTTACTTGACGAAGTACGCTCGCAGGTGCACAACGAACAGAAATCTTCGCAAGAGATGCCGTGGATGAATGCATAAACGACGACAACGACAGTGTGACGAGCCTACGAGCCCGTTACTGGAGCCCGCTCGCTTTTCAACAATACAGTGACAACATCAACAGCGTTAGTTACGCATTTACCTTCAATAAATCGTGGACGTCAAAATAGAAAATTCCGTTAAAGATTTTAACATTAAAGTCGTGAATTCACTATTCCTTTTACTTGACGAAGTACGCTCGCAGGTGCACATCGAACAGAAATGTTCGCAAGAGATGCCGTGGATGACTGCATAAACGAAGACAACGACATTGTGACGACCGTACGAGCCCGCTTGCATTTAACAATACAGTCACAACATCAACAGCGTTAGTTACGCATTTACATTCAATAAATCGTGGACGTCAAAATAGAAAATTCCGTTAAAGATTTTAACATTAAAGTCGTGAATTCACTATTCTTTTTACTTGACGAAGTACGCTCGCAGGTGCACATCGAACAGAAATCTTCGCAAGAGATGCCGTGGATGAATGCATAAACGACGACAACGACAGTGTGACGAGCGTACGATCCCGCTCGAATTTCAACAATACAGTCACAACATCAACAGCGTTAGTTACGCATTTACATTCAATAAATCGTGGACAACAAAATAGACAATTCCATTAAAGATTTTAACATTAAAGTCGTGAATTCACTATTCCTTTTACTTGACGAAGTACGCTCGCAGGTGCACATCGAACAGAAATGTTCGCAAGAGATGCCGTGGATGACTGCATAAACGAAGACAACGACAGTGTGACGAGCGTACGAGCCCGCTCGCATTTCAACAATACAGTCACAACATCAACAGCGTTAGTTACGCATTTACCTTCAATAAATCGTGGACGTCAAAATAGAAAATTCCGTTAAAGATTTTAACATTAAAGTCGTGAATTCACTATTCTTTTTACTTGACGAAGTACGCTCGCAGGTGCACATCGAACAGAAATCTTCGCAAGAGATGCCGTGGATGAATGCATAAACGACGACAACGACAGTGTGACGAGCCTACGAGCCCGCCACTGGAGCCCGCTCGCATTTCAACAATACAGTCACAACATCAACAGCGTTAGTTACGCATTTACCTTCAATAAATCGTGGACGTCAAAATAGAAAATTCCGTTGAAGATTTTAACATTAAAGTCGTGAATTCACTATTCCTTTTACTTGACGAAGTACGCTCGCAGGTGCACATCGAACAGAAATCTTCGCAAAAGATGCCGTGGATGACTGCATAAACGACGACAACGACAGTGTGACGAGCCTACGAGCGCGCCACTGGTGCCCGCTCGCATTTCAACAATACAGTCACAACATCAACAGCGTTAGTTACGCATTTACATTCAATAAATCGTGGACGTCAAAATAGAAAATTCCGTTAAAGATTTTAACATTAAAGTCGTGAATTCACTATTTTGTTTTACTTGACGAAGTACGTTCGCAGGTGGACATCCAACAGAAATCTTCGCAAGAGATGCCGTGGATGAATGCATAAACGACGACAACGACAGTGTGACGAGCCTAAGAGCCCATTACTGGAGCACGCTCGCATTTCAACAATACAGTCACAACATCAACAGCGTTAGTTACGCATTTACATTCAATAAATCGTGGATGTCAATAGAAAATTTCGTTAAAGATTTTAACATTAAAGTCGTGAATTCACTATTCTTTTTACTTGACGAAGTACGCTCGCAGGTGCACATCGAACAGAAATCTTCGCAAGAGATGCCGTGGATGACTGCATAAACGAAGACAACGACAGCGTGACGAGCGTACGAGCCCGCTCGCATTTCAACAATACAGTCACAACATCAACAGCGTTAGTTACGCATTTACATTCAATAAATCGTGGACGTCAAAATAGAAAACTCCGTTAAAGATTTTAACATTAAAGTCGTAAATTCACTATTCTTTTTACTTGACGAAGTACGCTCGCAGGTGCACATCGAACAGAAATCTTCGCAAGAGATGCCGTGGATGAATGCATAAACGACGACAACGACAGTGTGACGAGCCTACGAGCCCGCCACTGGAGCCCGCTCTCATTTCAACAATACAGTCACAACATCAACAGCGTTAGTTATGCATTTACATTCAATAAATTGTGGACGTCAAAATAGAAAATTCCGTTGAAGATTTTAACATTAAAGTCGTGAATTCACTATTCCTTTTACTTGACGAAGTACGCTCGCAGGTGCACATCGAACAGAAATCTTCGCAAGAGATGCCGTGGATGAATGCATAAACCACGACAACGACAGTGTGACGAGCCTACGAGCCCGTTACTGGAGCCCGCTCGCATTTCAACAATACAGTCACAACATCAACAGCGTTAGTTACGCATTTACCTTCAATAAATCGTGAACGTCAAAATAGAAAATTCCGTTAAAGATTTTAACATTAAAGTCGTGAATTCACTATTCCTTTTACTTGACGAAGTACGCTCGCAGGTGCACATCGAACAGAAATGTTCGCAAGAGATGCCGTGGATGACTGCATAAACGAAGACAACGACATTGTGACGAGCGTACGAGCCCGCTCGCATTTCAACAATACAGTCACAACATCAACAGCGTTAGTTACGCATTTACATTCAATAAATCGTGGACGTCAAAATAGAAAATTCCGTTAAAGATTTTAACATTAAAGTCCTGAATTCACTATTCTTTTTACTTGACGAAGTATGCTCGCAGGTGCACATCGAACAGAAATCTTCGCAAGAGATGCCGTGGATGAATGCATAAACGACGACAACGACAGTGTGACGAGCGTACGATCCCGCTCGAATTTCAACAATACAGTCACAACATCAACAGCGTTAGTTACGCATTTACATTCAATAAATCGTGGACAACAAAATAGACAATTCCGTTAAAGATTTTAACATTAAAGTCGTGAATTCACTATTCCTTTTACTTGACGAAGTACGCTCGCAGGTGCACATCGAACAGAAATCTTCGCAAGAGATGGCGTGGATGAATGCATAAACGACGACAACGACAGTGTGACGAGCCTACGAGCCCGTTACTGGAGCCCGCTCGCATTTCAACAATACAGTCACAACATCAACAGCGTTAGTTACGCATTTACCTTCAATAAATCGTGAACGTCAAAATAGAAAATTCCGTTAAAGATTTTAACATTAAAGTCGTGAATTCACTATTCCTTTTACTTGACGAAGTACGCTCGCAGGTGCACATCGAACAGAAATGTTCGCAAGAGATGCCGTGGATGACTGCATAAACGAAGACAACGACATTGTGACGAGCGTACGAGCCCGCTCGCATTTCAACAATACAGTCACAACATCAACAGCGTTAGTTACGCATTTACATTCAATAAATCGTGGACGTCAAAATAGAAAATTCCGTTCAAGATTTTAACATTAAAGTCCTGAATTCACTATTCTTTTTACTCTACGAAGTATGCTCGCAGGTGCACATCGAACAGAAATCTTCGCAAGAGATGCCGTGGATGAATGCATAAACGACGACAACGACAGTGTGACGAGCGTACGATCCCGCTCGAATTTCAACAATACAGTCACAACATCAACAGCGTTAGTTACGCATTTACATTCAATAAATCGTGGACAACAAAATAGACAATTCCGTTAAAGATTTTAACATTAAAGTCGTGAATTCACTATTCCTTTTACTTGACGAAGTACGCTCGCAGGTGCACATCGAACAGAAATCTTCGCAAGAGATGCCGTGGATGAATGCATAAACGACGACAACGACAGTGTGACGAGCCTACGAGCCCGCCGCTGGAGCCCGCTCGCATTTCAACAATACAGTCACAAGATCAACAGCGTTAGTTACGCATTTACATTCAATAAATTGTGGACGTCAAAATAGAAAATTCCGTTAAAGATTTAACATTAAAGTCGTGAATTCACTATTCTTTTTACTTGACGAAGTACGTTCACAGGTGCACATCGAACAGAAATCTTCGCAGGAGATGTCGTGGATGACTGCATAAACGACGACAACGACAGTGTGACGAGCCTACGAGCCCGGTACTGGAGCCCGCTCGCATTTCAACAATACAGTCACAACATCAACAGCGTTAGTTACGCATTTATATTCAATAAATCGTGGACGTCAAGATAGAAAATTCCGTTAAAGATTTTAACATTAAAGTCGTGAATTCACTATTTTCTTTTACTTGACGAAGTACGTTCGCAGGTGGACATCGAACAGAAATCTTCGCAAGAGATGCCGTGGATGAATGCATAAACGACGACAACGACAGTGTGACGAGCCTAAGAGCCCATTACTGGAGCACGCTCGCATTTCAACAATACAGTCACAACATCAACAGCGTTAGTTACGCATTTACATTGAATAAATCGTGGACGTCAAAATAGAAAATTCCGTTAAAGATTTTATGATTAAAGTCGTGAATTCACTATTCTTTTTACTTGACGAAGTACGTTCACAGGTGCACATCGAACAGAAATCTTCGCAGGAGATGTCGTGGATGACTGCATAAACGACGACAACGACAGTGTGACGAGCCTACGAGCCCGGTACTGGAGCCCGCTCGCATTTCAACAATACAGTCACAACATCAACAGCGTTAGTTACACATTTACCTTCAATAAATCGTGGATGTCAAAATAGAAAATTCCGTTGAAGATTTTAACATTAAAGTCGTGAATTCACTATTCCTTTTACTTGACGAAGTACGCTCGCAGGTGCACATCGAACAGAAATCTTCGCAAGAGATGCCGTGGATGACTGCATAAACGACGACAACGACAGTGTGACGAGCCTACGAGCGCGTCACTGGTGCCCGCTCGCATTTCAACAATACAGTCACAACATCAACAGCGTTAGTTACGCATTTATATTCAATAAATCGTGGACGTCAAGATAGAAAATTCCGTTAAAGATTTTAACATTAAAGTCGTGAATTCACTATTTTCTTTTACTTGACGAAGTACGTTCGCAGGTGGACATCGAACAGAAATCTTCGCAAGAGATGCCGTGGATGAATGCATAAACGACGACAACGACAGTGTGACGAGCCTAAGAGCCCATTACTGGAGCACGCTCGCATTTCAACAATACAGTCACAACATCAACAGCGTTAGTTACGCATTTACATTCAATAAATCGTGGACGTCAAAATAGAAAATTCCGTTAAAGATTTTATCATTAAAGTCGTGAAGTCACTATTCTTTTTACTTGAGGAAGTACGCTCGCAGGTGCACATCGAACAGAAATCTTCGCAAGAGATGCCGTGGATGACTGCATAAACGAAGACAACGACAGTGTGACGAGCACTGATCTCGATTGTAAAAGGCTGGATCGCGGATTGGGAGCGCGAGCGTGAAGAAACCGGCCGCCATCTTACGGTGCCCACAACAGTTCCCGCGGGCGATCATGCCGGCTTGTTGTAGTTAGGCTGCACCAGCCGTACGGGAACAGGAGGGGGCACAACTTTTCACAAGTGAGTCATTCGTTATTAAGGAATAAATTGACGTTCATTCTGTACATTTCTTTGACGATTTCGAACAGTTTTTTTGCACGAATCCAGCACTTGGTGCAAGTTGTTAGATGGCTCTTCTGAGGCTCAAGCGAACGCCGTGGTATTTTACCCGGCGTCAATGATAGTTTGAGGTCATAATACGTTACAAGGAACATGCTACTCTACAGTTGTAGTGTTGTCATCCGTGTATGTGCGGCACTCGAGCGCTAAACTGCGTGCATTGCTAGCCCGGTACACGGTGTTCTCTACCCAAGGAAGTAGGCAGTCATCTTTTTGAATCAGCTTCGCGAGGAAAGTCTCATCCTTTATGTGTTTGCGTTGTTTACTGTTTTAGTGTTAAGCCGTAGCAAGGGATGTGGGGCTTTACGTCGTGAGACAACTGTGATCCTGAAACAAAGTTGAAACCCGGACGGGTTGGTGATCCATTTTAAATCGATAGAAAACCCCAATGCGAGGAGACGACGAAAGGGACAAAGGACGAGACGAACACAGCAGTGTATTGCCAACCAAAGACTTTTATTTGTGAAGCATGTGCTGTATTTGTCTCGTCCTTTGTCCCTCTATCGCTATTACATCTGTGATCATGAACTGACAAAGTATGTCTCCGTTGCGATAATGTCACTGGGATGCGTCATCTAGCTCTTTTGTGTCTGACCTTTGTTGTCAGCTTCTTGCAATAACTCCATTAATAATTGGTTGCATGCAATGTTATTTGTGACAGTATATAAGACGTGATCTCTTGATACAGGTTTCCTCATAGCCGCCCTCTCATACTCAAAAAATGGGTGCAGAACCTGCGCAGAAAAGACTGGACACCATCAAAGACCTCGGTGATCTGCAGCAGGCATTTTGAGGAAAACTGATTTGACCGGACTGGGCAGACAGTGCGCCTTAAGACCGACGCAGTACCAACAAAGTTTGATTTCCCACAGCACCTCCAAAAAGTAAAAGCTTATGCATCACATCAAATTTTTTTAAGCTATTCTGGACAGTGTGTGATTGCTCTGCATTAACTGTCATAGATGTGAACCACATATGTACAGTAGACTCTCAGTAATTCAAACCAGCAGGGGACTGGTGATTATTGTGTTGATTACTACACATACACATGTAAACATGGGCTGCAAGGAAGAATTAGGTCATGGGAGCACATTTGTCTGGTACAAATTAGTCACCCACGTTGCTTACATCTACTGTTGGTTACCTTTATGCTGCCACAAGTTTCCTTTTGGACCCCTGAAACGCTCTGTAATCATTTTAGCTGCAATGGGAGTGTCCTCTCAGCATCTCAACTGCTTGCAAAACTGTAAACATCTTAAACAATGACACAGTTTTGAAGATTTCACATTCTGGAAATTTGCAACAGCAGAGGCTGTCAGAGTGCGACCTACTGAAAGGTTTGTTTTACGGAAGCAGATTTGTGGTGGCCATTCCTTCAAGGTAGTCATATCTTAAAAAGGAATGAAAAGCGTCGAATTAGCACAAGTGCCGTTCGAATTTTTAATACACTGGACACATAGCCTGCCCACCCAAAATTTTGAACTTGCTTGAGCTACAGTAGTTTTATCCCCTTTTGCAGGACACTTAAGTAACCAGACAAAATAAACTGCCCACAATTCACACAGGTGTGAATTATCAGAGCTTACATTAATGAGAGCCCACTATACAGTGATCAGCATACATGGATAAATAAAAGGGTGGTGTTTGCACGTCATTACTCATTCCAATGTCAAATTGGATTCAGTAGTTTTGCGTAGCGCCCCCATACGTCATCATTTCTGAAATAAAAGTATTGTCTCCTTGCACATTCCCTGTACCTTCAAAATGCATAATGACAATAAATAACTGCTGAACTTAAAACCGTTTATTGCCTTTGTTCTTCAAACATAACATCTTGGAACTTATTGACGAACGCATATTTCGTTACATCTTTGTTACACAGAATGCACAACCAAGAAAGCCCCCTGCCACTAGACATAAAGTAGAGCAGGATACCATCGGTAGCACGTCACAGCCAGGACCATCTTGGGGCACACCAGGGCCGTCATCAGAAGTCTCATGTAGTCTTGCAGCAGACCACACATACGTAGTGCAGAAAAGTCCTCGTACATTAAAACTGAAGCTGAACGTCGCAGTTGAGGCACTAGAAGGTGCAAGCAAAAAAGTGAAGCATACCCACCAGAAGAATTTGAGACTAAAGAAAAAGGTGGTAACTGCAGAAAGTGTGATTGAAGACCTCCAGAAAAAGTCACTGGTTTCAAAGCAGTGCAGCGACATTCTCCGTGGCTCCCTTTCAGGCGTGCAGTTGGATTTGGTGCTACGTACTATACACAACAAACATGGGAAGATCAGCAGGGAGCAGTACCCACCATCCCTACGTAGTTTTGCTCTCACATTGCAGTTCTACTCCACGAAGGCGTACGAGTATGTGAGAAAGACATTCAATTTGGCACTTCCGCACCAGGCAACAATCAGGTCATGGTACACTGCAATCCATGGTGAGCCAGGATTTACACACGAAGCCTTTGATGCCTTGAAAGCAAGAGTAGAAGAGCAGCGGAAGTTATCTAAACGTGTCGTGTGGCCACTCATGCTCGATGAAATGAGCATAAAGAAGCAGATTCAGTTCACAGGAGAGTCCTTTAATGGCTTCATAAACCTAGGTACTGGCATTGATGACGACAGTCAGGAACCAGCTACACAAGCTCTTGTATTCCTTGTGGTTGCTTTCGACAGTAGCTGGAAAGTGCCATGTGCATACTTTCTGATCAACAGCCTAAGTGGGGAGGAAAAGGAAAACCTTGTGAGCCTCTGCCTTCAAAAGCTACATGACATTGGAATTCTGATAGCTGCAATTGTGAGTGACGGCCTGGGCTCTAACCTCACCATGTTTCAAGACCTTTGTAACGTTCCTTCTCGAAGGAACCCAATAGTCCAAAACTGTGTCCTCTTCTTTCTTCTTCGTGACCCCACCCTCTCGTCCTCCTCGTTGGCACCTTACAACCTTGGTGCAAACATGAAAAGCCCCGACATCAGGCCATGGTTTCAGCACCCTTCTGATTCTTCCTGGAGAGTTCATGTAATCCTCGATGCTTGCCACATGCTGAAGCTGATTCGTAATGCTCTGGCAACTGTGGGGACCCTGAAAGACAGCAATGGAGGCACAATAAAGTGGGCCTACCTCGTATCCCTCCAAAATCTGCAGCAATCGGAAGGGCTTCATGCTGGAAACAAGCTCAAGGCTGCTCACATTGACTGGGGAAGTCAGAAGATGAAGGTGAATTTGGCAGCTCAGACACTCAGCTCAAGTGTGGCGGATGCTCTGGAGTTCTGTGACAGGGACATAAACAATCCAATGTTTCATGGATGTGAGGCAACAGTGGAATTCCTCAGGAAGTTCGATCGTCTGTTCGACATCATGAACTCCCGCAATCCCCTGGCAAAGAACTTCAAAGCACCCATCCGTTATCCAACCCGCCACCTTTGGATTCCATTCTTCAACGAGATGACTGCGTATATTGGCAACCTGAAAGATGCATCTGGAAAGCCAATATTAGAATCCCCACGAAAAACAGGCTTCCTTGGATTCCTCATCAACATGGCAAGCATTCAAAGCCTATGCAGCCATCTTCTTTCAGGAGATAATGCGCTCTTAAGGTACCTGCTCACATACAAACTCTCTCAAGACCACCTCGAACTTTTCTTTTGTGCGTTGAGGGGTAAAGGTGGGTGGTGCAACAACCCGACGGCAGGACACTTCATGGCTGCATACAAGAGGCTCCTTGTTCACCATGAAATCGAGCCTACAGCACCAGGTAATTGTATCGCCCAAGTCTCCACACGCATACTGACTGTGACAGCAGCAGCAGGAGCTACTTCCCTTGACGAACTTGACATTCATGCATCACGCTATTTTGGTACTGCACAGAGTGAATGTGTTGAAGACCACGACTACGCAGATGTACCTGATACAGAGCAACTGTCAGCCTTTGTTGAAGATGTTGTGGGGTACATCGCGGGGTACGTTGTCAAGATGGTGACAAGGAAGATCTCCTGTGCTGACTGCATTGACGCTCTCACAGACAGAACTCTACACAGTGCTCTTCTTCGTCGAAAGTCGAGGTGGTCTGATTAGTGCGTCTCAGAGTGTCATCGTCATTTGTAAAACAACAGAAAAACGTGTTCGTCAAATGCTTCATATCTCAGAAGGAACCTTGACATCCAATGCTCAGCTTGGGCAGCTTCTCACAAGGGCCGTCTTGCAGGACATTCTGTGCACGTCTGGAAGACTGGACATTTTTCCTACTTTGAGCCAGCACATGTTTGAGTGCAGTCCAGACGAAAACCATGTCATTCGCCTTGCAAAACACGTTGCAGACTGTTATGGGAAGATAAGACTTTATCACATTGCCAAACAGTACACGGAGAAGGTGACTGCAAGGCCACGTCTGTGTAAGAGGTTGTCAAGAATTATAGTTTTTAACAATCAGTGACTACTCACGTTCACTTCCTAAGTGATTCCAATTTTCATATTTAATAAGTACAAGGGATTATCTTACTTTTTAGTTTTACTTATACACAATTTTACCTGGCATATTTCTTGTTCTGCATTTTCTTAAGGTGATTTTCTGAAATTTTGTACTGGCACAGAAAGTCAGAGCCCAGGTGCAGCTGCTGTTTCACTACGGTCCCCCAGCAGAATAATTCATAAACAGGTGATGCTATCAGAAAGCTTTCTTTGGTGGCCTCATAGCTAAGTGTAAGAGCGCATCGATACACTGCTCCGTCCAAGAAATATGTACGCCGAAACCAATTAACTAGAAATCATTAAAATATAAATGCTGTGTTTCTTTGTCTGGAACAGTTTTTGCTGAAGGTTCAAATCAATAAAACAGAATTACTGAAGGCATCCACAGTACAAAGTTAACAAGCTTAAAAGTTTAAAACGAGCTTTATTCAATCAATGAGAGCATGCAATTGACTCTCCCACTGCTGAGTTCTTGGCCAACACCTCAGGAATGATCAGTGAAATGAAAGCTTTTTGATAGCGTCATCTTGTTTATGAATTATTCAGCCGGAGGACCTTTATGAAGCACCTCGTATACATATGGCACATTTGTGTCAATCTTCGTTACTTGTACCATGTTACTTTCCTGTAGTAATTACTTTCAAGAGGGACAACTGTTAATAAACTAGTGTTAACCCTCTTCAGCACTATACTACCTCTTTCTGCAAAATAAATCAGAGCCCAAAGTTTAGGGTTTCATTCTAATGTTCCCCTTAATTGAAAGTTGCCTCTTAAGGGTGAAATCTGACTTTTACCCAGCAAATTGCCCTTACTGAAATGTCTATAGCGACGCACACCAGCTTGTTCGGCAGTAAACGCAATTACATCACAGTTTGTACCAAACAGTGCAGTTCGTTACAGTAATAGAGCTCAATTCCCCTCCCCCCAATTTAGCTGTTTGGAAGTTTTTTCATCTGAATTCATATTAATTTCGAGCACACATTCATTTCCCCAATTTTTACCCCCCCCCCAAATATTTCCCGAAAACCTTGGGCTCTAAGAATAATGTTTACCTCATGTTTCATGTGCGTGGTTTCTAGCACTGCATTTGAAATTTTGTGGCACAAGGAAAGCCAAGATCACATTGCGGGACCGTCTTGCTGTGTCATATCAAAGGATTGTTATTTGTCACGTGCCTACCAAGTGTGGTTGCCCACATCGTTGTGTCACTGGGCTGGTGCCCACTGCAATCAAGTGCGCTGTCGTGAGCAACGTGTGAGCAACTTATTCTGTGGGGATGTAGCGAAAAACGGGGCCAGAAATAATTGTCCCAGCTTGCACTGGTAGAAAAAATTGTCCCATGCCTTAGGGGACAATTCTGGTGCCTTAAGTGGTTTAGGATTAAGCGTGTGGTGACGCATGCTAAAATAAAATAAGAAGAAAAAAAAGAAAACGGTGAGAGGACAATGAGAAGGCAGACACAATGACAAGTTGGTTGTACTTGCCGGTGTCCATGCACTGGGGTTTTTATGAGTTCCAAAAGTCATGCGCTACGTTTTACGGACAACTGAATTTTTCAGGAGTAGGACATCTCGTTGCAGGAAATCAGACGTGTGTAAGAAGTGACACATCGATATATATTCCAGGCTATTAGTTTCTTGCATGGTCTGATGCTGGGGTCTCCCAGTGCAGCCCATGCCCAATTACACTGCCAATTGGTGTCGCCTAACCTGACCTAACCCAACTAAACTGACATAAATAGCCAATCCTCCTGACGTAACCACAAGTAACATCCGTATCATGAACAAGCTCGCATGGTGTAAGCAAGCTGCTGTCTGCAGAGAAAGAGGTAACATTTGCTTGAGCTTCAAACCGTCTTGTGTTGTCGTTATCGACTTTATGTGTTCATCACATTCAAGAAAATATTACCTCTTTCTAAGTAGCCCAACCTAACCCAACTGACGTATCCTAACTAATTATTTGGGTTGCGCTGCTGCAAAAACGACTCTTTCTGTTGCAATGGTTGATAACTCATTCCAAACGCAAACACGTTTTTAAAACAAAGGTACTATATAGCCTGCGATTCTATGGGACCATTTCCTTTGTCCCATGACAGTAGAAAAATGTTTTTCGTTACCGCTATTTCGGAAACAATTTTTGCCCAGATCCCAGTATGAGAGATTATGCATGGTTGTTGTGGAACTGACATCGCACCTTACTGAAATATGGGCTGTGAAACGTGCTATAGTACAATCCCCAGCGCTGCACTGCATCGACGGTCTAGTTTCGGAATGCAAAACATAACGTAATTAAGACTCGAACGGCGGGACACCTGTGAAACACTGTTAGGATACATCAGTATACTGGCACCTTACAAAATTGTGTGATGACAAACAACGATCAACGCCCGCAGCGCAATAAATACTCACAATCTCCGTTGCCTCCCATTGTTTTCTATGGGCACACACTGCGCTTTAGGGCCTCCCAACATGGCGGCCCGAAAGCACGCCTCTCCCCCACGAGCCCCTCTCCCATGCGCGATCCAGCCTTTATACATAGAGATCAGTGGTGACGAGCGTACGAGCCCGCTCGCATTTCAACAGTACAGTCACAACATCGACAGCGTTAGTTACGCATTTACATTCAATAAATCGTGGACGTCAAAATAGAAAATTCCGTTAAAGATTTTAACATTAAAGTCGTGAATTCACTATTCTTTTTACTTGACGAAGTACGCTCGCAGGTGCACATTGAACAGAAATGTTCGCAAGAGATGCCGTGGATGACTGCATAAACCAAGACAACGACAGTGTGACGAGCCTACGAGCCCGCTTGCATTTCAACAATACAATCACAATATCAACAGCGTTAGTTACGCATTTACATTCAATAAATCGTGGACGTCAAAATAGAAAATTCCGTTGAAGATTTTAACATTAAAGTCGTGAATTCACTATTCCTTTTACTTGACGAAGTACGCTCGCAGGTGCACATCGAACAGAAATCTTCGCAAGAGATGCCGTGGATGACTGCATAAACGAAGACAACGACAGTGTGACGAGCGTACGAGCCCGCTCGCATTTCAACAATACAGTCACAACATCAACAGCGTTTGTTACGCATTTACATTCAATAAATCGTGGATGTCAAAATAGAAAATTCCGTTAAAGATTTTAACATTAAAGTCGTGAATTCACTATTTTCTTTTACTTGACGAAGTACGCTCGCAGGTGCACATCGAACAGAAATCTTCGCAAGAGATGCCGTGGATGACTGCATAAACGAAGACAACGACAGTGTGACGAGCGTACGAGCCCGCTCGCATTTCAACAATACAGTCACAACATCAACAGCGTTAGCTACGCATTTACATTCAATAAATCGTGGACGTCAAAATAGAAAATTCCGTTAAAGATTTTAACATTAAAGTCGTGAATTCACTATTTTCTTTTACTTGACGAAGTACGTTCGCAGGTGGACATCGAACAGAAATCTTCGCAAGAGATGCCGTGGATGAATGCATAAACGACGACAACGACAGTGTGACGAGAGTAGTATAGGGGGGTGTCCAGGCAACTTGCGGTCCAAACTACGGCACCCCTGCCCTGAGCCCTGCGCGTATTTTTCCCAGCGCGGCGCGTCCCTGCGCGTTTTTTTCCCCGCGCGGCGCGTGTGCGGAGGCTTGTCCGCGCGATTATAACATGCAGAGACATGCAAAGAAGGGTCATACGCAAAAAGTACGAGTCAAAATATATTTATTAATGCCAATTCTAATGCCAATCAAGTTGCCAATTGTAAAGCCAATAGTGCTGGGAATTCTACCAATTGTGATGCCAATCAGGTGAAGGAGAAAAACCCAGCCGAAAAACCTTCACCACCTGTAATAGAAGAAACACGAGACACAAAGAATATACTTACTCATTACCAATTTCACAGCTTCCATATGGATATGACTCAATAGCATTAAACAGGTATCTTTTATCATCATAGGGCATAAGTGCAAGCTTAGTTGATTCCAATGTATACATGCATTGGCGCGTACTACATATGGTCCTTTGTGGATGACTTACCTTCACACTATTAAACAAAACATCTTTATATACATCGTGATGCAATTCCATACGAGCAATACTTTTCTTAACACCTTTTGCTCTAGCAATTTGACTATCGTCACTCAATCGGATAGAATACATTTTTGCTTTCAAGGCAACAACCTCTTCAATTATTCTACCTCCAGTCTCATCCTTGAATCGGAACGGTGCCCCTTTATTTTTATTGCTATAGAGTGGATGATCAATGGGATAGGATGAAAGATCGAGGTGATCATCTGCAATCTTTTTGATTTCTTCTTCATACTCTGACGTATGAAACACACCAATGATAGAATCGGTATCCGAATACATGATAGTGACGGGACAATTCAATTTTTCCAATAGAGTGCAATAGACAAATTCATACATTACCAACTTACTATAATCTAAAATACAAAACCAATCTGTAATGGAAAACTACACTTCACCTTCCTTTTCTTCATCTCATACAACACACAATTCCCCGACGAAATTTCAAATCGAATGCAGTCGTTTGAGGAGCTATATCTTTGGGCCTCTTCTTTGCTGAATCCTATCTTAATTGATCTAAATCGCCTGAGGGGAAAGGAGCGTCCTATCGCAAAGGGCATTACAGCTTAATTTCAGTATCTGCTTCTCAAAGTCCGTTTGCGCTGCAATGCGTCGCTTAATGTTCATTTCAATGTATGGGCCAAAGACTGTACCCTGACAAAACTTCAACACACTATGAATTTTGCTCACCTGCATACCTAACCTACAATATAGACTCAGCAAACGATAATGTACAACATACTCTGTTTTATTATTACAAGTGAGAAGTAACTTACCCTGTGCCACAGGTTTGTAATTCAATTGGTCTTTTAGAGCCAACTGATACTCTGACAACCAGCTCTCGTCAACCTTTTGTTTCATTGGAGCTAGTGGGAAATACCTGGTCTTCTGGTGTAGCTCCGGCGGGTAGACGAGGTCGCACACGTAAATGTAGCCATACTCTGCATCCTGACGATGGTTAAAGGGGCACAAAGCAGGTCGAGGAACATTCTCCAATTATTATGCCCAATGAAAGAACATAGCTCACGATATCAAAATCTGAAATTATTTTGCTTCTAGCGAGCGTCTTTAACACGAAACAATGCCATTCAAAGAGCATAATCCGCGCGAGTCTCTCCTTATCCTTGGAACCGAGTCACGTCATTATATTCCAGCGTATAGCAACACCGAATTCTAGGCGCTGGAAGTGGGGGAGTTTTCGCTCTCCAAGCCAATGACGGACCCCACTGAGATAAGCTGCAGCCCGCGAGGGAACCGGTTGTGGGGACATCGCGGTGACCTCGCGGAGCAATACACGACCGGAAACATAGTGCGCACCTGAAATATAATATTGGGGGTTTTTGGTACGGTTTGAACTGGCTATCTTGGATCTGACAAGTGGGAATATGTTTAGAGTTGACCTCACCTCTCGATATTATAACAAAATTGATGCATAGGCGTCCTACATTCTAAATGGCTGATGATGCGCGACGTCAAAATGACGTGTCGCTATTGTCGCCAGGAGATCGCAGGGCAGAGCATAAGGGCGAAAGAGTGCAGTGAATATTCAGTCGGTTTGGCGTCATTATTTACTTTTTTGCGGCAACAATTTTTTTAAAACGTTCACCGTCGGCAACGTATCACGATACATTAAAAAAAAGTGCGCCTTGTATACCTGTTTATTGCCCCTTTAATGATGTCCAAGCTCGAAAATTCAGATTCGGGCACCCACTCGAATCTTCCAATAGGCAATGGCAATGTGTGACAACTGGCATACAAACTGTTTGCATCCCAATAGGAGATGTAACTTTGCGGTTTCTCCGGGTCAAATTTTGCACAATATTTGTTATTGGCAGCAGCATACCTCAATCCTTGTTGGCAAATACCACCTCTAATAGAAGACTCAATGGTTCGATACATATATTCATCTGTAAGCAGCTCGATCTCAGCCTTCGTATACTTGAGAGCAGCCTGCCAACTGAATCCAGGTAGACTGACAAAGTGCAGCACTTCCAAGCCATATGTCTTCATAGAAAGCTGTCTAAAATGCTGCATAACATCTAACAGGAGCAGGACATCACATTCCAAATAGATCAAAGTATAATCTTTCAGCGATTTGCAATCAAAATGATCATATGTTTCCAGAGCAAAAGCATAGTCATCGTCGCTGATGTGTGTTCCATTCAAATCATCATAAAGCCTTGGCCGGCAGGCATTCTTCATTGTAGACTTCAAAGCTTTTGATCCAGGAATAAGGGTACACGCCTTTCCTGATTAAACGTGCAAAGTCATTACCATACACCTGCTGTAGGCACTTAAATGCATCAATTCCTTCCGACACTTTCAAACTATCCACCAAACAAGAAAGGGAACTATTTAAAAATTGCGTGGTGTCCCTGAATATGAAATTGCCATATTCAAAATTCCGAATCTTCTCCGAACTCGTCACGATGAGCTTGGGTGGGTGTTCCAACTTCAAAGCATGGAAGCAATGCAACAAGGAGCCGATGTCATATTGAAGGTTGTGGATGAGCATTGGAATTTTGCCGCGATTGCTGCAACTGATGTTACATTCGTTACAAATGGTAGCCAAAAAGTTGCCGACACTGCTTTCACGACTGTGATCGTGATGACGTACCTTTTTCCTACGAACAGTAAGCAACACACCACAATACTCGCAGTGCGTTGCAGCGACATGTTTACGAGTCTCTTCGTCTGTGAGTTTAATGGGGTCAGGGCAACGACTGATATCGACCACCTTGTTATGAAAACGTAGCAGGCAGTCGACGCATTTGGAAGCGGCATCTGGGCCTCAATATTTTTCATTTGCGAGTATTTTCGAATCATAGGTTCTGATTAGATTGCAGCAGAAGGAGCTGATAACATGCTTCTGCACAGCACTTTTCACATTCGTATTAGGATCGAGGACAGACTCTGTATCGAGTCCGATAATGTATGGAAATGCAAACATGTGACCAAACTTGTCAAATTTTAGAACATTCTTACCTGGCTCAGGGAACTCCAACAAAAGCTCATCAAAATTCCTGCACACTCTCCTATGTGACACTAGTTTTTCCTGTGTTCTAAAACCCCTCGTACACTTTTCACCAAAAAAATCTACTTTTCTTACCATTCAATGTATTAAAATTCCTTATCCCAAAAAGTGATTATCAATTTCCAATAACTGCACTTTATCGTTAAATGCGAGACGCGGAACACGAGCAGTGTGGATACTCCCATCCTGATATGAGTACACATACACTTCAATTTGATTCCGTTCTTCAAATTCTGCGATCTCCGAATACGATACCGGACCGTTAGGCCACCATTTGACTCGTGCCAATGGATTCGAATCGAGATCCACGAGATACTTGCGATAACGTTTACAATCATTTCCATGTGTTTTTTGAGGATGCAATAGCGCTAAAGTATTGTATTTGAAACACTCATTGTCTGGGCATTTTACATTTGTGAGTGTTTTCTTTCTTTTTTTCAATTCGGCAGGAGTTACAGTGTCACAACCAATCATCTTTTTTTCAATCGCGCCTATGTTCAATTCGATTTGGGATACGTCTCGGGAGACGTAACCGCTACCTTCACCCAGATAATTTTCAAGGTTGCGCACTAACTAGCTAATCATTTCATTTAGCGCAACCATTATATCCGCGAGACTATGAATTTCACGCGACACGGCACTTAGAAAAGCAAAGTGGCCGCTCATCGAATCGCCAACTTGCTTCACCATCAATACTTTCACGCGCATATAAAATTTAAATGGTATGGGGTGCTGTTGTAATATGGAAACTATATCGTGCTGGTAATGTACCAGGTATTCGAACGGATCCTCGACAAAGTCATCATACGGTGACGCGAACAGGATGTAACGTCCAAGGTACCCTTCAAAGGCCGCAGCGGTTTCAAAGAATGGAAAGTATGGTATGCTAACACCTGGATGAGCCACCGAAACGTGTTCCGCGAGATCGTTCACAACAGGCTCCGGATTTTGCATGGCATCTGCCGGCGTATTATCATCAAAAACTCCATCCATCAAAACCTGATCAAATTCTAAACCCCACTCTTCATCAAACAAAGCAGGATCTAAATATGGAACGTTAGCTTCATCCTCCATATGACGAATTACCTCCTCAACGCAAACAGCGAGGCACTAGAACAGATATTCCATAAATTAAAATCGGAATAATACGCAAGAAGCAGACTTACTCGTCAAAGATTTCGACAGCAGCACAAATGAAACAACCAGGGCAGTAGAATTTGGTGGGAAAAACAAGCTATCGCTCAATATTTTATAGTAAGTGTGTGCGGCCTCGAAAATTGTGTATATAGACATTCGATAACCAATGGCATACCACAGATAACCAATAGGCATCCTTTCCATCGCATTCTCTCTATTGTCAACAATGGAAACAGACGTGTGCTATTCACCCTCCCTGGAGGACTGTGAGTTTACGGCTTTCTTATCTTATTCCATTTACTCTAAGGAGATTTTTTGTTTTAGATTACGAGTGCCTCCTGACAGGCGATTTGCCTATTGTTCAAACATTGAAGACACCACCCAGACGCTTCTTTATACAAAATGGTGACCATCTGAGAAGATGTCGCTGCGGTGGATTAATTTCAACAAAATCATCAGACTGGCTAGATCGTAATATCAGGCCATATCTTGGATGCCACCCCAACTCGGAATCAGCATGAACTCGGCTGAGAGATTTCAATTGACTATACAGTGGATGATGTACAAGGACCTTTTGAAATTAAACTCATACTTGAACTGCAATGGACCTGAAAGTGACTTCAAACTCATCTTGCGAAGTTTACCATATCAACTCAGAACAAGGCGTGGACAACTAAGGA